>NC_140768.1:239483072-240683072 GCF_044657685.1 Stegodyphus dumicola | reverse complement strand
TTTACATGGTCCAAAGATATGAAATTTATTTTAAATGAAAAAAATGCATGGCTTTTGGTCAAAGGTATTGAAAAATGTCCTGATTTAAATGATGTTAAGGGTATTACAAAAGAAATTATTGCCGACTATCAAAATAGAAGTCGATTGGCATTATCGTTAATTTATATGAACGTAAGCCCTGAATATAGAAACTTGATATGTGAAATTGATGACCCAGTAGTGGCATGGAATACGCTTGCCAAATACTTCTAGCCAGATTATCGGTCAAGACATATGTCCCTGTTTTCAGAGTTCTTAAATTGTAAAATTAAGCCAAATGAAAGTATTAGTTTCTTTTCTTCTAGATTAAAACGCATAACTGAACAATTAGCTAATATTGATCAGGCTGTAAGAGACATATATATATGTTTCCAGTTTCTTAGGTTCCTTCCAGATAAATTTGATCAAGTAGTTCAGAATGCTTTGAGATGGCCAGATGAAAAGTTCATATTTAAAAATGTTGAACTTGAAATACTAGCAGAGGAAACGCGTCTTAACTTCAGAGAGATAGATAAGGAAAATTCTAATAAGACTATAGAAGTCCAAAGTACTAACTGTGAACACAAATTTAAGCAGATTAAAGGGCTCAAGTGTTATAAATGTGGCCGTCTAGGTCATATTCTAAAATACTGTAGAATGAGAGGTAATTTTTCCACATCACCCTCACCTGCTTCTTCTGTTTCCTCAGCTGTATCTAGTAGTAATAAAGCATCTCCTAAGTGTAAGAATAAACCCAAGTTGAGTAAAGGTAAAAATAATTCCCATGCTCAGTCCCATTTTAGCTCAAGCTAATATTAACAATTTGGAGGAAAATGATGATAGTTGGATATTTGATACGGCTGCATCTCATCATTTTTGTAAAAATCGTGAATTGTTTGATACTTTTCCTCCTGTGAAAAATGAGAATATGCTAGTAGCTATTGATGGGGTAACTTTTCCAATTCATGGGAAGGGTACTGTTAAAATGAAATTTGGGGATATGGTTATTTTGCTTAAAGATGTGTTATACTCACCTGAATTGAGACAAAATTTAATATCTGGACCTAGGGTGGATATCAATGGAGCAAGATTTTATGGTAAAAATGGGCAAATTAAAGTTACTGATGATGAAAATGAAACTTTGTACAAAGCTAAGTTGATAGGAAGTAACTATCATGTATTCCCGAAAATAGTCAAAAAGGGGGGCAAATCTGTAAAATTTGAGGCATCCACAGTTCAGCATAATAATAGTGAATTATGGCATGGTCGGTTTGGTCATATAAATTATGGTGCTATTGTCAGGACTAGTAAGAGACATTCAGTTCGAGGTCTTCCTGTGTTAAAGCACTCACCTAATTTGTTTTGTGAACATTGCCAAATCAATAAGCAAAGACGAATCTCCTATAGACCCTTAGAAGGTATTCAAGTAAAGAGGCCGCTTGAAAGGGTTTTTTCTGATGTATGGGGACCTATTAACATTCCAGATAGGAATAGTGAACGTTATTTCGTTTCCTTTATTGACGAATATTCTCGTTACGTGGTAGTGTACCCCATTGTGGAGAAAAGTCAGGTGTTTGAAGTATTTGAAAGGCATATAGCACGTGCGGAAAGATCTTTGAACCTTAGGTTGAGATACTCTAGGACTGACAATGGGCGAGAATATGATAATGATCAATTCAGGTCATATTGTAATAAAAATGGTGTAAAGCACGAATTTACAGATGTATATACTCCAGAACAGAATGGAGTTTGTGAGAGATTTAATCAGACAGCTCTCAACAATGTACGTGCAAGCTTACATGATAGTGGAATGAGTTCCGAATTTTGGTCAGATGCAGTAATGTATTTTGCATATTCATTTAATAGAATTTGTCATAAGGGCCAAGATAAAACCCCATTCGAATTGTACACTAAGCGGAAACCATCAGTACGTCACCTTAAGGCATTTGGAATGATTGCCTATGTGGGAAAAAAATGCATGGCTTTTGGTCAAAGGTATTGAAAAATGTCCTGATTTAAATGATGTTAAGGGTATTACAAAAGAAATTATTGCCGACTATCAAAATAGAAGTCGATTGGCATTATCGTTAATTTATATGAATGTAAGCCCTGAATATAGAAACTTGATATGTGAAATTGATGGCTAAAAGAAATTCTAAGCTTGATCCAAAGGCAACGAAGGGCCGATTTATTGGGTACAGAGTACGAACAAAAGGGTACAAGATTTGGTTGGAAATGAGCAAAAGGTAGTAGAAACCCTAAGAAAGGGTAGATATTTTCCTGAAATAGAGAAAGAACCGATACCAATGTACCTTCTCCTACAATTGGCACTGACCCTCAATCTACATTGAGACAAGTAACTTGGCTTCGTAAACCTGTTCCAAGGCCAGACGGCACTCGTACGGATGTGTATTATTTTGAGAGGGGGTCTAATCAAAGACTACGATCACCAAATGATGTAGAAAGGTATTGCACTGAACATAATGTTCAGTATGATCCTACCTTGTTTGATTTCAAGGGAAGCAACACTTGTAGTGGTGAAATCGACCCAACTGGTACTCCTTCAACGTCATATACCCGAGATAGCTGACTAGAGGTTTCAATTCCAAACACTTATAACCAGGCAATGAAATCCACAGAAAAGCTTAAATGGATAGAGGCAATGGAAGAGGAAATGGCCAACATGCGAAAGCATAAGGTATGGCATCTTGTTCCACTTCCTAAAGACAAGACTCCATTAGGTTGCAGGTAGATTTTCAACATTAAACGTGACGAATTTGGAAACATTGTTTGTTTTAAAGCTCGTTTAGTGGCTCAGGGTTATCGACAAATTAAATACGATACCTATGATGAAACCTACTCGCCTGTAGTCAACTTTTTAGTAATAAGGCTCCTTTTCTCCCTTTTAGTTGCACACCTTGGATGGGCAAATATACAATGCGACGTAAAAAGTGCCTATCTCTACGCTCCTTTATCAGAGGAAATTTATATGTCCCTACCTCAGGGTTTTGTAGAGCGAGATAAAGAAACTTTTGTGTGTCGTTTAGATAGAGCCTTGTATGGTTTGCATCAGAGTGGGCGATTATGGTACTACGAGTTGGATAGAACACTATGTAACCTAGGGTTTATCAAGTTTGAGTGGTGCAATTGTGTCTATCGTTTTAAAGATTTTGTCATTCTATTGGTTTATGTTGATGATATAGTAGTGTTTGGGAAAAGTGAAGTTCAGGCCAAAAGGATATTAAAAGTCCTGAGTTCACATTTTGATTTAAAAATTTTAGGTAAAACAAGAAAGCTTCTGGGTGTGGAGTTTGAATATGAGAACAATAGTGTTTCATCAGCAATTATATATAGAAGACATAGTTGATCGATTTAAGTCTTTTAAAATACAAATTACTTCCCTTCCAATGTTAAAGGTGTGAAATACTCAGTCTCAAAGTCCCAGTACACAAGAAGAAACGACTGAAATGATGAATTATCCTTATAGAAATGTTTTGGGATGTCTCTCGTTTCTTTGCAATCGTACTCGTCCGGATATAGCTTATGCTGTTAATATATTTTCTCAGTTCCAAAGCAATCCTGGTAAGTTTCACTGGAAAGGATTACTTAAACTTTTAGGGTACGTTTCCAATACCAGACAGCACAAACTTAAACTGGTATGCAAGGAACTGAAGCTCAATATATATTCAGATTCAGATTTTGCTTCAAGCAGGGATGATGTGGTGTCTATTGGTGGACAAATAGCTTTGTTGGGAGAATCACCTGTATCTTGGCGTACATTTAAAGAAAGGGGAGTGAGTTTGTCTACTATGGAGGCTGAATTTATCTCCATGACTGAATCAGCAAAAGAATTAGTTTGGTTTAGAAATATTTTGGATGAATGCATTCAGTTTAAGATTGCAAGTAACTATGTTTTGAAACCAATATTGTTTGCTGATAACATGGCTGCTATATGTTTTACAAAATCACCCATTGAAAACTCAAGGACAAAACATATAGATGTGAAGCTATTTTTCATTCATGATCTATTGAACAGGGAAATTTTTTATTTAAAATATGTCCCAAGTAAAGATAATCTGGCTGATCCCATGACAAAACCGCTGACTAAGCATAACCTGATAAGATTTTGTGGAACAATTTTCTTATGAAATTTGTTTTTGTGTGTATTTAAATTAAGAGTTTTGTTTATTTGAAACTAATATGTTATAAGTCATATTATGATGGATATTAGGTAAATGTAAAATTGTATAGTGTATAATGTTGTATGAGTGACCAGGGCCCTGGGTAAAAGTAATGAGTGTGTGATCATATATATGTCTTTATATTGTTTTGTAATATGTTGGACTTTCTTGCTATGGTAAAATTTTTGAATAATGGGATAAGATGTTCCCAAAGGGAAAATTTTTTCTTAAAAATTTTTGAATTGAATGAAACTGTGATATTTATTTATTCTTGTTTTGAATTTTGTAAAGATACTGGCATTCAGTTTTTATTTCAGGTCGGAGATGATGATGTGGGGGGCATTTGTTGGAAAATATAACTTATTGTAAACCTTTTACTGCATCATCTCTCCTCCTTGAGATGTTTATTTAGTTTGGTTCTTATTTTAATGTAACATAGTAGTTACTTCTACTTCTTTTTCTTGCTGCCACTGTTTGCATTGAGAACGGACTGTTTCAACCTAATTGAGATGCAAAAACGAAACGTGATGTTACGTCATCTGAAAAGCTGATTGGTTGCCGTGAGATGACGTCATTCCTACTTCTGCTATAAGCATCTCGCGTCGCTCTGGCTCAACCTTTCTAGTTCCTGCTTTCCTGGCACTTGAGTGAGCGGTTTCCAGCCCCTTCAGAAGGATGCATGCAGTCTGGTGATTAAAGTTCCTTGGTTCCTGTTTGCGGGATGGCTGTTCCTGAATAAAGTTCCTTGGTGCCTGTCCGCAGGATGATTGTTTCGGAATGAGTTCCTTGGTTCATATCCATAAGATGGTTGTTCCAGAATAAAGTTCCTTGGTTCCAGAGGCTACCATGTGAGTGACTGCCGTCGGCGACATCCATGTTCTTCAATGAAGGTGGCATTTAAAAATACGTGAGCGGCGATTCCTCGTGCAAACGGAATTAGGCCGGTTTTAAGTGCTTTCAAGAACTTCATTTAAATTTTCAGGTGTTTTCTCAACCATTGATCATGGACGTTTTGAATGTGTAGCCAACTTCATTTTTAGGCCACATAATTAATGTTTAGGACATTTTTGTTTGTATTGAATGCCAGTGTTTTGGAGACCAGGTAAAAATATTATTTGATGAATGATGGTTATATTATATTTTTCCTAAGACTCTGATATTGTTGAAATTGATTTTCTGTGTTTTTATTCTTTATTATATTGTTAATAAATTGGTTAAGTTCAAAACCTTTTATTGTCTTCAATTGTCTGCACAACATGATATCTCAGGGAGCTTTTATTGCTACTACTGCTAAATGTTTAATTTTTTTTCAAACTTTAAACTTTGCTTTAGCATCAGTTCCTGCACATGAAGCGCAAGCTTGGTGGCATCAAAACGGGGTTATCAAAACTGGCGGGAAGTTTCTTTGACTATGGTATACAAAAACTGGTCATCCGCTATGACAAGTGTTTGATCATTGGCGGAAACTATGTTGAAAAATAGTTTAAGACATGTATTTTCATGTAAAAATAAAATTGGATTCGAAAAAATTATTTTACTATTTTTTTTTTTTTTTTTTTTCAAAACGGTACTTAGTTTCCGAATACGCCTCATATAATAATTACTTACATAGTTTATTTGACACTTATCTATCATTCCATCAAAGGTGAAAATTGGCTATCATCAAACTATGAAAGCTGGCAAAGATGCCACCAAAGAAGTGAAAATCACTCCTGCACATTTTTAAAGGAACTGAAGTCTCTCTATTTAATAATTGATCCATGCCTTATTTTTACACTTCATAAAAAGACTTTTGTGGATTTCTGCTATTCTGCTAGGCTTCCTGATTTTAGATTTTACCAAGAGCTTTGTTAAGTTGGATGTGAGCATAAACTTCCTACAGGTGATTGTTCCAATCTATTACTTTTTCTAAGTCACATTCAGCTGTTCAGCAGATGTTCATTCTCTGGACTAGGTGTAAAGAGCTTCAGTGTAATCACAAACATGATTCTACATCCCTCGAACTTATTTATTTTTCTTTTCAAAATGGAAAGAAGAAATACAGATATAACAAATAATTTATAACCTCTTTTTTTTTTTTTTTTTTTTACAAAAATAAAACATGGCTTATCTAGAATGAATTAGAGTTACGTCAAATAATGGTGCAGATGTTATGACAGTGTTGTGGCATTACGCTTATCCTAATTGCAGCTAAACTAGGCTGCTTAGCAATAGTTTCATGGTTGATGGGATAATATGTAAGTACCATTTATTTAGTGTTTAAACAACATATTTATTCTGTACAGTATGATAATTAAATTTCTCCCTTTTATCAAAAGACCCAATTATAAGATGATACCAAATTTCAAAACAAATATATAGCTGAAAAAGAGGAGGGGATTTCATTGAGTAAATACAATAACAATTTAATTACAGATTCCATAATTAAAACAGAATTTTAAGCCGTAAGAAAAGTAATAACATACATACATTTCATAACTTTCACTTCTTTGCCGAGAGGCATCCATAGTCCTTTTGTAGGTGCTTTGGATAAAAATTCTCGGGCTTCCTTATTTTCAGGCAAATTTGGAATACAGTCCTCAGGATGCTCTTCTTCTTCTTTAATCAGTCCAGGAGGGGCTTGGCCATAGCTGTAAAAATAACATACAGCATGGCAAAATGGTCTCAACTGCTGAATTCATATATTAAAGAAAAAAAAAGGAGAAAACAGATTAAATGTCAGATTTTTATAAAAGTCATGCAAGACGCTGGTAAATAAAATTTTACATTTCTGCTAATCAAATCTTGGGGGTAAGTTTTGAGTAATAAGGAAATAATGAATAGTGAGTTTATACATCTGACATGTTTTTCAATTTAGAATGCAAAAAAGAAGATAATTAGACAGAAAGATATCAAAAGTCATATTTAAAATACAATATTTTAGATTTAGATTTTTAATTTAACACGAAACTGTTTTCTGTTTAATTAATCAAATATTTGATGGCAACAGCTTTTATTTTAAACATTGCAATAATTTGTATTTATTCAAGTACAGTTATATGAAATACATAAAATCTATTACAGAAATTATGTGGCATACGTTTAGTACTTTAGAATAAAAGTAACATATTATTAACAACACAGTACTAACTATAGAACCATAGTTATTTAAGATATGTTCATGGTTACATTGCTCAGCTTGAATCCAGCTTTTAAATTATTTTATACAAATACTATACTTAAATCTGGAGCTTTAATAAGAAAAATAGAGTTCACTAGTAAAACCTTTCAGTATAAAATCTTTTTACATAATTTCTGTCATTGTATCCAATTTCAGCATCACATAAAAATGCACATTATAAATGTGTGTATATTAGTGTATCAAATTTTTTTATTGATCACAGTTATAACATATCAATAAAAACTTGTTATTTCATATTGCCACTTCAAGGAAACAGAAAAGCAGAATTTTCATGAATAAAGGAATTTTAAACCATTTAATTAACTTTTTCAGTTATAAAAGTCTTGAACCCGGCCTTTTCATCAAATCACTTTGAAAATAAACATATGCCATAATGTCAATTAATCCAAGAAGGAAAATGATCTTTCAAATCGATTATACCGATCAAGTTTGCTTGAATCACTTTTCAGAATATTATGCAATTGGAAATTTTGTAACATTTAAAGCAACCAATGAAAATTTTTATTTTTCATCAGATGGGAGGACAGAATAGTAAAAGAAAGAACAGTCAACAGGATTATGTACAAGAACTTGTCTACAAGAACAGATTGATGAAGTCTGATATTAGCAAAAGCATATAAGCTCTTAAAAAAAAAGAGAGAGAGAGAAAGACCCTTTGCATAATGTTAAAATCTGAACCTTTTCATATTTTATTTATTTATTACTTTTTTAATCTGCATAATTAACTTCATCCACATAAGAGAAAGCTCAGTGATTTGCTCAGAAAAAAACTGCAATTCCCATCAAAATATTTTAAAACACACTCATTTTTATAGTTCACAGCAGAATAAACGGGAATGAAGTAAAATCTGTATTTCTGCACATTTTGGAGTATCCATGATATTCAGAAAATATAAAACGATTATGATAGTAAAATGAAACTGTAGACAACAGATCATCAAAATGGTTCTGAAGGCACAGCCATATGTATCAAACAAGATCAGCATCAAAAGAAATAATGCATGGTTTAGAAAAGGCCATTTTAATATGTTTAATAACAGTTAAATATATAGTTATTTTATGGTACATGAGTAATTCTTTGTGTTTCTAATTCAAAAAAAAAAAATATTTAATGTACTGTTTATCATGCCTTATAACTGCACTAATTATGAGTTATTACCTTGTAAAGAACATGACTCTAAAAATAATGAACATGGCTAACTAAATTTCGATTTTATGACAACACATTGAAGAACTATGTGCTTAAGATGAGCAATGCTTTCAAGGCAAACTTTCTCAGGGAAACTGGCCCACAGTCACATTAAACACACGAATATAAATGTACACCAATGGGGCTTGGAATTTCGGTACTTATGTATTATCGCAACCACCTTAGTAGAAATCACCTAAACTTCAGAATACACCAAACCATGCACATAACAATTTTCCAGGAAACCATGCCCATGATGATATTCGGTTTCCAACGTCATGATTTACGCACGTATTCCTTTTGTTGTAATCTAAGTTCCAATAGCTTTTATATGAAATTTGTCACTAATGTTTGTCTTTACATAGATTTAAAAATTTTTGCTAATATGATTTTGTATAATATAAGAAATAGAAAGAGAAGTGAAATTTCTGCAGGAATACATTATTTTGCAGCAAGATCGCTAAAGAAACAATGCTTTGAATTCTTTCTCAAAGCAATCGCTACAAAATTTCTGCTATAACAAAAGCCCATTTGTAACTAGATTTATTGATTGTCTTTTGGAACACATATATAGTTGAAAAGTAGAATTTAACAAATATTCTTTCTCTATTGAAAAGTAGAATATGTAATAATATGCATGTACACAGCACAAAAAAAGGGGGGACAGTTCTATATCTCCTGTTCTACTGGGCCGACCTATGAAATTCAACTTGCGTTTTTAATGTCTCGAAAGTGCGACTTAGGATATGCATTAGATTTATATAGTCAAAAGTCTTTAATCCAGAATGATCTATAATCCGGACCTCAAAGCTACAAATTTTCTGAGCATAATACCTTTACGCATGCACATATGTGTTTACGCATGCGCATAATACGTTTATGCATGCGCGTTTAAAGAACGGACGGTATAAGCTAAGCTAAAATTATCTAATTATCTATTTCAGTTAATGTTGCAGATTGTGTTGTTCCTTAATCTTCTAATTGGATCCGGCTTATTATTTTTTGCAGACTGTTATAGCAGTTTTATAAAAAGGAAGCTTGAACTTTCGATTATATCAAAAAGAATTTCCGATTCTGGAGCTGCCAAACGATCTACAAAGCGAAAGCATGTTTCGATGTCCATCAAACAAAAAGTGGAATTGCTGCAAAAAATGGATAAAGGCATATCCTTTGTTTCTCTAACCATTCCGAAATCTGTTTATCAATTTCACGTTGCTCTGTCAGCACTATTCTTATCTTCAGGGCAGATGTTTTTATTTTATTCGATTTATAATTCCTTACTAAATGTAGTATTTCATCTCGATGTACTCCATCTTTGATACAGTCAAAAGTCTTTAATCCGGATTCGCGGGACTTCGGCGATTCCGGATTATAGATCATCAGTTTAAATCTGGTAAGATGGCATGCAGAAATTATAAAATTAAAAATATGAAACCGTAATTTATGAAATAAAGAGCAATTATGATCTAAAGGGTATCAAAATTTACAAAAAAAAAGTTTAATATTTATTTGTTTACTTTATTAAACATTTCTTTCAATACAAGTTGTTTAAGTTGCTCCGTTTTATGTGATAATACTTTTTCTTTAATTCTATAAACAGACATAATTTCTTCTTCAGTTACAAAGTTCCGCTGTTCAAGTCCTATAATTGCTGTGTCGAGAATACCGAAATAATTTGTCAATCAAAATTTTTTCGTTTTCAATAACCACTGTGTCACTTTCTTCACTATCGGAAGCAAATTATAATGTCGAGGAATATGATTTAAATCATATCAAAGACGGAGTAAATTGAGATGAAATACTACATTTAGTAAGGAATTACAAGCCAAATAAAATAAAAACATCTGCTCTGAAGATAAGGATAGTGCTGACAGATCAACTTCCAATTCATTGCGCGCCGCGCCATCAGAGTATATTTTTACAAATATTCAGGGAGCTACTAGAAGACGTAAAAGAGATTTTGGAATCAAATGATAAAGCTTATGTTGAACTCGGTGGTGACATTTGGTTGATGGATTTAGCTTTTGTTATTGATGTAACAAGCCATCTTAATGAATTGAACAATTGAAAGGAAAAAATCATACAATAGTAGAATTGATTGGATTTGTTAATACTTTCAAAAACAAGGCAAAGCTAATATCTTCCCACTTGATGAAGAATAAACTAGAACCAATTGTTACAGTCATGTGTTACCCATTTGGCAATGTTGATGTGGAAGAAATAACTGAAAATATAAATGATATAGTCTTGTAATCTCTTGAGGAAAACAAAATTTTTCTTCTTTAAAATGACATAATTTTAAAAGCACGTAGTTCAAGACCTAAGAATAATTTTTGGAATCTAATGGATGAAGTAATGTATCTTAATTTGAAAAAAGTTGAATTTCATTTAACATCGTTCTTTGGCTCTACCTACCCATGTGAATCTGCATTTCTAATGATGAATATAATTCAGACAACATATCGCTCCTGTCTTGCAAACAACTCACTTAGAATCCAGTGCAAGATTAGCAGTTAGTAATTATATATTGAGATATTCAAGATTGGCAGATAGTATGCAGACTAAGTCTTCTACAAACTATAACTACAAGAACTAACTTTAGATGAAAATGACTTATTTTTTAATGTATTTTGAACTGTTTGATGAGAAATGCATCATTTGAAAATATTATAGTTGTGGCTATTATTATTATGTTTGTATCTTGCTTTTTGCTTTTAAAAGAGTATATGTTTTTAAGTAGGGTTAGATAGGTAAGTACATACTCCGTGTTTATCATAAAGTTATAATAAATATTTTTTTAACTCACCACACCTACAACACTGGGTGGACTACAACACCTGGAAAAAATTAGAAGTAGCCCGTATCCTGGAAATGTCAGACCACCGCTGTCTTAATCCACATCAAATTTTTTTTATAGATCTTTCACAGTAGTTATAAACAACATTCTTCGGCACAAAGCTTACAAGTAAATAGCAATGTGTTTTGTGACAGGAATAAAACAGATATTAAATATTTAGAAAATTAGTTAAAAATATGCCAAACAAAATTTATTTCCTTCAGTTAAACAAATATGTTGCCATCATCACAGATCCTTTTGATCTGAATAAAAACCAGAAGAAATCTGTAAATTTATCACAGCCCAAGAGGAAGTGTATGTTGTTGGCTAAGGCCCTGGAAATCTTATTGGTGACCATACGAGTTTGCCCAACTTCATTCTAATTTTCATAGAAAGCCTGGAGCATTGGATCCAAAGGTTTTTTTACTTCTCTTCCCTACCACTCTCCCTCTCAAGGGGACTTTCAGTTTAATGGTATTTTAACCCGGGAGGACACGCGCTGTACTATGTAACACGAGAATGCACATGGGGCATCAGCACACCCCAAGTAATTAAATGACATACAAATTAAGCATATAATTACAATTCAGTAAAAGAATGCATTATATATTAATTGCAACATTTAATATATAAAATAGCTTAAAATAATGTTAATTTTAAAATTAAAAACAAATAAAGATTTTTTTTTTTTTTTTCCCCAGATAAGTAAGAATCATTGATGTCTATGAGAAATGTTTTTTTATTTGTGAATGCAATTATAATTCAAATTATGCAGAATTATTACATGAACAACGAGTTACATAATTAATTTTCAAATAAATATGGCTCAAGAATTAGATTAGATATTTTACAGTTTATACACGAAGCATCTATTTCACATTGCTCTTGATATATTGTTTTTACACTTAAGTTACAAGTTACACATATAGTTTTTGATTTTCCGACTTTTTGCCTTGAGCACATGTAACATCTCCAGTATTTTTTATCTTTACTTGTGGTTCATCAAATCATTTTCTGTAAGAAATTGGCCAATTCATAACCGGTATACCAATTGTCTGCGGTAAAGTTTCCTCCAGATTTGTATAATGGAGCTAAGATGCGCTTTGCTATTTCACTAGAACTGTTGACTTTCTTGTATGGCCCATCTGGCTACTGATCTGTGTAAATTTCCATGTTGAAAGTACAGTCAAAAGTCGTTAATTCGGACACCCATAATCCGGAATGATCTATAATCCGGACCTCAAAGCTAAAAACTTTCTGTGCATGCGCCGCGTTGACACATGCGCCTAGGCGTTTACGCGTGCGTGTGAGACCTTTTACCACTGCGCATATGCATGTGCACAAGCGCAGAATACGTTTTCGCATGCGCGTTTTATGTATAACGGACGGCATAATCTAAAATTATCTGATTATCTATTTCAGTTAATGTTGATGATTGCGTTGTTCCTTAATCTTCTAATTGGATCCGGATTATTATTTTTTGCAGACTGTAAGAGCAATTTTATAAAAGTAAACTTGAACTTTCGATTATGTCAAATAGAATTTCCGATTCTGGAGCTCCCAAAGGATCGTACAAAACGAAAGTATGATTCGATGTCCATCAAACAAAAAGTGGAATTGCTGCAAAAAATGGATAAAGACATGAAGAATGTGGCAGAGAGGTTAGTGAAAACGAAAAAATTTCGATTGACAAGTAAGTCGGTATTCTCGGCACAATTAACGGGACTTGAACAGCGGAACTTTATAACTGAACAAGAAATTGTGTCTGTTTATAGAATTAAAGAGAAAGTATTATCACATAAAACGCAGCAACTTAAAACAACTTACATTGAAGGAAATGTTTAATAAAGTAAACAAATAAATATTAGGCTTTTTTTTTTTATGTAAATTTTGATGCCCTTTAGATTATAATTGTTCTTTATTTCATAAATTAAGGTTTCATTATTTTTAATTTTAGAATTTCTGCATGCCATCTTACGAGATTCAAACTGATGATCTATAATCCGGAAAATCGATAATCTGGAATCGCCGAAGTCCCGACGAGTACGGATTAACGACTTTTGACTGTATAAAAGGTTCTAGAATCAACCACAGCAAATATCTTTATCTTGCAGGTTTCTTAGGTATATATTGCCGAAAGGAGCATCGTCCTCGAAAAGGTTCTAGCTTTTCGTTCAAAGTTACGTATTCCCCTACATGATATAATTTCTGTCAGGTCTTGACAAAATTTTCAAATAAATCTCTTATTGGAGCTAATTTTTAATCTTTCTTTTGTTATTCCATATTCCGATATCATCAAATTATAAGGCACGAAGAAAGAAATGAAAATGCTTAAAGTTCATAGTTTTGCGAAAAATATCCAATCCTGTGCCATAAGGAGCCCATAAATCTCTATCATATGCATGGGAAGATTTGTGCAATTCAGCCATTTATAAGAGTCGCCCACCAGCGGCCTAGTGATAAAGAAGCTGAACACTGGTAATTCGGTCTGATGTTCGAATCCCACGAACGGGCTGGCTGCATGGGCATTTTCGCGGTTTTCTCCATGTGTAATGTGTATACGAACCAGTTTCCCTTAGAAAGTCCTCCATGAAGGCATCCCTGCCTTTAGGCAGATAGCCCTCATGTGCTTTGCCATAATTGAATAATCCAATCCAATGTATAAGAGTCATAAAAAAAACAAAGTTTTGCATCTCTTTTTCTTTTAAAATATTTTTTACATAAATATTATAGCATTTCACAGTCATTGTGTCTTCAAATATTAGGTTCCATGCATCTTTAGATATATGTCGATTGTCAGGTTAGTTTTTTATATTATCGGACGCCATGCATGTTTGACCTCGAAAGGGTTTTTTTCCGCCACTGTATTGTTTGATCATAAGGAATGTCTTCTGAAGAGTCGCACTCTTCTTCTGATACAGACATATGTTCACTAAATATATCTTCATTATCTGAATCTCCTAATTCTTCTTCTACAGAATCTTCATCAAACGAAACCTCCTCTAATAATTTTTGAAGTCTTTTCATTTCTTGATCATACGTCGAAGAAGAGACCGAACAGACTGACTTGAATACGCCATGGCTCACACTGAAAAATCGTAACACGAAAACGCACATGTGGTGCCAACGCACCCCAAACTCTTCTTTAAACCACAATAACTGCTCGGAATTTGCCATTTCAACTCGAGACATGTAGAACACGATCTTGGAGGCAGCTACTGATGGACCTAACTATTTCGGATTATGAACGGAGTTAATCAGCGATTTTTTTTAGCGTCTTCCCGCGTTAAATGCCATCATACTAACATCGATGCCTTCTCCAAGATTCAAATGTTCCACCAGTGGCCGAATGGTCAAGATGCTGAATAGTGGCAGTTTGATCTGAGGTCAAACTGAGGCAACTGGCAAGCTGCATGATTTTTCTTATATGTGAAGGACTTTTTGAAAGAAAACTGCCTTATAGTCATTATAAAGCAGTTTTCCTTCGAAAATTCTTTACACATGCTTAGTTTCCCTTAGACAGATAGTCCTCATGTGCTTTGCTATATTCAGATAGCCTAACCAAGATTCAAACACAGACCCAATAATAATGACACAATTACTAATTGTCATATCAACCAAAATAGCTCAAATGAATGTAAAATTATTTATTAGAGCACAATGTATGTATAATATCATATAATGATATAGTTAATTCTTTTTTAAAAAGCAGACTTATAAATTTTATTCAAATGACAGTTTAAACTTTAGAGTTAAGACAAATTCCTAAAATTTCACATATACTCATCAGAACTTCAGTGAAGAATAACTGCTTTTTAAATTTTAAATCATTCAGTACATATTATGGGGATAAAGTGACAATAATTACTTAAAATTTCATATGATATAAATGTGTAGTAGAGAAAACAAAGAAGTCTTCTGTTATCGAGATTGGATGCAGAAATGTATACATGTGTGGCATGTGTTTATGTATACATGTATGTGTGTGCACACATACATATGTACCCTATACATGCATACCTTTCTGAATCTGGTTCTGATAACAGAAGTCCTGCACAATTAAATATGTATTTGTATATAAATCAGAGGTCTAAATCTGATTATTAGCTGTGATTTATGTATTTTCTTAAGGAAATATTATGTGTGGACATTTTTATATAACTTTCATACTTTTATACTTAACATTTTATATCTGGCACATTTTTATGCTTAAACTCATTAAACTAATTTTAAAGTATATAAATGCGAGTACTTTCTAATTTTGACAATTTGGATAGAAACAGACAGGTAACTTTATTTCAACTAATCATCCAGTAGCACCTACTTTCATATGTATATATATATATTATATATATTATATATATTCTTCTTTTACCACAGAACGCATGAACACTTCTTGGGGTTTTTCAGTTGTTTTCTTCATGTAAACAATGACCTATTTTCACCATGTGTACTTTTTATAAAAATACTGAAATTTGCAGAAGCTTAGTACTGCATACTAACCCCAATCACAGTCACCCATTTACAGCTGAAACTTTAATGTACACTCCCACATAATTAAAATAATAGGGAGCAAACTTCACAGTTTCATTATAATTCATTACAAAAAAAAAAAAAAAAATGTTACTCACTGCAAAAGAAAATACAAGTCAGAAAAATCACAGGTGAATTTCAAAAGTTCAAATTCACGTATACTCAAACATATGTGTGTTAAACCGTGGCCTTCGAGAAGCAAGGCCGTCCAGCTCTCTTGTGACGTCACCGTATGGAGTGCGAAGAAACCTTTCTTCTCCACTGAAAGCGAGCGATTCCACACCGCACTTATTTATTAGTAAAAGCTAATTTTATGTTATTCCGATGTAAAGTAAACAGGAAATTATTAAATAAGTGATACTATCTTAGCATTTAATTAAATATCATGCTTTAAGACTTCAGGTATCTGAGCTTATTTTTCTTAACGCTTGATAAAAATTTTCACCTGGGTGATCAATAATTATTTATTTCAATCCCATTTTACTTTCTATAGTTTGGATAAACTTTTCAACACTTAAACGCTATAACGCAAAAATGTTATGCTTTCGAACTGAAAATACTGCACATTATTTTTCATTTATAGATAAAAATGAAAACTATGAATAAAAAGAGCATTTTACAAGAACCCGATTTATCTTTACAGCCTTTTCTAAGTAGTACATAATTTTGTTCAGTATGGCGATAAGATAAAAGAACGAGCATTTTCGGTTATTACATTTATTTTTTTAAAACAAAATCTAGTGTAAAAAAGGTCTTTTACAATAAACTAAATATTAAAAAAGGCATAGTTCATCATTTATTTATTGGTATAAATAATTTAATGTAATTTTTTATGATAATTTTTAATGCCAGCATTATTTTAAAATGGTGTTACTGAAAAAATCCTGTTCATAAAAATAATTATTGAACTTACAGTGAGCAATATTCTTATAGAATAGAATCAAATAGAATTCTTATAGAATCAAAACCAAAAATCTATTTTAAACTTTCACAGAAAATTACTTTAGTTTTGTCGGCTGTCTTTATTAAATAATATTTTGATTAAGATATGAATTCTTACTATTATCTGAATTACTCTTTAGCAAAATCTTGATATATCCACATTAAAATTTATGAAAATAATAATTAATTTTCGAGCTCTCTAGATTGAAAGTTGTGCCTGTAACTATGTGCGAGTTTTGATATAACTTTTTTGAAACAGACACACTACAGAATTATAAATTACATTTTAAATTTGCAAGGTAGTTAGCCGAGGTTCCCACATCTCGTTACCGAAGTGCACGTGGTAGAGCCTATATCATATCAGGGAAAGTGCAATGATAGTATAGGATACCGGACGTCCCTTGCACAAGCACTTCATCCCCTCCAGTATATTTTATCTTTTTAATTATTTATTCTGTTGCATCTATTTGAAACAACATATATTTTATAGCTCTTCCAAAATTTATCATTGCGCTAATGTGGGAAGTTTTCTTTTTTTTTTTTTTTTTTTTTTGTTAGTGGCTCGTTATCTTGAATTTTTGTCATCTTTTTTTTAACGGACTGTTGTTTCAATAAATCATTTCTTTTCTTACAATAGTTATTGAGCATTGCATTTGTTGATGACCAAATTATCATTTTTAGAGCTTTTTCAAACATATGCCCATTTTCACAACAATCTTGTTTTTCTAGAAACTGTTCCTTCATTAGATATTCTGATGTTACATTAAATGCTGCTTTCCGTTGATCTTGAACTTTCCAAAATTCTTTTTCGAAATCTGAACACAGTTTTTGAATTATGATATAATTATAGAAAACAACATTTACTACATACTTTGACGAATAAAAGAGTTTACCACGGTCTAACATTTTACAAAAACTGAAACTTTCATCAAATGCTAATTCTTTTTTTAAAGAAAGATAGTCTTCACAAAATGAGCATTGTAATTTTTTAAGAACACTCCTAACACAGTATCCTCCTAAATATACGGACACAGGCAAATAACTTTCAGCTGCTGCTATGTCTTCATCAGATATAAATATATTTAAAGACATTTCGTTATAATTTTTTTCGTGTTCTATAAAATTTTCTGCAAGACTTAAATCATCAATTTCTACAATTCCAAGTTTTTTACTTTTTAACTTTATTTTCATCAAAGACATAAGTCGAATTTTATTTTCAATCTCAAATATTTGGCGAGTAGATATGTGATATTTTCCACCAGCATATTGTCTATACTGACTAAATCTAGCTTCAAGATTGTCTGTTTGGAACTTCCCAGGAAGAATATATTTCAGTCCGAGTTCGGAAATGCAATATGAAGTGATTTCGATCATTGCATACGCTGTCAAAGCTACTGCTTGATGAGTTTCCTTGGTTAATGTCCCTGTGTCATTCTTCATTAGCTTCCAATCATCTAGCCAATTCAAAAATTTATTTAAGAATACGTATTTGTCATCACTCTCACTGTTCGTGAGGGGTGTTTTAAATTTGTCGTTCAAGCGCTGGCCTTTGTATGGACATTTGACGTTCATGATGCTAAACCATGTGGAAAATATCTCGATATACTCTGCTGTATCTTCTGCGTGTTTTATTTTTTCTTTATTATGGGTTTCTAATAACGCTTTGACAACAAAGTTACTGAAAACCTGAAGAACAAGCTTTACATTTTGTTTTTAAAAAGTAGTTGGCATTAATGCTTTTAGAGATAAATTATGGCCATACTTGAGAACACTGTGCATTTCAAGAGAATGCAGATCCTTTAGAGCATAAAACGAAGCTGACAAGGTTTAAGATGATTTATCATCATGCTTAAATTTCGGACAGTACATACACTTTTCAGCATTTTTTTGTGCAATCCAATTGTTTCGGACACATTTAATGATATGCACTGAATCTATCAGAAAAAATAATGGTCTTTTTTTATCAACAGGATGAGGATAAACTATTTGTATTTTTTTAGAACTAGAAAATAAAGATACAGCTTTGCTGCTTATTGCATTATTATCTGTAATGATTCTTATGACAAAAAAAACCTATCCTCTCGAGTCCTATGATAACCTGTTCTATAAATGAATGCAGAGCACTTGCAGTTAATGTATGCACTGGAAGCATGTGAACAATATCTTTATATGATGATAATATACTTGAAATCATGAATGCATGTACACTTGAAGCAGCTCCTGAAATGTTATAAGTCATTCCCGTTAAATTACCCCCTTTATAATCAAAATAAGATTTTACATGAATTTCATCTATTAGTAAAACTACCTTTTTATCACTTTCATTTAAAAATTTGAATTTCTGTTTTGTGTACAATAAGAAATTACAATCCATTTGTTCTTGTTTAGGATCAACATTGTGCTTTAAATTAATATTACGAATGGTATTTGGATGTGGAAGTAAAATGTATCCACTTTGTCTAAAAAATTTGTACAACTGAGGTGATATATAGAAACATATAGAGGCAAAAATTAGTATATCTGGATTATACCTTTTCGAAGTTTGGAGAAGAATTGAGATTTGTTCAATTATAAATTTAATAACATTTTCTTTTTCATTATCAATGCAGTTAATATCAGAGAGTGTATTTAATGCAGCAAGGAGTTTTAATCTTATGACTTCATCTTCATTACTGCTAGCATGTTTAATTTCATTTAAGACTTCATTTAGCATATTTATGTTAGTAATTTTCATGGGAAATTTTAATTTACCAATACTTTTCAAAGAAGCATTATTAGAAAATGCTTGTACCAACATTTCATGATTAATCTTTATGGAATATTGTATTTGAGGTACAGGTTCATCTTGAATATCAGGACAAAATCTTCAATTTTCAAAAATTTCCAGAAATCCGAAAGCTGTAGCATGTTTTTCTTATTGCATAAATCGTTCAAACTTAGCAGTTCTCTGTCTTCATCATATTTTTGCTTTTCCTTCATGCTTCTTTGAATAGCGGCAGCAAGATTTTTATTTTCTAGCTCTATCTTTTTTGTCACAGGATCTTTACGGATTGCTTTCGAAGTAGTCAAATATGATGGGCAATTAATCATAATCGATGGCACTGCACCTTTTACTAATCTCGGAACCTTCAAGCATACTGATATATCTTTCCCAGTTTTTTCATCGAAAGCCCTTGCCTCACGTATGATGTCAGCTGGCTGAAAATGGAGCTCGCATACCTACATATCCCGAAAATGAAACATTTGAAACACATTTAAGAAGAAATCTTTTTAAACACGTCATTATACAGTGAATTCTAATATCATTTCATTCAAACAGCTCTTTAAGGAGACACAGTACTAAACAACATCGTCAAACTATCGAATTTTTTTATAGGCTAAACTGCAACTTTTTAAAATACATATGGAAAATCTCAAAACTGCACCTCCAATAGTTATTTTTGAAAAATTATTTAAATTAATAAGATTTCCTTTTTTTCTATTTTCTTCTAATCATGACAACAAAATGTTTCATTAAATCTTGTAACAGAAGCATACAGTATTCCAAGCACAGTTTTGTTTACATTTTCAAGGAATACACAAAAAAACGCTATTTAAAGCAAAAATATTAATATAAAAACGTAATAACAAATTTATAAAAATGAAATTTTTTAAAAAATAGTTCTATGTTTTATAAACAACTGGTTTAACAATATTTTTTTCCAAGTTTTTTTATAATTTTTTTTAGATATAATGTTAATTACAATTTTCAGAATAAACTTGAACATGTGACAAAAAAAAAAAAAAAAAGAGTTGAAAGGGTAATGTGTTCCCTTAAAATATTTATAAGCACACAAATTTGAATTTTTAAATGAAAAACATTATTACTTTCATATCTCTAAAACTTACAATGACAAGTGGTTTTAAAATAAAAATCGAGATAAATTAGATATTACAAATGCTATTTTAAGTTCCAGATTTTGTATATTTTCCCGATTATTGCTTTATGTTAAGCACTGAATTTTCTACTGAATATTTAATCTGCAGTATATGAAATAAAATTTATTATACATTAAATAATACTATAGTATTATGAACTTAATTACTCATTAAAATATTCACATGCAATTTATGAAGCAACATGCATTTATTAAAAAATTTATAGAATTCACTTTAAGACAAATTGCAGGAAACAAAAGCTTATTATACTGCTTATTTACATTGGCAATGATTTATTGTATACTTTTATATTTTACACTAGTTATTGTTTACTATTATATTTAACACTAGTTTTTCATTGGAAATGATTTTGGGTTTAAAGACAGACATATTAAACATATTAAATATTTAATTTACTTAATTTTTCTTTGAATATCAATGAAATCATAAGAATAAAAGCTCACCCTGCTATTTTTAGTTGGAATGAAGTCCTTTCGCTTTATTGCACGGATCCACTTTTCTTTCAGATCGGCATCATTAGGAAAAGCGAAAATGTGCACTTTAGGTCCAGATTTGTAATTGCCGTTACATCGCGGCACTAAGCACATGTAAGGCATTATATTGTTTCTGGAACCACTGACAAATTGCCGAAAACCTCAAATTTAATATACCCAACTGCAGAAAAAATCCGGAATGCAGTTAATATCTCAAGATTTTAGGTCAAGAATTTCAGTTCAACCTCTTCTTTCAAAGCAATGGCGACTGACAACCTTTGACCCAGTGTTGCCGTCACCCCACGAAGGGGTGTGCACTCTTCACCCCAAGAAAGGATGCACTCTCTGGAATGACATCACACGCTCAACGTCACTGAGCTGTAGGGCCTTGTTTCTCGAAGGCCATGGTTAAACCCATAACCTGGTTGCCCATAAATATATTCTGCTGACATCATAGATGGCTTACAAATTTTTTTGGAGACAGTGCTTTGCCTCATCAATACTTTTTGTGGTATTTTGATGAGGTGGCAGATAATCAGAAAGTATCTAGATGTACCAATT
This sequence comes from Stegodyphus dumicola, assembly GCF_044657685.1. Classification (NCBI taxonomy): domain Eukaryota; kingdom Metazoa; phylum Arthropoda; class Arachnida; order Araneae; family Eresidae; genus Stegodyphus; species Stegodyphus dumicola. Next base: position 240,661,219 of record NC_140768.1, on the reverse strand, counting down.
ATAACATACAGCATATAAATGTTATAAAAGTTTAATTCTAATAGCACTTCCAAATGCACAATATGTTTGAATTATTAATGCATTTAATCATTCAAGATGTTTATTCACAGCTAAATTATCAAAGTCATCACCAATACCTTAACATAGAATGGTTGCAAGGAAGACAGATTAAATAAAAGATGAAATTCTAAATTTCCCCTCATCTTAAAATTCTTCTTTTGTCAACAACAGGTTTTTAATAGATGTTTAACAATATTAATAGATTTTCAAAATTATTTTAACTACTATTTTTAATACTTATGAATTTTCCCATCAACCATGAAAGCTGGTTCCCACTAACTGTAAAAAGATCATGGCAAACGCAGGCTAATCATTTTGAAGAAACAGATGACTCTTTATTTAGTTATGTTTCATCAATATGAAGCATATAAAAAAAGCATTAATAAAAAAAGAATTTAGACTTTTTAATTATCTGACAAACATATTCATCAAAACTTGTGCCACTCATTCTGCTAGGTAAAAATTTAACTGACACTTTAACCGTATAAAGTCGCTTCATTATTAATCTAAATCCACTTAAATACAAATCTAATTTGTACCATATTGTTCTTTACTACATCATTTTGAGAGATCAGTGTCTTTTAACGTCAGCCAGAATTTGATGACTTTGAAAATACTCCAATGCTTACTGTTCTGCCGCAAAAGTCAAGCCACAAATTCTGCCGCAAAAGTCAAGCCAATCCACACAATGGATAGTCTATATTTTGTGGTACTCCTAGGATTATTACCGATTTGTTGTTTCATTTAAGGTAACCTAAGTATTTTACAGTGTAGGTTTTGAAAACTCTATCACGACATGATTAGTTGGACCCTAATTGGTTGGTTGCAATGCAAGATCGCACAGATTTTGAATTGTTGGGAGAATATTTCTCCGGGCAGCTTATTTCTGCGTTGGATGTCGGTTAGGAAGTATGTTGCTTATTTTGTGCTATGCGTAAAATTGCTGCCAATGACAAGATTAACCCAAAGTTTCTGAACGATTTAGAACAAATGGGAAAGAAAGGATTTATTGAATGGTATGTTAATGAAGGTTTAATTGGTAATTGGTATAAATGTTCTGTTTATACGAAGGAAATGCATATGGTCAAACGTAAAGATCATTCAGATGGCTTTCAATGGGTTTGTTGTGAGAAAGGTTCAAATGCTCACTATATAAAATGTTCCATTAGACTACGGAGGATATTTTTTGTTCTTACTTTTGCGAATTTATGTAGCAATGGCAGTACACAGATTCTAGTTTAGATTATTTTAAACAGTTTTGGGATGCTGTTAACCCTCAGCCTGTTGAGTGATTTTCTACAAATACCTTTAAAATTGTCACTAATTTTGCACTGAGCTTCCCTTAAAATGTCGGGAAAATAACCCTAAACCTCTGAAAACTGCCAGCTATTGCTATTGTTAGTTCTTTTCCGTCCCAGATTACTTGATCAAGGGTTCTGATAGTAAGTGAGATGGATTACTACCATAAATATTAGTACTCCTAGATGTGAGCTGTCAAGAAAGTTGCAAAAGACTAGTTTCTCCATTATGGCCATCTGAATGCTGCAGGGTTTACACGTGCGAATACTATCTTAAAAGTTTTCTTTCCTAAAAGACTCTTATTTTAAAACAACTTGGTTTTAAAATTTACCGGCTCTTTTTTTAATTATTATTCATGTTTAATCTAAATTACTTAAATCTCTGGGTCATTGATTAGCATATGAATTTCAAGGCAGATTGGTTAAACTGCTATTAATAAAATCCATATTAAAAATTTCTGGTGCAATATTCATTCTTTCTGTGAGATTCCTGAAACAGTTAAAAAGCAATATTTATAGTTGGATTGCATTTGATATTTTTTCTGATTTTCTATGTTTTTGTCATAAATTCACAATCTTTCAAGCTTTCAACATTTTTCTATATTCTTCATTTACATGCAGATAATAATTTTTTTTTAAATTTCTTTTATTTATAGATATTTATTAGTTTTATAGATATTTATAGATAGATATTTATCATAATATTTGTATAATTATTCTGAAAAACATCTGTTTTATTATTTCTGCCAAATTAAATCAATTTAACTTGATGTGACTTTTAAACTTGCTCTTTAAATAAACTCTAGTTAAATATTAAGGAGATTTCAAAATTTTAACTTTTCAGGCATATTTAATGCTGAAATTTACTTAGATTTTAAAACGGATGTTATTTTCTGGAAAGATTTTGTTTTTTTGAATGAACAATATATACTTAAAAATGTATACAAATATGCTTTTTTAAGTAAAGTTAAATATTCAGCAAGATAAAATTTGGTAACTGAATATCTTAATTTCAAGGGCGAAAAAAAGATTTTTATTATTATACGTGGATAGCTGTTTTGAAAAAGGATGGGTTTCAAATGTGACTTATTTTTCATCTGATTTATGAAAATAAAAAATTAAGTGATTTCAGGATATAGCATAAACATTTTTTTTTTTTTAAATAGCTTCTCGATCTCAAAGAAATTAAACGTACCCTTGTTATAAATAAATAATAATAATGCCTTTGTTTCTGCTTTTTCTTAAGCAATAATTTCGAGATTTTTTAATACAAACATTACGGTATTAACTTTTAAATATCTGATCTGTTTTTAAAAGCAATAAACAAAACATTTAGGAGTCATTTAAGGGCTGAAACGGTGATAATATCAATTTAAAATTTACATTTCCCTTTTTTTATATACACTATTCTATTCCGAAAGAGAATTTTAATCCAAAACAGTCTTTATGAATTTTCAGTTGATCATGAACTTATTGACTGAGTTTAAAAATTCTTGCCTTCCTGTTCTTGAAACACTAGTACACTTTGTCTGAAATAGGATTAAAAACATTACCCTATAACAGAAAGCTGAAAAGGAAAAATGACACATAGTTAATAAGAAACAATGCAATGTTGTTATTTATTAGCTTACAATATAGTTGTTCAATATGGCATTTTTGTAAATAAAGGGTATTATTATCGTTTCGGCTTAGGCACATGTCGGATTAAGATATGTGCTTTACGCACACTGCCTTTGTTAAAAATTATAAAAGTATCAGACTTCAATGCTTATTGAGCAAAACAAAATGAGACCATTTTTATTGCTTAGTATTTGTATACATTTTGTAGAAAATAAGGAAACATTATATTTAATAATTATAACAATCATTAATTATTTAAGAAGTCATTATAAGAATATAATTCAAAATTTTTTGTGGAATATATTTTTTTAGGATAATTTCTTTCCTATGAATCCCAGCATTCAATTTTTTGAAGCATTAAGTTCTAAGAAATTGTCTTGCTTCAATGCAGATTTAATTATTCACATGAAATCCCTAACCAAAGAAAATGTCTTAAACAACAGGTTTTATTAGAGTAAATATTTTTATTGTTTTAATACTATTAATATACAAACAAATATTAAAGTTCACTGCAGTTGATTGAATAAGAATGCTGGATGTGTGGTGTTTGTCCTGAATTTGTCGCTGACAACCAAACAGGTTAGCGGCTTGTAATTTTCCTCATGCGTAATGTGAATCAAGCCAATTTCATTTTGAAAAGGAGATATTCTATTAAAACAGGTAATCCATGACTATTTTAACAACTGTAAAAAATAATCTATGAATATTTTTCATTTTACGACAACATGAGCAAAATGATTTTCTCTGAAAAAACAAATGCACCAGCACTGCTTATAGGCCGCCGTTAAGTTAACTGCATCATTCTTATTCTTTAAAGTAGTTTTTTTTTTTTTTTTTTTTTTTTTTTTTAGAAGAATGTTTTGCCAGTAAAATGCACTACTTATAATCTGTCATTTTATTTTATTCTTCTGTTATGTAAATAACCAACTTAAAATACATATTTTGTAAGCTGAGAAAGCCCAGTAACGGTCGAGAAGTAAGATAATTGAGCATATTAAATCCTAGCGGCTGCATGGGAGGTTTTGCGGTTTTTCACAAGTGTATTGTGAATTACCAGCCTGTTTCCCTCAAAAATATCCCTTCTTTTAGGTAAGTAACCCCTGTGTGCTTTACCATAAACCAAAATCTTTGTCGAGAAATCTTTGGCGCATGTTACCTTATTATAAAAAAGGGTTCAAATTGATTTTTAGCATAAACATCATTTTCAGTATTAATCATAACATCAATTGCATCAATAGTATTCTTAATATTAATCTCAGGTTTGTATTCATAAATATAATGTATACAAAATAGGCAACTAGAATAAATTTATATGAAATTTTATATCATAAAAATTTAGATTAGAATTACTCACAGCATTGAGGATTATATGACTAAAAGAGTCGTGTCTCGTAAAGGACGTTTAAAGGGAAAGAATTTGTATTACGTTCACATGAGGAAAAACCACGAAACCTCCCCTGCAATTAACCCACTTGCCTAGATTTGAACTCCTTCAAATTACCAGTCTTTCGGGACCTTACCGAACTTAACACTCAGGGTTCACTCATATTTAAAAAATTGCTTGTGTGTTATAAGAAAAGAGGAACAGAAAAATTTAGGAATCGAAAAATTTAGAAAAATGTAATAAGAGCACAAAAAGAATTTAATTCACTTAAAAGAGCGTCATACTTTTTTTTTTTTTTTTTTTTTTTTTTTTTTTTTGATGTACAGAAGATAGAAACATGTTTTCAGCTGAGTTCATTCATAAGAGAAAAACTTTGCATACAAAGCCGTTTTTTTAAAATGCTCCACTATAAAAGTAATACAAGAAACAGCATAGAAATTTTTTTCTCATATGCCTGAAATGTACGTACTCTTTCCTGGATTTGAAGGACTCACAGAAAGAAAGAGGGAATAGAAATATTGACAACAAATTTTATTGGTGTCTGACTGATTGCTTTGGGAACACGAAGTCTTTGTGAATGGTTCTCAGAAGCTATTCGGGCAAACAGGGCCAACGGGTTTAGTTATACTATTTCAAGGGTTGGCTTTTCATCTGTTTATCTATGTCCATAAAGAAATACCACAGAAACATGTGTTCAAAAGACAGATTTCGTACTTCTAAATTCTTCTGGTCTGACAGCAAGATTTAAAAAATTAAGTTGTTTTCGATATTAAAAAAAAAGTAATAAGCTAATTTTTAAATTGTTTTACACAGAACCAAGTAGGGAGATAAAATTTTATTTTCTTAATATATATATTTTCTCAGAGATTATATTGCGAGTAATTTTTTTCAAGTTACGAAAATCTCACCTACATGCATTTTCAAATCAGTTTTATTTAATGTATATGGATATGCTAAACAAGCACACTTTTGCACGTATAAAATATACATTAATACATACATAAAAATGGTATAAAATTTGAGAAGAATTCCATTTAGGAATTAGTGTATTAAAAATAATTAAAAATTTGTTGTGATCTCATTTCTTACGTTATATGCATTTATTTTAGTTTTGTAATATGCACTTATTTTATTTTATTTCAGTATATGCATTTACTATTCTTTGTTGTTAAATTTTGTCCGATTATTTGAATATGGCAAAGCAAACGAGATCTGTCTGTCTAAAGGATAGACTAGTTGTCGTGGTGGGCTTTCTAAGTAAAACTCACTCATATCCATGTCACACGTGGGAAAACTATGAAACCCAACCATGCAGATAATTTGTTCATTTGGGTTTCAGTGCAAGTGGATCAGCGGTCTTGACCAGGAAGGCCACTGGTTGGGGTCTGATAGATTTGAAAACCTGATAAATTGTATTTAATAAGCATAATACTAATAAACGAATAGCTTTATAACAAAAATTAAATGTTTTTATCGGACGTAACTAAATCTCGATGTAACACAGAATTACACTGATAAAGGGGAGTGTTATAACACTGAATTTATATGCTAAACTATTTATATACATTAATTCTATATATAGAAAAACTTAGCAAATTTCGCTGGGAATGTCTGGCGGCAAAATCCTTATTATATACATCCTTATTTTAAATTCATCGCATACCTCGTGTTTCGACTCTTACCTCAAAACACATATAATCCACAAATAACTTTATTTTTCTACTTAAATTTAATAACTTTATTTCCCTATAGAAATTTCTCAGGATCTTTTCAGTTATAGGATAACATGTGCAAAACAATTTTCTCTATACAAATATATGTGCTAGTAAGAAAATGCACTTTTGACAGCAGCTCATGTCTATGATGGTACAATTTTTCTAAACATAAGAAATTTGTTGCTTAAATTCATTTTTTTTTTCATTAAACAAAAAACCAAATAAAATGACACATTATTAAAAATGTTTTATTATTCACATTCTGAAAACAAGAACATTGTTATAAAAGCAAAGAAAAAAAAAAGGAACAGCATATTTCATTTAACCTTTTGAAGACGGGATGGCCATTACAGTGGCCATAGAGTCCTCTCTTTGAAAAGATGGGGTTGTCCACTTTAGTGGCCATATCTTTTTCCCCCATTTTCCAGGCTGAAAAGTGGGGTGAAATGTCAAATTTGACATCTCTGGGGTTTTAACCACTTATCTCTTTCAAAAGTCTTCCTTTTGCAACATAGATGCACCCCTCTGAGAATCCGTTAAACTACACACAAGGATCTTTATTGCAAATAGGAGGTGGTTTCTTAAAGGGCGGAAAGCATTCGGTTCAAGATTCCCCATCCTATGGTAGCTTTTACTGCTACCAAAGCCCCGGCCTCAAAAATATAATGAGAGCGAACTTCGATGCAAAAATTTTAAACACAAAATATTTTAAGCATGTTATGTAGTAATCGTTTGGTTTATTTGATTGTGGCAAAGCACTCGAGGGTTATTTTGCATAAGGGAAAGGATGCCTTCGTGGAGGACTTTCTAAGGGAAACCGGCTTGTGTACACGTGACACATGAGTAAAACACAGAAGCATCAGTGCAGCTAGCCCTTTTGCCGGGATTCAAACCCCGGATAGAACTAGCAGTGTTCCGTTGTGGGCTAGCTTGGGTAACGGAAAAGAGCAAAATCTCGTAATAGACGCAAAATGATGGCCTGTATAATACAAAATTATTGCCATTTCAATAGCATAAATTGACTTTCGCAAGATTGTATTTTATTTTATTTAGCTCATGATAACTTAACACGAGGGCTATTAATATAATTGTAGTTTGACCCGGTTGAAACCCCTGTGACTGGCTCACCACATGGGCATTTTTGTGAATTTACCTATATGTAACACAAATACAAGATAGTTTTCCTTCGAAAGTCTTTCACAAAACATACTTTCTTTAGACAGATCGCCCTTTGCATGTTTTATCATAATCTAACAAACCAAACTAAAACTAAACCTAATCCCAAGCAAGGACTAGTACTCAGAGGAGATTTCATGAAGGACTTTTTAAATGAGAGTGGCTTATTAGGCAGCAAAAATCCACGAAAACTGCCAGGTAGCCAGCCTATTCACTGCGATTTAAACTCACTTCAAACTGCCAATTTCTACTAGGTCATTGCGGGCTTTTGTTGAATCTTTATCAAAAATCTTTGTAATCGTGAACACACAGTTATTGGTTTTTAATTTGATTTGGTTTTATGTGACTAAGGCAAAGCCTTGAGGGTTATCTGCCTAAGAGGAGGGATGCCTTCATGGAAGACTTTCTAATGGACCCTGGCTCGTATACACGTTACACTTGGCGAAAACCACGAAAACGCCCATGCAGCCAGCTCTTTTATGAGATTCGAACCTCAGACCAAAATACAGCGACTTTACCACTCGGCTGCTGGTGGGCCAAAATTATTGAGTACAAACGGATTAATTAAGTTAGGAACTTAATAACTTTCATTTGTAGTGCTGCTATCAGCATTGACATTTGGAGAAGTTTTTTTTAATGTAGTTAATTTACTTCGTTACCTAATTGTTAATCTTAACTTTTTTTTTTTTTTTTTTTTGTGTGTGTGTGTGTGTGTGTGCAGCATATGTAACCCTTCCATATACTAACTGTTTTACTTAACTTGCACTCCGTTAATTTTATGCAATTTTATACCGGCTGATTTCTTTCCAAAAATCGCGTACTTTTTCCCCTAGATTTTAAAACTATTTTGTATTTCAAATCTTAATAATAAAATTTTTAAAAACAAATATTTCTAGAAATTCTTTCAGCATATGAATTTATTCAATTTAATTGAAGTTTTTGAGTAGAATATCTTCCTTTTGACATCCAAGAAATTTTTATATGTCAGTTTGAATTTATAAGGAACACACAGCCACATATACGAATACAAAAATCAGACATACTGAAAACACAGTTTTAACATTTTAAAATGTAAAAAGGAAAAATATACCATTAAAAACACCCGCACTTGAAATATGAACAAACAAGATAGGTGTTTGCAACATTTTATATTTTATCCTGTTCTTGACGAATCCGAAATTGTACTCAACTTTTAATACATTGTATAATATATAATTTATTAAAAAGTAAGTCTTACATTACAATTGCTACTTTTTCCTGTTTCTTCTAAATTTCGGTAATGTACTATAACAATGAGCGATTCTGTTTGACTTTCATTTGTATAAATAACCACAAGGCAAACTGTTATAAAACAATTAATAAGTTTGCAGTCGTCGGAAAGATAATGCACACCTGCTGTCTGACAGTGATTCTTTACTCTCAGGACCCTTCCGTAAAGTGTTCTTTTCAAACAGACTTCACACCCTCTTAAGACTTTGTGTCAACTGACAGCCGCCTGCAAAAAGGTAGGGGAAGGAAGACCTGATCGCATTGTCTAAACATGTATGAAACAATTTTTGTGAAATTTGGGCTTCGTGTACACACATCTTAAACATTTTTCACACGGTTTGAAATTTGTGTAAACATGTCTTAAACATTTTTCACACGGTTTGAAATTTGTGTAAACACGTCTTAAGCATTTATAAAAGAAACTTCGAAAACGTTTAAACACGTCTTAAGCAGTTAAAGGGTTAAGGAATTCTGAGAGCCACATACTGAAGACAGATATTTCTCAATAAGGTTAAGTCGATATTTCCTTTTTGTACTGTATAGATAGCATGTATTTTCATTTTTAAGTTACTTACTTGTTTTATTTTGATTTAAAATGCAGTTTATTGAGATTATAATTTTTTTATGTTTTATCGAATAATGTTTTGGATGCTATTTTACTTTGGAGGGTGTTGCAGGTATGGTGCCAAAAAAATCAACAATTTTCACCAAGGAGGAACCTGAAATATATTTTTCTCCAAATTTTAATTTCCTCCTCAAATGATGAGCGAAAGCAACTAATATATATCTTTCTACACAAAAACAAAACCTGCTTATTGAGAATGATTCACGGTTACATGAAACCAAAGAGAAAATCTTAAATGTGTGTATTGCATTGTCATGCTGATCCGTCAGTGGCATTATTGCACTTATTTGCCAACACGGTTGATCTTTAACAGACCAATCTGCATGTCTAAATCTTGAATTGGTAATAAGATGTTGACATTATACAGTACAATGTTTGTAATCCGGATGTCCATAATCCGGAATGATCTACAATCCGGACCTCAAAGCTGCAAACTTTCTGCGCATGTGCATAATGTGTTTACACATGCACGTTTAATGTATAACTAACGGTATAAGCTACGTTAAAATTATCTAAGGCATTTCAGTTAATGGTGCAAATTGCACTGTTCCTTAATCTTCTAATTGGATCTGGCTTATTATTTTTTGCAGACTGTCAAAACAATTTTATAAAAATTAAGCTTGAACTTTCGATTATGTCAAAAAGAGTTTCCAATTCTGGAGCTGCCAAAGGATCTACAAAGCGAAAGCATGTTTCAATGTCCATTAAACCAAAAGTGGAATTGCTGCAAAAAATGGATAAAGGCCTATCCGTCTCAAAATTATGTGAGAAGTATGGCATTGGAAAGTCCACTATATATGACACAAGAAAAAAGAACCTTCTGAATTTTTTGTGGAAACATCTTAAACAACTTACATTGAAAGAAATGTTTAATAAAGTGAACAAATAAATATTAAGCTTTTTTTGTTTAATCTTTAGATTATGGTAACTTGGCGATTTTTTGGCGACCAACCCTGCTACAGCAACCTGCTAGTTTTTGTTTGGACACAATTTTGTTTTCACGAAGTAAAGGCTTTTTTTTTTTTTTTTTACTCAACATTTTTTTCCAACAATCTGCTAGCCGAATTACGCTTATACTAGAACTTTTATGGAACAAAAGTGCTTAATCATGACGAAGATTAGGTGCGAAATTGGGAGAAAATGCAGATTCACAAACTGCTTGCACGTTTTTAAGAATTGCACATACACGGTATCTATGTACACGTCGACCTATTTTCACTTAAAAAAACATCCCAGAATTGCACAAAAATGGCATTGCGCACACTCTTGACTTTATCTATGTACACTGCTAATGTACTAGCTCGTAAGCTTTATCGCCTTACCAAAACGTCGCCAAACTACCTGTTACCATATTCCAAAGATTAGCCCTTTTTTTTTTTTAAATGTTGATACTCTTTAGATCATAATTGTTCTTTATTTCATAAATAAGGATTTCATATTTTTAATTGTATAACTTCTGCATGCCATCATACGGGATTTAAATTGATGATCTATAATCCGGAAAAAAGCCTAATCTGGAATCGCCGAAGCCCCGACGAGTCCAGATTACGGACTTTGTAATGTATTTAATAACAGAGCTTTTAACACATCAATTCATAAAAATACATAATCAGTAAAATCTACAGAAAAGTCTCTATTGGATGTAAAGACAGAACCTAAGCAGTAAAGCCTTCTGAGATGTAAAGCCAGAACCTAGCATATTGCATAGTTTCTTGTTATTGTCTTGTCCGTGTAATTTCATAGAAGAATGGCTGCCAGAGCCTCAAAGAGATTGGACTTCAACTTTCCACCCCAATTTTGAGGCACAGCTTCGGGGGTCTCACACCCTCTCCCACCAAACCACACAAAAGGACTTTTGATTCGCCATATATTTAGAGTGCTGCCATGTTGCAAAGATACTACAGTCAAAAGTCGTTAATGCGGACTCGTTGGGACTTCGGCGATTCCGGATTATCGATTTTTCTGGATTATAGATCATCAGTTTAAATCTGGTAAGATGGCATGCAGAAATTACAAAATTAAAAATATGAAACCGTAATTTATGAAATAAAGAACAATTATGATCTAAAGCGTATCAAAATTTACAAAAAGAAAAAGCTTAATATTTATACATTTACTTTATTAAACATTTCTTTCAATGTAAGTTATTTAAGTTGCTTCGTTTCAAGTGATAATACTTTCTCTTTAATTCCATTAAACAGACATAATTTCTTGTTTAGTTACAAAGTTCCGCTGTTCAAGTCCTATAATTGCTGTGTCGAGAATACCAACTAATTTGTCAATCGAAATTTTTTCGTTTTCAATAACCTCTGTGTCACTTTGTTCACTATCAGAAGTGAATTATAATGACGAGGAACTTGATTTAAATCATAGCAAAGACAGAGTACATCGAGATGAAATACTACATTTAGGAAGGAATTATAAGCCAAATAAAATAAAAACATCTGCCCTGAAGATAAGGATAGTGCTGACAGATCAACTTCCAATTCATTGCGCGCCGCGGCGTTTCCTCCCCTCCCCGCCGCAGAGCAGCGTGAAATTGATAAACAGATTTCGGAATGGTTAAGAAATAAATGATATGCCTTTATCCATTTTTTGCAGCAATTCCACTTTTTGTTTAATGGACTTCGAAACATACTTTCGCTTTGTAGATCCTTTACATATTAGTAAATATATATCAGAAATTCTATTTGACATAATCGAAAGTTCAAGCTTACTTTTATAAAATTGCTCTAACAGTCTGCAAAAAATAATAAGCCGGATCTAATTCGAAGATTAAGGAACAACGCAATCTGCAACATTAACTGAATTAATAATTTTAGCTTAGCTTATACCGTCGGTTATACAATAAACGCGCATGCATAAACGTATTATGCACATGCACACACGCATATTCGCAGCCGTGTAGGTCTTACGCGCACGCGTAAATGCCTATGCGACGCATGAGCAGAAAGTTTGTAGCTTTGAGGTCCGGATTATAGATCATTCCGGATTATGGGTGTCCGAATTAACACCTTTTGACTGTTTACATTTAGAAATAATGTTCATGCTTTCTACAGTATTCGAACTATTTCTACAGAATTCGATTGGTACTGAAACAGGCTTCCCTAACCACTGTACCATCTGGATGGTGCAGTTTCTTTGGAAGCACTTCCGCAGAGAACCCGGTAAATGTAAAAATTGCCAACTTTGGCGATAATAGTTCAAACCTGGTAACGCAGCAGATTCATCCTATTTGCTTGTTCGAAGGTTGCAACCATTCCTCTTGCGTTCATTTTGTTGGATTATCACTGTCGTTGTTCGCATTTGCTGATTTATATTCTTCTTCTCTTATTTATTATTTTTTCTGATTTTCCACATTATTTTTTCTGAATTTTTTAACAGCAAATAGATAGAAATATTTTTGTATAATTAAAGAAGTTTTCATAGATAGATGCCGGTTCTCGGTTCAGGATGAAAGAAAGAAAATATAGAGAGATGAATGCTAATTTGTAACACGGCTGTTCACGTTGTGTTCTTAATTATTAACAGCTGCAAGCACGCAGAACCATGAGGTTTCCCACCACTAAAATAATTTGTTTTCGTAGGCCGTAAAAATGTGCATGTGCATTAAGTAATGCTTTTATTGGTTGATCTTTGGATTATGGTAACTTGGCGATTTTTTGGCGAAAATTTGGCAACAAACTCTGCTACAGCAACCCTCTATTTTTTTTTCCGGCGCCATTTTGTTTTCACAAAGTAAAGACGTGTTTCTTTCCTTTTTATTTACTCAACACTTTTTCCAACAATCTACTAGCCAAATTATACTTATGCTAGAAATTTTATCTAACAAAACTGCTTAATCATGACAAATATTCACTGCAAAATTGGGAAAAGTGCACAATAGCAAACTCCTTGCACGTTTTTCAGAATAACACATACACATAAACCATGTACATGTCGACTTCTTTTTACTTTAAAAAAACATCCCAGAATTGCACAAAAATGGCATTGCGCACACTCTTCACTATATCCATGTACACTGCTTTTTTTCTCATAAATTAGAAAAATTTCACGAAAATACATGACAATTTTCTGAATCTTTAAACCCTGTAAAAAGACCATATATGAAATTACCTGATCGCGAAAAAGTATATACCCTTTCCAAATATGAACATTTCCACGTATAAAATAAGTAAAATATCCAAAAACTTTTACCTCTAAATTATCTATTATATTATAAACGTCACCAACGAATTCATACCGCAAACATTACAAATACTTAGTGTCAAATATTTAAATTATTTCCATGCACGTTTACTTCAACTTAAACGTATACCAAATTCCTACAAACATAAAATTCACAAAATAACTATCATTTAATTAAAATATCACTAAACCATGTACACGTCAACTTATTTTTACTTAAAAAAAATCCCAGAATTGCACAAAAATGACATTGGGCACACTCTTCACTATATCCATGTACACTGCTTTTTTCTTATAAATTAGAAAAATTTCACGAAAATGCATGACAATTTTCTGAATCTTTAAACCCTGTAAAAAGACCATATATGAAATTACCTGATCGCGAAAAAGTATATACCCTTTCCAAATATGAACATTTCCACGTATAAAATAAGTAAAATATCCAAAAACTTTTACCTCTAAATTATCTATTATATTATAAACGTCACCAACTAATTCATACCGCAAACATTACAAATGGTTACAAATACTTAGTGTCAAATATTTAAATTATTTCCATGCATGTTTACTTCTACTCTAACATATACCAAATTCTACAAACATATAATTCACAAAATATCTATCATTTAATTAAAATATAATTAAATTCAAAAACACTACTTAAAATATAAATAAGCACATACATTAAATTAATAAAAATTAGCTTACAATCCTAATTACTTTAAACTAAATCACTGCTAATAACAGTTTTCCAAAATACCAAATTACTTTACTTCCACCTTACATTTAGAACAATGCATAAAAATAATATCCTCAAATAATAAAAAATATAAACTTACCTAATCTTCTTCAGAATCTTGCTTACATGGTGGATACACTTTTATTATTGATTCAATAAAATTATTGAACGATTTTTTCTGCGAATTTTTCCTCCACACTTCCTCCGCTAAATAAAAAGCAAAATTCTCTTTATCACAATGCCTCGGAATGGCGCTTTTTATAGCACTCCAAGTGCCCTCTATTGTATTGGTATGTGCACCTGTTTCGGGATCTTTAAAATAATATTAGACAGCATCATACAATATTCAACACTACTTCACACAACACACAATGAAGCTTAATATAAAATAATATACTGCCACAGATATTTTTCCAAATTCCCCCCCCCTTTTCCGATTAAAGAACTGTAATTCGTCCATTAATATCACATGACATATCTCATGATCTCTCATTTCCCTGAATCCAAATGAAGTTTTTAATTTGGAAAACAAACCGTGTTTTGCCTTTTGAGGCCACATTAATAGGTTGCTAGATAAGAAAAGATTTGTAGTCTTCAGCCTTGCATTATAATTGCTGATAGTTGAATTCCATGCCAGTTAAGTTTTTAACCAACTTTGCATTAAATTGATTTGTGCAGCTTTTGGGTTACAAATTTATTTGAATTTAAATTTTACGTTTGAACTTAATTGTTATAAGTTATCTTGCCACAAGTGGTTGACTGAGTCGTAAGCACAAACAATGCCTTCTGTTCTGTACATCTAAACTTTATAATAGAATAAGAGTATATCTTAATAAAAATATATCTAAACTTTATAATAATTACATTTAAAGATATTGAAATCAGTATCTAAGTGCTTGCCATGTAGTCAAATTTTTATATATAAATTGTACTCTTACTTTTATTATACAGTTTTTATTACAAAAAATTCAGATTTCTGTTAGATAAAATGTTTAAGTAATGTAGAAAATTTGCTTTAAATTTAAAATAAAAAGTCGACTGCTATGTCAACATACTATTAATAAAAGTAATAATACTCAGTGAAGGTTATTCATATACAGCTGTTAGGTTGTAAGATTTACAAAATTTGAGAACTCTAAATAATAAGCAATATATTCCATAATCTAAGCAACATTATATTTTTTATAGTCAGACAAATTATGAAAATGTTATAAAAGCAATAATGAAACCTGATTTTGGTCCTGATTTGAACCTATGAATTCATGCAATTACACATCCCTATAGTTCTAATATGAGGTAAATAAGTATTTTTAGACCATGGTAATTTTGATCTCCTTAGCAAAGGAAACACCAAGAGTTTACCTCATGCTACTGAAAATGTGTTTTTTTTTTTTTTTCCCTTAGGGGGTTGGAGTTTATAATAATATGCAGAGTTGACATATGAAAAAATGTCAAGACTCATGTGATGTAATATTAAAAGTCCAGTTTTAACTATCAAAAATTTGGCTTTTTAAAAAATATTTTAAATGTTATGCTTTCCTAACACAAAAGTAACTTTAAGAAAAACACACAATTTATCCCTCCTGCCATCAAAGCTCTGATACCTATCAAATTCGTTAAAGTTACGTGGACAGAAATGGCGGCATGTTTGAAGCTCAGTATTTAGGGTTACCAAGGTTATCATAATGTTTCATTTATCGCTCCAAAATGTCGCCAAACAAATTTCTCGCCAAAAAGGACTAATACTAAAGCTGTGCCAGAATAGTTTGATGCATTCCTATGGTCATCAAAATTAGCAAACCACTGCTGGTGTAAGAAATGTAGTGTTTTCTGTGCTAACTGGAAAGGCAAATTTATTTCCATATATCATGTTTAACCGGTTAGTTTTACATCTACATGCTTCTCATCTGTGGAGTTTTACTACCATATGCTTAATATATTGCTTTGTCTGCTAACTTGAATTTACATACCCTACAAATCACGTTAACAACTCGGCTCATCCAAGCTTGGCGAGTAAAAATGCAACAGCGCCAATGGGTTCTCTGCGGATGAAAACCCGTTTCTTTGATAATTCATTTAAAACTTAACTTTCTAAATTCACCTAAAGCAATTTTTAAAAAATTTCACTTTTATTTGTCAATAAAAAGTTTTTACAGAGGAAATCAGTTTTTATTCCATACTTACTTTCGATTTCCTCTAACATTACATTTTTATATGAATACTTAGTCAGAAAAAGGCTTAGGTTTTCGAATATTATATATGAACTACTGCTAATTACCAACCAATAATGACTTTATATTCAACACTTAACATAAAAATATTTTGAATATTCACATTAAAAAATTATTATGCATACAACAATTAATATTTCTCTGTTTCAAGAAACTACGCTTTGATTCATATAAAAAAATGAAAATTAGATCTTTGTGTACGGGATGAAGAAAATATTAACAAAAATGGTATGCTGAATCCTTACAATGTATCATAATGTTTCAAAACTTGCACACGCTCATCCTCTTTTCCTTTCTTTTTTGATTTTAATCTTTTTCTTTCTCTGCTACTGCTAGCCATTTACGTAACAAGGGCTTTTCCAAATGAATTTAACGACTCATCATAATTTCTTAATAGACAGACAAGTAGACATATGTTTTGCTTTGCACCTGCTAAGTCTTTCTCCCTGGAGGTTGAAAAATTAAGCTTGAATACAAAGGAAAAGGGGCAATTTTTTTTAGAGAAAACCAGATAAAAAAACTGGGCTAAAAAAAATAATAATAATCCTTAGACTATATAGGAAAAAATATTTATGGGCCTAAGTAAGAAGATGAAGGACAAGCGCGAAGTAACCTAATGTGCGAAAAACAATGTACAGTACATACAATGTGTCATGTAGGCTTGTCCTAATATAAATCTCTGATGTTATTAGCTACTTCGTGCATAAATAATGATGTCCTGTTTTTATTTTCCTTCGTTATTATACTGAGAAAAAGAATTACACAGAAATTCATAAAAATTAATGCACAATACAATACAATAAAACTTATCATTAAGCTGAAAAGTAAGAAATGTGCACAGTCCACAGAACAAAAATGAAATTTCATAGTTTGGCAACATGGATTCATTGTCAACAACTTTCAACTGATTAGTTGTTGAAGTAAAGCGGCGAGTATGTTTTGTTTTGTTTTATTTATTTATTTAGATTATTAATTTTTTTGCCTACTTGAAGCATCAGATTGCATTTTCAATAGGATTCAGTTATTAACTTATTTTCTGGGTTTAAATTTTTGTAATATTTCCCCCACGATTAGATATATTCAGTGATGTTTTAAGAAATGTAACTTTGTATTATAACTTAACTCAGTCGCAGGAAATTTTAAAACATTTTATTTGGAATTAAACTAAATTCATTTTATGTTCCCTAAGTAAATTCCTGATTTCTATCTAAACTGTGTTAACTTATTCCATATCATTACAAACATCAGCAAGTTTTATTTTATTCAAGTGGTTTATTAAAAATCGTGTAAATTTAACAAAAGTACTTTGGGTTTTGTTTATTCATGGAGAACGTTTTAGCATTAGCTAACAGCTTCCTTTTGCAATAAATATAACCTAAATCATTATAACTTAGCGAGTATGAAAAACACTACCATGGATGTTACTTGAGCAATAGGTCATAGAGGCCTTAACTTAGATTTATGTTCATAAAAATTAGTTCATAATAGTTATAATAAATAGTCGTTATAAGGAGGTTGAAAAAGAGGTTATAAAGAGTTTGTTGGTTCTTTGTCTTCCAACAAGTTAGGGAATATTGCAGAGTCATAGCTAGGGTTTTCAGCGCCCAGGGACAACTGAAGATTTCGCACCCCCTACTGCTTGCCAAGGATGAAAAACATTTAATTCTAAAATGTCGTAACATCACTTTGGCGCCCCTTGGATTCTGCGCTCGGGGACAGATGCCCCCCTTGCCCCCCTCTAGCTACGCCCCTGGAATATTTTAGCATCCTTTAATTATATGTATCAAGTAGCAAAATAAGGACTGTTATATATTATTTGCATTTATAGAAACATTTGTTTTAATTTGTTACTTTTATTAGAAAGAAAGTACTACTGCAGAGAGATGGCAATAACAGTTAAAAGCCGGTAATCCCATGAATGTGCTTGTTCAGAGATAGCAAGCATTCCTCTCATTTTCTTTCATTCCTGTTTACAATACATACATAGTATTCTAATATTCATCATTCTTCTGTGCCCTGTTTGCATGTGTAATTTATTCCTTACTTATGTATTATTAGTCTTTTCTAAAAATAAAGTTACCAAGAAGTGATCTTCACAGAGAAAATCCAGCAGATTGCTTATTCAAATACTTGTTTGGGCATGAAATTAAACATAATAGCCAAGATCTATTCAGGGGAAATAGTCATTAGTTTTTGCCTAATTCAAACATAGTTACAATGAAAAGAGGCTTATTGTATTTTTAAGGGAGAGGAGGAGATTCTGATTATTAATGCAGAACTTGTTGTCTCGTAAAGTCTGGAAACATTCCAATAGCCCTGGTACATTATTTGTGAAATTCAAGTTTTTAGGAATAAGATTTTACTTTGCAGTTAGCAGTTTTTGTAAACTTCAATTACAGTATTTAAATGCATAGTTTCATTCTGTGTATGGAAGAGTAAATCCTGCTTCATAAAATATTTAATGGGTTATATATCAGCAGCCTCTTAATATATATGCTAATAAACTGTAGAGTTTCTAGATTGCTCTATTTTAGCATGCTGGCTTCATTACTAACTGATTCTAATATTAACAAAATTTAGCAAACAAACCTTCGAATTTCTAGACTCTTATGTTTTAGGATGCTGGCTTCATTTCCTGCTGGTACCAGTATTAAGAAAATTGTTTTTATTACTGTTTTCAGGAAAAAAGAAAAAGTACAGAAATAGTGGTACCTCAGTATATGTCATTAATCCATTCCAGATCATTGGATATATACCAAATGAAGTTTTCCATTAAAAAATGAAGGAAAAATAATTAATCCGTTCTTATAAAAAATCAGATTGTATTATTATTCTGTTTAATACTAAAATACAAATGCAGTGGGTGAAATATATATTGTACATAAATGAATGATATGTTGTGTTGTATTTGGTAAATGTTTCATTCGTTTTATTACAAATTACTAAAAATACGGTTGATCTTTACAATATGGTAACTGGTAGTTTGGCGACATTTTGGAGGCGATAAAGTTTACTACCTGGGACTTTGGTAATAATGTGAGCAGTACTCAGTTCCGATTACGCATTATTTTGCGTGAGGGAAATGAGAGATCATGGGATATGTCATGTGATATTAATGGACGAATTACGGTTCTTTAATCGGAAAAGGGGGGAAATCGGGAAAAAATGTGGAAATTTTGTATTTAGCTTTATTCTGTGTTGTGTGAAACAGTGTTGTTTAATTTTTGGATCCCATGGCCCTAACTAAAGTTAATTCGAAATGGGTATTTAGGCATTGTGATAAAGAGAAGTTTGCTTTTTATTTAGCGGAGGAAGTATGGAGGAAAAATTCGCAGAAAAAATCTTTCAATAATTTTATTGAATGAATTAAAAAAGTGTATCCGCCACATAATCAAGATTCTGAAGAAGATTAGGTAAGTTAGTATTTTTAATTATTTGAGGATATTATTTTTATGCATTGTTCTAAATGTAAGGTAGAAAGGAATTTGGTATTATTGGGAAAATTGTTATTAGCAATGATTTAGTTTAAAGTAATTAGGATTGTAAGGTAATTTTTATTAATTTAATGTATGTGCTCATTTATATTTTAAGTAGTGTTTTTGAATTTAATTATATTTTAATGAAATGATAGTTATTTTGTGAATTTTATGTTTGTAGGAATTTGGTATACGTTTAAGTTGAAATAAACGTGCATGGAAATAATTTAAATATTTGATACTAAGTATTTGGTATGAATTCGTTGGTGACGTGTATAATGTAATAGATGATTTAGAGGTAAAAGTTTTTGGATATTTTATTTATTTTATATGTGGAAATGTTCATATTTGTAAAGGGTAAATACTTTTTCGCGATCAGGTAATTTCATATATGTTCTTTTTACCGGGTTTAAAGATTGAGAAAATTGTCATGTATTTTCGTGAAATTTTTCTAATTTATGAGAAAAAAGCAGTGTACATGGATATAGTGAAGAGTGTGCGCAATGCCATTTTTGTGCAATTCTGGGATTTTTTTTAAGTAAAAATAAGTCGACGTGTACATGGTTTAGTGATATTTTAATTAAATGATAGTTATTTTGTGAATTTTATGTTTGTAGGAATTTGGTATACGTTTAAGTTGAAATAAACGTGCATGGAAATAATTTAAATATTTGATACTAAGTATTTAATGCTTGCGGTATGAATTCGTTGGTGACGTGTATAATGTAATAGATGATTTAGAGGTAAAAGTTTTTGGATATTTTATTTATTTTATATGTGGAAATGTTCATATTTGTAAAGGGTAAATACTTTTTCGCGATCAGGTAATTTCATATATGTTCTTTTTACCGGGTTTAAAGATTGAGAAAATTGTCATGTATTTTCGTGAAATTTTTCTAATTTATGAGAAAAAAGCAGTGTACATGGATATAGTAAAGAGTGTGTGCAATGCCATTTTTGTGCAATTCTGGGATGTTTTTTTAAGTAAAAATAAGATGGTTTATGTGTATGTGTTATTTTGAAAAACGCGTAAGGAGTATGGTATTGTGCACTTTTTCCCAATTTTGCAGTGAATATTTGTCATGATTAAGCAGTTTTGTTTGATAAAATTTCTAGCATAAGTGTAATTCGGCTAGTAGATTGTTGGAAGAAGTGTTCAGTAGATAAAAAGAAAAGAAACATGTCTTTACTTCGTGAAGACAAAATGGCGGCGGGGAAAAAAAAATAGAGGTTTGCTGTAGGAGAGTTGGTTGCCAAATTTTCGCCAAAAAATCGCCAAGTTACCATAATGTAAAGATCAACCAAAAATACTTAACTAACTAAAAATTTTTAAATAGCTTTGCAGTTATATTATTGCCATTTGCATGTTTTAATTTCCATTCATTCCTTATAGAATATACCAGAAAATATCTTCCCTGTAATATTGCTTATTTTAAAATAGACCATGCCAAGATGAAACATTAAGTTATACCCAAAATTTTTAGGTTTGCAATAAAGATAAAATTTTTATTACTATCTGATGTAGTAAAAAGCAAACTTAACAGGTGTGTTTTGTATAAAATAAGCGTACTAATCATGCTTATATGTGTGCAAAAAACCAGCATTATAAGAGTAATTTTTATCTTTCTTTCTATATATACTTTATTTTTGACATCTAAAAAATTCTTCAGGTTGTTGTTCCCCCCCCCCCCATCTAAAAATGCAGTTTTATTTTTTTCAGTTTCTGTAACCCCCCCCAAAAAAAAGTTAATTTTTTAATTGTTTTGTGCAATTTATTGAGTAGAGAAGTGGTTAAGTTGTTGCCTTTACCCTTGATTACAATCATTGGCATATCCATCAAATCTATCATATGTGATCTGTGTGACACTAATGACAGTTGATAGTTGGAAAATCACTGCTTCCTGTTGTGATTATTTACATGGTCACAATTTAAATGTGTCTAATAATTCACCTGTTCAGTTATATTTCATCAGTAATGGCTTTAGTAACTTACTTGAAACTATAGATCTGATCCCCAAACTTTTGGATCGAGTATACTATAGCATATGAAAAATTAATTATTAAGCATAAGTTTTGCAAATCTGATTTCATTATAAGAATGTTGGAAACAGTTTGTATTTTATAAATACTAGACATGCATTAGATTTATGTTGGCATACTCTGAAATATGTGAATAAAGGCATTTGTTTTGTGAAATTTTCAATTCCATTTTTCATTTTAAATTTTATATTTAAAAAAAATATATAATTTTATTTTCAGCATGTCTGACACATGGAGTGATATACAGGCTTTTAAATCAAGACAAAGTAGCCTGCGAGAAAGGTTACAGAGGCGCAAAAAAGAGAGAGAAGGCTTAGTTTTAAGTATAACTAGTGAATTAAGTACTGGCAGTCCCAGAAGTAACAGTCCAGTATTGAATGCTGCTATTAAAGAAGAAAGCAATTCAGTACCTGAAATAAAATCTGATCCTGTTGTTGAATACAAATTACTTTTATGCCTTTGTGATGCCATTAACTTACCAACTGATTCTAGAATTTTAGTTTCTAATATAGTAAAATCTTTAAACAAAGATGTACCACATATTATGGTGGAGAATTTACTGCAGAAGTTTGCAACACAAGAGCTCATAACCATTAATGAAAGTTTTACACCCGAAGGTAAAAGCTGTTTGGTTGTTTCCTCTGCTGAGCATACTAAATTACAAGCTATGGCCAATGATCTCTGCTTAGAAGATCCAACTTTGAGTAAGGTACATGGAGCTCAAAAAAGAAAAGTAGAGGAAACTCTAGAAGAAGAACCTAAAACTAAGATTGTAAATAAGAGCAGAGACATTAATAAAAGTAACAAAAATACTGATACAATTGAAAATCTACTATCTTTACCATCTGCCAGAGAAAAGGAAACAAAGAAACTAGGTGAAGAAATTCTAGAACTTCTTAGTAAACCTACTGCAAAAGAGCGATCATTAGTTGAACAGTTTCGCTCCCAAGGAGGAGCCCAAGTACAAGAATTTTGTCCTCATGGTACAAAAGAAGAATGTACTAAAGTTTCTGATGGTAATCAACCTTGTGATAAATTGCATTTTAAGAAAATAATTCAAAAGCACACAGATGAATCCTTGGGAGACTGTTCTTTTTTGAACACATGCTTTCATATGGATACTTGCAAATATGTTCATTATGAAGTTGATTACTCAACTGTATCTCAGGTTTCAAAATCTCAAAAAAATGAAAAAAGTGATTCCAAGTTATCTCATGATGGTAATAAACCAGTGTTATTTCCTCCACAATGGATACAATCTGATTTACGCTATTTTGATATGACTATTTTGGGAAAATTTGCTGTTGTCATGGCTGACCCTCCCTGGGATATACACATGGAACTACCCTATGGAACAATGTTAGATGATGAAATGCGACATTTAAATATTCCTAGCTTGCAAGATGAGGGTCTCATTTTTTTATGGGTTACTGGTCGTGCTATGGAATTAGGCCGAGAATGCCTGCAATTGTGGGGTTATGAAAGGTGTGATGAAATTATTTGGGTCAAAACAAATCAACTTCAGCGAATCATACGTACTGGACGAACTGGTCACTGGCTGAATCATGGCAAAGAGCATTGTTTAGTTGGTGTTAAAGGTAATCCTAAAGACATAAATAGAGGTCTTGATTGTGATGTTATAGTTGCTGAAGTAAGAGCTACAAGCCATAAACCTGATGAAATATATGGTATTATAGAAAGGCTTTCTCCTGGTACTCGTAAAATTGAACTTTTTGGACGCCCTCATAATGTGCAACCAAACTGGATAACTTTAGGAAATCAAGTTAATGGTGTCCGTTTAATTGACCCAACTCTGATTGAAGTCTTTAGAAAAATGTATCCTGATGGGAACAGTATGAAGAAACCGGAACCATAATTTCTATATCACCAGCAAATTATTATTATTTTCCATTTTATTTTGAGATTTTCATATGACAAATAAAATGCATATTATTATCAACATACAAATTTTAAAAATATTTCTCTTCCAATTCTCAAAATTTTATTATTTAGGAAAAATTTACAATATTACAATATAATGTAATATAAAGTGCATATTATTTTGCATTTAGTGAAACAAACAACTGTAAATTTATATTACCTGCATGTAAAATGTTTAATTAATTGTGTTTTTTATCTTTTTGAGAAACGAGAGTTTTATGCAGCTATAATTCAAGTTCAATACTTTTAAAATTAGCTTGCTAAAATAATAAATTTTGTAGACTAAACATATTATACTATGCTTAAACTAATTTCATTAATTTGATACTTTTTTTCTTTATCCTTTGCAAGTATGCTGTGTAACTTCATGAATATCAGCCATAATAAATTATCAGTAACTGGAAAGTTATTGAGCAATTTACTTTTAATGTCCTAAAGACAATGTTAATTGAGCAATTTATTTTTAAATTTTATGTGTTAAAAAAAAGTTCTACTTACATATTTAACCTGGTAAAAGACGTGCAACCAACACTGACGGTGATTGCGCAGGGTGACTGCGTCATCCCAATCAGTTTCATTAGGAAAATATGTTATATATTTTATAGAAACCATTTGATTATAAACAATAATTGCAATATTTCATTTAGAAACTATACTTATTTACTTAAAAAAAAAAACTTATTTCAATATTTAAGAAAAAATTCTATTCAAAATAAGTACAGTCAATAGTCGTTAATCCGGACTCGTCGGGACTTCGGCGATTTCGGATTATCGATTTTTCCGGATTATAGATCATCAGTTTAAATCTCGTAAGATGGCATGCAGAAATTCTAAAATTAAAAATATGAAAACGTAATTTATGAAATAAAGAACAATTATGATCTAAAGGGTATCAAAATTTGCAAAAAGAAAAAGCTTAATATTTATTTGTTTACTTTATGAAACATTTCTTTCAATGTAAGTTGTTTAAGTTTTGCTTCGTTTCATGTGATAATACTTTCTCTTTAATTCTATTAAACAGACATAATTTCTTGTTCAGTTCCAAAGTTCCGCTGTTCAAGTCCTATAATTGCTGTGTCTAGAACACCGATTAATTTGTCAATCGAAATTTTTTCGTTTTCAATAACCTCTGTCACTTTCTTCGCTATCGAAAGCGAATTATAATGACGAGGAACTTGTTTTAAATCATATCAAAGACGGAGCATATCGAGATGAAATACTACATTTGGTAAGGAATTATAAGCCAAATAAAATAAAAACACCTGCGCTGAAGATAAGGATAGTGTTGACAGATCAACTTCCAATTCATTACGCGCCCGCCGCGGCGATCCCCCCCGCCGAGCAGCGTGAAATTGATAAACAGATTTCGGATTTCAAAACATACTTTCGCTTTAGATGCTTTACGTATTAACAAATATATATCGGAAATTCTATTTGATATAATCGAAAGTTTAAGCTTACTTTTATAAAATTGCTCTTACAGTGTGCAAAAAATAATAAGCCGGATCCAATTCGAAAATTAAGGAACCACGCAATCCAACATTAACTGAAATAGATAATTAGATAATTTTAGCTTATACGTCCATTATACATAAAACGCGCACGCGAAAACGTATTCTGCACTTGCGCACACTCATATGCGCAGTCGTAAAAGGTCTTACGCGCACGCGTAAACGCCTATGCGCATGTGCCAACGCGGCGCATGCGCAGAAAGTTTTTAGTTTTGAGGTCCGGATTATAGATCATTCCGAATTATGGGTGTCCGAATTAACGACTTTTGACTGTATTTACCTAATCAGGGGTCAGAAGCTAGCATACACTTCTGGCAAACATAGGAAGAATGAATTTTACATGAAAAATTATCACATATTTTGCAAGAAATTGTAGTTTTATTGTCTTTGGATCTTGGACACATAGCATGTCGCCCTTTGTCGAGTTTTGTTTTCTTTGATGGGCGTTCTTCTGATACACTAGAAAAGTCACACTATCGATGCTTTCACGAAGCACTTTAGGAAGCATTGACATATTTTTTGTTATCTCTATGTGAGATGCTGTATAAGATATATAGCCAAATTTTTTAGGAATTTTCTACTATTTCAGTATTGTAAGGGACGGGTCTTTGTTGAGAATAAGGCAACTCGGGTATTTATTGCACAGTAAAACCTTGTCGGCTAACTGGTGTCGGTTAAGTGTCCCGTCGGCTAAGTGTCCGCGACCGATACCAGAGAGGTGTAAAAAAACTTTCAATGTGGGTACCTGCTTTATGCTCTTCTTATGTTATGTATTTTGTTATTCTCTGCCATGACCTGCTATAAATAATGTCTTAATCTCTTTATTAATCTTTTTAACAGCAAAACTGCGTCTGGAATTTCCTAAAAGCTACTGTACTATTGCAATTTAGTACAATACAAATTTTGGTTGACAAAATTCATTGTTGGATTATGCGAATCAAAATTCATTTTATGCTAAATGAGTAGTCAATGCTGTTCAAACAAATGGAAATTTTTTATCTTTTGTATAGCTTTTAGTATTGAGGTATTTATTGCATACCTATAATATTTGAGAAAAAAATGGCTGATGTTTACCTATGTAAACATCAGCCATTTATTTTTTCCTAAATATTACATCACTCCAGTTGCAGCTATCGAAATATCAGCAAAATGTAACCCTGGTTTGAAGCTACCGTGAGGTGAAAAATGACATATTGTAGTAAAACATTGCAACTGATTACAGAGTTTGCAACTCAAACCAAAGCTTTTACAGCATTCCTTTAAATGCCAAATGATAAAAGTATGAAACATTTCAGTTCATTAAAGTTAACAAACCTTTATCTGAGTTTCAACAATTATGTATAGGCGAGAATAACTACATATGTATTTAAAGGGAATATTTTATTCATTTTATTATAATACCGAAGGTGCAACAATTAAAAAAAATATTTTGTTGTTTCAAGTCACTTTGCCTATTTATTTCTAAAGGCCCACATCAATAAATTTAATGATGATCCCATGGTTCTGTGGAATAATTGCTTCGTATAGAACGAGTGAAAAAAGTTCAGACTGTTCAGAATTACTTTAAATAAAATATGCAATATGTCCAGGAAAGTCTAAGTACAGTACAAAGTCCGTAATGCGGACTCGTCAGGACTTTGGCGATTCCGGATTATATCGATCATCAATTTAAATCTGGTAAGATGGCATGCAGAAATTATACAATTAAAAATATGAAACCGTAATTTATGAAATAAAGAGCAATTCTGATCTAAAAGGTATCAAAATTTACACAAAAAAAAATAAATAAATAAAAGCTTAATATTTATTTGTTTACTTTATTAAACATCTCTTTCAATGTAAGTTGTTTAAGTTGCTTCGCTTTTTGTGCTTATACTTTCTCTTTAATTCTATAAACAGACAGCCCTCAGGGGCTCACTTTTGTGAGTACGGGTGTGGCAATCCCGAGGTACCCTAGCCCTTCAGGGGATCATCTTCTTGGTGAGACGGGTGTCACGATCCTGGAGCCCCAGTGATCTATCCTCTTTTCCGTCTCCTCTCCTCTTGGCTGGAACTTTTTCCCTTCCCTTCTCCCTTGTGGTTTCTCTCTACGGAGTTTGGGGCTCGTCACGAGAGGCTGGAACAGACCTTGTTTCTAGTTTTCGAGTGGCGAGAAAACTGCCCACGTGTTTGCCGTGCGTGGAGACCCGTGTCGCTGGAAAGGAGGGTCCTGGTAGTTGAGGGGCGAGGTACTGTCCCCAACACACTACTTTGGCCTCTGCTTCAGCTAAACGGGAGGCACCTTAGTCGTCCTCACGGGTGTCAATCGGCTGGTCACTAGTCCTTGTGTCAGTGGCTTGGGGTCAAGTTCTCGGGAGTACCTGCTTTCGGGAAAGCCGACTGTGGGGCTTCAGTTTGCGTATAGGTCCGGCTAGCCCTAACACAGGAATCTGTGTTCCCTTGTAGGGCTCGGTGGTGGGCGGGGCCGTCGGACCCGAATTTTTTCTCTTTTAAACATGGCTTCAATTTTCATACTAAAAAAACCTGACCCAAACGAAATTAAACAAGATATAGAAATAATTGAGAAACCTGTTAGTAAGAAAACCCGTACTGATGTAAATGCAAAGGAAACTACTGAAAATCCGCGCTTCCTAGTTGTCTCTTGTCCTTCTGGTGAACTGCAAAAGATGTCTCCTTTTCTAGTAAGCAAATACATTAACTCATGCATAGGTCAGCCAAAGAATATTAAGCGTCTCCGTTCTGGAGACCTGCTTATAGATACTGTTTCGCCAACACAATCTGCTTCCCTTTTGTCACAAACCAAACTTGGAAATGTAGCTATAACTGTGTCAGCGCATAAAACTCTGAATTTTTGTAGAGGTGTTATCTCGGAAATCGACCTTCTCTCTGTTTCAGAAGAAGAGTTCGTTTCCGAGTTAGCTGACCAAAATGTCTGTGGCGCTAGGCGGATCAAGATGCGTAAGGAAGGTCAGTTGATTGACACCAAACACGTGATCCTGACCTTCAAATCGCCTGATCTGCCTAAGAATATTAAGGCTGGATACCTCAATTGTCCTGTACGTCCATACATTCCAAACCCTATGCGATGTTTCCAGTGCCAGCGTTTTGGCCATTCCAATATGTCCTGTCGTGGGACCCTGACGTGCGCTCGATGTTCGTCGGTTGGCCACGATAGCGAAAATTGCACCGCTGCAGCACTGTGTATAAATTGCAAGGGCAACCATCCAGCATTTTCTCGTTCCTGTCCGAAATGGAAATTAGAAAAGGATGTGCAGACCATAAAAGTTACCAGGAACATTTCGTATTCCGAAGCCAGAAGACAAGTTCAAAGCACACAGCCTATATCGAACAAATCATATGCCAATGCCGTGAAATCAACCCGCACAATAGCCACCCAAACTTCCATAAGTACACAGACTCCACCAAATAAAAACCAGCAGCCTGCAAGCAAGAACAAAGAAAATCCAACACATACCATACAAAATAAAGAAATAGCAATCCCGAGCAAACCCAAAACTGTGCCTCCAATAATAGAAACCAAAAATAGAAGTCCCAGCAATAGTTCTGCAAATAAAATTATTTCTGAATGTGCAGATTCAGACAGTATGGAAGTGGAAGACGGTCTAGAAGTTCCCGATCATCTGCTTCCGCGCAAAACTAAAAAGGAACACAGGAACAACAAACATCAATCATAATGGCCACCCTCGTCTCATGGAACTGTCGCGGTTTCCACCGAAATTTGCTCGACATCAAAGCCATAATCAATGCTTATCATCCTGTATGCTTCGCAATACAGGAAATAAATCTAAAACCAGAACAACAGGCAAAACTTCGGAGGTTTTCTTTCGTCAGGAAAGATAACATTGCAGGTGAACGTGCCAGTGGAGGTGTAGGTCTCCTCACCTCACTGGATTATCCCTCAAATGTGCTTTCTTTGACGACATCCCTCCAAGTTGTCGCTACTCAAACAAATTTTGATATTGTTGTTACAGTCGTTTCTCTGTATTTGCCTCCAAATGAGCATATTGATCAGCAAGATTTAAATGGTCTTTTAGAGCAGCTGCCTGAGCCTTTCATCATAATAGGAGATTTTAACGGCCATAGTCCGCTCTGGGGTAGTAAAGATACAAATTGCCGAGGGAGACAAATTGAGCAGATGATCGAAGATCATAGCCTTTGTCTCCTGAATAATGGGCAGGATACTTACTTCCATGAGCCTACAAAGACATTCCATGCTCTCGACCTTGCCATCTGTTCACCATCTCTGTTGCCATTTTGCACTTTTAGTGTCGGAAATGACCTGTACAACAGCGATCATTATCCTATTTTTGTGTCTCTTGCACGAAGAGAAGCAAATCCCATGACGAGACTCCCTCAGGGGGCTCACTTTTGTGAGTACGGGTGTGGCAATCCCGAGGTACCCTAGCCCTTCAGGGGATCATCTTCTTGGTGAGACGGGTGTCACGATCCTGGAGCCCCAGTGATCTATCCTCTTTTCCGTCTCCTCTCCTCTTGGCTGGATCTTTTTCCCTTCCCTTCTCCCTTGTGGTTTCTCTCTACGGAGTTTGGGGCTCGTCACGAGAGGCTGGAACAGACCTTGTTTCTAGTTTTCAAGTGGGGAGAAAACTGCCCACGTGTTTGCCGTGCGTGGAGACCCGTGTCGCTGGAAAGGAGGGTCCTGGTAGTTGAGGGGCGAGGTACTGTCCCCAACACACTGCTTTGGCCTCTGCTTCAGCTAAACGGGAGGCACCTTAGTCGTCCTCACGGGTGTCAATCGGCTGGTCACTAGTCCTTGTGTCAGTGGCTTGGGGTCAAGCTCTCGGGAGTACCTGCTTTCGGGAAAGCCGACTGTGGGGCTTCAGTTTGCGTATAGGTCCGGCTAGCCCTAACACAGGAATCTGTGTTCCCTTGTTGGGCTCCGTGGTGGGCGGGGCCGTCGGACCCGAATCTTTATTCTTTCACTATGGCTTCTCATATTTACTTAATAAAAGATTTCGAGGTAACTCCAGTCACTCAAGTCAATCCTGTCACTCAAATCACTCCTGTCACTCAACCTAGTTCTGAAACTTCTACTCCTAAACCAGTCACTCAACCTAGTTCTGAAACATCTACTGTTAAACCAGTCATTCAACCTATTTCTGAAACGTCTACTGCTAAACCACTCACTCAACCTACTTCTGAAAAGTCTACTGCAAAAAAATTACGTACAGATAGATACAAATGAAAAAAATCATAACAATATTCCCCGTTTCCTAGTCATCTCTAGTCCTTCTGGCGAAATGCATAAGATGTCTCCTTTCGTAATAAACAAATACATCCAGTCCTGTATTGGTGAGCCGAGAAATATAAAGCGTCTCCGCTCCGGAGACCTGCTTATTGATACAACCTCAGCCACCCAGTCTGCTTCTTTACTTCAGATAACTAAACTTGGGCAAGCGAATGTGACTGTAACACCACATAAGTCACTCAACTATTGTCGGGGTGTAATCTCAGAATTCGACCTTCTGTATGTTTCTGAAGAAGAGATCGCTTCTGAGCTCTCCGAACAAAATGTCTGCGGTGTAAGGCGGATCAAGATGCGTAAGGAAGGTAAGTTGATAGACACGAAACACGTGATCCTTACCTTCAACACGCCTGATCTGCCTAAGAATATTAAGGCCGGATATCTAAATATTCCTGTAAGACCTTATATTCCAAACCCTATGCGATGTTTCCAATGCCAGCGTTTCGGCCATTCTAAGACGTCTTGTCGTGGCAGCCTTACATGCGCCCGATGCTCACAGATTGGCCACGATTCTGAAAATTGTACCGCTGCGCCTCTTTGTATAAATTGCAAGGGTGAGCACCCAGCATTTTCACGCCTCTGCCCAAAATGGAAATTGGAAAAAGAAGTGCAGACTGCAAAGTTTACGAGGAACATCTCATATGCCGAAGCCAGAAGATTAGTCCAGAGCACACAGCTTCGACCAAATACATCATACGCCAGTGCTGTAAAATCATCTCGTACAGTCGCCACCCAAACATCAATAGGCACACAGACCCTAGCAAATAAAACCCATCCGTCTACATCCAACAAGCAAAAAGAAAATGCAACCCATATAGTACAAAAGAAAGAAACAGTTATTCAAAGTAAGCCCAAAACTTCTACACATAAAATATCCAATAAAAATAGAAGTCACAGCAATAGCTCTTTTGATGAGATGATTTCTGAATCTGCGGATTCAGACTTTATGGAAGTAGAAGAGGGTCTAGAAGTTCCCAGGCATCTACTTCCACGAAAAACAAAAGAACAGCACAGAAAAAACAAAAACCATTCATAATGGCCACCCTCATGTCATGGAACTGTCGCGGTTTCCACCGAAATTTCCTTGACATCAAATCTATAATAAATGTGTATCATCCTGTGTGCTTAGCAATACAGGAAACAAATTTGAAACCCGAACACCATGCAAAACTTCGGAGGTTTTCTTTCGTCAGGAAGGATAACATTGCAGGTGAGCGTGCCAGTGGAGGTGTAGGTCTCCTCTCCTCACTGGATTATGCCTCAAATGTACTTCCTTTGACGACATCCCTCCAAGTTGTCGCTACTCAAATAAATTTTGATATTGTTTCATTTGTTTCTTTGTATTTGCCTCCAAATGAGCACATTTATCAGCAAGATTTAAATAATCTAATAGAGCAGCTGCCTGAGCCTTTTATCATAATAGGAGATTTTAACGGCCATAGTCCACTCTGGGGAAGTAAAGATACAAATTGCCGAGGAAGACAAATAGAGCAGATGATCGAAGATCATAGCCTTTGTCTCCTAAATAATAGGCAAGATACGTACTTCCATGAGCCTTCAAGGACATTCCACGCTCTCGATCTTGCCATCTGTTCACCATCTCTGTTGCCATTTTGCACTTTTAGTGTCGGAAATGACCTGTACAACAGCGATCATTATCCTATTTTTGTGTCTCTTGCACGAAGAGGAGCAAACCCCGTGTCGAGAGTCCCTCGTTTTATCCTGGACAGGGCAGACTGGGAACTCTTCTCTTCCGTTGCAGAGCTGACAGAGGAAATGGTAGAAGGTGTGCATATCGATGACGCTGTTGAAGCTGTTACTAATACTATTATTCAGGCAGCTATGCTTTCGATTCCTAGAACATCAGGAAAAACACTAAAATATTCGAAACCATGGTGGAATCGCGACTGTCATGAAGCACTGAAAAAACAGAAAAAAGCATGGGGTATTTTTCGTAGATATCCTACTCTGCGAAACCTCATAGCTTTTAAAAGAGCCAAAGCAAATGCACGGAAAGTAAGAAGGCAGAGCCAGAGGGATTCCTGGATTTCATATGTGTCCTCAATAACATCCTCTACGCCTAGTAAGCGGGTTTGGGAAAGAGTTCGAAAAGCATGCGGAATGTACAAAGACCACTCACTTTCCTTTCTGGAAAAAGATGGCCGAGTGATTAGCTCCATAGAAGAAATTGCAAATACAATTGGTGAGACATTTGCTGCCGTTTCTTCCAGCCGAAATTACTCACCTGCATTTCTTTCTATCAAGCAACGCTCTGAGAAAAATCCCATCGCTTTCAACTCTTCCAACTTTGAGCCGTACAATAGAGACTTTACTATGGTTGAACTAAAGAGAGCTTTGTTGCAGACACATAGGTCTTGTCCGGGTCTGGATGGCGTGTATTATGAAATGCTAAAGCATCTGTCCTGTAAGTCACTGAGTGCCCTTCTCACACTTTACAATAGAGTGTGGAAGGAGCGTACATTTCCCAGTGCATGGAGGAGAGCTATTGTCATTCCTATTGCGAAGCCAGGGAAAGACCCGAGGAATCCCTCGAACTATCGGCCAATTGCCCTTACCAGCTGTGTTTGCAAACTGTTTGAAAAGATGGTAAACAGCCGCCTAGTCTACTTCTTGGAAAAGAATGATATTATATCGCCTTATCAGAGTGGTTTTCGAAAGGGAAGAACAACTGTAGATAACATGCTCCTCTTAGAGACATCTATTCGAAAAGCATTTGTAAGAAGAAGCCACCTTGTCTCGATATTCTTCGACATTGAAAAAGCTTATGATAAGGCATGGAGATACGGTATACTCCGGGATCTTCACGAGAGTGGCTTGCGCGGCAACCTACCAATTTTCATTCAAAATTTCTTGAACACTAGAACTTTTCAAGTAAGAATTGGCTCTGTTTTTTCGGATGTTTTTGAACAGGAAGAGGGTGTGCCTCAAGGCTGTGTGCTCAGTGTAACCCTGTTTAGTTTAAAAATAAATTCTGTACTAAAAGAACTTCCTCCCACCATCTTGGGATCTCTATATGTTGATGATCTGCAGATTAGCTGTCGAGGAGCAGACATGAGATATGTAGAGAGGCAACTGCAGATGGCTCTGATTAAGATCCAAGAATGGTCAGACAAACAGGGATTTACATTTTCGAAACAGAAAACTGTCTGCGTGCACTTTTGTAGGAAGCGAGGTCTCCATCCTGAACCTGAGTTATACTTGAATGGTACAATTATTCCAGTTGCGCCTGAAGTAAAATTTTTAGGAGTGACGTTCGACCGAAAATTGACTTTCCTTTCTCATGTTTTAAACCTGAGAAAGAAGTGTCTAAAAACACTAAATATTTTAAAAGTGTTGGCGAACACCTCCTGGGGTGCAGAGCGTTGCTCCATGCTTCGCATTTACAGAGCGCTTATCCGCTCTAAACTGGACTATGGCTCAGTTGTTTATGGATCCGCTCGCTCATCTGTTTTGTTAAAACTGGATCCTGTTCACCATCAAGGTCTGCGGATTTGTTCAGGAGCTTTCAGGACTTCTCCTGTGCAGAGCCTATATGTTGACTGTAACGAACCATCACTTTATCTGAGGCGTGAGCAATTGTCCCTTTTGCAATATTTTAATACTCTATCTCAACCTGAACATCCCAATAAGCTGTGCTTACTTGATAATGAGTGTAACACATTATTTGAAACACGTCCATCCTGTGTTCCTACTTTCCCTTTAAGAGTTCGCCCTGTCATTGAGGAACTCTCCCTCTCTGATATGCACCCCCAAGCAGTACAGAATTTTGAAATTCCACCTTGGAAAAATTCACGGATCCAGCTTCTTGATGTTTTTAAACATCACGTAAAGGCGAGCACTAACGAGATCGTTTACAGACAACTTTTCGCTGAGCACAGGCACAAATATAGCAGTTATTATCCGATATACACAGATGGATCAAAGTCAAATGATCATGTCGGGATGGCTTTTGTATTTGAAAATTACATAGAGGGCAGATGCCTGCACCATGCTTTCTCTGTCCTAACATCTGAACTAACTGCAATATATTATGCTCTTTTGTACATCCCAAAGCTCTGCCACAAAAAGTTCATAGTTTACACAGACTCGTATAGTGCTCTTAAATCCTTGGAAGCTTTTCCCAACGCTCAGAATCCTGTGGTAGTGGATGTTCTCAAAATTCATAGAAATTTAATGATACGAGGATATGAAATCCTGTACTGCTGGGTTCCCGGGCATACGGGAATAAAGGGAAACGAGCTTGCAGACATCGCGGCAAAATCTGCTGTCGAACTGTCCAGTCGCCTTATCCCTTTTAGAGACATCTGCTGTGTCATCAAGGGAAAGATACGAAAAAAATGGCAGCAAATTTGGGATGTTCAGCATCACAACAAGTTGAGAAACATCAAACCTAGAATTGAGCATTGGGATTTTGCTGGAAATCGTAAAGAGGACGTTCTTTTGACTCGACTCAGAATTGGTCATACCAGAGTCACACATAGCTATCTTCTTAAAGCTGAAAATGAGCCTGTTTGTTTTAATTGTAATGTTTGTTTATCTGTTCGTCATATTTTAATTGAGTGTCAATGTTTTAATAGTCTTCGCCAGAAATATTTTAATAGCTGTGACTTACCTCTCGACCGTTTAATCGGAAGAGAGGTCAATTCTAATTTATTTTATTATTTAAAAGAGATTGGCTTTTATTACCAAATGTAATTTGTTTTGAAGACTGTGTCTTGAATGTTAATATGTGCTTTTAACTTGTTTTTATATGACTTCATCCTCTGGATTTGGTACATTTATCTACTTGCTTTTATTTATTGAATTTTCATGTCATCAATTGTAATCATCTCATCTTTTGTTTGGCGCGTCATAATCATCTCTGGTTTTTGCGCCATAATCACTCACTCACTCACTCACCCCATGACGAGACTCCCTCGTTTTATCCTGGACAGGGCAGACTGGGAACTCTTCTCTTCCATTGCAGAGCTCACACATCAAATGGTAGAAGGTGTGCATATCGATGACGCTGTTGAAGCTGTTACTAATACTATTATTCAGGCAGCTATGCTCTCCATTCCTAGAACATCAGGAAAACTACTAAAATATTCGAAACCGTGGTGGAATCGCGACTGTCATGAAGCACTGAAAAAACAGAAAAAAGCATGGGGTATTTTTCGTAGATATCCTACTCTGCGAAACCTCATAGCTTTTAAAAGAGCCAGAGCAAATGCACGGAAAGTAAGAAGGCAGAGCCAGAGGGATTCCTGGATTTCATATGTGTCCTCAATAACATCCTCTACGCCTAGTAAGCGGGTTTGGGAAAGAGTTCGAAAAGCATGCGGAATGTATAAAGACCACTCACTTTCCTTTCTGGAAAAAGATGGCCGAGTGATTAGCTCCATAGAAGAAATTGCAAATACAATTGGTGAGACATTTGCTGCCGTTTCTTCCAGCCGAAATTACTCACCTGCATTTCTTTCTATCAAGCAACGCTCTGAAAAAAATCCCATCGCTTTCAACTCTTCCAACTTTGAGCCGTACAATAGAGACTTTACTATGGTTGAACTAAAGAGAGCTTTGTTGCAGACACATAGGTCTTGTCCGGGTCTGGATGGCGTGTATTATGAAATGCTAAAGCATCTGTCCTATAAGTCACTGAGTGCCCTTCTCACACTTTACAATAGAGTGTGGAAGGAGCGTACATTTCCCAGTGCATGGAGGAGAGCTATTGTCATTCCTATTGCGAAGCCAGGGAAAGACCCGAGGAATCCCTCGAACTATCGGCCAATTGCCCTTACCAGTTGTGTTTGCAAACTGTTTGAAAAGATGGTAAACAGCCGCCTAGTCTACTTCTTGGAAAAGAATAATATTATATTGCCTTATCAGAGCGGTTTTCGAAAGGGGAGAACGACCGTAGACAATATGCTTCTATTAGAGACATCTATTCGAAAAGCCTTTGTCAGAAGAAGTCACCTTGTCTCAATATTCTTCGACATTGAGAAAGCTTATGATAAGGCATGGAGATACGGTATACTCCGGGATCTTCACGAGAGTGGCTTGCGCGGCAACCTACCAATTTTCATACAGAATTTCTTGAACGCTAGAACTTTTCAAGTAAGGATTGGCTTTGTTTTTTCGGATGTTTTTGAACAGGAAGAGGGTGTGCCTCAAGGCTGTGTGCTTAGTGTAACCCTGTTTAGTTTAAAAATAAACTCTGTATTAAAAGAACTTCCTCCCACCATCTTGGGATCTCTATATGTTGATGATCTGCAGATTAGCTGTCGAGGAGCAGACATGAGATATGTAGAGCGGCAACTGCAGATGGCTCTGAATAAGATCCAAGAATGGTCAGACAAACAGGGATTTACATTTTTCGAAACAGAAAACTGTGTGTGTTCACTTTTGTAGGAAGCGTGGTCTCCATCCTGAACCTGAGTTATATTTGAATGGTACAATTATTCTAGTTACGCCCGAAGTAAAATTTTTAGGAGTGACGTTCGACCGAAAATTGACTTTCCTTTCTCATGTTTTAAACCTGAGAAAGAAGTGTCTAAAAACACTAAATATTTTAAAAGTGTTGGCGAACACCTCCTGGGGTGCAGAGCGTTGCTCCATGCCTCGCATTTACAGAGCCCTTGTTCGCTCTAGACTGGACTATGGCTCAGTTGTTTATGGATCCGCTCGGTCATCAGTTTTGTTAAAACTCGATCCTGTTCACAATCAAGCTCTGCGGATTTGTTCAGGAGCTTTCAGGACTTCTCCTGTCCAGAGCCTGTATGTTGACTCTAACGAACCATCACTTTATCTGAGGCGTGAGCAATTGTCCCTTTTGCAATATTTTAATATTCTATCACAACCTGAACATCCCAATAAGCTATGCTTACTTGATAATGAGTGTAATATATTATTTGAAACACGTCCATCCTGTATTCCTATCTTTCCTTTAAGACTTCGCCCTATCATTGAGGAACATTCCCTCTCTGATATGCCCCCCCCAAGCAGTACAGAACTTTGAAATCCCACCTTGGGAAAATTCACGTATTCAGCTGCTTGATGTTTTCAAACATCACGTGAAGGCAAGCACTAACGAGATCGTTTACAGACAATTCTTTGCTGAGCACAGGCAGAAATATAGCAGTTATTATCCGATATACACAGATGGATCGAAGTCAAATGATCATGTCGGGACGGCTTTTGTATTTGAAGATTACATTGAGGGCAAATGCCTGCATCATGCTTGCTCAGTCATAACATCTGAACTAACTGCAATATATTATGGTCTTTTGTACATATCAAAGCTCTGCCATAGAAAGTTCATAGTTTATACAGACTCGTATAGTGCTCTTAAATCGTTGGAAGCTTTTCCCAACAATCAAAATCCTGTGGTTGTGGATGTTCTAAAAATTCATATAAATTTAACGATTCGAGGTTATGAAGTCCTGTACTGCTGGGTTCCTGGACATGCTGGAATAAAGGGAAATGAGCTTGCAGATATCGCAGCCAAATCTGCTGTTGAACTGTCCAGTCGCCTTATCCCTTTTAGAGATATCTGCAGTGTCATCAGAGGAAAGGTCCGAAAAAAATGGCAGCAAATTTGGGATGTTCAGCATCACAACAAGTTGAAAAACGTCAAGCCTAGAATTGAGCATTGGGATTTTTCTGGAAATCGTAAGGAGGACGTTCTTTTGACTCGCCTCAGAATTGGTCACACTAGAGTCACACATAACTATCTTCTCAAAGCTGAAAATGAGCCTGTTTGTTTTAATTGTAATGTTTGTTTATCTGTTCATCATATTTTAATTGAGTGTCCATGTTTTAATAATCTTCGCCAGAAATATTTTAATAGCTGTGACTTACCTCTCGACCGTTTAATCGGAAGAGAGGTCAATTGTAATTTATTTTACTATTTAAAAGAGATTGGCTTTTATTACCTAATGTAATTTGTTTTGAAGACTGTGTCTTGAATTTTAATATGTGCTTTTAACTTGTTTTTATATGACTTCATCCTGTGGATTTGGTACATTTATCTACTTGTTTTTATTCATTGAATTTTAATGACTTCAATTGTAATCATCCCATCTTGTGTTTGGCGCGTCATAATCATCTCTGGTTTTTGCGCCATAATCACTCACTCACTCACTCTATAAACAGACATAATTTCTTGTTGAGTTACAAAGTTCCACTGTTCAAGTCCTGTAATTGCTGTGTAGAGAATACCGACTAACTTTTCAATCGAAATTTTTTTGTTTTCAATAACCTCTCTGTCACTTTCTTCACTATCGGAAGCAGTATTTTCTGGATCTAGAAACATACTACAGATTTCGCCATCCGTTAATTGATTGATGATTGGGGCATTGTTGTCGCAATGAAAAACTTCTGTTATATCATCTTCATTTATTAGCGCTTCTCTAAATTTCTTTACAAAATCCAATAACTGGAAATCCTTTAGTTTGCGACGTTCGAAAACCTTCAAATTCGCTGCTATCATCTTCATCATCCTGACCGTGAAATATGATAGCTGGCCATAAATTATGCCAAGCATTTTTAACGTATCTGGAGACACATCCTCTCAATGCGCATGCATAAAGCATACAAAAAAAAAAGCTTCTGGCTTTGAGGTTCGGATTACGGACTTTGTATATGGACTTTATTTACAGACTGTTATTCTCAGAAATGTACTTCCAATAACAAAATGCTGTAAATGTAGGTGTTGAGAAATGCCCAATTGTAGTAAGATAGCTTCCCCGCAAAGCGGATTGAGGGTTGCCAGAAAATGGAAAGGCAGAGTTGCCAGATTTGAAGTGAAATCACCCATTTGGCGACACAATTGGTGGTGTGCTGCAGACTGAGTGAAAATATTCTCGAATTCTTACCGGTTTCTCCCCAGAATGTTCTCAAAGGCAGGTCAACAGCTATAAATACCCTCCCTGAATGCGGAGTAGCAGTGTAGCTTGAGAGTATCTTAAGTTCAAAGATTAGCTTGAGAGCGACCGAACTGAGTAGTTTTTCGACGACTATAACGCATCTTTGGAACCGACCTGTGTAATACTGAAGAATAAATTGTGTTTTGATTTTTCATTAAGTGTTGTCATCAATCATCCAAATCCACGAACTCACTGAATGCAACAGGTAGTGTCAGAAGTGCGATTTGCGAGTGACCCGTCTGCAGGAGAAAGCCATGATGGAGGAAATGAATGCTTTGATGGACTTGTTAGTCGATATAAAAGCCGGATAGGATGATATGAAAGCTGGACCAGAGGAAGAAATGAGACGGACAAGAAAAGCTGCAAGAGCAACTCCAACGGATGGACGTGAAGCAAAAGTACATTAGAAGCGACATCGTGGAGTTTAGAGAGAAAATGTGAAAATGATAGTAGTAGCATCTGAAGAATCAAAGAATGGAAAAATGAAGGAAGTAGCTGATGAAGTGTCTGAGAAAGATCAAGAAATCAAGGATGAATTATCTAACGGGATTAAAGAAAAAGAACGAAAACAGGAAGAAATAAAAGACGGAAAAGAAGCTATTGATTCTCAAGTGCCTGAAGTTGAAATGAAGAAAGTGACGATACTGTTTGTAAAGATGGAGAAATAAAAGAAGTGGCCAATAAAGCATCTGAAAAAGCTGAGGAAATGATTCGATTCTCAAGTGACAGTTTGGTAGAAACTGATGGTGAAGTTAAAGTCGCAGTTAGCAAGTATTGAACCACCTGAAAATTCATGTAATGCAGGTATGGGAGAAGCTGATGTACAGCTTAAGCAGAGTGTTCCAGTTTTGCAAGAAAATACACCCACTTCTCAAACTAAGTGTGTGTCTCATAATATAAGTCGGGTAGACACAAACTTGATTCTAAACCAGGACACTTCTGTTTGTAAAGAATCGGATTCTATTCATAACTCTAATGCAAACATCGGAAGTGGTTTTCGGGAAACGGGAAAATAAGCATGTATCAACTGCTAAAAAATGCTGAGGTGACACATGAGGCTAATAAATTACAAAGTGGTGAACAAACTGTTTCAGATCTTCCTGAGGATGAAAAAATCTAAAAGGACTGAATCTTCAGACTGTGATATGCAAAACAGAAATACATCTGAGAACTTCAGTAAAAAAGTAATTAACCTGGGTATAACTAAATAAAAAGCCTGAAACTGAAATTTAATTTAAAATTGTTATGTGGTTGATTTCTGTATGTAGTTTGTATGTAATCACTTATGAATAGTGTAAATATTTGTTTTTCTTAATTTTTTTTACTGTATTTGTTTTGTTACCTTTTGAATTTGTCTTCTAACCAAAGGCGTGCAATCCTTGGGAGGAGGCAGTGTTGCGAAATGCCCAGCTGCGGTAAGATAGCTTTCCCGCAAAGCGGGTTTATTGTTGTCAGGGCGTGAAATCGTCCATTTGATTACAAAATCAGCGATGTGCCATAGACAGAGCTCAAACATTCTAGAACGAGTTCTTAACGGTTTTTCGCAGAATGTTCTCGAAAGCAGGTCAAAAGCTATAAATACCCTGCCTGTACACGGAGTAGCAGTCTGTCAGGAGTTTTCTCGTGAAGAGTATCTTGAATGTTTTGAGTAGTAGTGCTTTTAGATTAACTTGAGAGCGATCGACCGGGTCGGGAGCTGTACTTAAGTGCTTTGCCGTGAAGCTGTCTTTACCTTTGTAGCCTGAAGGCTCTGTTGCTGATTCTTTAAACGTGTTTAATAAATTGTGTTTTGATTTTCTCAAGCGTGGTCACTAATCACTCCAAATCCACGAACCCTTAGAACGGAACACAGGGAATATACATGTTATGGTATTTAAAAAAATAAGTTGTTTTTTTTTTAATTACGAAATCTAGCATTTTGCACAGTCTTCCAGTTCATACAATTATATTCTGCAAAAATTTATAATCATTTTAAAAAACAAAAGTACTGTGCAACAAAACCAGATTAAAATGACAGAGCATGCTTCCAGAAAATTTAGGAGTTTCTATGAAAATTAAAGAGTGAAATATTTAAAGATATGGCTCTAGTGTAGAATTGGAT
The DNA here is from genome assembly GCF_044657685.1 of Stegodyphus dumicola. Lineage (NCBI taxonomy): Eukaryota > Metazoa > Arthropoda > Arachnida > Araneae > Eresidae > Stegodyphus > Stegodyphus dumicola. The sequence continues at coordinate 240,619,634 of NC_140768.1, read as the reverse complement.
GCCCCTTCGATTAGCGATATTTTTTTTTTTTTTTTAAATTTTGGCGATAAAACCTCATTTATGGTTACCATGATAGTTTTAACTTTGTTTTAGCTTCCTGATTTTTTTAAATGAAAATAGATTGATTTGTACACGGACAAATTTAAGGCAGTGCGTAATGCCTAGTTTGTGCAATTCTGGGATTTTTTTTAAGTGAAAATAGATCGATGTGTGCATGGACACAGAGTTTGTGCAATTCTTTGATTTTTTATTTTGGTTTTATGTAGCGGCCATTTTGAAATTGTGCCTTTCTGGCGCCGATCTTGGCGTCAAAAAAGAATCGCCAAAAAACAAGGGGCACCCAATTGTAATCTTTTACCAAAGATATTTAACTAAAAATGAAATATCAGTTAAGAAATAGTTTTCATGTTAATCGGACAAGTATTGTACAGTACTGTGCAGAGTGTTACGAAAAGTTTTGATCGATTTCAAATTTTTCAGAAAAGAAAGTTCAGTCAAAAAAAGAAAAGAAAGAATTAATATTTTATAAAACTGAGACAGGCTTCTATGTTGACACATAGTAAATTCGTAATATTGTTTGCGTAAACAGTATAAAAAGTAAAATATATTGCGTGCGTAACGGGTTCGTTATGAATTGAATGCACAAGTCCGATGAAAAATGAATAAGATTTATTAAAATACTTAAATTTTCGCAGATATTCGTACAGTATTACAATATCTCACAGTAGTTATTTTTTAATTACTCAAACGTTCAACAGAACTTAATTCAAAACAGCTAAAGAAAGCTAACAGTCAACAAGAGCAGTTTTCTAAACAAAATTAAAGCAACAACTAAATAACGAATTGAGAGGTTTTCATGCCGCTTATATAAGCTTTTTAAATGAGCGAGAATTTTCTGGTATTTTCTCGAAATCAGAAAGAGATATTTATTTATTTATTAAATGTTAAATGAACGTGCTCTTGTATTTTTAATTTTTCCGGCTTAGCTTTCTCATAATATTCGTCACGCGCTGCACTGCACGGGAAATAAAACAATTTAATTTATAATTCTACTAACATTAACTATTTAAATACCAAATACGTAACAATTTTTTTTTTTTTTTCATTCTTTTTTTCCATTACATGGAGTCGCTAGTCAAAGATTCCTCACGTCCTTTTCCTCTAATGTTTAATTGTTACTTTATTAGAAAGTGATTAGGTAGACTGTATGAAGATCACTGTATATCTTGAGTAATTTATTATGAATATCATCAAAGAGTAAAAAAAAAAAAAAAGAGGGTGTCCTGAAAAATGAAACCCTAGTTCAAAGTGCTTGGTTTCTGGTTTTCACATTACTTACAAATACCATGTGAAAAATTTTCAAAATTTGTGAATGTAAAAGAATCTTCAACATTATTTATTTTCAGGTATAAAAAATTAGGAGTAAGTTTTTTTTTTAATCGAGTTTTTATTTTTTTATTACATTTTGTATTTATTCTTCAATTTACAGATTATTTCTTTTGAATGCAAATATGTTTAGTTTAATAAAAAAAGCATTTCAGATTTCGTTGATTTTACCTTATGTAAAATCTCCTTTGCTAAATATATTTGCAAAAAAATAACTGATTTTTTTTTTTTTTTTTTTTTTTTTTTTTTTTTTTTTTTTACGAAATTTAGGAATGGAGACTAGAATATTCCAGAAAGAGGCAGGTGTATCATGAAAGTGCAATTTTTTCCGAACTAAGATTCCTGCCACTTTCAAACACCTGCTGATTAGGGAATCACGGTGGCCAAATACAGCGCATTGATTGACGGTAGTCGTGACACTTTTCGGTCCTTGAGTGGATGTGGAAAAAACGTTAATATTTTCTGTCCGACCTAAATAAATTAAGCCGCAAAACATACTTGTTCGTAGCTAATACTGATTTTCATCATTTGTTAGCATATCAATGAGAAGAGACAAAGATAATTAAATTCGGAATAAATTGTGTTAACATAGAAAATTGCACTGTCCCTTAACTAAGTTGATCCAACCTATTATTCTTATTATCATTATTATTTGCAGGCTGATATTATTACAGCTATCTTTAAAAAAAAAAAATTTGATTATGTCTGAAAGAAATTCTGGAGCTGTAGTAGAATTTGCAGAGCGAAGGTTTATTTTGGTAATTGCCTTTTTTTGGCCATGGTGTCAGTGCAGTTTCAAGTTTAAGAAAGTGCGACTTCAAAATTACCTTATTTGGGCATAGATTTTGAATGCTGTAGAAGGGGAAATTGTCCAGTTAATGGAATTTTTGATGAAAGGCGGAGATGTGATAAGGTGCTTACGTATTATTCTGTCGACCATGAAATTTGGCAGAAATCCAGCCAAAATTCCTCTATTCTTTCCGGAAGTCTGAAGGAGCTAACGCGTCTTTGTTTAATAAACAGTCCGAATTGTTTAAGGGGGGCTGTGCTTCTTAAAAAGGTTTTCGTCAATTCCTGTTTTGTTAAGTCCTCCAGTTTTACACGGTTTCTGTGTGGAACGCTATGAGTACAAACTTCCTGCAGGTAATTTTTATATCTATTATCGTTTTGTTAGCCATATTCAGCTGACCATATTGTGTCCATTAATACACCCTTTTTTCTATAGTTAGATACCATAACTTTTAAAATGAACCACTGATTGCTGCTACGTAGAAGACGGGTACCAAGTTTGAATCTTTTTTCAAAATGCATGGAAAAAATACAGTAATAACACTTAATTTTTATCTTTTCACAAAAACAAAAGGTGGCTTATCAAGTGTTAGCTGGTGATGCGTTCTCCTTTGTATGACTCGTAAAAAATCTCATACCTTTAGATAATTATAACAACTAATTATTTACATATCAGCTCTATGCTGGTAATTTTAACGTTTCCGATTACATTCGTTCGCTCTCTTCTGTCTGGCGTTTCTCAGTTTTGCGCTCTGTAACGGCGGCTTTCTTAGAACACCATCTATCGGCGTTCTTAACAACATTCTGCTATCCTGACGTGAGAATTGTCGCAGTTTCCCACCAGTACAAGATGATAAATTTCTAATTACTACATATTTTTACATTAAATTCGTAATACACATACCTTGACATTAATTAACACAAATACTACCTTGACATTAATCTTGTAATGCACAATACACATTACTGATACATTAAAAATGCACATTATGCTGAAAATTGACACGACAATGTACAACGTTTAATGAATTGCTTTAAATGCAATCAGATAATAATGGAAATGCTCTCTAAGTTATTATTAAATACATAATAAATTTGAAATAACAATGGTTCATTATCAGTCCAAATGCTAAGTCCTAAATAATCACGAGTCAATGCAGTACGCGTTAAATCTTTTTGTTTCAATCTTTCAGTTCTATAACTAAGTTCTTGAATGCCGAAACTACTTTGAGACCTGGTAAGCAATCACATATGTATAGACATAAAAAGGAAAGTTCTTACCTTAATTGTAGCAAAATTTACTATCAGTAATCCTTAACAACAGATCTTGGATTTCGGCAAGTGATCGAGCTGGGTATTCGGTCTAAGTCTTGGTCCTCATCATCATCAAAACTGGGCTCGAAATTCCACGGGTTTAGTTGACTTATAGTGAACTCTATAGTGGGGAAATAGTGATTTCGATCCTTCACTTCAGGTTGTATTATTCTGTAATTTAGTGTCACTGGGGAATACGAGGGCTATCCAGAAAGTAGATTACGTTTCCGTCTGTGTCCGCTAGGGGCGGGGCTAGCGCGGCCATCTTGGGGTCAGAGCGTTGCGCAGCTCAGTCTGCATCTAGCCGTGCTAGTGAGAGGTTCGTGCTGTGCTCCGTTCAGATACTGTGACGGTTTGAAATGTCTGCGTTAATTGAAAATCCCGCGAGCTGCGAGGTGCGCTCAGTAATAAGGTTTCTGACTGCAAAAAACTGTAAACCGATAGAAATCTATCGGCAGCTTCGTGAAGTGTATGGGGACAACATTATCACTGAAGGTGGAGTGCGTCAGTGGGTCATAAGATTTCAAAATGGCCGAACCAATGTTCACGACGAAGATCGAAGTGGGAGACCCAGCATAGTGACCGCCGAACTTCTCGAAAAAGTCGATGCTAAAGTCCGTGAAAATCGAAATTTCACAATGACGGAACTTTCTTTGAGTTTTCCACAAATTTCGCGAAGTTTGTTGCACGAAATCATCAGCGAAAAGCTTGGTTACCACAAGTTTTGTGCAAGATGGATTCCAAGAGATGCAAGAAGAGGTAACGAAGTGGTTGAAGGCGCAGGCGGCCGAATTTTTCGACGAAGGAATTTCCAAGCTCGTACATCGCTACGATAAATGCCTTAATTTGTATGGTGACTATGTAGAAAAGTAGTATTTGAGTGTGGCTTTCATCTGTATATAATAAAATTTGTTTCCTATACTTTGTTTATTTTTTTATTCCAAAACGTAATCTACTTTCTGGATAGCCCTCGTACCTCCGTTACTACACTGCTCGACATTGAAAATGCAACACCAAGAAGGAGTGGTCAGAAATTTATGCAAATTTTAGAGTAGACGCATGTCACTGAGTTATGCGAATGATGTGAAATGCGCAGCTCTCCGATGCACGTGAACTAAGATATAAAGGAAGGAACGTGTAGAATGGGTAATATTCGTGTCGTTATTTCTGCCAGACAAATTATCGAAGAAAGTTGGTTTTTGTCCCGGAGGATACGTTTAATAGGAAGAATGCCAGGCCGCCGTCAACGAAGGCACTTCAGATAGACGATTTTACGAGGGGTATGGTGATCGGACTGAGAAGGGCGGGTTGGTTCTTACGTCAAATCACAGTTGATACCCACATGGATGCGAGCACGGTGCATCGACTATGGCGAACAAGGAAATGTGGGAAGAAGGAGGGGTGCAGGTGCAGCCAGAGTGACGTCAGCACGCATGGATAAATGCATCCGCCGGCAAGCTGTGGCGGTCCCGCAAGTCACTTGTACCGCGATTCTGCAGCAAGTGCAAGATATCCTGGATGTTCCCGTGTCGACCAGAACCGTGGCCTGCACTTACGACGTTCGTTAAGAAAACTGCCATTGACCCCACGGAACAAACGCCAACGTTTAGAATGGTGCCGGATTGGAGCGATGTGGATGACAGAATGGCGAAACGTCGTGTTTTCAGATGAGTCACGCTTCTGTTTATCCATTGACAGTCGCCGCATACATGTGTGGCGTCGACGGGGAGACAGATCTAATCTGGCAGTAAGTGTGGAACGCCCCACCGTGCGACAACGTGGCATAATGGTTTGGGGCGCTATTGCCTACGATTCCAGATCACCTCTAGTTCGTATTCAGGGCACTATGACGGCCCAACGATACTTGGATAATGTACTGCGGCCGTTGGCAATCCCCTACCTTCAAGAGCTGCCTAATGCAGTTTTTCAGCAGGATAACGCCCGACCACACAGTGCTCGCATCTGCCAACGTGCTCTGCAAGGTATACAGATGCTTCCCTGGCAACCGTACTCTCCTGACCTGTCACCAATCGAACATGTGTGGGATGTGATTGAAATACAATAATATGTGCATTAAGCATTCGGAGGAAGAATTTATCGTTCGAGGATATAAAACCGTTCAAGAAGATGGAGCACTGTTAGTAGTTCTTAGAACTTTAACAACTTTAAAAAAAGAATCTCATCCAACGATTTTTCAAAATCATCAAAGAAACTTCCCACAGAAACGAAAAACATCGGAAGAAAAAGAAGATGAAGTTAATACTCCTTATGATAAACTGTTTGAACAGCGAAAAGAGAACCGGTACTCTTCTGTTATCAAAACCGGCTTGAGAAATATATGCATATATGGGTATGGCAATATATGTACATATACACTCTGCACCAAGAAAAGTGGGTTAGCTCTCACGTTCTAATGGGCCCAATCCATGAAATTTAATTTAATATTTTCATATCTCGAAAGCTTGATTTAGAAATAGATTAATTGTTCTAGCGTAGGTAATTCAGAAGTCAAACAACAAAAATCAGCGTTGTATTTTCAAATTTTCACAGGACTAGTTTCGATAGTTTTACCGAACCACCATCCTCAGCTGCAAAAGCGCAAATAAGGTAAACGGAGGTAATTTGACACAAAATCGGACTTTTTTTAAATGATATAACCATTTTGTTTTTCATATTTCAATTCTACTACTCAAATTATGCTTAAATATAATACAAATTTTGTAAATATTTGGTGAGAAATTTAAAAATTTATCTTGGTTCACTTTTTTCAGTTCCCGCCAAGCGTTAACGAAACTCTTTAATTTATAGTAACCTATTTTCCTTTCCCTTTCACTGTGCACGAGTGAGTAAAACTTTCTTTGAGATAATTTTAATAAAGTGCGTAAAACACATTTGGCGTTATTGTCGCTTACTACAAATGTGACAAATTTCTAAACGCGCTAATATACAAATTCATGTATGTCCTAGGAAATTTAAGATTAGAAACTCTTAATGTTTTCTGTCATGCCTAGAAATACATCTACTTTAAGGTGACGGTAAAAACTGTATTGGTTGTAATGCAATTTTGTTTTCGAAAAATTTACAAAAATTACTGAAAAATAAAAATATTTAAAAATAATTTGAGAATATTTGCGAATTTTATTTGGATTGAAACTAAATTTCGAGTTGAGAAAGAAGGAATTACGTAAGTCTAATAAAAAGAGACATTAATAAATATATACATATTCAATTAACACTGAGGAGCTAATATTTTTAAAAAACCACAAATGCGATTTTACAAAACTTGGCATTTTGGCAAAATTTGAGTCGTAGAATCGAAATATGAAAAAAAAATGTGTATGTCATTTCAGAAAAAGTCGGATTTCGCGTCAGAGTACCTATGTTAGAACAATGCCAGATAAATCTAATACATATCCTAGATCACTCTTTCGAGACATGAAAAACCCAAATTAAATTTCGTCAATCGGCCCTGTCTCATTTTTTGTTGTGCAGAGTGTACATAAGCATGCATGTGTGTGTATACACGCACGCATATATGTACATACATATACACATACGCATACATACGTTTCAGAATCCCGTTCTGATAACAGAAGAGTACCAAAGAATCATTATTACCGACTTCGAAAACATAATAAATGGTTTGGGAAATAAAAAAAATCTTGCCTCTTTCATGGATATTCATAATGTTACGAAATGTAGAAGCGCGGTAAGATGGTTTTCCCGCAAAGAAGTTTTAGGGTTGCCATAAAATGCAAGTGAAGGCAGTGTTGCCATATTTGGCAAGAAATCGCCCATTGGGGATAAAATTGGCGACATACCATGGACGGATGGAGAACCTTCTGGAACGAATTCTTACCGGTTTAGCCCAGAATGTTCTCGAGCACAAGCCGAAAGCTATATAAACTCTGCTGGTCCGCAGTCAGTTAGCGTCTCCGAGAATGTGTGCCTCGTCTAGAATGCGAGTTAGCATCGAATTGGTGTCTCATCTAGCGAGTCAATCCCTGCGGAGTCGATCGAGTTGACTGCCGGGCAGCGAGTGCCATGTGGGTCGTCGAGTGCACCGAAGGAGTTTGTAGTGTATCGCCGTTAGTGCATCGTCGAGAGAGCGTGTTGAGCTCCGTGAATGACTGAACCGAAGAGTCGGGAGCTGTGCTCGTGTGTCGTCGAGTGCATCGCGAGTCGTAGCGTGGAGAGTCTCGAGGGTACGTCGAGTTCCGAGAACGACCAAGCAGAGTCGGGAGCTGCACTCCGGAAAGCTCCGGAAAGAGTCGGATGCTTTGCAGGAAGCTTGTCTCCACCGTTATTGCCTGACAGCCGTGTAATTGGGCTTAAAGAAGCTGGTTGGTCTTATCGGTGAATACCTCAACATTTGAGCAGGAGCGATGCCACTATTAGACGATGTTTGCAGGAATGGGTGAACCATGGCCGCACACAGCGTCAAGAAGGAAGCGGTAGGCCTAGAAAAACGACAGAAAGTGCAGACCGAGCAATCGTCAGAGCGGCACTCACAGCCTCAGATGCATCATTATCATCGATTTTACGTGCAACTGTTGCTTCAGTGACCGCAAGGACCATTCATAGACGACTCACAGAAAGGGGGCTGAGGTCACTGCGCCCTTTGCGCCTACTACCATTGACCTCTGTACAACGCCATACCCGTTTGCAGTGGTGTCGGACTCATTAGCACTGGAATGTCACTGACTGGAGTAGAATAGTCTTCAGTGATAAGTCCCGCTTTGAACTGAGCCCCGATGACCAGCAAAGGCGAGTCTGAAGACGCGCCGAATAGCGGTGTGATACCAACCAGACTGTCTTCCGGCAGACAAGCCGACAACCAGGAGTGATGGTCTGGGGTGTCATTTCATTTCATAGTAGGACCCCTTTGGTTGTCATCCGTCGCAACCCTACAGCACAGCGGTTATTCGACAAAGTTCTAAGGCCCGTGGTGTTGCCCTTCATGTCACGCCACCCTGGACTTACATTTCAGCAAGATAATGCCCTCCCCCACACTGCACATGTTTCTACTGCTTGCCTTAGTGCTTGCCGAACATTACCTTGGCCAGCAAGGTCGTCGGATCCCTCTCCTATTGAGCACATTTGGAGCACTATGGGCAGGGCCCTCCAACCAGCTCGGGATGTTGACGATCTAACGCGCCAGTTAAGCCGTTATCACATTAGCTGTTTGTTGCCGGGACAAAACGTTTGTAGCAACAGTTCTGAGAAACGGCCTTTGGCGAAATAGGGTTACCATCTTCACTTGGCAAACAGGCTGAAAGCCAAACAAGAATCAGTTATCGCTCAGATTGGCCAAAGTGACGTTTCCTTTCAAGTGACATTCGCTTCTTCGTGTTGTTTTCAATCGCTCACACGCTTTTCGTTTTAAACTTTATTGTTAGTAATGGAAGATAATAGAAAGGTGATTGCTATCAAGTTAATCACTTTGATCTCCACTCTGGCACTTCATGTAACAGATAAACACACTTCTGGTTATAGCAATCAATTACATCAGTAATAGCCAAATTCTTTATACACTCTAAGAATAGTTTAAAAACATGTGCTGGATAAGTCTATTTATCACACATCGCTTATGTGTATTTTCTGTTGTCAGCATTTCAATGAAAATTTGATGGCTCACTGGAAAATTTGTGACCTGGTGACAGCATTTTCTGACTAACTTTATGGCTCATAATTACTGTTCTGTCCATTCAAATGACAAAAATCTATATGGCTGATATTTACCTCCTCACAGCCAGCAGATACTATTCAGCAAAATGAAGATCAAATAAAGCATATGAATACATGAGCAATCAAACATATGCGAGTTGTTTACTGTCCCATAGTTATAGGTAATATACCTAAAACACATTAATTATACCAACTCTAGAAATTAGGTGTTCACATCATGAGTTTGTTTTATGGTTTGATTTATTGAGATTACAGCAAAGCATCCTAGGGCTATCTGCCTAAGGCAAGGGATGCCTTCGGGGAAGACTTTCTAAGGGAAACTGGCTCGTCTACGCGTTACACATGGGGAAAACCACGAAAGCGACCATGCAGCCAGTCCGTTCGCGGGATTCAAACCTCGGACCGAACTACCAGTGTTCAGCGACTTTACCGCTCGGCCGCTGGTGGGCTCAATTGGTTTTATGGTGTGGTGGTGTATATAATTATGGCAAAGCACACTAGGGCTATCTGCCTAAGGGGAGGGATGCCTTTCGTGGAGGACTTTCTAAGGGAAACTGGCTCGTATACACGTTACACATGGGGAAAACCACGAAAACGCCCATGCAGCCAGCCCGTTCGCGGGATTCGAACCTCGGACCGAACTACCAGTGTTCAGCGACTTTACCGCTCGGCCGCTGGTGGGCCGTTGGTTTTATGTGATTACCGTAAAGCCTCGAGGGATAACAACAGGAGGGATCCCTTTGTAGAAGATTTTTTAAAACTGGCTCGTATACCAGTTACAAATGGGGCAAACCAAGGAAACGTCATGTAGCCAGCCCGTTCGCGGCATTCTAACCTGAGACAGAACTACCAGTGTTCAATGACGCTTCGGCCACTAGTAGGCCCGTGCACTTAATTGGAAAGTGCAATTCATTATGTAAACAGACATGAAGGTGATAATCAGTTGAGCGCTGTTTTAAGTAATCAAATGTTATAAATGCACAGCTGTTACATTTCTTATTATTTGTTAGTGATATTTTTATTACGTAGATCATACGTATGATATAATTATGAATTAACCCAATAACAAAATGTGTACACTCTTTAGTACTCAAATACTCATCAATTATTTTTCAACTGATTATTACATACCCATAATAATTTGCAAAGAACTGATAACTATAGTTGCTGCCAATTACATAATCGTTATCTGAATTAAAAGTAACTTCAAATAAACTTCTTGGCAATGTTCATTTTTTTATTCATACATACATATATATATATATACACATCTAATAAGTCATATATTTACATACAGATAGAGAGATGCGATGTTTTAGAAGTTGTTAATATATATTTATTAGTATTAATGTAATGAATAAGATTTATATTAATGAATGTATATACAAATGTTTTTCATCATGCATAATAATAAATCCATAAATTTTCAATGTTTTAATATGTAGCATTTACAATAAAAGTATAGTTTCTAATGTATTTAAAATCCAAAAAGTATTTCATTAATAACGTGAAAATAATAGACAAATTTAATGAGTATTCTCATTATTACATAAGCTATGCTTTTCTTTTTTATGCATCTTTTATGCTGTTTAAAATGTGTCACTGATTATGCAGTTAACAATTTAAAAGATAAGTAATTAGGAGAAAAGCAGCGCATATACAAACGGATTTTAAAAAATTATTCAACTTAAATTTAAGGAATAAAATTCTATTATATAACAGTGTTATAATACACGATCAGCACGAAATACGACAAATTTGGCGAACTCTTGAGTACGAACAATTTGTAAACAAATCCGAAATGCAAGAACGTAGTAAAATAATGTCAACTCTGAAATTTCCACGATTATATATTTAATGAATATATATACACATTTAAAAAATGACTCAGGCAGTTGAATTACAACAAAACAGCAATAATTAAATCGGCCTCTATTTCCACCGTCCATCACTTCACAGTGAGAGCCATCGCCATATTGAAAGTTACTCGTGATCCTTCAGAAGCTGACCTTTCGTCTGATTGGTTGAACGTTCGAGGAACACGTCTCCAGCCGGAACATTTTGGGAAAAGTTTTAAAATGTTGCTCGTAGCCGAGACACGTTCCTCCTAGCTAGACGAAATATTTCTCGGAAGCCTGCCGCTTAAAGCCGTGCTACTAGAATCTCGTTTCTCGGAATTGTCCCGGGTAAGCGCGCGCTTCTATATATGTGATAACAGCATTAGACAGAATTTGGCACGATATCCCTCAGGAGGACATCCGGAGCCTCTATCAATCGATGCCAAGCCGAATAACTGCTTGCGTGTGTGTGTGTGTGTGTGATTATGGCAGAGCCTCGAGGGCTATCTGCCTAAGAGGAGGGATGCCTTCGTGGAGGACTTTCTAAGGGAAACTGGCTCGTAAACACGTTACACATGGGGAAAACCACGAAAACGCCCATGCAGCCAGCCCGTTCGCGGGATTCGAACCTCGGACCGAACTACCAGTGTTCAGCGACTTTTACCGCTCGGCCGCTGGCGGGCCGAATAACTGCTTGCATAAGGGGCAGAGGTGAACAAACGCGTTACTGACTTTTTCACTTTGTGAAGCTTGAATAAATTGAATAAATCAACCAATTTTTCTCAAACTGTAATTATTTGTTTTTCTGTACATGTACATTACTTCTACCTATTTTCGTCCCATTCAGATAACTCCTTCTTGGTGAGTCTTTTTTTTTTTTTTTTTTTTTTTGTCTAAGAGTGTATATCTACTGTGTTACCCGGCTCAGTGATCTCAGTTTCTTTACTCTTATATGTTTATAAATTGTGCATTTTTTGCTTTAAAAATAATTGAATTATGTTGTTCTTATCTTCCGGTTAAGCTTTTTATGCCTTTATAAAATCTGCATTCAATATTTTTAGAATTATCAACAATTTAAAAGTTGTTTAAGTTCCGCTGATCTTAATTATTTTTGCCGTGGCGGACATGCTTGTTTACATTTGAAACAGCAGAATAGTAGATTTGTTGCCAATCTATAGAGACTAAGCAACAACAAAGATAACGCCTTCATTTATTATTGCAAATTAAATCATGCTTAATCCTTTCTGGAATTTTTTCGAGGAAATAAGTGTTCAAGATTTACTTCGTAATTTTTAATATATATGTTTTAAGCTTTTATGTATTTTTGCCTTGTCGCGAAGTGAGAACTAAATTAATTGAATGAGAAATAATGAATCGACTGTAAAAAAACTGTTTCTTTTTTGTTTTGTTTGTTTAATTTCTTTTATACATCGTTCTAGATTTATTATAGTATTTGAATAGGACATGTGGCAACGATTAGATAATTTTTCAAATTATATAAATTTTGTGCATTCTTAGTCATAATATGCAGATAATTCTTAAAATGATATAAACTTTGTGCATTCTGAGTTATAATATGACATTTCTGAGTTATAATATGGATGCATTCTGAGTTATAAATTCGATTGCGACGCACGAGTCTCAGATTGCGCTTCTTGATTTTTGGTAAATATCATTTTTGCTTGTTCTCCTAGATATGGGTGTACTCCAACTGCGCTAATGAAAATCCCCCCGGGTCGAGCTATAGTCCAACTGCGCCAATCAAAATTTCTTACCCCTGCTGCCTACAGGGTTACAATTTAACTTTTCGAAGCCAATTGTAGCTAAGAGGAAAATAAAAATAAGTAAATAGAATCATATCACAAGAACAAGTAAAAAGTATCTAACAAGCAGGCTAATTACTTGAATAATAGTAATAAATGCGAGTGCTAACAAAGAAAATAAAAGGTATTGGTAAACATATATATTAGCATTACAAGCATTTTTCATTTATGATAATAATATCATAAATTAAATAATTATAAAACATACAAATTATATTTTTAATAAATTACATCAATAATAGTCAAGATGTCTGAACTAGACTGGAAAATTTAATAGAGTGCAAAAAATTATTCCATATCAAAGTGTGTTAAAGTGTGCTAGAAATATTTTTTTTAATTTAAATAATCATGTAAATGTTTGCAGAAATTGAATTCAGTTAAATTTAAAAAAAGCTTAGCATGAAATCTATTATAACAACATTACTATGCATTTGTAACCCTGACGTATAAATTGTAAATAAATTTAAATTATTATGCTAAGAAGTTTTTCTAAAATTTATCTAGAAGAAAGGAATTAGATAAACAATACTGCAAATTAATATAATCATTCAGGCCTCTAAATAAATAAAAGTTTATTTTTTTAACCAAAAATTAAAAATTGGGATGCAAAAGTTTAAGTAATATACTTGAAAATATCTGAACATATAATTAATTAGAAATGTATAATTAAATTAATAACAAGCTAATTAACAGTAACATTAAGCTTAATTTCATTCAATCTAAAACAAGCAATCGATCAGGAGCTCCGCATAACTGAAGTTTGAATGCTATTTTACGTAGATTTGCGTATAAAATAAAAGTTGCACTTGTGAAACAAGTGAATAATGTACTGATAGTCAACAAGAATTAAAATGCAATGGTTAAAAATATAACTTGTTAGAAGGTATGAAAAGTTGTCATGGCTAGAAGAATTGAATGATTATAGAAAACTCATAAAGTTAAGCGCTACAGTGTGAAGAGAAAATTCTGGAATAAACATGTTAAGAAAATTAGATGGAGAAATAATTCTTAATTTATTGATATCCATGTAAACTCTATGCTTTTGGAAAAATGTTACATATAATTTGCACCGAGGTATCAATCACCGAAACCGAGTTAATTTCTTTCCTTATTTTTTCTTATTAGAGGGATTTGTAAAAAGATATGCTAAGGTAAAGGTGAAAATTTTTGCAATATTTTTAAAGAATAAATTTGTAAGGATCTTAAGTTTTACTAACGTTTATTTTATTTTAAATCTTTACTATCACTTCTTATTTTCTACTTCCGGCCAGAATTATAAGCGTGAAGGTTTTTATGCAAAGTTTGTCTGGCGAACGCCAAGTATTTAAGTGTGGCCTTTTTGCCAAGCGAGAGAGAGGAAGCAGTGAGTTCGAAGCAGGCCGCTTACCTTAGAAGTTACACAGTTGCTATTTGCCTTCCAGGCCAGAGGTTTTAATCCTCTTGATAAATTAAACGTATTGTAGTGTTCACAGTCTCTGTGCTACATACGCTTCCTGTTATTATAAGGCCAATCTTCCACGTGTATTATTCTAAAGTTAAATTAGAGTTTAGTTTTATTTTTTTACTTTTACGTTAGACCCCAAGTGGCGGGTCATTGTATTCCGAAGTACGGAAGTTATTGTATATAGAGAAAAATAAAGGGTTTTGTATACCCTTCGTCTGTATCCTGTCTACTTACTACAATTAGTGAACATAGCTTTAGTAAGCTCTCTGTTCCTAGTCAGGTCCTTGTATGTTCCCGAAGAAGGTTAGAAGGAACATTGAACCTGATAAATTTTAAAATGTATTTTTACTTCATGAACTGAAATTTTTATGCTGCATTTTTACACAGTAAATAAGTACAAAAAAAAAAAAAAAAACAAAAAAAAAAAAAGAAAGAGCTGGGGGATCACTGGGACTAGAATCTCGTGTCCAACTACCAATGTTTAGTGACTTTTCCGCTTGATCATAAGACCTTTTGAAATTAGGCTGAACAATATATTAAAGAAAATAGAAGATACAGCACACGTAAGAACAAAAGTGGGCTGAATTAAAGATTTACATGTTTGGTGAATGAGTTAAACTTACCTGTATGCCGTTATGAAATATTAGGAATGTAGCATAAAAGCATGAGTGAAGAAGGCAATTGTAATCTAAATGTATAACATTATAAGTATCTGCTATTAATTTCAATACTGCTGAAAAAATTATAAAGGAATTATATTATAAATCACATGAACTCGTTGCATTATAAATTACAACAGTTAGAAATATTATTAGTGTGATTTAGCGACCATCTTTGTTAACAAATAATTTCAAGTAATTAATTTTACAAATAATTCAGCCTGAAACTAGGTTAGAAAATAAGCTACATGCTGAATATAAAGCTCTGCTAAGTTGTTAGAAACATCTTCTGTTAACTAGAGTTGTGATGCAAGAAATTGTAAAAATTATTATTTAAATATAAATTGGCATAAATACAGTACAAAGCATATAAATTCTACATACATGAAAACTTCAGTACAATGAAAAAGGGATTGATTAAAAGGGAACTGAAAATCCCAGGATATAAATATAAGGGAGTTTGGAATTTTTTTTTTTTTTTTTTTTGTTTTGTTTTGTTTTGTTTTGTTAATTATGAAAATTCTGATGACGCTCATAATTATTAATTTATTAATTAAATGTGTATTAGAAATTAAATGTATGGCAAAGTACATCAGGTGGAAAGCGGAATAAACATTTAAACGTTTCTAGTATTAAAATATGGAATTTGTAACAAAGTTAAATAACCTTAAAATAACTTCAATGACTAAAAATGGAAAGCTTAATACGGGAATATATTGCAATAATATTAATTATTGCAATAATATTAATTTAGAACGACTTAAGAAGTCCAATTTTTAGATTTAATAAAGATATTTTGTATAATTAAATTAGAACTGTTTACCTAAAATGGTAAATTTGAAAGTTAAAACCATTCTGCTATCTAAGAAGATTTGTTAATACACTCACGTTTGTGAAAATTGCAACACCAAGAAGGAATCGTCATAATTGAATGCAATTTAATACACAGTTGAGTGGTAGTGGTACAAATAAATGATTAAATGTTCAAAGCAAACAAACAAGAACAAGAGATCAGAATCAGTATTTTGTGTGGCCACCACGCGCCGCAATAAGTGCTGCTACACGACGTGGCATGGAGTCAAACAAAGTTTGAATGTCTGACTGAGGAAGAGCATTCCATATCGTTTGTACGCGTACCCAAAGTTCGTCTGCAGACGCAACAGGACGAGGATCACGAGCAAGACGCCGACCAATGACATCCCACACATGTTCAATTGGCGACATATCCGGGGAACACGCAGGCCAAGGAAGAAGCTGTACCTGCTGCGCTGCAAAGAAGGATTTAACAATCCGAGCAGTATGAGGGCGGGCATTGTCCTGTTGAAATACAGCGCCTGGCAAGCTTTGAAGGAAGGGAACAGCTTCGGGCTGTAGAACTTCACGGATATACCGGTTGCTGTTCAGATTGCCCACAATTCGTAGCAATTGAGATCGTCTATGATATGCTATGGCGCTCCAGACCATAACTCCGGGTGTTCGTCCACTGTGGCGTCCGATAATGCACTCCGGAAGGTGGCGTTCACCGGCATAGCGTCTGACACGAATGCGGCCATCATGGTACCACAAATTAAAGCGGGATTCGTCAGAAAACACGACATGCTGCCAATCAGCACGCCAGTCTCTACGCTGATTGGCCCATTGTAGCCGCAGGCGGCGATGGTCGTGCGTTAGGGGGATCCTGTATAAAGGAGTCCGTGCGCGCAGTCCACACTGCAGCAGACGTCTACGAATTGATGAAGCACACAATGAAACACCTGTAGCTATTGACCACAGTGCTGCCAATTGTCTAGAGGAAGCTGTACGGTCCATCCGCGCCATGCGGACCAGATGTCTATCATCGCGAGCTGACGTCACATTTCGGGGTCCACTCCCGGATTTCCGAGTTGTCCGACACTCGTCCGCCCACTGCTTCCAAACGCGCATCACTGTGCTGCTGTTACGCTGCACACGAGAGGCTACTGCACGATACGACAATCCAGCTTCACGAAGGCCGATGATTCTCTCTCGTTCAAACTCTGTAAGTTGTTCAAATCTCGCTCTCTTTCGTCGACGAGGCATAAGTACAGATTGAGTTAACGTTTACCACTAGCGGATAACCACCGATAACCATACACGCCTCGCTACAGCCGTCTATTTATTCGGATTCCATCAGCCGTTCAGAGGGCGCTGCTCAGCATACGCATGCGCTACGGATTTGCAATTCTAATCATTTGCATATCATGCGCTACTTTGCATTTCCTGAAAATTTCAGCTCACTTGCGCAAGTCCTTCATGGTGTTGCAATTTTCACAAACGTGAGTGTATTTATCTAGACAAGAAACTTATTTAAGGTGAGCTACAAATCCGATATTTGATAGGTTGATTATGTGAATTTTACTATCCAAAACTGATAGATATATATATATATCAGATCAGCGACTAAAATGTACAACTTGGAAAGTTTTTAATTCTTACAGAGAATAAAAAAGATCTGGCTCATCATTCCTTTAAGCATCATAAAACATTAAAATGAGTGTAAAAGAAATTTATTTTTATTTTAGCACACGCCAGACTTTAAATTAAAATTTGTTTTGCATGCACAATTTTTATAATATTGATAAACAAAAATAAATGCTTACAATCTCAACAGAATGTCCCATTAATGGCGATAAATGACTTTTTGTAGCACCCAATCTTCTTGAGAAAGAAGTAGGGGATAATAAACGTCGCGCAGTTCGTGGATTAGATAAGAGGGGGGGACGGGGATCTTCGATCAAATTTGGCGCAGTTCGTACCCTACCCTACATAAGGCCAGTAATAGCGAACCATCTGATAGGGGCAAAACTCCTTAGCATGCTACTTTCAGCGATTATGGGAACTACTCCTATATGCGCCCTTAAGTCGCCGGATTTCCCACGCCTCCATATTACTACCTAAATTTTTTGTGTACATTACAAATTTTAAGCCTAAAATGTCTCCAAAAACGCGGGTTTCGCATATGCAAAAACCCCGTTTTAAACACACAATTTAAGCTAAAAATCCGAAAAAAAAAAAAAAAAAAAATTAGATAGCAAAAACGTAAAGTTTCTAACCAAAAGTATTTGACAAGAATCCATGTACACAGCGATATGTTATAACTTCAAAAAACATCTAAGAATTGCACATTCTAAGCAGCGAAGGAATCTACTAACTACGCACACCTCGCTTCAATAAATTAACATAACAACAATAAATTTCAAAGAATACCATGTACACAGCATTCTGTTTAAACTTAAAAAAAATCTACGAATTGCACAATCTAGACATTACGCACAAATCAACCAAATAAACTAAACTAAATTACAAACATTTCAAAAAACAACAATAACAGCAAAAATTCATACACTGTAAAAAAAAAATCTGTAACGTTACTAAGAAAAGTCGTGGAAACTGGGATGCCATGAACTATTTGAGTAATCAAATCAGGAATATTCTTAGTAACTTTACAGAGATTATACCTGTAATGGTTACAGATGTTTGACATGTAATGTTACAGGAAGATATTCTGTAGGCATAACAAAGGTTTTGTATGTTGATTACCGAAGCATATGTCTGTAAAGGTTACAGATCTTTCATCTGTAAAGTTACAGGAAATTATCGTGTAAGTATAACATGGTTTTCATACGGGATTTACCAATGTATACATCTGTAAAGATTTTGGGAAATAGTGTAAGTAGATCGTAATTTTTGCATGTGGATTACTAATGCGAATATTTGCAGATTACTAGTGTTCTGCTTGTGAGGTTATTGCAAGTGATTACGTAAGGATAACATGTTTTTTCATGTGAAATATTAAAGGATATATATGTAAAAGTTGCAGATAATTTACTTGAAAATTCTTCCAAATAATTATGCATATAGAACATATTTGTCTTATACAAAATACATAAATGATGTATTCTCGAATAATAAATATATTGATTGTATTATTATTATAAATAATTACACATGTAGAACATATGTTTCATGTGAAATGTCTACTGCTACTGCTTGTAACAAAACATGATGCATTTATTTATTTGTGGTGAAAGGGAAGTTATGTAACTTTAATTATTATTAAGTTGTTTTAAGGAAAAATACCTTAGATTTTGTAAAAGATATACAACATTATCTTTCAAAATATTCCCAATGCTAAAAAGAAGCTCAAATTGTATGTTTTTCTTACATCTGCATTACTTTCCTTTGTTGAATTTTAAGACATCTGAAAGTTACATATGCATCATGAAATAGCTGGGAAAAAAAAAACTGCTGTATTATACTTAATGGTTTTTTGGCAATAAATTAGTAATGTTCTAGAATTCATCCTTTTCCCCCGCTGAACACTGGTAGTTCGGTCCGAGGTTCAAATCCCACGAATGGGCTGGTTGCATGGTCATTTTCGTGGTTTTTCCCATGTGTAACGTGTATATAAGCAAGTTTGCGCTCGAAAGTCCTCCACGAAGGCATCCCTTCCCTTAGGCAGATAGCCCTAGTGTGCATTGCCATACTTAAATAAACTAAACCAAACCATTCTCCTTTTCCCCAACAGTGTAATCTAAAGAGACTGCAATTGGATATGATTACAGTAACAAATATTTTAATGAAATTGTTTCAATAAACAATTCTAAATAAATATTTTTTCAAATTCTAAAAAAAAATACAGATATAACTCAACAATGAACTTAAATTCAGAAGCTATCCAAAATTAATTATTTTCATGCTTAATTGCGTTATTCATTTAAATTACAACATATAATTCTTTTAGGCATAAATGCTTTTCAATTTCTTCTGCTACTGACCATTAATTGAAATAATAGATTAATTAATCGAAGTAATAGATGACAGTTGTGCAGGCATTTTGCTAGATTTAAAACTTAATTATTAATAAATTACATCCTTCTCATTGAATACAAAATTGCAGAATTAGTCCTAAATTTAATTTTTCAAGTATTCCTTCTACTAAAACATTTATTGCTTACTGGCAGCCGAGGTTCGAATCCCGCGAACGGGCTGGCTGCATGGGCGTTTTCGTGGTTTTCCCCATGTGTAACGTGTATACGAGCCAGTTTCCCTTAGAAAGTCCTCCACGAAAGGCATCCCTCCCCCTTAGGCAGATAGCCCTAGTGTGCTTTGCCATAATTAAATACACCTAAATACACACCTTACTGGCAGCCAGACAGTAAGCTGAACACTAGCATTTGGCTCTAGATTCAAATCCTAGAGAATGGGCTGCCTGTGTAAATGTTTGTGTAACATGAAGTTTTCCTTAAAATATTCCTTTCCTTGGACAGATGGCCCTCTCTTGCTTTGTCATATTTCAAATAATCAAGTCAAGCATTTAATGTAGGTATGACTTCACAACTTCGTCCCAAATTCTAACTGAAAAATTGAACAGAATCCCTTGATACTGTGTCTATAATACATGATGAATATAGAATTATCTTAAAAATGTAAGGAAGAAAATATAACTTATTTGGAAATGCCTTGATTCCTATAATTATATTTTGCTCTGCTATGCCTAGAAAATTAAGAAAAGTACACTTGAGAATGTAAAAACTGAAGATAAAGAATTCAAGCATTATTAATTGATATGACAGTATTAATAAACTAACAATTTTTAATGAAAAATTGCTAATGCATAATGGTTCCTTAAAATTTTAATTTTCTATACTACTGTTAATTTACAAACTTAATGGAACTAATTTATCACTATAATCAAAATGACTCGGATTTTCTTCCTTTAACTGATGTTAAAAATACGATGATTATTTCAAAATTCCTGTGGATGATTTAATTGTTCTCAAAATTTACTGTTCATTTATTAAATGCTTCAGATTAATGTTTTTGTTATCATAATTTCAAACTACTTTTTAAATCTTCGGGAAAAATGTTTAAATCTTCATTCAACAGAATTACAGTTTTAGATAGATTTTTATAGAATAAAAAATTCTGTAAGATAATTCACACAAGATATTAACTTAGTATTTGCTTATGACTTTACAAGTATTCGATGAAGCCTTTTAGTGTAACATACAGGTTACACAAGAAAGCATTTCATTTTAATGTAATATTCCATAATCATATATTTTATTTCAAAAAATATTGTATTCTGAAAATAGATGAAAATATTGGATATTGCAATGTATTTCACTCCTAACATAATACAGCTGGCGTGAAGATCTATAATTAACACTCAATATAATTCATAATAATAAATTTCGTTATACATAACTACATATTGCAAGATTAGATTTAGTTGACAAAAACTATTAAAGATAATATAAAAGATCTATTTACTTCCAGCAATTTAATGCAGAAATGAAAATACTTTTAATACCATATATTAGTGGTTCTCAACCATTTTACCATTGCTAGATAACAAAGATAATGCCTCTCCTCCTTATCCAACTTGAAAAATAGATATACACTTATTTTGATTTTATTATATTTTAACGTTTTTATTAATTAAATAAGAAAAAGGTATGGAAAATGTTGATATATACAAAAACAGATCTTATATTTAAAATAAACAGAAAAAAAAAAAAAAAAAAGACTTATCCAAATGTTACAATGAATCTTCTATTGTAGATCTTGAAAATTGTACACTGTGAAAAATGAATGTGACAAACAAAAATTGATTTAATTTTGCACACAATTCTTTTACATGCATATCAGTGAACAACACTAGGGGGAAAAAAATCTTTATTCCAATACCCAGAATATAGAAACAAAAATAGGTTTAATTTTATTTGAAAACTATCCAAAAGGAAAATAAAATAAAAAATAAGTAAAATTTATAGATTATTCTTGTTATTTTTAATAATCATAGCTGTGAAGGAGCAGTCCTCTTCTTCTTAGGATTCAAAACATGGCTAATAAATAGAGAAAAAATCACATTCGTTAGAAGTACATAACATATTCTAAATTTGTTATGTGACATTTTAATTCAGAATCTCTTCATAATAATTACATTTGCAAATGCACTTGCATATATTCGAAATGATTTAAATCTTTTTTAAAATTAAATAATTAAATTGCAAACAAGATTCCTTTTGGTCCTTTCGTGAAATCATAAATTGCATGTATCATCCATTTTTGAAGCAAAAGCAGTACAAATTTAAATAATTCATTTTGCAGAAAATAATTTGAGGTTTATTAGATATTTATTATATTTATTTGTAATATAAAATAAAACTGTAAAGTAGTTTTAATAATGATTAGATTTTTTTTAAGATTAATTTCTCTAGAAATTGAAATGTATTAAGGTAGCATTTCTCAATCTGTGGATCATACAGCTTGCCCTCGTGGTCCTGTTCTGTTTCTGCTTCCTCTTAGGGAGGAAACTAATCCAGAAACAGACAGGTGAAACCGTAACTAACTAAATATCTACTGAGAACTAAACTCTTAAGAGTTAGCTAATTTCCACACTTTTAGTGATCGTATAAGTGAAATTTAACCCTCTGAGCGTTATGACCGGGTTTAGGCGGTCAAGACGGCCTACCTCGAAAGCGTTACGGACGCTTCTAGGCGGTCACTGGAAAAGTGTTCGAAAGCGTTAATGACGGTTCTAGGCGGTCAGTGGTGAAGACCTCGAAAGCGTTATGACCGCCTTAAAGCGGCCGTGCAGATGTCTCCTGCCCCCCTTATTTCTGGAGCCCTGGAGATCTCTAAATGACAGTTCTCAGTAAGAGGCAAAGAGGGTTGCTCTTTTTCGTTTTAGACTGCTATGTTTAATCGCCAAGAAAACGCTTGAACATGTAGTTGTTTATAAACAACAAACAAACGGGGACATTCTTCGCGAAATAAAAAAGTAGCATGTAAGCATGTTTTTTCAATACTCTCTTTAAACAGATAACATTTTCTTAAAATATCCTTTAGTTTGTAAAGTTGCGCGCTTCCAACCTGCACTCAACAAAGTGGTGACTGCAGAAAACTGGAAATTAGACAGAGTCTTGAGAAGGGTTTAAGTCCCTTTTTATTCAACTTTAGAAATTACAATTGCGTGCTCTTGACGCTCACAAACTACGCCGACCCGGCGGTAAAATAAAAATAAGAAACTGAAAAGAGATAATAGCAAATGACTAACTACGAGGCTCTCTAAACGTAACTAACCTCACCGCGTTCTAAAATACCGCTGATAATTCAGCAAACTCTGAATATTACGTTGAAAGATTAACAATTTGCCGAGGCAAGCACACAGGCCGAAACGCGTGGTTCTTCAATTTCTAAATAGCCACTTCCACACTCGTGAAGCAAGAAAGCGCACTTCGAACTCATTTCCTTTCTATTTAACTCAGAATACTTCCGCTGATAATTTGAATCCTTGCGCGTTCTACGAAAATTTACATACTCTGGCATTGGCAGTTCCAGGGGAAAGTAAGGGTTGACAGGAAAGATAGTTTAAACTTAAAATAAATGTTAGTTAAAATAAATATAAACTCTACATTTGCCGCTGCCAGAATTTGGAAAACTTGGAAGCAGGTCCTACAAACGACCTGTTGAAAGGTTTCTACAATTCTAAACTAAATTTTAAGAGCCTCGTTTACATAAAAAAAATCTTATCTCACAAAAGGTATAATAAAATTTCTGTGTCTACTTAATTAAATCTCTCTTCTTACAGCAACTTTTCCTGGACTTCAGCAATCAATCTTGTTCTTTTTCTTCCAGCATCTGGAAGGAATAAGTATCAGTATCTTTCTAAATACATTATAATTTACACTTTCTTGACACTGAATAAATTTTTGTTTTTAAACGATTTATTTTCCTTAGTTACTGCTTAATTCACATTCATTCAAGTATTCAAACATTAATTTAACTTTACCCTGGCTCTCCACCATGTGTGGTGTCAAACGGGAATATTCGTGTTTTAGTATTGCAACACCTACCCTAACTACAATGATTTGTTAGAATTCAACGACCAAATAGACACACCTTACTCGACATTCTACAACTCGATGAGCTACTTTAACATTCTTAAAATTCAAGTGTAGGTGGAGAACCCTACAAAACACATTCATTCTAACTTCCCCCTCATTCATCTTTAGACATGCAGGCTTTCGCTCTAAAGCATGATTTTATCTACAGTTTAATACTTAAATTTGAATTCATTGCTTTTGAGCATTTACTTTTAGCATCTAAAATTTTATGCTTCTAGACTAAATTCTACTTTTACATAACTTTCAAGTATTTACGTATATTTACAAAATTCTAATACATATGATTTTTACAATTTACCATAAAATGAATAAGAGAAAAATAAATTTTTACTTTACTCATTCTTCGCCAAGCTGGCGGCACTGAAACTAAAGTTCTTAATAATACAAGAATACGAAGTTATTTTTATCTTCGGCCAAATTTTGGCTTTAACATAACAGAACTAGTCTTTCGTCCAACAGAAACTGCTTGTTCTTAGATTTTTTACTGAAAGAAAATAATACTTTTGCCTTAGCTAAATAAAGTAAAACAAAACTAAGTCTCAACCGAGACACATTGACTTCCGTCAAAACATAGAACTTCGTATTTACGCATAACATTTCGGAACAAAAGAAAAAAAATTTTATAGAAGATTTTAACTTATCTTTGAGTTTTCGATGATTGGAACTCCGTCATTCTTTTCTGGCAGAACTGTTCCCACGTTATAGGTTTCATGGACGTCAGTCTTCTCCTTAATGACCTCCGAGTGTCGTCCACGTTAACTTTTCTTTTTCGTCCTCTGCATGCTGGCCTCTTGGGGTAGTAGTCGTCGGGTTGCTGTCTTTTTCGTTTTTCCCCTGGACGGCTGGTCTTGGCGTCCTCCGGTCTGGAGTCATTCTTGAATTTCTTCTGTTGGTGCTGGTCTTTTCGTTCCTCCTGCTGTCTTTTTATTTTCGGGAACGGCGGCCTTGTTTGCACCTGACTCTCTGGCCCTGGGAGCGTTCTCCTTGATGTATAATTTCTACTACGATACGTTGTAAGTGGTGTTTTCCTCTTTACCAAGGTTTCTTTACGCGGCGGCCTTGCTTTCTTGTTTTTCTTAAATGCTGAAGTTTGAAAGTTTTCGTTTCTTCTTTTCGGTACCGTCGCATGGGTTGTAGAAGGGCTAGGTTTCTCTTCAGTTCTCTGCTTCTTGGGTGGTGGAACGGGTGACTTTATTTCTGGACCTTCTACTTCTTTTACGCTTGAGTCCTGCAAGAAACTTTTAAGGATTTCAAAATCATTTTGATTATAGTATTTTTTCACCTGGTCGGGACTTGCTTTACAGATTTCCCCTCTCTCGTTCTTAAGGTACAATACGACTCCTTTGATTTCCTGAATTACATAGGGGCCTTCAAATTTTGGAGCTAACTTTGCAGTAAAATTGTCTGGGGCACTTGATAAAGAAAATTTCCGCTTTAATACTTTATCCCCAACTTTAAAATCTGCTTCACGGGGTTTTCTATCGTAATATACTTTTTGCCTATTTCTTGCCGTATCCGAGCTTTTAAGCGCCTGGTCAATAAGTTTTTGCACATCTTTCTGTTTAAATTCTTGCTCTCTTTGTTGCACAAAGAATAATTTATCTAAAGGCGTAATTAACTTTCGGCCTAAAAATAATTCTGCTGGGTTTTTTTCCGTAGTATCGTGATTTGCCGTTCTTAAAGCATAAGCTAACTCATTTATGTAGCCATCCCAGCGCTTGTGATGTGTGCTAACGTAACTGCGAATTATTTTTACAATATTTTTTTAACTCTTTCTGCGATGTTTGCCTGTGGTCTATGCGGAACCATTTTGATATGGCGTATGCCAAGTACAGTGCAAATGTTTTCAAATATTTGGCTATCGAATTGTTTACCGTTATCGCTAATGACTTTAATCGGTGCACCGTATTTTAAAATATATCTGTGTAAGAATGCATCTGCGACTGTTTTGGCTGACGCGCGTTTAAGTGGAACGATTTCTGTCCATTTTGAAAAATGATCTACAATTACTAAAAGAAAACGATTTTTATTTAACTCACTCTGGGGGAAAGGACCAAGAAGATCTATGCCTAAAATTTCATTCGGAAATGTAGCGCTAATGCTATTTAAGTACCCGGGAGGGCTGTAATTAATATCATTTATTAACTGACATTGATTGCAGGACCTGACATACGCAGTTACTATTTTGTATAATTGCGGGAAATATACCGCCTCGCATACCCTTTTTAAAGTCTTTCTGACCCCTAAATGACCCGCTGTTTTCGCGTCGTGTAATTCCTTTAAAATGCTTAATCGAAGCGAGGCTGGCATAACTGGTTTATATTCGAAATTTTCGTTTGTGGTTTTCGTATAAAATAATAAATTATCTATTATTTCATAGTTTTCTGCTCTATTTCTTATTGCATCGACATCTGTGTGTTCAAAGATTTCGGAGTCTTTCAAATACGCATAGATATTTCCAAATTCAGGATCAGCTTTCAATTCAGCAATAATTGTTTCTCTAGAATCTAAAATTTTTGAAGTCAACACAGCGCATTTGAGTTCATTGCCTTCATCGTCCAGTTTTATATGAGATAGTGCGTCAGCAATATTGTTTTCCTTACCCGGTTTATATTTAATTATGAGGTTATACTCTTGAAGTTTTAAAGCCCATCTTATTAACCTGGGCGTTAGGTTTTTCCCCGAGTAAAGTCTACCAACAGCCGCATGATCCAAAAAGACTGTTACTGGTGCTTTGCCGAAATAAACTCGAAATTTGTGTACAGCCATTAATACGGCTAATGTTTCTCTCTCTGTAGCTGTATAATTCCTTTGTGTATGATTCAACGTTTTACTAAAAAATGCCAAAGGATGGCTATTTTGCATAAGAACCGCACCCACAGCACAGTCCGACGCATCTGCTGCAATTTCCAGGTTTTCGTCCCCCTCCGGGAATTTCAAAATAGGGGCAATGTTGAGCGCTTCTTTTAATCTTTCAAATGCGGTATTTGCTTCCGCTGTCTACGTGAATTTACTTTTCTTTCTTTTAATTACTAACAATATTAATATAATAACAGTTCAACAATATTAGCGAAATCTCTTATGAATGACCGATAGTAAGAACATAACCCAAGGAAAGAAGAAAGTTTCTTGGCGGTGTTGGGAGGTGGGAAATTCTTGATTGCTTTTATTTTTGAATCTTGAGTTTCTATACCCTTTTGCGAAATTTTATAACCCGGATATTTAAGTTCTTTAGTTGCGAACTTGCATTTTGAGGCGTTAATTGTAAGACCGGCCTCTTTAATAATTTAAACACTTCTTCTAGATCTTTAATATGTTGTTCCAACGTACTACTCGTTATAATTATATCATCTAGATAGATTAAAGTCGAGTTTCCTAGGACAGGCTTTAGAACAATGTCCGTAGCTCTCTGGAATGTTGATGGGGCCCCACACAACCCAAAGGGCATGCGTAAAAATGCATAAGTGCCCGATTTTGTTATAAACGCGGTTTTGTGTATGTCTTCGGGTCTCATAGCTATTTGATAGTAGCCAGACGTTAAGTCCAAAGTAGTCATGTATCTAGTAGATTTAATCTTTCTAATAATTTCCTCTATAACCGGCAAAGGGTAAACTGGGAATTTAGTAATACTATTCAGTTTTCTGTAATCGATAGCAATCCTCCAAGCCCTTTTATCCGAAGGAGGAAACTCGTTCTTTTTCCTACATAGTACGACTGGACTCGCGTACTCACTATTTATGGGCGTTATTATTTTGTTCTTTAACATTTCCTGAATATGTTCTTCTATAATTAGGTCTTTCTGTTTATCATAGCGATACGGTTTAGTCCTACAAGGTTTGTCGGCAGTTAACTGTATCTGATGCGTAACTATTTGACAGCTACCAGGCCTTTCTGAAAACAAGTTTCAAAAAGTACTCACCACTTGCTGGATGGCTTGACTTTCATGGTCATTCATATGGCTAAGGTCAACTTGCGGTTGTTCCACTGGTTCCACCACCCTCTGGTCCATCTCCAGCACAATAGAACTGTCGTGAAAATTCAATTTGGCCCTCGCGGCCCTTTAAAACTCCATACCTAAAATAAGAGGATTTTGCAAATGTTTTACTACAAAAATTAATACTTTGAGGCTTTCCTCTTTTACCTGTATGTTTAATGATAATTTCCCGATGCAGTGACAGGTTTTTCCTTGCACCGCTATAATTCCTGTGTTTTTGTTTTTAAATAATCGTAACCTATAAAAATTCTTCTTGAAAAATATATCACTCATAAAATTACCTTCTGCTCCTGTATCGATGATGGCTTCTACTGGTACATCGCCAACCAGGACTTGTATAATTGGTAGATGTGAGTTCTTTACGATGACCCTATTTAAGTGTCTTTTTGAGGGTTTTTTTAAAACTTCCGGGGTCTGGACCCTCGCTTTCACAGGCCCCTCTACTCGTTTAAAGCTTTCCTTTCAACTTCTGCCTTCTGGGTACGCGGACGTTTGTTTTCGAATTTCCTTTTTGGGCCTTGACCTTCGAGGTTCGATGAGTTAGCTTGATATATCTTTCCCCCATAAGAGCGGTTTGCATTTCTGGTCTGCTCATTTGAAGATTGCCTTCGGATACTTTGAGAATACGATGCCCCTCTAGCTTTTTCCGCTATTTTGCGATTTTGAAACTTGACCGCCAATTCGAAGAGCTCTTGCAATGTGCTTGGGTTTCTAATTTCGAAGTAGTCTTGAACAGCTGGTAACAATCTTGGTAAGATTATTTCAATAATCTCCGCGTCGGGTTTCTTCCCATACAGCATATCCGTCAGCTTAATTTTTCGCAGAATAAAGTCCGTCAACTCTTCTATATTCCGTTGATAGAAACTATATAGTTCGGCTTCTAGCCTTGCTCGATCTTTCACTATGGGGAAGGCCTTTAATAACGATTTTTTGAAATTTTCAAATGTATATGTCTGGCTTCCGAATTCCCCTAATAAAAATTTGCCTATATTCTTCCACCATAGCGCGGCCTGTCCTCTTAGTGCAGATGTGGCGATGGCAACTTTTTGTCTTTCAGGCACAGGGTAGAGCTGAAAGTGATTGTCGAGGCTTTCTAGAAATATAGCCACCGAATTTTTTCCGTCGAAATTGACGTTTGGCTTGATTGACGCTCTCAACATCTGGACCACGTATCCAAATCCTTCCAATTGTCTTGCCATTTCTTGTTGTTGTCCCGCGGCTTCCATCCGATTTTCGGTCATTTCAGTTCGACAAGTGTTCGGGCGCCAATGTAAAGTTGCGCGCTTCCAACCTGCACGCAACAAAGTGGTGACTGCAGAAAACTGGAAATTAGACAGAGTCTTGAGAAGGGTTTAAGTCCCTTTTTATTCAACTTTAGAAATTACAATTGCGTGCCTTTGACGCTCACAAACTACGCCGACCCGGCGGTAAAATAAAAATAAGAAACTGAAAAGAGATAATAGCAAATGACTAACTACGAGGCTCTCTAAACGTAACTAACCTCACCGCGTTCTAAAATACTGCTGATAATTCAGCAAACTCTGAATATTACGTTGAAAGATTAACAATTTGCCGAGGCAAGCACACAGGCCGAAACGCGTGGTTCTTCAATTTCTAAATAGCCACTTCCACACTCGTGAAGCAAGAAAGCGCACTTCGAACTCGTTTCCTTTCTATTTAACTCAGAATACTTCCTCTGATAACTTGAATCCTTGCGCGTTCTACTAAAATTTACATACTCTGGTATTGGCAGTTCCAGGGTAAAGTAAGGCTTGACAGGAAAGATAGTTTAAACTTAAAATAAATGTTAGTTAAAATAAATATAAACCCTACAAGTTTTTAAATTGAATGTTCAGATATATGCGAAATGCTCGTGAATTCAATTAAAAAATAGCATTAGGAAATATTTAAACAAATTTACTTATGGATATATAGATACATAATTAAAACCGACAAGTTATAAGTTTTAATTATTCGAGCGAAACGAATAGCGCATTTAATTACTGCATTTAATTTAATACTGCATTTAATATGAGTTATATATAATTACATGTAAAGAATAACATAATTAAGCAATAATTCAAATAAAAACTAGCCATCAACAGTAAATTATAATAAGCGTATTTTGAAAGGATTTAGGAAGCATAATCGAATTTGATAGTAAAAATAATAATGGCGAATTATTTATTCATTTTGAAACAATATTCGTCGCTTATACTGGTTTGATGAAGTTCTGTTCAAATTCATTTCAAATATTCCAAATCTGTTTATGTACATTGATTTCAATGCGATTTTTATTAGAAAAAAATTCAATGAGTTTGATTTTCTTACATAATTGTAATTACATTGTTCAACGCAAAATAACTACAAGCAGAAAGGCAAAGGTGTGTTAAAATTTCTGTATTTTGCTATTATTAAAATAACCAACCTACAGCTTAACAACTGAATGTCCGAAATATAACCCGCAACTTTTCTAAAAGTAACAAATTTCAGTTAAAAAAACCGCAGTAAATAAATAAAACGAAATACTATTAAGAAAAGAAGCACGAAAATTTACTTTTTTATGTTTGCTTACTTTATTTTTAGTTCAAAGGGGCAATTTGCCCTGAAGGACTTTTAATTTCGCTTTGGCATTTTTCATTGAAAACTATAAACGGCGAATCACTTTTCAAATTGTTGCCACTAAATATTATCGCTCTGTATTATACTTAAAGAAATTAAATAATGAAGAATCTGCATGAATGTACGTATGTTTCTCGCATTGTAATAAAACAACGGTAGCTAGAGCTATCAAAATTTAAATAAGGTAATCCTCCATACAATATGGGCTTGTGGAAGCCCTAATTTGAATTTGAAATTTGTATTATTATCGATTTCATATCTTATAACACTTCAACGAACTTTTGATTAAAAAACTAAACGATTTCAAAGCGAGTAATGTCAACACCGTACGAAAAAAATCCCATTTTTATCTCCAGCACGAGAGACTCTTAAGATACGCTCATTTTAAAATAATTTTGAGATATTGCCGTTGAACTGAATTTTATGGTTTGAGTACGTAGAACATGATATTTAATGAGGTAACACACAAAACGTTAAAAACGCTCCTTGGGATGTAGTTTAAAATCTGAAACCTTTCATATTTTTATTTATTAGTCCAAAGGTATTTAAAACAAGAGTCCTTGAGAGACTCTTGTTTTAAATACTAATACTGTTTTCTAATACTAATACTGTTTTTGCCATTTTGCGTTGAATCACTATAAACGGCGAATCACTTTTCAGACTGTTGCCACCAAATTTTAGAGTCCCGCATTACATTTGAAGTAATTAAATAATGAAAATCTGCGTAAATGTGTGTATATATCTCGCATTGTGATAAAAAAAAAGGTTTGAAAAAAGGCCGTCCAAGTTTGAATGACGTAATCCTCCTACGAATATGGGCATGTGGAAGATCAAATTTGAAATTTGGAATTTTTTTTATTATCTTTTCATATTTTGTGAAACTTTAACGAAATTTGAGTAACAAACTCAACGATTTCAAAGCAAGCAACAGCAACACTCTACGGGGGTGGAAACCTTTTTATCTCTAGCGCGCGGAATTGTCTACCGGAAATTCTAAATATATGCTCATTTTAAAATTAATTATCGACATTGCTATTGAACTGAATTTTATGGTGTAAGTGCAAAGAACATGATATTTAATAAATAAAGGTACCACACAAAAGGTTAAAGAAATGTCCTTTTGGGCGTAATTTAAAATCTGAAACCTATCTGTGGTAATGACTATTTCGTTGGTTGTGGTGGCAAACGTATATGTCACATGTTATGATAAACAGGAATATAGTGGCAACTTACCCCAGGACAAGATCCAGGTCTATAGCCCGCCGTGACGAGAGAGTGACAAACACGTGAAAACAGATTTAATTCTTGCTTTATTGGATACTAACGAGACTGAAGAGATATTCCTCTTTTTTTTTAATCTGGTATGTCGCATGACGATATGAGGCCTCCTCACTCAGAACAAAAAAAAGGATAGATCAATTCTTCCACACAGCCCCTCGAAGACTTGGTGTATTTCAGCTCAGACACATGCAGGTACTCTTCATCGGGATGCCGGGCGAGAATGCCAAGCCCGGGAAAAAAGGAGGAAACTGCTCCGGTCAAGTACTAGTTAATAATTTTAATGAGATGAGCCGAAAAACCAAGCCGCATGAACTTGTAAATAATCCCGTCATGCCAAGTCCTGTCAAAGGCTTTCGCAACGTCCAGATAGACAATTCCAGTTTTCTCTCGCTTACGAAAGCCTTCATGAATGAATTCCACTACACGGAGTAACTGGTGTACCGTGGAGTGTTTAGGTCGGAAGCCGAATTGTTCCGGGATTAGCAAATTTTGATCCCGACAGAATTCATTCGGGCGATAAGACAAATTCATAGATCTTAGAGAGAGAAGATAACAGACTTATGGGTCTGTAATTGACGGGCAGGTTTAAATTTTGTCCCGCTTTTGGAATGGGGACGACTGCTGCAATTTTCCAGCAGTCGGGGAAATAGCTTCTCCTGAGCATTAAATTTATGAGTACCGTGATCCATACGATAAACATAGGGGGGAAGTTTTTGATCATGCGATTCGAAATAGAATCTATGCCAGGTGCCTTGTTAAGTTTCAATTTATCTATGAAAACCATGACTTCAGTAGGGTCCGTTGGCCTGAGTTCAGTTGTGATAAGTTGTGTTAAAAAATCTTTAACCCGTGCTTGTATGCGCCCCTGTGTAACCGGCCGATTACAGTAGGAGTCGTGGTTTGTTGTGAATTGAGTTGCAAGGCTGTCAGCTATGACATTCGCCTTCTCTGAGTCAGTGTAGGCCATCTGTGCGCCATCGGCCGTTTGAAGGGGCGGAATCTATGTTTTATGTTTGCGTAATCGGGCGGCTGCGCGCCAAATCGATTTGTCTTCAGTCGTTAGGGACTCAATGTATGTTTTCCACTCCGCTTGTTTTAATAAGCGGGTTTCGGTCCTTATCTCGTTCTGTATCTTGCGAAATTGGGCACGGATATTGAGATCTCGTGACCTTTGCCAAATTCTTCGAAAGTAATTTCGCTGCTTAATTTTGAATTTAGTCTCAGGTGGGAGCCTAGCACCTGGGTGTTTGCGTGGTTTTGAAGCCGCAGCTCTCGCTTCTTTCAGTAAAGACTCCAGACTTTTGATATGCCTGTCAAAGTCCGAATTGCTGGAAATTTTGATGGGAGGGAGTGAAGTTTTTTCCAAAATAAATCTAAAGTCGTCCCAATTTGTTGATACTTGCTCCTTTAATTTTGAGTATCGATTTTGAATATCTAGGGATATCAAAACGGGGTAGTGATCAGAGTCCAATTCCTGAATCACTTTTATCTCATGCCGAAAAAATATATTATAAAAGGCAGCCAGATCAAGAACTGCAGGGGACCCTCTAACAGGGTAAAAAGTCGGGAGGGTAGGAGCTATGATCTGTACATGGTTACTCTGGCACCATGAATTTAGACTAATACCATACCTGTTCCTATTAGAAGAAAACCATGCGGTATGGCGTGAATTTAGATCACCAGCAATTATTAGGTGATTTGAAATATTCAAAAGTTTATCAAAATCACTGACAGGAAAAGCTGGCCTTCCACGTGCTCTAGACAGTGGAGGTAGATAAGCTGAGACTATTGTCAGCGGGGAGGAATTTTGAAGGAAAATTTTGATGATTGTCGCTTCCAAAAAATTTAAATCAGGGGACGGTATCATGTGGTGCTTTAACGAACGCTTCACATAGATACAAGTGCCACCACAGGGATTTCTGCCCTATGACACCCTGTCAGTACAATAAATGTCATAATTCCCAATTTTGGGAGTATTCCCTGGGGTGAGTCTCTTGGACTAAAAACATGTCAATATCGTGCTCTACTACAGAATCACGAACTTCGTGAATTTTCGATGTTAATCCATTGGCATTCCACGTGCAAATGGTCAGTTCTCTGGTGGTGTTTGAACTGTTATTCATAAAATTGAATTTTAAGCCGTTATTAAAGGTTCATCACTGAAAAACAGAAGACATGGGTCTAAAAAAGCCAAATTAGGTTGAAAGCTCAACATAGCTTTCATAAATATAAAATGCCCTCATTAAAGCATCTGCTTGCCTGAGTTTAGGCATTGCTTTTTTGAAGGCAAGGAGCAGAATATGCTTGTCTACCGCTGGGTCGCGGGAGATTTCGATTAAGCATTTTAGTGTAGATGCAAAGACATCGTCTGAATCATTGCTACACTCTGCTGTGGCTGACACTGCTGGGGCTGCAGGGGCTTCTGCAACCGGCAGTCTTGGATTCGTGGATTTGAATCCGTGGACCACCGAGCACGTGGATTCGTGGATTTGAATCTGTGCATAAGATGGTGAACTGACGTTGCTTGGGGGAGCAGGCATGGGACGTCTTGTCTCAGCAGTTGCTGGGGGCTTAGAAGAACCCTGCGGGGGGCTGTCTGAGCAGCTGCCTTAGTCTTAGGCGTGGAATTTTTACCGCGAGCCCGTTTGTTACCTGGGTAGCGGGGACAAGATTTATATGAAGCAGGATGATCTCCACCGCAGTTGCAGCAAGTGGCAGGTACATCTAAGCCTTTGGTACACTCACGTGCCCAATGGGGTCCAGAGCATCTGACACAACGGATTGGAAGGGTGCAGAGTTCCGAAGAATGGAAAAAGCCCTGGCACCGAAAGCACTGAGTAGGGCCCTTGCGGACGCGGTAACGCTCATTGCTGATCTCTGTGCCCCACATGTCAGTGACGGCAAATAGATGATCGAGGAAGGGGTGTGGGATGACTTGTAAATAAACAAGTGGCATTGGGTGTCTGGAGCCAGGCTGAGTAAGCCGAACGATGCGATGCACTTTAAATCCCATCGCCTCAACTTCCTGTTTCATATCCCCGACGTCTATTTCAACAGGGAGGCCTCTGATGACAATTTTGACTGGCCGGTCCTGCTTGAGATCAAAAGTTTTGAACTGGATGCCGGCTTGCTTCATCCAGCGGGTGACCTCCCTGAACTCCAGCTCTGTCTGAACAAAAATTTTTAGATAGGGTCCAGTCAGGATGCTCCGTAAATTAGGGGCAATTTCTCTCATGAAAGACACTTGT
This sequence comes from Stegodyphus dumicola, assembly GCF_044657685.1. NCBI lineage: Eukaryota > Metazoa > Arthropoda > Arachnida > Araneae > Eresidae > Stegodyphus > Stegodyphus dumicola. Next base: position 240,584,615 of record NC_140768.1, on the reverse strand, counting down.
GTCTTCCAGTCCAATGAAAAAAGGATCAAGGATCAAGGAAGTGCAATTTACGGAGTTCATAGGCAATTACGCCTTTACCTCCACATCTTCAAAGGAACTTAAATCATCCGAAAGAGGGGATTGTCAAATAGGGTAAAAATTTTGATAAGCCGAATGACTTGGAGTAAGTGCCTTCACACTGAGTCAAAAAAAGGCAAAAAACTCAGAAGGTCTTAATTTTGCGCCGAAAAAGGGCCAGAATAATTTAGATAGGGGCAGCCAGAAAAATTTTGACTAGAAAAATAAAAGGTGAAGTTTCCTTGAACCTTGATAATCATTTTCTTTGCATACGTCAGATGAAGAATACGCAGGGGAATTCCGATGCGCGTTCTTCGAGGTGGGAGGGAGGGGGGAACCTGTTTACAGGTCGAAAAAGTAGTTCTGTCAGTGATCAGCTGGGAGGGAGAAGTTTCATTTTTGGCCGCTATTCAATGCGGTTTTTAAAAGCCAAAAGGACGCTGTTAAGCGCCTAAGAAAGTTCCTTTTTAAAGGAAGAGAGAAGCTATAATTTAACAATCTTTTTCAGTTTTATTTCATTTGATAGGTTAAAGTATTTTAAATCAGTCCTATTTGACTGTGATGTTTCTTGTTAAAGAAACGTTAATGGAGGTTCCTCGAGTTAATGCCGTGTGCATTAAAGAACTTTAGAGGCGGGGGGGGGGGTTAAGGAACGAGAGGTAGTTATTCACGTGGCTATCAGTGTGCTCATATCTAGCCCGTTTGAATGGCAGAGCTGAATATTCCCTGTTAAGAACCGCTCTGGGTCTTTTCCGGGAAGAAGCAACAGCAGGATTGTATACGGGTAGCATATGAAGCACAGGATTTGCAACACGTTGAATATTTTTGAAAAATTTTTCCGAAAGTCGCTGTCCAATGAAAAAATCAAGGATCAAGGATCAAGGAAGTGCAATTTACGGAGTTCATAGGCAATTACGCCTTTACCTCCACATCTTCAAAGGAAATTAAATCATCCGAAAGAGGGTATTGTCAAATAGGGTAAAAATTTTGATAAGCCGAATGACTTGGAGTAAGTGCCTTCACACTGAGTCAAAAAAAGGCAAAAAACTCAGAAGGTCTTAATTTTGCGCCGAAAAAGGGCCAGAATAATTTAGATAGGGGCAGCCAGAAAAATTTTGACTAGAAAAATAAAAGGTGAAGTTTCCTTGAACCTTGATAATCATTTTCTTTGCATACGTCAGACGAAGAATACGCAGGGGAATTCCGATGCGCGTTCTTCGAGGTGGGAGGGAGGGGGGAACCTGTTTACAGGTCGAAAAAGTAGTTCTGTCAGTGATCAGCTGGGAGGGAGAAGTTTCATTTTTGACCGCTATTCAATGCGGTTTTTAAAAGCCAAAAGGACGCTGTTAAGCGCCTAAGAAAGTTCCTTTTTAAAGGAAGAGAGAAGTTAAAGTTTAAAGAATCTTTTTCAGTTTAAAAAATCTTTTTCAGTTTTATTGCAGTTGATAGATTAAAGTATGTTAAATCAGTCCTATTTGACTGTGATGTTTCTTATTAAAGAAACGTTAAGGAGGTTCCTCGAGTTAATGCCGTGTGCATTAAAGAACTTTAGAGGTGGGGGGGGTTAAGGAACGAGAGGTAGTTATTCCATGGAGGTAGAAAGTAAGATGGAGTCGCCCTAAACAAGTTTTTCCGTACCCTGCTCTGAAGCACCGGCGATCCCTACGTGGTGACCAAAACATTGGGTCATTTACCATTGAGTTCTATAGGATTTGACGCGTTCGGGTGTAAATATTTTGTAATTACGTCGCAAATATACATATAAATGTATATATTTTCTTTTTCTACAACACTTCAGAGTCCTAAGTATGTGAAAACAACATATTTTTAAACAACATTTCATTCTGAACGGAATTAAATGCTATACTTTTCACAGGACAGTTTTCTCAGAATGGTTTAATTTGAATGAAATATTTTCACAAGTTTTCGTTAATTACATTAGAAAAAAAAATTAAAGTAATTCGATTTTATTCGGTTAAGGTACAAAAATTAAGATCAAAGTTTATTGTATTATTAATAGTAAAATTATGCATTATTTCTTTTCTATTTATAAAGCTTCTTCCTAAAATACTTTCTTAAATATGACATGATTTTTTGGCTTCTTTTAAATCGAAAAATGTAAGTCAATTTATAGTTAATGCTCTATTCGGTTCATTTTAAATTAGACAATTATTAGGAATTAGCGAATTCTGAAAGGAAATAAAATAAGTTTTTTTTTTTTTTTTTTTTTTTTTAAGTATTATTTAAAACTTGTAACTGAGTTATTATAAAATGTAAAGGGAATAATTCTTTTAATTATACTTATCAGATTTTTTTTTTTACCCTTCATTTCAACAATACATATTCCAAAACTCTTTATTACTTTCTTAAGTGCGCATCTCATAGCATTTGCTTTACAATACCTTTTAACAGATTGCTTTCCAATACGAACAATTCTTGCTTAAATAGTTTTATAACGTATTTGTCAACAGAATTTCAATTTATGTTTACAATTCAATATTAATGTTATTATATATTTAGATAACATTTATAATCATTATAAATTAGATACATTTAATCATTAGATTTCTTCACAGTACTTTCACAGTTGTTTATAAGTGAATAAATTCTTCATTTCAAATACATTTGTAAATAATTTAATGAATATTTAAGTATCTTGTCAAAGGCAGATACATGCTTTTTGCAAGCACATGCATAAATACCCATACATATTTCCTATTTATCATTTCGGGCATGTGCAAATCTTTAATTTCTGTGCATTCACTATATTTTTCGTGTAAAGTAATTTACACTAATTTAGCATACACCCAAAAGTTTTACATAAAAAATATATATGAATATAATTTGAATGAAAATTATAAGTATTACTTTTAATACCCACTCAAAGGTCAGTTTTTCTTCAAAATTCCTCCACGATGGCATCTCTCTCTTTAGGCAGATAGCCCTTGCATGCGTTACTCTATTTAATAAAAACTTAATCTGACCTATGTGCCTAATTACAAATATTTTAACATACATGATTTTATATTTACATTTAGCCATCAAGTTTCAAACTTTTCAAATCTTCTAGAAAATAAATTTTGGCAGATCTCTTTTAGCAATTTTCTTAAAATCTATATTTTTGTAGTGCAACAGCTTAGAATTTTATAAAACAAATTCATAATCAAAATCGCTGTTGTTAGTTATCGAAAAATAACCAAGATGTGATTTTTGCGTAAATGTCAGTAAACTATACAAATTGCTATTATCCATCACACTATGAATGTTTCTTTCATGCGAGAGTGTCCCTTTTTCGATTTCTATGGAACTTTTCGTGTGTCGAAATACTATCAGAATCTTGTCAAGCGAGCTTCTGAATGTAAACAAAGAACACCCCTCTGGTGACCCAAGCTTCAAAGCAGTGCTTCACTTCTAGCGCGGAATGGCCCCTCCTCCCTTTCCTACCTCCATGAGTTATTCACGTGGCTATCAGTGTGCTCATATCTAGCCCCTTTGAATGGCAGAGCTGAATATTCCCTGTTAAGAACCGCTCTGGGTCTTTTTCGGGAAGAAGCAACAGCAGGATCGTATACGGTTAGCATATGAAGCACAGGATTTGCAACACGTTGAATATTTTTGAAAAATTTTTCCGAAAGTCGCTGTATATAGCGATTAATGGGCATAATTTTGAGGTCGTTATGAATCTCTTCGTTCCGTACAAACCACGGAGCTTTTAGAATTTGCCGAAGCATTTTAGATTGAAAAATTTGAACATGTTTTCTGTTAGTCAGTGCACATGGGCCCCATACGGGACAAGCATACGTAAGAACCGGCCTAATCATTGATTTGTAGAGCAAAATTTTGTTATCAGTTGACAGGTCGCTATGACTAGCTAAGAGGGGGCGTAGGGCGGTTTTGACAGCTTTCGCACCCGCTATGATTTTGCGGATGTGAGGCTGCCAAGTTAATTTTGAGTCTAGTAAAACACCTAGATATTTGTAAGAGACCCAGGGAATGGGTTCACCGAAGAGCATTAAGTTAGGTAAATTTGGGATGTTTCTTCGGATGAACATAGTGGCAGCACATTTTGCGAAATTAATTTTGATTTTATACAGACCGAGCCAGAGTTCTAAGGTCGAAAGGTAACTCTGCAATTGTGAGATTACCTGGAGGGTGTTGGAGTGTTGTGAAATGATGGCTGTATCGTCTGCGTATAATGCGAGATCGATATTTGGGGCCTTAGGAATATCATTTACATAAAGGTTAAAGATTGCGGGGGCGAGGAGACTTCCTTGAGCCACCCCAGCATAGATTGGGCGGGGAGAGGAGAATTCGTGGTTAACTCGCACGAGGAAACTGCGTCCGGTCAAGTACGAGTTAATAATTTTAATGAGATGAGCCGAAAAACCAAGCCGCATGAACTTGTAAGTAATCCCGTCGTGCCAAGTCCTGTCAAAGGCTTTGGCAACGTCTAGGTAGACAATTCCAGTTTTCTCTCGCTTACGAAAGCCTTCATAAATGAATTCCACTACACGGAGTAACTGGTGTACCGTGGAGTGTTTAGGTCGGAAGCCGAATTGTTCCGGGATTAGTAAATTTTGATCCCGACAGAATTCATTCAGGCGATTAAGTAAGACAAATTCATATATCTTAGAGAGAGAAGATAACAGACTGATGGGTCTGTAATTGACGGGCAGGTTTAAATTTTGTCCCGGTTTTGGAATGGGGACGACTGCTGCAATTTTCCAGCAGTCGGGGAAATAGCTTCTCCTGAGCATTAAATTTATGAGTACCGTGATCCATACGATAAACATAGGGGGGAAGTTTTTGATCCTGCGATTCGAAATAGAATCTATGCCAGGTGCCATGTCAGGTTTCAGTTTGTCTATGAAAACCATGACTTCAGAAGGGTCCGTCGGCCTGTGTTCAGATGTGGTAGGTTCTGTTAAAAAATCTTTAACCCGTGCTTGTATGCGCCCCTGTGTAACCGGGCGGTTACAGTAGGAGTCGTGGTTTGTTGTGAATTGAGTTGCAAGGCGGTCAGCTATGACATTCGCCTTTTCTGAGTCAGTGTAGGCCATCTGCGCGCCATCGGCCGTTTGAAGGGGCAGAAAGTGTATTTTATGTTTGCGTAATCGGGCGGCTGCGCGCCAAATCGATTTGTCTTCAGTCGTTAGGGACTCAATGAATGTTTTCCACTCCGCTTGTTTTAATAAGCGGGTTTCGGTCCTTATCTCGTTCTGTATCTTGCGAAATTGGGCACAGATATTGAGATCTCGTGACCTTTGCCAAATTCTTCGCAAGTAATTTCGCTGCTTAATTTTGAATTTAGTCTCAGGTGGGAGCCTAGCACCTGGATGTTTGCGTGGTTTTGAAGCCGCAGCTCTCGCTTCTTTCAGTAAAGACTCCAGACTTTTGATATGCCTGTCAAAGTCCGAATTGCTGGAAATTTTGATGGGAGGGAGTGAAGTTTTTTCCAAAATAAATCTAAAGTCGTCCCAATTTGTTGATACTTGCTCCTTTAATTTTGAGTATCGATTTTGAATATCTAGGGATATCAAAACGGGGTAGTGATCAGAGTCCAATTCCTGAATCACTTTTATCTCATGCCGAAAAAATATATTACAAAAGGCAGCCAGATCAAGAACTGCAGGGGACCCTCTAACAGGGTAAAAAGTCGGGAGGGTAGGAGCTATGATCTGTACATGGTTACTCTGGCACCATGAATTTAGACTAATACCATACCTGTTCCTATTAGAAGAAAACCATGCGGTATGGCGTGAATTTAGATCACCAGCAATTATTAGGTGATTTGAAATATTCAAAAGTTTATCAAAATCACTGACAGGAAAAGCTGGCCTTCCACGTGCTCTAGACAGTGCAGGTAGATAAGCTGAGACTATTGTCAGCGGGTAGGAATTTTGAAGGAAAATTTTGATGATTGTCGCTTCCAAAAAATTTAAATCAGGGGACGGTATCATGTGGTGCTTTAACGAACGCTTCACATAGATACAAGTGCCACCACAGGGATTTCTGCCCTATGACACCCTGTCAGTACAATAAATGTCATAATTCCCAATTTTGGGAGTATTCCCTGGGGTAAGGTGAGTCTCTTGGACTGAAAACACGTCAATATCGTGCTCTACTACAGAATCACGAACTTCGTGAATTTTTTATGTTAATCCATTGGCATTCCACGTGCAAATGGTCAGTTCTCTGGTGGTATTTGAACTGTTATTCATAAAATTGAATTTTAAGCCGTTATTAAAGGTTCATCACTGAAAAACAGAAGACATGGGTCTAATAAAGCCAGATTAGGTTGAAAGCTCAACATAGCTTTCATAAATGTAAAATGCCCTCATTAAAGCATCTGCTTGCCTGAGTTTAGGCATTGCTTTTTTGAAGGCAAGGAGCAGAATATGCTTGTCTACCGCTGGGTCGAGGGAGATTTCAATTAAGCATTTTAGTGTAGATGCAAAGACATCGTCTGAATCAGTGCTACACTCTGCTGTGGCTGACACTGCTGGGGCTGCAGGGGCTTCTGCAACCGGCAGTCTTGGATTCGTGGATTTGAATCCGTGCTCGGTGGTGTTCTTCACCATCTGTGCATAAGATGGTGAATTGACGTTGCTTGGGGTGAGCAGGCATGGGACGTCTTGTCTCATCAGTTGCTGGGGGCTTAGAAGAACCCTGCGTTGGGGCTGTCTGAGCAGCTGCCCTAGTCCTAGGCGCGGAATTTTTACCGCGAGTCCGTTTATTACCTGGGTATCGGGGACAAGATTTATATGAAGCAGGATGATCTCCACCGCAGTTGCAGCAAGTGGCAGGTACGTCTAAGCCTTTGGTACACTCACGTGCCCAATGGGGCCAATGAAAAAAGATCCAGCGTCAGAAGGCAACCAATCGCAAAATATCTTCAGCTAACCAGGCAAACAGAAGTGAAGACGCTAGTTGTCTGACGCAATACTTTCCTCCGCTTACAACAGTTGTCTGATGAAATCTGTTCCTCACCTTACAACACAAGTTGGCGAAAAAAATGAAATTGTCACCAAAGGAATCTGATGCAAATATCTAAATATTGCCATAACGTAGTAAGTAATTAATTCAATGTGACCTCGTCACACTATTAGATTTTTTTAAAAATTTTTAATTGTTTTTTGAATGTATGTTGTTGTCGAATGACGCAGTATTCGTGTATAATCTGAATCTATAATAATTATTTGTGCTATTTTTTATTTGAAATGCATAGAATTCTCTAAAATAGTAGCATTCTTAGATTGAATATTGTCTAAGCAGGTGCAATGATATTTTAACTTCATTACCATATCAAATACAGTTTCTTTTTAATTTAAAAACTTCGTCAGCGGTCTGAAGCACCTTTTTGAATCATAGGATGAGTTTATCAGGTTCAATGTTTCTTCTAACCTTCTTCGGAAACATACAATGACCTGACTAGAACAGAGAGCTTACTAAAGCTATGTTCACTAATTGTAGTAAGTAGACAGGATACAGACGAAGGGTATACAAAACCCTTTATTTTTTTCTTTATATACAATGATTTCCGTACTTCGGAATACAATGACCCTCCACTCGGGGTCTAACTTAAAAGATATCAAAATAAAACTAAACTCTAATTTAACTTTAGAATAAGATTGGCCTTATAATAACAGAAAGCGTATGTAGCACAGAGACTGTGAACACTACAATACGATTAATTTATCAAGAGGATTAAAACCTCTGGCCTGGAAGGCAAAGTAGCAACTGCGTAACTTCTAAGGTAAGCGGCCTGCTTCGAACTCACGGCTTCCTCTCTTCTGCTTGGCAAAAAGCCACACTTAAATACTTGGCGTTCGCCAGACACTTTGCATAAACTCCTTCACGCTTATAATTCTGGCCGGAAGTAGAAAATAAGAAGTGATAGTAAAGATTTAAAATAAAATAAACGTTAGTAAAACTTAAGATCCTTACATACTTCCCGCCAGAGTTAATTAGTTTGAAACTGAGGTCTAAAACGACCTTGTTGAAAACTTTTAGCTCTAGAAACTAACGCGAGGCCAAACTTTTACAATCATAACTTAGCTAGAAACTAGAAAATTTTAAAAGAAAGAAATTTGTTACAATAGCAGCTCCCGGAATATACAACAATCTTTTTTCTTTTTCATCTGTACTGCATCAAAACAGGAGCTTTATTCAATTCTGGTTCCTTCCAGAGATCTGGAAGGAAAACTAGTTTAATGAAATGTTACAGAATGACATTGCAAATAACATATAGAATATACTTTTTCTTAACATTCTTATTTCATTCATGACTATTTTAATTATCTCTCCCCGTGCTCTCTGACATGTGTTGTAAAAACACCAAACACGAATGTGTTTCTGTCTATGTGTTCAACACTTCCTCCTACAATCAAAACACTAACGTGTTAAAATTCACCATACGAGACCTCTTAACACACCCTAATTTCAACTCTAGACCCTGAGGTACTATTCTGAAAGTGGCTAACTCTAAAGTGTAGCGTCAGAGAGCCTAACTACATCATTCAACCTTTAACACATATTCACCATGATTTAATCTTTACAGTCACACGAATAACAAATTTTTTAACATTACTTTCACTTTTACCATATCACGTTATTTCTAAACATTCAAAATAACAGTTCACATGTATACAAGAACATATCAAGATGCCGTTAATTTTACACATTTGAAAACATACATTAGTAGTACATTGTTAACTTCTATTCTTTTCAAAGCAAGTGCCAATTCTTTCTACATTGAAATAATACTACATTTCAAAAAGTCTTTCAGACTAAAACTTCTTTCTTGTTAGAATGTTTTAAATAAAATTTATACAATAACTTTTTACAATATTTAAGTCTTTATACAACGCTATTATACATCAACTTTAGTTTTACGCGCGAGTAAGTGAAAAACATAATAAGAAAATCGGTCACAACTCATTTCTCGCCCTTTTGGCGATAAAGGTAGACCTCGCATGAGGTAAAACTTCTTGAAATCTGCCACTTGCAGTAAGAATGAAAGATTAACTTAAGTTTGTAAAGTAACATAAAATTTTACTTATCTTTGTAATATTCAGACATCCTTTTCTGGGCCCAGTCTTTAAAGGTGCTGCAGACCGTAGCTTGGTTGATCCTCCTTCTTGTACGGGCTCGCCCTTCAGTGCTTTCCTCTGGAAGCTTCCGTTTTTCACCACTACGGCCACCCTTGAACATCTTCCTTCTGTCCTCTGCTTGTGGTCTTGGCCGTTTGAAGGCAGCTGGTCTTGGTGGAACCGGGAAACTTCTGTCGTGATCCTGCTTGGACCTCGTTGTTGGCCGTTCAAATTTTTCTTGTACTTTTTCCTCCGCCGCTGATGGCCCTTCCGCAGTTCGGCGACTTTTGCTGCGGAGAGTTCTGTCGGATGAGTCAATCTTCCGTTTCACAGCCGGGTTATAGTTGCCGTCCTTTCTCCCGGTCTTTTCCACATACGTCGTCCTTCTCCCTTCTTCATTCTGGGGGTGTTCGTGAACTCTGTTTTTTGGACGGTGGAACGGCTTCTTTTTCTTTGTACCTTCAATTTTTCCGCGGGGCAATTTTCTTTTCACTTGCTTCTGTCTCTCATTGGCTTGCCCTTGTACTTGTCGTTTTCCCACCTCTGGAACTTGTACCTGCGGTGTCTGCCGTACCGGATCCTGCAAAAGATCTGAAAAGATTTGCATTTTATTACGGTCATAGAATGGTTTTATCTGGTCAATGTTTGCGGAACAGGTTTCACCATTTCTTGCCTTTAACACTACAACAGCGTGAGTTATTTTTTCTATAACATATGGTCCTTCAAAGCGTGGAAAAAATTTGGCAGTTTTATCTTCTGGTGCTGAAGAAAGTGAATGCTTAATTTTTAGTACTTCATCCCCTACTTTATAAGTTACTCCCCGTCGTTTCAAGTCATAATACAATTTTTGTTTTCTTTGTGCTACTTCCGTATTCTTTTTTGCTTCTTTTATTAGTTTTTCTATATCACCCATTTTAAATTCTGGGGCTCTTTGTTGCACATAAAATAGTTTATCTAACGGTGTTATAACCTTTCTGCCTAGAAATAACTCAGCAGGAGTTTTGCCCGTTGTATCATGTTTTGCGGTCCTAAGGGCGAAAGCAAATTCATTGACATAGTTATCCCAGCTTTTATGAAAATTTTTAACATAACTACGGATAATTTTCACTATATTTCTGTTGACCCGTTCCGCTATATTTGATTGCGGCCGATACGGGACCATTTTTAAATGACGTATGCCCAGTTTTTGGCACATGTTCTTCAAATATATTACTTACAAATTGAGGACCATTATCCGATATAACTTTTAGGGGCGCCCCGTATTTTAAAATATATTTATTTAAAATAGAATCGGTAACTAATTTCGCGGAGGCTCGTTTTAAGGGAACAATTTCGGTCCATTTACTAAAATGATCAACTATAACAAGGAGATAGCGACTTTTGTTTAACTGACTTTTTGGGAAAGGGCCCAATAAATCGATGCCGATTATTTCATTTGGAAATTCGGATTTAATACTATTTAGAAACCCGGCCGGGCGGAAATTAATATAATTAACGGCTTGACATGTTGGGCAGGACTGGACATACGCCCTTGTTAACTTTTGCAGTTCAGGAAAGTAGACTGCCTCGCGTACGCGTTGAGTAGTTTTTCGAATACCAGCATGAGAAGCTAAAGGGCTGTCATGGAGCTCTTGCAGGATATTTAATCTAAGACTAGCTGGGATAACAGGTCGAAATTCGTTGTTGGAATTCGTAGTTTTTGTATAAAATAATAGACCATCTATTAGTTCGTAATGGGCCGCCCTATTTCTTATCGCCACAATATCTTGGTGGCTAAAATTTTCAGGATCCTTCAAATACTCATAAATACTTCCAAACTCAGGATCCTTACCCAATTCGGTTATTACAGTTTCTCGGGAATTTATTGTACACGCTGTCAGCATTGCAACTTTTACGGTATTACCCTGTTCGTCTAATTTAATTCGTGACAGGGCATCTGCTACGATATTTTCCTTTCCGGGGGTATGCTTGATTACCAGATTATATTCTTGCAGCTTGAGTGCCCATCTTATTAACCTTGGGGATAAATTTTTTCCAGAGTACAATCTAGTTACCGCCGCATGATCAGAATATACTGTTATCGGCGCCTTTCCAAAATAGACTCGGAACTTTTGCACTGCTAACAGAACTGCAAGTGCCTCTCTCTCGGTCGCGGAATAGTTTCTTTGTGTTTGATTTAAAGTTCGGCTAAAAAATGCCACTGGCTGCTGATTTTGCGAAAGTACCGCTCCTACCGCATAATCCGAAGCATCCGCTGAAATTTCTAAATTTTCATCCTTTTCAGGAAATTTCAACACAGGGGCTTGCGTTAATGCTTGTTTTAATTTTTCGAAAGCACTATTGGCTTCGGCCGTCCACGAGAATCTTGCCTTTTTCCTTTTTAATTTTAACAATGGCTCAGCGATAGCCGCAAAATCTTTTATAAAGGACCTATAATATGAACAAAGTCCTAGAAAAGAAGAGAGCTTCTTTGCCGTGTTTGGAGTCGGATACTTTTGTACAGCGATTATTTTTGATTCATCTGTCTCGATCCCTTTTTGCAATATTTTGTAACCTAAATATTTTAATTCAGGGGCTGCAAATTTGCATTTTTCGACATTAACTTTTAGACCGGCCTCATTTAATAAAGAAAACACCTGTCTTAAATCCTGTACATGTTGGTCCAGATTATCACTAGTAATACTGATATCGTCTAAATAGATAAATGTGGACTTTCCGAGAACAGGTCTTAACACAATGTCCATGCATCGCTGAAATGTTGCTGGGGCGCCTGAAAGGCCAAACGGCATTCGCAAAAATGCATAAGTGCCAGACTTGGTTATAAAAGCAGTCTTAGGCACGTCCTCAGGCCTGATCCCTATTTGAAAATAACCATTCGTTAAGTCTAAAGTTGTCATAAATTTGGTTGATTTTATGTTCCTTAAAATTTCTTCTATAATCGGTAACGGATATACCGGATATTTCGTTATGGAATTTAATTTACGGTAATCAATAGCGAATCTCCACCTTTTTGGATTCTCCAAAGGATAATCATTATTTTTCTTACATAAAACCACCGGACTAGCATAACTACTTGAGATAGGCGTTACGATCTTTTTACGTAGCATATCGGTAATATGCCATTCTATAATTTTTTCCTTATTCTTATCATACCGGTATGGTTTTTGACGAACCGGCAATGCATCTCCGGTGTCAATACTATGGTTAGTAACCTGGGTAAATCCTGGAATATCACTAAATAAGGAAGCAAATTCACTTACCACTTGTCGGATTCTATCTTGCTCGTCATTAGGCAGGTGGTCGAGATTTAACCTTGGCGGTTCAACCTTTTCTACACGCACTGGTTTCATCGTCAGCTTAAGAGACGCTTCATTAAAATCCAGTGTAGCTTGTGCGTCTGAAAGAAAGTCTATTCCTAGTATTAAGTGTGCTTGCAAATTCTTTACTATAAAAAACATCACCTTTACTTGTTCGTCCTTGATACGGATGTACAAAGGTACTTTACCTACGCACTTACATTGTTCTCCTTGCGCCGCTAATACTGTTGTATTATCCGCATTATATATGCGGTATTTGCGAAAATACTTTCTAAAAAAGACTTCTGCCACACAGGAACACTGCGCGCCGGTATCCAGGAGTGCGGTGGCCGGGATATTATTTACCAAGACTTCAATCTTCGGAAGAGTTAAATTTTTCACCATTACTGTATTTAACTTGTAGGAAGAGGGGTTTTCGTGGCCTTCGGATTTCCGCACCCTCTCGTCAGCAGAAATCCGTTTTAGTTTAAATTATTTTTTCTTTCGGTGCTTTCCTTCTTTCTCCACTGGCCTTGAGACTTTTTTCCTGGGTTGCTATTGAACTGTCGACGTTCGCCGGCTGTTTTTGAATGCTCGGGTTTTCTTGCCCACTGATTCGCTTTTTCTCCGTAGCCATGTGCTTGAGTTTGCTGTAGTCTTGGCGTACCAAATTGGTTTCGCTGTTGATATTGGCGTCTTCTTTCGACGTCCGCCGTTCTTCTACTTTCAAACTGGATTGCTAGCTCAAATAATTTTTCCAGTGTAGTCGGATTTCTCAATTCAATAAAGTCTTGCACTTGGGGTAGTAACCTCGGCAAAATCACTTGAATTATTTCAGGATCCGGACGGTTTCCATACAAGAGCTTGAAAACGTGAATTTTTCTTAAAATAAAGCTCGAGATGTTTTCCATTCTTTGTTGATATATACTGAAAAGTTCTGTTTCTAATTTCACACGATCCCTTACAACAGGGAAGGCTTTTAGTAGGGCAGTCTTGAAATTTTCGTAGGTATAGGTGGGACTTCCTGCTTGACCCAAGAGACTTCTGCCGATACATTTGAACCAGTTAAGCGCTTGGCCCCTCAAAGCGCTGGTAGCTAAGGTAACTTTTTGAAACTCGTGCACGGGGTAGAGCCTGAAGTGGTCATCCAATTTTTCCAAAAAACTGGTTACCTGTGAGTTTCCATTAAACGTTGCTTCTGGTTTCATCGAAGCGCGCATGGTCTGGACAATATACCCAAATCCTTCCAGGGCGGCAGCTGGCATTTCTGGATTCTGAGCTGTTTCTGCAGGCAGCACAGGTTCTTCTTGAAACTCGGCCATGGTTATTCTTCGTCGGGCGCCACTATCAGGTTCAATGTTTCTTCTAACCTTCTTCGGAAACATACAATGACCTGACTAGAACAGAGAGCTTACTAAAGCTATGTTCACTAATTGTAGTAAGTAGACAGGATACAGACGAAGGGTATACAAAACCCTTTATTTTTTCTTTATATACAATGATTTCCGTACTTCGGAATACAATGACCCTCCACTCGGGGTCTAACTTAAAAGATATCAAAATAAAACTAAACTCTAATTTAACTTTAGAATAAGATTGGCCTTATAATAACAGAAAGCGTATGTAGCACAGAGACTGTGAACACTACAATACGTTTAATTTATCAAGAGGATTAAAACCTCTGGCCTGGAAGGCAAAGTAGCAACTGCGTAACTTCTAAGGTAAGCGGCCTGCTTCGAACTCACGGCTTCCTCTCTTCTGCTTGGCAAAAAGGCCACACTTAAATACTTGGCGTTCGCCAGACACTTTGCATAAACTCCTTCACGCTTATAATTCTGGCCGGAAGTAGAAAATAAGAAGTGATAGTAAAGATTTAAAATAAAATAAACGTTAGTAAAACTTAAGATCCTTACAAGTTTTAATAGAATCTGTAGTAGTCCGAATTTTTATAAGTATTCAGAATTACTGAAATAAAAAAAGCTAAACTTTTTAGAATTTCTTTATCAAAGTATTACATCTTAGGCCAGCAAGACCTGATTTGTAAAATCTGGTAAAGGATCTATGATTGTTTAGTAAGAAGTAAAAAAAAAAAAAAGTACTCTAGGTCTAAGCAGTAAAAAAACGCTTGTCCCTCTATCGAAAATTGTCACGTATGTTAGAAAAGATTTTGCAAGATATTAATATTTTAGCTCAAACATGATTTTTTTTAAATTTAGTCTCTTGTTTTGGAGATAGTGTTCAAGCATTTTACCATAATTTTATTTTCACATGTGCGGAATTTTTATATTTTTTATTGATCGCTGTGTTTGTAACTTCCATAGCATAAATTAAAGAAATACACATAGCAACTTCAGCCATAAACAGATGACTTAAGAGAAATTTGTTTTGACATATTATGCGAAAGACTAAATAAATATTAAATGCTTTTGCGTTTATGTTACATGACAGTAATTAGAAAACAATAACTGTAGATGTGCAAAAAACCTGTACTTATAACCTTCTGTTTTTTTAAAGAAAGTACAAAATAGTTCAGAGTAGCAGATGGCTTTGAGATCATTCAGTAATGTCATCGTAAGTATATTCTCTTCCCGTTTCGGAAGAACTGCAGTAGTTCAGATTTGTCGTAAAAGAGTAATTACACCCCTGGGGATTGGCGGACTTACGGAACGGAAAAACAAGCTTTGAAACATACTCATACAAAAGTCCTACCTTTTCTTCGACAGATAAATGACAGATGTGATAATTTGAACACATGCTTTCAATCAGTTGTTTCCTTCTAACAAAGCGTCTTGCGCGGCTAGCAGGATCCTAGCAAAGTCTTGTAATAGTCTCTTGTGTTGGAAATCAAATTCAAAGACAGGCATTTAAAGATTTTATTAATGCTTTTTTTTTACATTCGACGATTCAATATTTGTTTAAAAAATAAACACATAAATAAACTTGTATAGCAGATCAAAATTATGTTGCTGTGGAATTGTTTCATCAACAGTTATTAGTAGTTATAACAGCATAACTAAATAAGCCCATTTCGAAGTATGGATGATATTTGCATTCATTATTTTTAATCTGAAACAATATCAAGTTGTTATTACTAGATAAAATGGCTTAAAATAAGCTGACACATTATAAGAAAATTTTTTTTAATGAAAATTGGATTCACTTTCTTTCACATAATTTCTGACCAGTTCTTCCAAAATATTTTAAAGCTTACTTTACTACATAATAGAAATGTCTCCACGTTCGTTGTTTTTAGTTAGCAATTTTAATTGGGGCTGTTATATAAGAAAGCTATGTATCGTTGTTGTTGTGTTATAGTACTTATTTTATTGTATAATGCAAATTTTTATCAATTGGTTAATTTTATAATGTATAGAGCAACTTCAAAAAGAACAAAAGTAATTTCCACCGTTATAATATGTCCTTAAATGGTTCCCAATAAAAACATGGTTAACTAAGTAGTATACTACATTATATTAATTAATTTACTAACCAAATAGCAAAAACATTTCAAATTCGAAATCCATCTTTTTATTAAGTACTTTTTGCAAAGTAACAAAAATTCTAATTCCTTTGTTGTTTAAATTAAAGATAAACAATTTTTTTTCCCCCCCCATGAAATGCTAATTTTATGTTATTTGATAAAAACTGGGAAGTTTAAAATCAAAATCCTGGCGAAATACATATACTTATGAATGAACACAGCCCACAAACATTTCTTCACCCTAAGCACGAACACAAATAATATTTAAACAGCTTAAAATGAATCCACTTTCAAAGTATTTAATTTGTGATAGATAATGACAGCTGAAACCATTTTCCAATATTAGAAGATAAAATGAGGTTATTTCTCAGATAGTTTCCCAAATAAACTAACAAAATAAAGAACGCTTTTTTAAATTTTTAATTTGCAATATGTTAGATGATTTATTGAAGAATTTGCAATAATATCATTCTGATTTTCATTTTATCCAAGATTACCATTATGTTTCACTGATGAGCAACTTGCTAATTATTAGTCCAATGTAGAGTCCTCCTTCTGTTTTCTCATAAAATCGCCTTTGTAAATTTAGAGTTTAATTTAGCAAAACGTTTTCAACCTAAGTGGTAAAATGTCTTCGTAAAGGATTCCCTAAAAAATTTGCCTTGTATTTATGTTGCATTTAGGGATATTTTCATAAACACACGCTGCTGATTGTTATTTTTTATAGGTGAACAAAAGAAATATTTTTTTAAGAAAGAATATAACTTAACTGCAAGCTATATCTTATTCCTAGGTAGCGAAGCTTGATTACAAACTCAATTTTTAAAATATATTTAATTATCTTTATGCTTTAAAAAATGCCTTGTCTGGTAACTGTAAATGCATAAATCACTTGTTTTTTAAAACTAAGTGATCCACTCTAAGTTGAATAATTACAAATAGCATAATGTGAATGATTAATGAAGCTAGAACGGCCAGTTTATTCTTATGTAATTAATAAAAATTTCATTGTTTCAGCATCCTAGTATCTTTCTTCTTCCATAATAAAGCTCACATTTAAGCTTTAGAAAATAATCATATTTCTTTCAATTACTATCCCTCAGTCGAAACTGCTGAATAAAAGTTTTTATGCATAACAAAAGTGTTTTACTGGGTATTTGGATGGAAAAAAAAAATTCTCGAAAAATCTGAGTTGTTAATATATTTTTCGATAACATCCTGAGAGGAATTCATTAATAATAGTAATGTGTAAAGCCATGAAACAGGTAAACTCAAAACGCCCTTGGAAGGATCAAAATCACGATTGATTCAGTTATTTAAATAACGCAAAGCTGCGAGGGCTACCTGCCTATGAGTAAGGATGCCTTCGTGGAGGACATTCTGAAGGAAACTAGCATATTATACAGGGGGAAAACCACAAGAACCAACCATGCAGCCGGTCAGTTCGTTTGTGATCGAAACCAAACCAGGTCGAACTGCCAGTATTCAGAGGTGTATCTTAGCCACTGATGAAGCTTGGATCACAGTCATGAATCTTCAAACTTATTCATCTAGACGTGCTGTCAATTTACCTTACAAGGGCACAAAAAAAAAAAAAAAAAAAAAAAAAAAAAAAAAAAAAAAGATCATTCCTTATATTCTCTACTACTTGCACCACCAGAGGTCGCAATTTAAACCAGTAAGTCCTTTATAAATGTACTAACACGACAGCATTATATGAATTGTTGAGCATTTTAACTTCGAAAATTAGATAGAATAGTATTTGAAAAGGAATATTATGTTCAATTATTTTTAAGTTTGTTTGCAAACTGATCGTTGCCTTTCCAATTAAAAAAAATTTCGAATCATATCTAGATGCTAGATATATCATTAAAACATTTACTTGATTTGGCCACCCACTTAACTTACACGTTGACCATTTAAATAGCGCACTACCAAATGGCACATTGAAAATGATCATATTCATCTCAGTGAGATGGATATGATTCGCATCTCTTTCTCGGAAACTAGATCTACCTCTGTAGTAGATTAATGTATAGGTAGCAGACATTCTGTCACTGTCAGCCGAGCGGTAAAGTCGCTGAATAGTCGCAGAATACCGAGTTCTGACTTAAGTTCGATTCTAGGAGAACGGGCTGGCTGCATGGGCGTTTTCATAGTTTTCCGCATATATAACATATATACAAGCAGTTTCTTTAAAAAGTCCTCCGGCCCACCAATGGCCGAGCGGTAAAGTCGCTGAACACTGGTAGTTCGGTCCGAGGTTCGAATCCCGCGAACGGGCTGGCTGCATGGGTGTTTTCGTGTATACGAGCCACTTTCCCTTAGAAAGTCCTCCACGAAGTCATCCCTCCCCTTAGGCAGATAGCCCTCGAGGCTTTGCCGTAATTAAATAACCTAACCTTTAAAAAGTCCTCCACGAAGAGACCCTCCTCTTAGGCAGACAGCTCTAGTACGCTTTGATGTAGTCAAATCAGCCAAAACATTCTGTTGGCGAAAAAGCAAGATTGCATTTATCGTGAATAATTTCTAATGCAAAAGTTATACTTGTTACTAAGGAAAGAATTTATTTTTGTGTAAAATTCAGATTGCTTGAATTTTAATAATTCTCAGAAACGAAACACAAATAACAAGAAACTAGAAAAATATTCATAATTAATTAGGATATATAAACGATGTAATCATTAAGCATATTTTTAGTAAGAAAGAATATTTTGTAATAAATAAATGAAAAATATATTTAATATTAAAGAATCCTCTATATATCTCTACAAAGTATAAAAATTACAAATATTTTTCAAGGTGCATGTGTATATGTACCTGATAAAAATATTTACATTGTTTATTATTCTAGCGATATTTTTAACCAGGTGCATATTTTCCGTGAGGCATTTTCCGGAGTTTTTTCCCCGATGTACATTTTCAGGATATTTTCTTGGCATTCGTTTTACTCAAGTGGTTAGATTAAAGTGTTATTTTGTATGCTGTGAAACCTAACTAGAATTTATTTTCTTTCCATAGTTGCTTCACATAAATTTTCGATTTCATGTAATATTCAGTTTCATAATGGCACTATCATTTTGAGATTTACTATACTTTTCAGTTTTCTTTATTAAATGTCGTCTACAACTACTTTCAATAAAATACTGATATATAATAGGGAAATATAACATACACGCGCATACGTACTCACAAACATACATCACCATATGTATACACAGTGTTTTGTATGTGTGTTTACATATATATATATATATAGTTTACATACAAAACAGTTTTAATAATTCCTACGAAAAATGTGATAAATTTTCACGAAATAAACTGCTTAAATATATATATATTGCGCTTTCCATAGTTTAACATAGATGAAGTTTTTAAAGACTGAATTTAAATAATGATATTGTTAAGACACAAACACACGCCGAATAAATACTAATTCAGAAGTCAAACAACAAAAATCAGCGTTATATTTACAAAATTTTCACAAGACTAGTTTCGATGGTTTTATCGAACCACCATCTTCAGCTGCAAAACCGCAAATGAACCAGATAGGAAATAATGATTAGATAAGATAAGAAAGCCTGGACAAGAAAAAGCAAGTGGCGCCATCTGTTGGTGAAACCAGAACTAAAACATAATTTCTTTAAAGGCCGAAGGCAAATTTGGATTGGAATTAGGATCGTTAACTAGGACAGAAAGATTTTTATGAATGTGAAATGCCTCTAGAAAATCCAGTTCTCCAATGGAAGATGTTTTTTGAATAATTTTGGCAGCAGAAAAATTGAAAGTGTGGTTTTCGGACCAACAATGTTGAGCAACAGAAGACTTCTGTGTTTCCTTTTTTCTAACATATGCCTCATGTTCCTTGACGCGAAATTTTAAGGCTCTCTTAGTTTGGCCAATGTAAATTAAACCACACTGGCAAGGAATCCTATAAATACCCCAGGAAAATTCATATCCGGAATGGGGTCCTTGAGTATGGAACTCGGAATTTTATTGATGGGAGAATAAACAACCCGAAAGTTAAATTTCTGCAAAATATGTGCAACTTTATAGCTAATTGATGGAAAGAAGGGAATGACAACAGAATTTTTATAATCTCCTAAAACAAGAGTGTGCCTTTTAGTGTGTTGAGATGAGAATTTTTTAACTGCTTGATTAATAATGTTGGGTGGAAAGCCCCTGTCAATAGCTACTGCTTTTAAATAATTTAGTTCTTCATCAAGGGCTAGTTTGGAGGAGCAAACTAGAAGAGCACGGAAAACATAGGAATAAAATGAAGCTAACTTTTGTTTAGTCGGATGACATGATTTAAAGTGTGGTGGAAGGCAAACCGATGAAGGTTTACGGTAAACCGTAGTACTGAAGTTGGATGTGTTACGTGTGACCAGAATGTCGAGAAACGGAAGAGAATTGCAAGTCTCAAGTTCAAAAGTGAACTGAATAGCAGGATCAATAGAATTCATTGTTGAAAGAACTTTATTTAAATCATCTTTAATACCTTCAAACAGAGTAAAAGTATCGTCTACGTAGCGGAACCATGCCGGGAAGTTTAAAGTTTCAAACAATTTTGATTCATAATAATGCATGTAGATATCAGCCAGGATGGGACTGAGGGGGCTTCCCATGGCTAATCCCTCAGTTTGCTTGTAATATTTATTTTGGAAAACAAAATGTGTTTGTTTCAAACAGAGTTGAGTGAGAGAAATTAGCTCATCAATTTCGATGCAAGAGAAATGAAATT
Organism: Stegodyphus dumicola; assembly: GCF_044657685.1. Taxonomy (NCBI): domain Eukaryota; kingdom Metazoa; phylum Arthropoda; class Arachnida; order Araneae; family Eresidae; genus Stegodyphus; species Stegodyphus dumicola. Next base: position 240,563,945 of record NC_140768.1, on the reverse strand, counting down.
CGCGAAGTCTGGTTTCTAGACATCTTAATGCACCCTCCACTGGGACATTGGTGAATAATGATTTTACATCAAAAGAAACCATGAGTAAATTACTAGGAGAAATGTTTTTAACTTTTTTTACAAACTCTATTGATTTTTTTATGGTTTAAATGTTATTGTCTAATAGAGTTGAAAATCTAGAAACTAAATATTTAGCTAATGGATACGAGGCAGTACCTAAATTTGATACAATAGGGCGGAAAGGAATACCACTTTTATGAATATGGAATAATTATGAATTTGGGAAGAGCATATAATCTGGCACAATTCGCAACAGATGGGATAAGTGAATGTTTTAAGTTGCCTGAAATGATTTGCAAAGATTTGATCGCAGTTTTTATTTTTTACAAGTCCGAAGGTGAAGGATCTTTAGGGATCGGATTATATGGTCCTTCGTTTAAGAGTTTAGTGACACCATCGATGTAAGTGTTCCTATTCATAACGACTATCTGGCCACCTTTGTCGGCCTTTGAAATGACAATATCCGGGTTAGAATGAATCTCGCGCATTGTAGCTCTTTCTCTCGCAGTTAGATTTGGTTTCAAAGGTTTATTATTGAATTTCACATTATGAGCGATAAGATGCCTAATCATTTCTTTCTGTGAATCTGAAACTTTACTGAACTTGAAAGCTTTTTCGATAGGAGCCAAAACCTTTGAAATCGAGGGTTTACAGGTTTGTGAGAAGTTAAAATTATATTTTAGAACTCTCTCTTGTTCTTCTGAAAGACTAACATTAGAAATATTAACTATTGGCTTGATGTTTACAATGGGAAGATTTTTTGAACTACTTGAACTGGAAGATTGTAAAAGACGTTTTTCGAATTTAACTGCAAGGGTGTTTTTATGACGGTTAACTGCATTCTCCGTTCTACACCAAGACTTTTGTTCAAGGGCAGTGAATTTTGGATATGATTTAGCGAGTTCCAGATGAAGCTTATAGAGTTCACGTTCAATTTTGGACAATTGTTGACGTGTATCCCTTATGACGGACCGAAGTAAGGCAAGCTTGCAATTTAACAGAATGCTTGAAACGCGACTCGAAGGTTTTTGATTAGATTTGATTTGAATAAAATTGGGGATCAATTTTTTACATTTACATTTAAGTAAAAAGTCAAGATGATTCAGGAATTTTTGCCGTTTCAGGCGTAATTTAGTGAAACGATTAACGGATGAAGGCATGATAAACAATACAGAAAATCAAACTAAATTAACTAAACAATAATAAAGCACACACAAAACAGCAGAAAAAACCCTCACTGAAATTAATAGAAAACAAAATGTTTGTAAGCAAAATGCATGAAATCAGACAAGCAAAACACAATATCCAAATATACAAAATATAAACATAACTTGAAAATTGCAAAAAAGTACTTACCGAAACTCACGCAATCACAAAATGGCGGCCACACCACGTGCAAAAAAGAAAGCAAAAAATAAATCTGTTTGGGGCTTCTATAATTAAGACACTATAACACGCCGAATAAATACTAATTCAGAAGTCAAACAACAAAAATCAGCGTTATATTTACAAAATTTTCACAGGACTAGTTTCGATGGTTTTACCGAACCACCATCTTCAGCTGCAAAACCGCAAATGAACCAGATAGGATTCCTCTAGGATATGCTCTTCCCAAAATTCATAAAAGTGGTATTCCTTTCCGCCCTATTGTATCAAATTTAGGTACTGCCTCGTATCCATTAGCTAAATATTTAGTTTCTAGATTTTCAACTCTATTAGACAATAACATTTACACCATAAAAAATTCAATAGAGTTTGTAAAAAAAGTTTAAAACATTTCTCCTAGTAATTTACTCATGGTTTCTTTTGATGTAAAATCATTATTCACCAATGTCCCAGTGGAGGGTGCATTAAGATGTCTAGAAACCAGACTTCGCGAATTTCATTTCTCTTGCATCGAAATTGATGAGCTAATTTCTCTCACTCAACTCTGTTTGAAACAAACACATTTTGTTTTCCAAAATAAATATTACAAGCAAACTGAGGGATTAGCCATGGGAAGTCCTGGCTGGCTGTCCATCCTGTCCATCAGTCCCATCCTGGCTGATATCTGCATGCATTATTATGAATCAAAATTGTTTGAAACTTTAAACTTCCCGGCATGGTTCCGCTACGTAGACGATACTTTTACTCTGTTTGAAGGTAATAAAGATGATTTAAATAAAGTTCTTTCAACAATGAATTCTATTGATCCTGCTATTCAGTTCACTTTTGAACTTGAGACTTGCAATTCTCTTCCGTTTCTCGACGTTCTGGTCACACGTAACACATCCAACTTCAGTACTACGGTTTACCGTAAACCTTCATCGGTTTGCCTTCCACCACACTTTAAATCATGTCATCCGACTAAACAAAAGTTAGCTTCATTTTATTCCTATGTTTTCCGTGCTCTTCAAGTTTGCTCCTCCAAACTAGCCCTTGATGAAGAACTAAATTATTTAAAAGCAGTAGCTATTGACAGGGGCTTTCCACCCAACATTATTAATCAAGCAGTTAAAAAATTCTCATCTCAACACACTAAAAGGCACACTCTTGTTTTAGGAGATTATAAAAATTCTGTTGTCATTCCCTTCTTTCCATCAATTAGCTATGAAGTTGCACATATTTTGCAGAAATTTAACTTTCGGGTTGTTTATTCTCCCATCAATAAAATTCCGAGTTCCATACTCAAGGACCCCATTCCGGATATGAATTTTCCTGGGGTATTTATAGGATTCCTTGCCAGTGTGGTTTAATTTACATTGGCCAAACTAAGAGAGCCTTAAAATTTCGCGTCAAGGAACATGAGGCATATGTTAGAAAAAAGGAAACACAGAAGTCTTCTGTTGCTCAACATTGTTGGTCCGAAAACCACACTTTCAGTTTTTCTGCTGCCAAAATTATTCAAAAAACATCTTCCATTGGAGAACTGGATTTTCTAGAGGCATTTCACATTCATAAAAATTTTTCTGTTCTAGTTAACGATCCTAATTCCAATCCAAATTTGCCTTCGGCCTTTAAAGAAATTATATTTTAGTTCTGGTTTCACCAACAGATGGCGCCACTTGCTTATTCTTGTCCAGGCTTTCTTATCTTATCTAATCATTATTTCCTATCTGGTTCATTTGCGGTTTTGCAGCTGAAGATGGTGGTTCGGTAAAACCATCGAAACTAGTCCTGTGAAAATTTTGTAAATATAACGCTGATTTTTGTTGTTTGACTTCTGAATTAGTAATGATATTGTGTTTATATGTACTGTAATTATGATGAAAGGATGTTTCTGAATTTAAAGCCAGGGTAATTTAAATTAGTAACAGACGGCAAATACACAACTTGAAATCAGAGTCTTTGGAAGAAGCAATAAATTTAGAATTTACGGCAGCTCCATTTCTCGTCATAGTTAACAAAATGAAAGAACTAAGAAAGATCAGAGTTATAGATAGCGGATGCTTTTTTGTCCTTGCACAAAGGTAATGGTCTCCCATATAAAGTAGAAAAATGTACAAAGGTGGTAAGCTTTTAGTTCAGTACCCCCTGGAGGTATATTTACGTTGAAGTCAACTTGGTATTAGTCAACCGCTATTAGGTGTTTTCTTTGAAAAGGGTAATATCTTTTTCAGCACATAACCAGAAATAAGAGTTTATGTTTTCATTACTTAATCTTCAAAGCTGTATAATTTGGAGCATCTGCTCGGAAAACTGTTAACTTATTTTTCATCGTTCATGAAAAGAATACACACCTGCGTAAATGTCTTGGAGAAATAATATCGTTAACAATTTTGCTACAAAGATTTTTTTTTTTTTTTGGTTTCTATTAACATCGCGATAATGCACGTAGTATATAAATACTTGCATTGTAACTCATATATAGCTAATTACAAGGAAATTGCATTGTAACTCGAAAATACATTTATTTTCTCAAGAAGCTCCTTTGACCAAGCTATTTACTTGTTTTCTACCCCCAAAGTGATTTTACTCTATAAAAGCCGAACTGCCTGATCTCATTCATCAGCCACTTCATCTATTCTGCTGTTGAGTTATGCGATATACATGCATACATATGTACGGACATACGTCTCGCTAAAACTATTCATAGGTCCCAAATATAAAATTTCAACATTTTATGTTAAGTTATGTGACATACGTACGTGTAAACGTCATGATGGAACTATTCAAAATGGAAATTTCCTTGGAAATATGAAAATCGAAATGTTTCGCGATTACAATATTTTATTTATTTCTCACAAGTCAAAACGGTGTCATAACCCACATAGCACAAAAACATCCTTGGGATATCCCAAGGATGTTGCTCGCGGGATATGCGCACATCCTCAGGACATCCCGGAATATCCCGCGAACCTCCTAAACACCTCCTCCCGAGTGCTTAATGTCACATCCCGGGATATCCTCAGGACATCCTAACCAAGTCCCATCGACAGCGTGCGGGATGTTATTAGGATATGAACTCCTACTTACTACATCCTCAGGACATCCCATTATATCCTAAAAACATCCTATCTATGTCCCATCGACAGCATATGGGATGTTATTAGGATTTAAAGTCCTACTTACTACATCCTCAGGACATCCCGTAATATCCCAATTTCCTCCTAAACTCATCCTCCTGAGCGCTTAATGTCACATCCCAGTATATCCTTAGGACATCCTATCTACGTCCCACCGACAGCGTATGGGATGTTATCAGGATTTGAAACACTAGTTACAATATCCCTTTAACCTCTTAAATACATACTCTCAACTGCTTAGTGTCACATCCCAGTATATATACAGAGGAAAATTCCAGTGAAAGTATGTGAAGGTGTGATGATCTAAAACCTACTTTTTTTTACACAGATAGTCTCAAATCGTTCTCTTATGGTTACTATGGAAAAATCAGAAATGTTGAAAATATTTATACAACTTATTTTGTTTTTAAATCTGAATTTGTGAATATATTAAAACTGAACAAGGAAATTAAAATGAATTATTAATACAAAATATTAAAACTGAAAATTTTGCTTTTATTTTTAAGATATTAAAAATATTTTGATCATTTTTAAACATCCAATAGCCCCCAAATTGAATTATTCATAATTAAATTATTTTACAAAATCAGTTTCTAATTTCAGTTAATTTGTATTAAAAATTGAATAATAAAATTACCCATTTAATAATCTTTACATAAATGAATCATCTTTCTTTAAAACATGTAAGGAATTTATAGTGTTTTGATGACACTGTTGGGAAATTGTTAAAAGGAATAAATTGTATTTTTAAAACTAAATCAATTCCTAGCCTCAGAATAAATAAATATGTTTTCGTAACATGAGAATGCTGCAGGCTTTTTTATATATTTAATATTTAGTTGTAAAAATTTGACATTATGTTAACAATTCTTTATATCATTCAAAAGGTAACTCAAGAAGCTCTTCTAAAATTCTATCTTTCTGCTCACACAATTAAAAAAAAAAAATCTGAAAGGCCTCAGATTTTAGCAGTCACTCAAAGAGGCTAAAAGTTTATGAATGCATAGATTATCAATACAGATGGGGCAGTGGAAATAGCAAAACATTTTATAAGATACTGACACCAGAAAGTTTATATCTTCTATATATTTGAAAAGTGAAGAAATATATCATGTAATTATGTAGAAATATTAAAATGTTTTCAATTAGATATATCATGAATTAAATGCATTTTAAATCAATCAGATTAAAAATTAAAAAAAGCATTGTTAAGAACTGTGTGTAATGCTTTTAATTAGCTTGGCTTGTTAGTCAATAATATATTAGATTTTAAAGGTAAATATGTTAAATTTTGCCAAATGGCAAGACTTGAATGAAAAGCGAAACAAGTTTACGACTGACGATATGAAGTCACATTTCAAAACTAATAGCCCTTTTAGATTAAAAAAAAAAAGTTCTGAAAATAATTTGCAATGGTTCATTAGTATTATTTTACGCAAAATTCAGTAAAATGAAATTTACCCGTTGAAATCAGCACCAAATTAAACTTTGTAAATTCTAGCGCATGTTAAAGGTTGTCTCATCCAGAATTTTATTACATTCATTTCAGAGCAAAATAAAACAGTATTTGCCATTTATATGACAATCAATATCAAAAATTTAAATCTGCATTTTACGCATCATAGAAAACTTCAAAAGATCTACTGTTTACCATGCAATTAAGGCATTTTATTCTGCTATCAACTTTACCAATTATTAATTCCATTAAGTATATTCTGTTTACTCTTTCTGCTCAATATATGCAATGTAAAATTTTCCATAAATTTATTAATTCATTTTATTTTGAGGTGAGCTTTTATTCAACTCTCAGTGTCAACGAGAATGTTTAATTCATTTTTTATTCGGTCTCAAAAGAGAAATCAAAATACGTGGATTTATGTACGTGTATTTATGAATCAAAATACATGAGAAATCACAGTGAGAAAAGCACTGCTACCTTAAACTGTGATTATATATAACAAATGCAGTGAATTAGTTAAAAAATAGTGAAAATATTTATATTTCTGAACTATTTCATATATAACATTTTCAGTTTCGCATATGTGACAATTTAAGAACTTTTTTACGTATACAAATTTTTTGAAATATCTGCAAATTTTTGTATCTTCAAGGAAAGCTTATTCTTTCACCTTTAGTATATAAGTAATGGTAATTTACCAGATAAAATTACTTAATGGGGAATACAGAAAAATATCTAACCACTTACCTTTCTGACTTCATCTGCAAAGAGACTAAAAAAGTAGTTCAGCTAAATCTGCTATAATAAATATTTATAATAATGCTAAATTATGCAATATCTATTAATATGACAAATTTTTGTAAAGCTATTTATTTGGATGAAAAATAAACACATTCAGAAATTTATGGCACTATATTATGATTAACAGAGGAAAAACACTTTTCAAAATTCAAAATAGTTTTTATTAATCCAATTTATCACATTTTATTTGAATTCATGAAAAACAATCTTATATCCATGTATTCTTATGTATATAAGAACTCTTGATAAATTGGATCTCTGTCATTGCCTTTCACAGAACCTAAAATAAGAAAACACTCACAATTACTATATGTGAATATAATTCATAATTAAATTTAAACAAATGACTATTAGAATGCAAATTAAAGGAAGCATTTAAAATATTTTAACATTTAGTACCTATAAACAGAGTAGCAATTATTTGATTTTTCGATTATAGTAAAATAAACATGGGGGATGCCTTTTAAAATTTTTTATGTCAGAAAATAAACTCAAACCACCAGCTGAACATATGAGCAGTTTTATCAATCAGCCACTGGTAGGTAACCTGGATACTGAATCAACATATAAAGTTGCCAAGATAAAGAGAGAAACAAAATTATGATAATCACATCTTACCTATTCATAAAACTATTTTAAATTTAATGTGTAGGCAAGTCCAAAAAGAGTGAGAATGAATTTATTTTGCAACACAAAGTAAAGTCTTGCAGGAGCAAAAAAAACTTGTCTCATGAGATTGGCAAGTAAAAAATAATTAACTGCATCTGGTAACATTTATCTGACAACACATAAGTAATTGTTAGCTACGTGCAGAAAATAAAATCTGATCAGGGGTGTAGCTAGAGGGGGGGAAGGGGGGCATCTGTCCCCGGGTGCAGAATCCAAGGGGCGCCAAACTGATGTCAGAACATTTTAGAATTAAATGTTTTCCACCCTTGGCTAGCAGTAGGGGGTGCAAAATCTTCAGTTGTCCCTGAGCGCTGAAAACCCTAGCTATGACTCTGAATCTGATCATGTTAATGCAATTTTAAACTTTTGAATTTAACCGCAGAAATTTACCAAAGAAGTACTTGTAACAGTAGTAAATGAAGATGTGGCTAATCTTTACTGTATGGTACACCTTGGTTTCTGTCTGAAAAAAAATCGCAAAGTGGTATTGGTTGTTTGTGAAATGTGGAAGCCCATTGCGTCAAATAAGTTTTTCGGTAACCCTAATGTTGATAATGTTGGCGAAAGTAGCCTTTGGGAAAAAAAAAAAAAACTTTTTTTTGTCAATAAAAAGGAGTTATTTCTGCAAATATTGCCAACGTGCTGTGATAAATTTAGTTTTGGGCTACTTTTTTTAATAGTAAACCTTTTGTACGGTCCCAGGTTTTTGGTTCTTACCATTCTTTTCAATTGCTGTGTTTGGTTGCACGGAAGTGGTATGGTCTTGTATTTTGAACATACTATTTATTATTTTGGTGTGGGTACCATCGTTTGAGTATGTCTGAAGTGACTAAGAGACGAAAAATTTAATTGAATTGCTTACCTGGAGGATGGTGGTGGGAAGCCTAAACATATGCATGTGAAAAAAAAAGGTATGTTAAAAAAATGACGTTTCATTTATTTTTTTGTCTCCGTGTGTTAATTTTTGTTAGAAGATTTGTTGTTTAATGTTTTTATGTTAGGAAATATGTATTTTTGGTAATTTATTCCTCTCTGTTTGTGTATTTTTGGTTGTCTGTGTGTTAAGACAGTGGCGAATTTTTTCTGGTAACTATTATATTTTTAACTTTCTGATTTTCTTAAAGTGAAAATAGATCAATGTGTACATGGACAAAGTTAAGGCAGTGCACAATGCCCAGTTTGTGCAGTTCTCTGTTTTAATAGGTCGATGTGTACATGGACACAGAGTTTGTGTATGTCTTTGACTTCTTATTTTGGTTTTGTGTAGCGGCCACGTTGAAATTGGTGCCGATCCTCTCAGGTGACGATCTTGATATAAAAAAAAGAAACGATTCACCAAGGGTTACAGTAGAGTAAATTTTTACCAAAGATGTTCTACCATAATCACCATTTCAGTGGTTTAAATACTAGTGGAGCAGTATGTAGAGATGAAGATTTGAGTTTTGTTTACACAGCATGATGGTTTAGGCACTCCAGCCATTACAGTGAACAAAATTATAATAAACATAGCCACAATAATTGTCTATAAATATTGATGTATAACACTGCATTAACTAATATATTTCTTATGCTGGTATATACAGAATCCTTAATCGAAGGGCAAATCAGAAGACTGTGCATGCATTTTCCTTTAACTGAAACATGGATTTGACCATACAAATCTCAGTCTTACGGGACATGCCACACTATGCAGATAGACAGTAAAAAGTGCTTGTGTTGTTTTTATTTGTTAGAGGTATGAAATAAATATACTTCTAGATTTTAATTTTTTCTTTTCTTGTTTTACATTTGGATTACCTATCAAAAAGTAAGGAATTCTGATATTATTACAATATCGGAGTTAAAATAACAATTATTGGACATGTTAAAGTAATGAAAATTTTAAATTAGGTTAAAAAGTAACCCTTAATGTGGCATATTTTTGAATTAAACTCTATTGACATTAAAAACAACAAAACGTCCCTCTTTATTAAGGACTTTAATTAACTAATTTTAAATACAGAGCTATGAATGAATTTTTTCCCTTGCATGTTATAATAACTGAAACAAAATTACTCTGATACAGTCAACATTCCTAAATGCAAGTACATAAAATTTACTTTAGCAATTTAAAGAGATGAGACACACTGAACAAATGAATAAATTTCTATCAAAGAATAATTTATTAAATTTGGCCCGTTCCATAGTAAACTTTAACCATTAGATTACATTATTACACCATGTTATCAGTTTGAAAAGCAAGTCATATGCCAGATCTTGGATGTAAAAGAAATGCACAAAATAATATACAGATTATTGAAAAATGATGTATACCAATGTTTATAGATATGATTAAATGTACCAGAAAATTTACTGTCACAACCACATTTTTAAGTGAAATGTATTATTTTAACATTTTACAATATTTAAGGTATGGTATTAAATGCAATTATGTGCCTGGATGTAAATTAGTAAATTAAAAATAATAATAATAATAATCAAAGAATGAATGTCATGAAAAATTTCAAAAACAAGCAGAATTTAATTTAGAAGACCTTTAGACACTTATGATAAATAAATTTGAGAATTCTTCACCCAAAATTAAATTATAATTAACTAAAACCAGTTTGACTGACCTTCTACAAAATCCTTCAGCTGCAATTTTTTCTAGGTTGAAAACCAAATTCTTCTCCACATGGTAATAACATCTTAACCAGTTGAAATTCCTGCAGAAAGTTTGATAACACAGTAATAGAATTAATAGAATAGAAAAATTAACACAAAAGTATAGAACATCATTTAAACTTAACATTATTACAAATTTTGGTGCTTTCTGACTATCTGCAAAGCTGTGAAAATTGGCAAAATGGTTAGTTTATGGTTCATATCTACTGCTCTGTTCACAAGTAGTAATTCAAATAAGCACTTTATAAGAAACAAGAAATTTTAGGATGCACACACACAAAAATATATACATTGGGTCAATAGTCACATATTTTTCATCCAATGGAATACTATTCAGAAATAAAGATTAAATATAAAGCATGTAAATACATGTGTGTGGTATGCATATTCATAGTTTGCTATTATCGTGTGCATACTCTTGCTGTTTTAGCATAAGTTGAAGCTGTGAGGGCAGATGATAAGAAAGTATCAGAATTTTTCATGTATAAGAAAAGATTGCCCTGACAATAGTATCTCAATTGTTTAGCACTGACATTTACATAGCGCATTAGAAATATATAGTAATATATGTATAATAAAAAGATAATTGCATATTATTAATTCATTTTTTTAAATGCCAAACTTTAACAATTCTTTCACATATACTTAAACAGAATTCTTTCACATGAACATCTAAAATCCATTCTTAACTAAAGAATAAATAATAAAACCATGTAAATTTCTTATCAAGCCCATCATTTCCGAAATGTCTACTTCTGAAAGTTCCCAGCATTTCTCAATATATTATTAAATTACTAGACTAAGCATCAATGATCGTCATGTTCGCTAATGTGGCAATATCTTTCACACTTCTTTGTTACCACAAGTAACAAGTAGGCTTCAATAAATCTTTAACTGTTACATGCTACTTTTGTCTAAAATTTGTACAAATAATAAAATTAAATGAGCTCTTTATAATATGCTCAAAGAAATAATTTTGTATGAAAATTTGTATGTTATATATTGGCCTGATTAATGATTCAGGAAATAATTTGGGTTTTCAAAGTGCTTCCAATAATTCAAATTTCAGCTTGTGTCAAAATAAAATCTATAACACAAATCTAAGCAAATTTCCTTATGAACAATGCATTTTAACATTATTCAATCACACAGTACTGATTGCTTCAATAAACATTACTGTAACTGTGTTATTTAAAAGACTGTAATGTTTTAATTATTTCCTTAATTAAAACATTACAGTCTTTTCCTCCTTCTAACACCAAAAGAAAACCCAGATAAGAAATATAAAAATATCAGTAAAAATAAATTATATTATTGAATGACACTTTACATTAATTACACTTATGCATATATTATTTTATTATAAATTATTTCAAAATTAAAGAAGAGAAGGGGGAGAAACTTTAATATTGACATTTCTAAAATGATATAAACATTAATCATTTAGTACAGTTTGTTATTTCAGGCAAAAAGAATTCACTTTTCTGGATAGCATTTATATTTCCATCTCACTTTCAATGAAACATTAAGAGAAATGCATATAATTTAAACACCAGTTTATTTTATTTATCAGACAGATTATGTCAACTCAAAAAAACCTATCGGTAAAATTCGGTAGTAATAATTCTGAATGTTAGGCAACTTGCAAGATTCAACAAAAATTATCAATACTTTTATTATAATGACAATACTACAGTAACATGAACATAAAATTAAACTGCATATAACTATAAAATAAGCCAGCATATAATAATGGTGCATTGGTTTCTAAAACAATGGGCTCGATGAAAAAATACATGTATTATGGTAGCTATTCATATTCTTCAGCTTTACTAATATTCTCATGTTCACTTTACATAACTAAAGTATCTAAAATACAATAAAAATGCAAACAATATTTATGAGAAAATGTTAAAAGCAATCATAAGCATTTGATTGAATGACCATATTTTGTCTTCCTGCAAGTCGAATCTTAAAATGATATGAAGTTTGAAAAATGCTCAATCTTTTTATAAAATATTCAAAAAAGATTAAAAAAAGGTACTGTTCTGTTATCAGGACCGGGTTCAGAATTGTATTTATGTATGCTTGTATATTTGTATGTTTGTGTGTCTACATATACACATCTATGCACATACTTACGAACACAGGTTCATACATTTCCGATTCTGGTCCCAATAACAGAACAGTACCCCCAAAAAAAAACTTGAATTACAAACTAGATTAAGATAATGTTTCAACCATACATATTTTGGACAAAACAATGCAAACTCTTATTTTTATACAATTGTTCAAACTATTTAACATAAATGTATTGCTGCAATAAAATAATAAGCAATCTGATCACACATATTATTTTGAAACTGAATGCATAAACTAGACTAAAAAAAATTCAGTCATAAACATTTGGATAGCAGGGCAAATTAGATATTTGAAAAGACAGCCAGCCATTGAGATACACGTAATTCACGATAGAATGGTAACAATTCATAAAGCTGTGAAACATTTAACTGTCAAAATGACATAAATAACATAAATTCGAAAAGCAAAAAAAGTAAACATACAAGTATTGCAACTGAACTTACCTTTCATGCAACAAAAAATATCCATACAAGTTAACCTCATGGCGCAGCCATTTTGGATTTCGTTTCAAATCAGACAGATGTTTACGGATTTGCGGAAGAATACGAGGAACTAGTAGTTTGCCGGATACAATGTGCAATGACGCGAAAGAATATAGTTCTGTAGAACTTCCTACATTATTCCGTAATAAACAGTACTATTTCCTAATTTTTTCTTTATCTAATTAATTAATTAATAGGGAAATAGTTAAGTAATGCCGAATTCATTTTTAATGAAATGTAAAATTTTGTATGTATGGGACGACCATCTTCCGTCCAATATTTCTGAGAATATAAACAAATTTTGGAATCTGAGAGTATCAGTAAATAAATATATAGAATATCGCCTCTCAAACGACCACTTCTGAAAGTGACCAATAGTTCTGAGATTATAAATAAATATTGATATTAAGCATTATTTCTGTAAGACGACCATCTCTATATAAGACCAAAGTTTCTAGAATCTTGGATAGTCATCAGAGATGTATCTTTACTGCGAAATTATCGCACGACTGTAATTCAATATCACTAACAGATCGCGCGATTGAAAAACATTTTCTGTCCTGTAATTAGAGGAAAAATATTTTCCTTATGAGGTATTTCTCCCGCTTGCCTAGCGTGCCTTCGTGGTGTAATAATTCTGCACGCTGGGCCGGTATTTCAGAGGTCCGTGGTTCGATTCACGGCGAAGGCGGTTGCTAATTTTTCATCTCTACGGCTTCCCAAAAAAATCTTAATGTCTCTACAGTGGCGCCCGAACTAAAAAGGTGTTGGATGAGGTATATCCACACCCAGGATTTAGTGATTGGATCCCCTTAAAAAAAAGTCGGCCTTTAAAATGAGAAGATATATGAGGTATTTCTCCCGCTTTCCTAGCGTGTCTTCGGCCCACCAGCGGCCGAGCGGTAAAGTCGCTGAACCCTGGTAGTGCGATCCGAGGTTCGAATCCCGCGAACGGGCTGGCTGCATGGGTGTTTTCGTGGTTTTCCCCACGTGTAACGTGTATACGAGCCAGTTTCCCTTAGAAAGTCCTCCACGAAGACATCTCTCCCCTTAGTAGTGGTTCTGCACACTGGGCCGGTATTCCAGAGGTCCGTCCTTCGATTCCCGGCGAAGGCAGTTGCTAATTTTTCATGTTTCCTGCTTCCAAAAAAATACCTAATGTCTCTATACCCAAATTTAAAAAAAATTCGTTTCCGTAATTAAATATATCTATATCTAATTTTACCTATATTTGTAGTAGGGTTTGTAATCTGTAAGTAATTATACATGTAATTTATACATTTTTTATAAAAAAAATATATGTTATTTAGAATTTTGCAAATATTCTAGAAAATGCTAATCCATTGAAAAAATCTTTTCTATGACTAAATAAATTTTTAAAAATGTGAGAAAAAATAGCAGTTAAAATTAATAACAAAATAACAAGAATAAATCATCAATCATATCAATATTTTTAATGTACAGCATTTAGAAACAACTTAGTAAAATACATATGAAAAATAAAATAATGTACAAGTTTCAGATGTGCAATGTCAAAAAATTAAAACTGGTAAATTTGAGAACAAATATCCTCAAAATGTTTGACAACGAAAGTCCTCCGGACAATGCAGAATGAATGTCCTCAGGATGTGAAATTGGTGAACTCCTCAGGACATCTGAGAATCAACATCTTCAGGACATCCTGTCATATCCCGGGACATAGCCACTTAAATAAGACATCCTTAGGATGTTAAATTACGATCTCCTCAGGACATCTGAGAATCAACATCCTTAGGACATCCTACGTATATCCCGGGATATTGCGACTTAAATAGGACATCCTGAGGATGTTTTGTGCTATGGGGGAAATAACTAACTACTAATAAATTTATGATGCAATCTAAAGAATTATTTAAATCTAACACTTTAAACTGGAATAAACTTATAATATTTGAAAATTAAATATAAACATAATACTAAAACAAGTTGCGAATAATTTGTATTCGAAAAATTGGAACACGAGAGAAAAAAATGCTCACAAATTCCCTTTGTATAGTAAAAAGTATTTCCTCAGAAAAAAAGGATAAAAAAATGCAAGATTAATTTTTCACCATTTCGTACCGTTTCCGATAGGTATTCCGCATGCCTCCCACGCCGTCACATGTCAGTGCGATGATTCCACCACAAACTTAATTAATACAGAAAAAAATGCCGTCATTATTAGAGGATAATGTTCCTAAAATTTCATATGCTAATGCAGTAGCAAAGGTACCAAGGAAAAGTAACCCAACTATTTTGCTATACCCAAAGCAAGAGCTAAAATGCTATATTACAGAGAACCTAAATCAGATCCTTCCCCTCAAAGAAATAACTGCCAATATTGATTATATAGCAAATATTAAGAATGGAGGCATCGCCATCAGTAGCACTTCAAAGGAAGCACTCAATAAGATTACTAATGCCATAAACGTTTCCGAAGAAGCAAATAACTTAATAGAAATAAAAACACCAAGGGTTAAAAAACCGAAAATCTCAATCAATAATATCCCGAATACATTACCACCAAAATTAGTTCTCGAAGAACTAGTTGACCAACTAAGGATTGATAAAGAGGAGATTTCACCTCTCTTTTACACAAAAGGCAAAAATCCCAACAGCATTAAGTGGGTTCTCGAATGCTCCCCTCGTACTCTATTAAAATGTATTGAACGTAGGAAAATTATAATTAATTGGAGCACTCTCCTAATCGCAGAATTCTACGGAGTGAGGAGATGCTACAGATGCCAAGATTTCTCACATTCTGGTAGTACATGCAAATATAGGACTTATTGCATTTTCTGTGGCGGACCTCACTCCATAAGGAATTGCAAATAAGACGTACCGGATTGTATCAACTGTTCAACTGCACATATGGAACCTACATCAATACTTCACATGCTGCATTCACCCCCAAATGCCCATTATATCAGAGGGAAATCTCAAAAATTAAAGCTGCTGCAGGTTACACATCAAAGCAAAAAGAATAGTTAGCTTACTACCTAGTTTCTTTTAAATTAATTTGAACTTCCCTTTCTGTACATGGATCCATCAAGTACTACCGCCGCCCCTTCAATTCCTCAATTTCAACTGTTTACGTCAATTTTACACAATAATTCGCCTCCACAGGACAAGCTTAGAATTCTTCAAATAAACTTAGGCAGAGGAAAAAAGGCTTCAGAACAACTAAGTGAAGTAATTGAAAATAACAATCCTGATGTAATTTGCATTACTGAGCCGTATTGCGTAAAAGGTGAAGTTAGATGCCTTCCCCTTCACTGGCAAATATTTCAATGTATCGAAAAAGATCCTCTAGTTAACCCACGTGCCAGTATTATAGTCACCAATACCAAATGGTCCCCTACAATTATATTAAGCCATAGAGATGTGATGACGATAAGTATTAACTGTAAATATGAACAGCTATTAATTACTTCATTTTCTGCTCACCACGAGAGGATATGGGGCTGAATCTCCACACGTTAGAAAATATCTTTAGTAATCTCAGAAGATCACAGCACGTGATTACAGGTGACTTCAATGCTCGCCATCAAATGTGGCATTACAATAATACAGATAATAGAGGACATACACTAGCTGACTTTATTGCTACATACAATCTGTATATACATAACCTCTCTTCAGACACTCCTACATTTGAAACAACAAATGGTAAAGGATGGCCGGACTTGACACTGTCAACATTGAGTATCTCCAATAAAATACAAGAATGGAAAGTTCTTGATGACCCAAGCCACTCAGATCATAACTACATCTCATTTGAATTATCAGAAGAAATCCCCGACCTCAAATTAAGAAGATTTTCAATCTCTAAGCAAAAAGCAAGACAATTTGGAAGAAAAATCTCCACATGTCTTCAGTATGCGGAGAAACTTATAGATAAATGCACATCACTCGATCCAGTCCATGATTTAATGGAAACAATTATCAAAACAATACAGGAGACAGCGACCAACACATTTAAACTCCGTAACAACAACAGGATTACGAAGACTAACTGGTGGACAAAAGAATTAAGACGTGAAAAACAACATACAAAGGCCCTTCGAAGAAAAATGAAAAGTGCTTCGGAAGGGATGAAAGTGGAAATATGGATAAAATACAAGCAACAATTAGCAAATTACAAAAAGAAAATAACTGAAGCAAAATTACGCAGCTGGAAGAATTACTGCTGTAATAATAAAGATACATACGGCCAGCTGTATAAAATGGCTACAAGTAAAGTTTCAGTCCCGCATATATCGGTCTTCCGAAAGATCAACTCTCACGTAACAGCCAGCTTGGTAATGTCACTGAAAATATTCTCAACAATATTTTAGATGCTGTCTTCCTAAAAGATAATGCAGAAGACGATGGCCACTCACATTTTAAGCATCTTCCGAATAATAAAGCTTCGGGACCTGACGGATTAGACAACAGGATTATCAAGATAATTCATCACGCAGTGCTTTTTCTGTTCCACAAACTACTAAACCTCTGCCTCAAATTTTATGTCTTCCCGAATTGTCTCAAACAGGGACAAACAATACTGTTCAAGAAAAATAATAAAGATCCTACGGATCCGGAAGCCTTCAGACCAATCAACCTTTTACCTGCAATAGGTAAACTTCTGGAACGTGCAATCGCGGGCAGATTACGCCACCACTTAGAGAAAAACGGTACCATAAGCCCCAACCAATACGGCTTCACACCTCTCAAATCTACATCACATGCGATAGCAGAACTTCAAGAGCAGATCCGTAGGAATAAATCTTCAGCTCTCCATACAGCAGTACTCTGTATGGATCTCAAAAATGCGTTTGACTCGGTGTGGTGGCTTGGTATCCTTGAAGCCTTGAGCAACATTAAATGCCCTCAGAACGTATTCAAGCTAATGAATAGTTTCCTAACAAACAGAGCAACGATAATCATCAGCAACAACTGTATAGTAGAAAGAATAATAACAAGGGGCTGTCCACAGGGATCTTGTCTAAGTGCAGACCTGTGAAACATCACCTTCAATTACATCATCTCCTACAAGTGCCGGACCATACAAAACTCATCGCCTTTGCCGACGATGTGGCCTTTGTAACAAATGGGCATTCAAGAGACATACTAGAAAAGAATAGTAACGAGACTCTCTCCATATTCCATTCCCTCTGCGTCAATCAAAAACTAATAATTTCAGAGCCCAAATCACATATTATTTTATTTCCAAAACCGGGCAAATCGCTACAAAGGCTACCTTGCATTAAAATCAATAATAGAAGAATCAAGATCTCAAAAGAAATCAAATTTCTTGGATTGAAAATTGACCAAAAGTTTTCTTGGATACCACACCTCATGGAAATTCGGAAGAAGACCCAACTATTTCAAGAGCCCTCGCAAGGATGCAAGGCACAACGTGGGGCCTCAAGTCGAGGATGTAAAACATTCTTTATAATACCGTGATCGGGAAAATAATTCTCTACGGGGCATCAGCATGGGCTCACCCTATGACAGTGAAAAAGAAAAAAACTTAGCTTCGATCCAACGCCCCTTCCTCTTACAAATAGCAAAAGCATACAGAACTACCTCAACGGCAGCTCTCTGTGTATTAACAGGAATCCCAACCCTCCATCTGAAAGCAACAGAAGATGCAGACTTAGCCAGGTTATTCCACCTCAAGAAAAACATACAGGTAGAAGATCAAAACCTGTGCCCTCTTGATTTTGAACAACCACGAAATCCTTACCTAAGACATCCTGCAGTACATGCAAAACTCAGAATATCTACAAAAGAAGACACCCTCAGTGTACCTTCATTTCCAGTCGTGTACACAGATGGGTCAAAGTTAAACGAAAAAGTAGGATGCGCGTTCTTTGCACTCCTCTCAGAACAAGAAACAACATAATGGAAAGGACACCTAAGGAACAACAACAGCGTTTTCCAAGCTGAGCTTTCAGCCATAAAACACGCTATTCTATGGTCTCATCAAAAGCATCTAACATATGTTACCATCTACAGTGATAGCCAAGCGGCAATTAAAGCTGTCGATGATGCAAGAAACAAATCATCAATAGTACAAGATATCTACGATTTAATATCACAGCACAACAGAACATCTATGAAAATAAAGTGGGTAAAAGCGCATGCTGGACAAGCCTAAAATGAAAGGGCAGATGCGCTTGCTAAGAATGCAGCTCAAGACCCATCTCTACCTCCAATCAATGTCCCATTCTCTAAATCGTATGCGAAACATATGTTGAAAAAATTTACATTAAAGAAATGGCAAGCTGAATGGGAAAATGCAGAAGTAGGTAGAAGGCTTTTTAACTTCTACGAGAAACCCACATATGATCCAATCTCTTATAACTTCTTCATCAACATATTCTTATCTCGACATGGTCCTTTCCCCACGTACTACTTTGCCCGAAATTTGAGCGATTCAGACAAGTGCGTGTGTGGGGAAAAGGGAGACCCAGAGCACTATATTTTCAAGTGCCAGCTCATAAAAGAGCTACACTGCAAAGGAAGGTCACAAATAACGCCTGAGTACATTAAATGCATGCTAACGATCCCTCAATTACAACAAAAGGTTTCCTTGATTATGAAGAAACTTTTCGTATATAAAAGAGAAGACATATGTCAAGATGTTATCACATCTCCCTAAATACCTCTTATTCCATAACGTGCAAAAAATAATGCAAGATTTCAGAAATATTGCAAATGTCTGAAACAGGCTAAATATGGTATTTTACAAAATAATTACATTAAGAATTTGGACTGTATTAGGAGATGAGGAGGGGAAATCTTGTAATAATTAAATCATTAAATAAAATAATATACGACTCTATTAGATATATTAGTGTAAATGTAAGTGTTATGTGATTTTCTAATGTATATTTTCTGTGTTTATGACACATTAATTTACAAAAATAATAATGCAAGACTTCAGTGCTGATGCAGTTGTGTCTAACAAGTTAAAAAATGAAAGGAAATGTATTAATAAGATAATTCGCCTTAGTAATTCAACTAAGTATAATAAGATGCACAAAAAAAAAAATTCTTCCCCAATTATTTCCTTAAAAAGATGTTTATTGTAATTCGATGTAACTAGATATACTAATGTAAATATATTGTTTGTATGAAGTACAATGTACAGTGAAAGTTTGTATGTATGTTCGAAGTAATTATGTTACATTAATCTGCCATAATCCAACTTTTGTTAATAGGTCAATTTCTTTGTAATAATTGTATACTGTGTCTTTGTAATTGTATATTCAATACGTAAGTCTAGTATTAATGTAAAATTTCTATGTAAATGTCTTGGTAGGCTAGCATCCGATGCGGGACAACTAAAAGCCCAGCGAGGTACAGTAGTGCGGCGGAGCAACACTGACGAAGTTCTGGTGCTCCGTCCACTTTTCCCTGTCACTGTCCCTGTTAGAAGGCGAAAAATTATTTACAAAAGGAGGGGAATGTAGTGTGTAATATGTGTAGAAATAGTGTGTGGGTGGTTAATAAAAGCATATAATAAAATTAAACCCGACAAATTTCCAAAGACATTAAAATATTATATATCGATCTAGATGGAAAGGAAGATGATTATTTATTTATAGATGAGAGTAACAGTGATGGTGAAGATGACACAAAATATTCGATGAAATGCCTGGAGACATAACGCAAGATTGAATTGGTGAACTATTCATGTTATCTATTAATGAAAATTTTTTGAGTTCAGAAGGTATGTCATTTCTTTTAAGTAAACTGCACACGTAGCACATACATTAGATACACATAAAAAAGTTATTTTTGTATGCTCAAGTTTTCCTTATGTTTAAATCTGTCAGTTTTGTATCTGGTGTATAACACTTAACCATAAATTTCGATCTTATTTTTTTGCATTGAAAGTGCGCGTTTTGTGCCGGCATTTACGGTAAGTCAAATTTAGCATTTTAAACAAGGTATTTGGTGAACCTCATGATTTAAGCATATGTAAGTTAAATTTAACTAAAAATTACCTAGTTAAACACATGCAAGTCAAATGTAGCGTGTTAAACATGAAAATTAGTACAATTAAATTCAGGCTAGCAGAAAAGCATTACATTAAGTATTTGCATAAAATTAGATAGTTAAACATGATATTTAATACGAGTAAATTCAGGTTGGTAGAAAAGCATAATGTTAAACATGTTGAAGGTATTCGTGGTTCATTTTTGTTTACTGTTACAACTTCGCTAAATCGAGACGAGCAGATGAATAAAACAGAATTAAAGTTCTTACCTTAATAAAGTGTAATCCAAGCTGCCGATGTAAGGAACACGATCATTATATTAACAAACACAAAAATAACATATTTATTAGGTATTGGAAGAAAAAAAATATAGCGATGATTACAAGCGTTGTTTACTGTCTATTGCATAACGCGAAAAGTGAGTCATACAAGGAGAGAATGTTTCTCCTTCTTTTTTGATCAAGTCCAATCACAGTTAGCGGGGGTGAGGGAGGAAATTAACGTCGGAGTGTACAGCTTCATCGCTGTCATTATGAATTGCTCCTCAATCTCCTACTCGATGAGCTGTTCTGTCCAAAGTAAGGCCGATTCCTTTTAATAAAAATTCCAGCTGTTGTCTCGGCAAAGGTTTCGTGAACATGTCTGCATACATCATTTTACTGTTGCAGTGTATTAATTTAACAATCCCTTGATTTTGTAGATCACATACGTAGTGATATTTCACATCGATGTGTTTGGTGTAACTGCTTCCTTTCTCTTTTCTGGAAAGATTTATGCATGATATATTGTCCTCGAATACGATGTTAGCTTCCTGTTGAGCGAAACCTAAATCTCCCATCAGTTGTCTAATCCATTGTAGCTCCTGCAATGTTAAGGCTAGAGCGATGTATTCGGCTTCTGTCGAAGATAGGGCGACACAATTTTGTTTCTTGCTTCCCCATGATACCGTACTGTTTCCTATTTGAAATATATATCCGGATGTGGATTTTCTGTCAGAGGTATCTCCTGCCCAATCAGCGTCACTGTAAGCTTTGATGACTGGTGCACCATTGGATTTTAGATGTAATTTGTAATTAATTGTAGCTCTCAGATATCGTATGATTTTAATGATACCGTTCCAGTCCGATGTTGATGGATTTTCTAATTTTCTGCTAAGTATTCCAACAGAATTTGCTATGTCAGGTCTTAATACTGTTGCTAAATATAAAAGTGCTCCCACTGCTTCCCTATACTTCCGATTATCGGGAAAAACGTCATCCTGGTTGTTTTGGTTCTTCGTAAAATTCGTAGTCATGGGTGTATAGCTTAGTTTCTTTGGTGACTCTCCGTCGAATTTTTCGATCATACTCTTAATCTTGTTAGCTTGATGAAGTTTAAAGCTTCCGTCTTTTTCTTTTTCGATTTCAATTCCTAGATATGTAGACACTTCTCCAAGATTTCGAATGTCGAAATATTCTTTGAGAATTCGTTCAACTTCTTGAATTGATTCACACTTGTCGCTCTCGACTAATATGTCATCAACGTAAACGATTATGTAAGTTCTTGCGTTTTTCTCGATTAGTGTGAAGGAACATGGATCAGCCTTTCCTTGAACGTATCCTTGTTTGCGCAGGATTTCAGCTATCTTGTGATTCCAGTTTCTGGCTGCCTGTTTTAGTCCGTAGATACTTTTATTCAGTTTACAGACTTTGTTTGCTTCTTAAGCAGAGATGTAGCCTTCCGGTTGCTTCATATATATATCTTCTTTCAGATCTCCATATAGGAAAGCTGTGTTTACATTGAAGTGATTTACGTGCATTTTCTTTTGAGCTGCTATTGCCAAAATAGTCCTTATTGTTGTATACTTTACGACTGGTGCGAATGTTTCGTCGTAGTCGTGCCCAAATTTTTGGCAATATCCTTTAGCTACTAAACGAGCTTTATATCTGATGATATTTCCTGAAGCGTCGGATTTTGTTTTAAATGTCCATTTGTTTCCAATTGCTTTCTTTCCTTTTGGAAAATCGACTAGTTCCCATGTTTTGTTCCTCTTCAGTGCTTCCATTTCTTCTTTCGTAGCTTTTAACCACAGTTCCTTTTCTTTGGTAGGAAAAGTTTGCAGTTCTTCCCAGTCTTTGGGAACTTCGATTTCTTCATTCTTAGCCATGTATGAGAATCTGTTTGGTGGGATTCCTTTAGTCGTTCTGTGGGATCTTCTCGGTAATGGGGGAATTTCTTCTGTTTCAAATACTTCCTCTGTAATATCATTTGGAAGTGGTTCTGTCAATTTATTTTCTTTAAAAGGCCATTCTATTTCCTCATGCTGATCGTTTAATTGACAAGGCATTTCTTCTTTTTTGTTTTCATCGAATATTACGCTTCTTCTGAGCACGACGTTGTTTGCATGTGCCATGTAAATTCTATATCCTTTAGTACGGTTACTATATCCAACAACTGCTCTTTCGTCTAGTTTACTTCTTTTCTACTTTGGAACTCGACAATAAGCTGTGCTGCCGAAGACTCTGATATGGCTTAGATTCAGCTTCTTATTATTCCATAGTTCATACGGTGTTTTTTCAACTGATCTTGATGGTAGCCTGTTTTGTAGATAGGTGGCTGTCATTACGGCTTCACCCCAAAATTCTCTTTTGAGTCCTGAATCGAGTAGCAGGCATCTTGTCATTTCCATTAAGTATCGATTTTTTCTTTCTGCTCTACCGTTCTGTTGCGGTGAATATGCTACGGAGGTTTGATGTTCGATTCCCTCTTCCTTTAGATAGTCTTCAATCTCTTTGCTTGTATATTCTCCTCCATTGTCTGTTCTTAGGACTTTTGGCTTCTTTTCAAATTTGTTCTTCGTCATGGTTACAAATTGTTTTAATTTGGAGATAGCTTCATCTTTTGTAGCTAGCAGATAGATCGTTGTGTATCTCGAATGATCGTCGATGAATGTTATGAAGTATTTCTTTCCTCCTAGTGATGTCGTACCGATTGGTCCACAAATATCTGAATGTATCAAGTCTAGAACTGATTTTGCTCTAGAGTTGTTTAGCTTGGGATACGGCAATTCAGTCATTTTGCTTCTGATACAGCATTCGCATTCTATTTCCTTTTTGGCTTCTTCGTCAATTCTTATTCCGGTTGCCAGGTCATCACTCTTTAGCCTCTTGATTGCTTCATAATTTCTATGTCCTAGCCTTCTATGTCAAAGGTCTATACTATTTTCTCTTCTTTCTGCAGTTGCAATTTTGGCTGTTTTTCTTTGCGATTCAACTACGGTATATAAATTTCCTTCTGCTTTAGCAATTCCTATGGTTTTATCTTTCTTCTTTATTCTGCAAATATCTTCTTCAAATTCAACTGTAAATCCTTTCTTTGTAATTCTTCTTACGGATATCAATCCTCCTTCTAAGTCAGGAACGTACAGAACATCTACAAGTTTCACTTCTATTTCGTTATCTTCGTCGTCTGTACAGTATACGTATCCTTCTCCTATACCTTCGGACTTCATCTGCGTGCCGTTAGCAATTGTTATCTGCTCAGTTTTGCTTCTGTCCAATTTGGTGAAAAAGCTTATGTTATAGGTCATATGACAAGTAGCACCTGAGTCAACTGACCAGTTTGAGTTTTGAGATTTTCTTTCTCTGGTGACTTCGAACGTGTAATTCTCAGTCTTCTCATGATTCTTATTTTCGTTTTCATCTTCATGTGTATCCTCGTTTACAGCAACTTTCGTTTTCTGTTTATTTCCATAATTTCCTTTATTTGTTTGCTTTTCATTCTTGAAAAATGAGTTACTTTCGTTTTTATCTTTTTCTTTGTGGTTATTTAAGAATCTGCACTCTTTTTCTAAGTGTCCTATTTTTTTGCAATAATTGCATCTTCGTTGATTGAAATGCTTGAATTTTGTGCTAAAATTCGTTTTGAAGGCAGTCGTTTCTTCTGCTCGCGTGACTTCTTTTCTTCTCAGGCATTCGTCGATGAGTTTCGTTTTTGCGTATTCCAGCGTTAGTTCTTCTTCTGGGTGTGCTTCTAAAGCTGTAATGAGATTTTCGTAGCTCTTTGGTAAGCCGCTTAGTAAGAGCGCTGCAATGTGACTGTACTTTATTTCTTCACCGATTCCTCGCAGTTCGTCTACGATTTCGAGCATCTTGTTGACATGTTCTTCGAGTTTGTATTCGTTTTCTGCTTTTAACGTATACAGCTTTCTCAGAAGGTAAAGTTTACTGGAAAGATTCTTTCTTTCATGTATTTTCTTTAATTCATTCCATATTTCTTTGGCTGTCGTTTTATTTCTTATGTGTACGATTTGGTTGTCTTCTACGAGTAAACTAATGGTAGCTTGCGCTTGTTCATCTCGTTTTCTCCATTCGACGTTTATTTCTTTTGGTGTATCATCTGCTATTAAATCCCATAAATTTTCCTTTTTTAGGATCATTTCAAGTTTGTATTTCCATACTTGATAGTTGTTATTGTTTAGTTTCATGATCGAATATTTATTTTCGCAGCTAGTAGCCATTTCTGCTTCTGTATTTCGAATGCGCAGTATGCAACTATGCAGTTTTGTTTCGCTTTTGAAGGCAGGCTTGGCTATTTCCTTTTTCGGATTATCCAGCGATAATTTATGGTAAAGTATCTTTTCTGTTTTTTTTTATTCTTAATGGCTTATCTCGATATATTTTATGCGTTTAATTGAAGTAAACATATTTTCGGTCTCATAATCTTTTGTTGAAGGTATTCGTGGTTCATTTTTGTTTACTGTTACAACTTCGCTAAATCGAGACGAGCACATGAATAAAACAGAATTAAAGTTCTTACCTTAATAAAGTGTAATCCAAGCTGCCGATGTAAGGAACACGATCATTATATTAGCAAACACAAAAATAACATATTTATTAGGTATTGGAAGAAAAAAATATAGCGATGATTACAAGCGTTGTTTACTGTCTATTGCATAACGCGAGAAGTGAGTCATACAAGGAGAGAATGTTTCTCCTTTTTGGATGAAGTCCAATCACAGTTAGCGGGGGTGAGGGGGAAATTAACGTCGGAGTGTACAGCTTCATCGCTGTCATTATGAATTGCTCCCCAAAACACAGGAAAGCAAAAATTATCTTAAAAAGTAAAATAAATATTAGTATTATTATTGAAATAGATTTCTAATTAATTCTATTATTATAAACGAGTTTATAAAGAAGCTTGTAGACTTATATCTAGCAAAGCTTCCTTTTCTTTTTCAGAATTTTATGGCCCTGTAGAAGACTGCCTTTTTTTTTTTTCCAATAACCTGATCCACTGAGGAAATTGCTGGAGATGTATGAGCCGAAAAGATATAATCTAAAATTGCATTTAAATTTTTCGTGAATCTATCTTGCCCTTATGTTTAACTTCACTCCTAAATAGGCATTCAATTAGTCATCAGCTAGATTTGTTTTATGAAGACCACTTCAGAGTAAAACTAAGTAAATTTAAAGAATGAGGTTTTAAAGGCCACCAGTTAAATTCTGCGGCCTGTGTATGTGCATCAGTTACCTGATTAAAGTAATATATGAAATTATTAACATTCTGAAGTGCATAATATTCAGCCTGCGTAAGGGTGAATATATCCGCCATTCATCATCCGTAATAGTTGTTCGCTTTCCATGTTCTTATTAATCAGTGGCATCATAATTCCGCTGATATATTGTTTCCTCTAAACATGTTTTCAATGAAGGAAATAATTTTTTTTATATCTGTCTGCTATAATTCACTGCAAACAAGCATCTGTCTCTGACAACTTTTTTAATTACAAGAAAATATTTCTATCAATTCGTTGTTAAAAAATTCAGAGCGTGGAAATCAGACAAAGTAATGTAATAAAGAAGTGAAGAATAAATTACATGTGCACATGTAATTTATTCATGTCATGCTTCAACAAAAAAGACTTAAGAGGAATGATTGCTACTTCCAAGAATGTGAATCTGTGTACCAGACATGGTACATGTGTACCAAGTTTGAACTATTATTGCCTTCTTTGGTAAGAACGGTCCATTTACTGCGTTCTTTGCAGAAATGCTTCCAATGCTTGTACATCTGCAAACATTTTACAGCAGTTTCAATTGAATTTACGGCGAAAAAATATCACATTCTGTAAACATTATTCAAATATAACAGACAAAATGTGTGTAAAAATGATGATTTTGTTTGCTAGAACTGAAGAATTATTACTTGCATGCTTGAGAGAGTTTGACAGCTTATACTAATAAGGTTGCATTAATGGTGTATTTTAAAATTTTGCTTCCATATGCTGTCCCAGAAGAAAGAAAGAAAATTCAAAAGTTTTTTGTTTAAAGTTTAAGTTGAGCAATGCATTGCATAAAGATGACTATTAATATATAATGATGATAATTATTCTAGTAATAATATTGCTTATGATGTTATTTCTATGTGTACTAAAACTGCTAAATCAGATGTTAAAACTGATATAAATTGTGTATCTAATACTCAGAGCGATGGTACTGTTAATAATCCTAAATCAAAAAGAACTAAAAAATCTAAGCGCAGTGCTAACGACATAAATAATGATGAGGGCTTTAAGCAGCCTCGTCATGTGGCCAGGCAAACTAAATTAATAAAGCCTAATATTGACATTCCTGGTTAGAGATAACTTTGAAAGTCTAGCTAACAACCATTTGGTCAATACTTCTAATGATACTGACAGTGGGAACGTACAGGGTGAGCACGAAGTTATGGAGGTTGTGCCCTATAAAATTAAGCCTTTCATGGTCAAACCAAGTATTCAATTCTCTGAGTTTGTGAAAAACCTCAAGATTGATACAAAACTCGATTTCGCTGTCAACATCAATGGCGAGTTCCTAAAAGTTTTTCCCGAACCCGAAGCTGATCACAGGCAAATCTCCAGATATCTGGAAAATAAGCAAATTGATCATTACATCGTCACTAAAAAATTAGAACAACCTATTAAGGTAATCTTTCGGGAGGTCTCCCCATCTATCTCCCAAAGGTGATATTGAAGAGGAACTAGAAAAACTTGGATATAAAATACTTACGGGATCACCAAATGTACAGATTTAAAACTAAAGTGCCAATGCCACTCTTCCAAATTCAAATAGAATATCAACCTGGTATTTATAAAATATACGATGTCTCATTTTTTATTTGTTTCTATGTAAGTGTTACCCCTTATAATGGCCTAGAAATGTTGTGCAATGTCATAACTGCCAACACTTCCACCATTCATCCGATACATGTAAATTGAAGCCCGTTGCGTAAAACGCATGGGGTCTCATAAAATTGAAAATTACATGACCGAAAGGCTCGAAAATGTTATGTGTTGTAACTGTATACAGTCAGGATACACCGCAAACTATCGTGTGTGTCCGAAATTTCCAACCATTAAGACATTTGTTAATGCAAATACTAGATCTCATATACCAAAATTTGTAGCTGCTAACAATACTGTAAACAAAAATGCTCCTGTTGTCTCTGGTACTAGTTATGCCATTATGGCAAAAGGCAAAACTGATGATAATAATATTATAAATTCAAATATGTCAAATAGTTCTATTCCAAATAATGGTAATGTGAAAAAAAAACCATTAATGTGTGTGTCAGTGCATTCAATGGTGTACTTAAATTCTTCAAGGAACTTCAAAACATATTTAAAGGACTTTCATTAACTTATAGTAAAATTTCTGCGAATATGCCTGAGCTACAAGAACCTAAGCAGAATTCTGAACAGATCCTGAACAGATCTTTATTCGGTTCTCAATGTTTGAAGACATTTTTTGCTCCAAGAAGACTGTGAAATTCTTGATATGTATTAATATGACTTAATGTACACAATTATGAAAATTTTATTTCTTAAAATTTACTGTATTATTGTTTTGTATCCTATATATACTCATTGCTGTTTACACAGCTCGTGGGCATTCAACTTTTGTCAACCAGCCTTCTTTGAATTTATCACAGAGCTGTGTATATGTGCTTCTCTATTTCTCACTGTGCTCTAGCTTGATATTATGTATGCTTTTCTATTAAATTTACTATATGCAAAATCTCTTCCTAAATTCCTTTTACTATAGCACACTTTAAGATCTGCACTTATCCCCCTTTCTATGTATCAATTGTGCATTAATCAATTTCTTAGCTTGGCAGGTTTATTCACCAGCTCGGCAGCCCTTCTCAGCTATTCCAGATGTCATTTTCACGACCTCTTGAATTTTTCGCACGATCCTTTTATTCTTACCATACCTTAAAAACTTCAAGTTTAAAAAAAAATAATAATAAATTAAATTTGTGTTATAAATATGTACTTATTTTTTGTGTAGTATATTTTACTACTGATATCTTCAGTCATTTTACTTTTTATCTTTCGGAAACTGCTTATGATATTCGATGAGGGGTAGAATTTCTTACCCAGGCACTCTGTTGCTACACCAAAAATTGCTCCCGTTCATCATTTAATTTCTTTAAATATAATACAGGGCGATAATAATTGGTGGCTATAATTTGAAAAGTCAAACAACGCTTGTAGTGGAGCAAGGAGGCTATTCTAACCTTCTTGTAGTGGAGCGACGCAAAATGCCAAAACGAAATTAATAGTTCTGGGCAAATTGCCCTTTGGACTAATAAGAACTGCATGGGATTTGAACTTCTGTTATTAGAAACGCTATGTTTCCATAGTTTCATCTACCTTTTTCTGATTTATTAACAGTTTTAGACTATTTTTTGTTTCTATTCCTCTGTAATTTCGGAAATTCCTAGCAACGGACAAAAACATATGATTGATAAGTCGAAGTTGAAGTATTTATTTCTGACAAATTGAAACCTTTCATTTTATGAAAAGTTAGCAAAGCAAATTTTGAGCAAAGAAAAATTAATTTCGATCGTAAAATTTGAAATATATCTTTACGCTTATTATATAATTATGATTGCATCAGCGTAGTTATTTTAAGTAGGTAAAATTTATAACTTTTTTTAATGAAATGAATACAATAACTTCTACTACACAACTAGCGGTTTATTTGAAAATTTTAACTGCTGCGGTTAAAAATTAATGTAAGATTGAAAATACTGAATTTGCCATGAATTTTAAAAGAAATAATATAGATTCAGTGCCTAAACGGCGTGCAACTGAAAGAAGTTTTGGTGGGAAAGAAAATAATTCTATGTCTAATTCAAGAAATCCATCTTCGACAAAAGTTGAACAAATATTTAATGAAGTTAGGATATCTGCATGTAAAACTATAAGTAACGTGAAGTGTTCTTTTGATGATTTATCTCAGGTGAGCGGTTTCTAATTTTGTTCTTATAATACTAAATTACAACTTTCAGATATTTTAATTCAGTCTAAGTTGGACATAATTTTCTCTCAAATATCAAATAAAAGAGTAAAATAAAGTATAGTATGATTAGTCTTTATGATTATGATCTTTTAAAAATTAGGATACTTAAACCTTATCTCATTAATCATATTTTACGAAGAAGTGTGACCAAACAGTGGGATTTAGAGCCAATAATGTATAAAAGTGATGTAACACACTTATAAGATCTCTGACTATTACGTGTGATAATGGCTAATTCTGACTATTGATGTACTTCATACATTTTTTTAATACATATGGATTTACAAGCTTTATATTTTAATGATATTTTCGCGTATAAATCCCACTAACTGTAGATACTGATCACATAGATTTTTGATTTTTCTGATAGTATTTCTTTTTTTTAAATGCATTGGTTTTTCAAAATTTATCTTTATAATTTCATCAGTTTAGTCTTAGCTTTTGACTTCGTTTGTGAGTTCCTTTCATATGGATAGTTAATTTTCAAATTGTTTATTTTCTTATCTTGGAAACTGTATCTGTGCTTTTAATTTTATTTTGCATTCATGTTGCTATACTTATTTTATATTTTGTATTATTATTTAGCTCTTATATTGTAATCTGCATTTAAAACCACGAGAATCTGATAAAAAAAATTCTTACAAAACTCCATTAGAAGAAGGTAGTTTAAAAATATTCCTATATCCACTTTTCTTCATTATAAAAAATAGTTTGAACAGCCCAGGATTGTAAGCGTATATTGGTCATTCCCTTTTGATCTTTAAAAATTAGGATACTTAATACATTTTCTCATTAACTATATTTAACAAACAAACAAACAAACAAAAAAAAAAAAAGTGCCACCAAACAGTGGGATTTAGAGCCACTAATGGGTAAAAGTGATGTAACACACTTATAAGATATTTGCCTTAGTTTTATGTAACCCTTATTAATTCTTGATAAATCAGTTTAGTTTAAATAAAGTATGACATTATAAGATAATTACTGTATTGTCTTCAGGGCTTAATTTCTAAAATAAGAGATACCGGAGCCCTATAGAAGACCTTCAGGAAAGAGGAACAAGCATAAATAAGTAAATAAAATCATTAATAATTATAAAATTAAATAATTAAGTAATTAATTGCTAAAGTAAATAATTAAAATTAAAATGCAAAGGGATAAATTAAAATTTAATAATAAGCAATTTTTAATATAATTTTATTGCTAAAAATAAAATTTTCAAGATAAATTTCTACTGAAATTTTTGTTCCAGTTACATAAAAGAAGTGCCAGAGCCTTCTTATCTAGGGCTCTGGCTAGAATTATGAATTATCCTCAAAACCTCAAACATGAAAATCCTCAAAAGTACCGGAGCTGGGCTCCGGCGCAATTTAAGCTTTGATTGACTTCAGTATGTGTACCTGATTACATAAATATTTTTGTACTCACTAAAAGAAAACACAATGTTTAACCAAATTAAATCTTTTTATTACATACATTTTTCAAAATTCTTATAAAGTTATTGCTCATAAAAAAAGACATCAAATAATGTGCATGTGGCATACGCAGAGGATCCGTTGGCGCCGGTGCGTATTTATTCGCCAAGCTCACCAAAGGCTAATCGGCCATGATTTTAGCGGTGTATAGTTAGTTACGTTGCAAGATATTTAACAAATGTAAGCAATGATTTGAGCGGTGTACAGTCAAGTTATAAGATATATAGCATATAGAAGTAAAATAAATAGGTTAACCATGACATTTAGCGGTGTATAGTTAAACAGGGAGGACGCGCGCTGTATTATTATGTAACACGAGAACTCGCGTCGCAATTAAACGATGTACAAATGTAATAATGTAAAATAATGCATTCTATATTAATTATAACATTTATTATATAAAATTGCTTAAAAATAAGGTTACTTTTAAAATTAATGACTAATAAATCAAAAGTACTTACGTTTTCTTCATATGACTAGGAATCATTGATTTCTATGAGAAATTTGTGTTTTTTTATTTTTGAATGCAATTATAATCCAAATTATGCAGAATTATTACATAGACAATGAGTTATATAATTAATTTTCAAATCAATTAGGCTGAAGAAGAATTAAAGATATTTTGTAGTTTGAATGATGCTTCTATTTCACAGTGCTTTTACACTTCACACATATAGTTTTTGATTTTCTGTCTTTTTCTCTTGAGCACATGTAACATCTCCGGTAACATAATTTTCTTTTCTTTGTTTGCGAATCTTCAAGAGAATCTTCGTTGTATTCCTTCTGTTTCTGTCTTGATTTTAAATGAGGATCTAAAAGTGCAAAGGCCAAATCAGAAGTGCCTCCTATTCCTGAACTTCTCTGGTGGAGTTTTAGTAGATAAAAGCAAGATCTTTGAATTTATGCTGGCAATATTTAATAACAAAAAAATATGCCCATAGGCCATCGGTTTGATACTCTGGCCACAGAGTAAGTGCCACCCATTTCGTCGACTATATCAACTGCTCCTTTTTTCATGGGGTCCACCAGCAGCTGAGCGGTAAAGTCGCTGAACACTGATAGTTCGGTCCGAGGTTCAAATCCTGCGAACAGGCTGGCTGCATGGGTGTTTTCGTGGTTTTCCCCACGTGTAACGTGTATACAAGACAGTTTCCCTTAGAAAGTCCTCCACGAAGGCATCCCTCCCTTTAGGCAGATAGGCCTAGTGTACTTTGCCATAATCTCAATAAACTTTTGTCATGTTATAAAACGTAATTATTTCAGATTTTTTCAAATCTCCCGTGCTTTCATCAATGTGGTCATCATTGTGCATAGTTGACAAAGGTTGACACATTTGTTCTTTTTAGCCATATAAGAAAGTAGCATTATATCCTTTTGAAACCCAAAGAGAGTTGAATGCTGTTCTCTATTCTTATTCGACACAAATTCAGGTGGGATAATCTTCTCATCCCTGCATATTGTTCCAACGATAGAAATTTTATTTTCCTGTAACAAATTGGTCAATTTATAAACTGGTGTACCAACTGTCTGTTGTAACGTTTCTTCCTGAATTGATGTGGTAATGTTTCTTTCTGAATTGTATAATGGAGTTAGGATGCGCTTTGCTTTTTCACAAGAACTGTTGACTTTCTTGTATGGCCCATCTGGCTACTGACCTGAGTAAATTTTCATGTTGAAAGTATAGAAGGTTCTAAAATCAACCACAGTAAATATCTTTATACCATATCTTACAGGTTTCTTAGGCATATACTTAAGAAAGGAGCATCGTCCTTGAAAAGGTTCTAGCTTTTCATCGAAAGTCATGTATTTCCCTACATGATATAATTTCTGCCAATTCTTGACAAAATTTTCAAAGAAATCTCTTATTGGAGCTAATTTATGACTCTTTCTTCTGCCATCCTATGTTCCGACATCATCAAATCATAAGGCACGAATGAAAAGAAAACGCTTATAGTTCATTGTTTTACAAAAAATATTCAATCCTATTCCATCAGTCACCCATAATTCTCTAACATTTACATGGGAGGATAGATAATGGGAATGGGATTTACATCATAAGTCCTAAAAAAGCAAGAAACACTTCTTTCTCCATAGGTTCTGCATCTCTTTAAAATTACCTGAACTATTTTTTACATAAATATTAGAGCATTTCACGATCATTTCAATCATTGGGTCATCAAATATTAGCTTCCATGCATCGATGGGTGAAGCCACATCTTTAGATATATGTGTATTGCCAGGCAATTGATTTAAGATATTATGGGACGCCATGCATCTTTGAATTCGAAAGGGTTCTTTCTTCCATTTTGTTGTTTTATCTTTTCCTCTAAAATAGTCACTTTGATCACAAGAAATTTCTTCAGAAGAGTCACACTGTTTTTCGAATTCAGACTGATGATCACTAAATATATCTTCATCATTTAAATCTTGTAAGAAAGTCCGTTTCTGAAAAGATGTTTGGAAACTTATAAGAAATGATGTTCCGCAAATTTACCTTAAAATGGACATAATTCAATGCTGTATACATTAGTGCAATTTAGAATATCCAAAGTGAGAATGGAAAAAGCAATATTCTCATTTCCATTTATGAAATAACCAACGCTGTTGACAAATTAATATGTACCCTAGGATAATTGCAGTTCTAGGATATCATTGAAATAATTTCTTCTTATAACAGATGTAGGAAAAATCAGCAGTTCCAGTATTCTAGACTTATTAAAAACCAGCAGTTCCAGTATTTTATTCTGCATCAGGCCTAATGAAATTAAACATTACAACATCATTTTCTTCTGAATGATGCAGCCATACTGAAAAAGGTAGATGAAACACTTCTCAAAATGTTGCATCTGAAATGAGTCGTAAATGCTTTGCGTGAAAAGTTCATGAATTGTTGCCAAACATTGACAAACCTATTTGTATTCTAAGAAAGATCTTTTTATACATATTTTATAGTGAGAGTCTTTGGAGAGAATGCAGCTGATATATTAATTTTGACAAAGTGGGTAACATGGTCAAGTGAGATTGTTATTATGCCCAGCAGTAATAGCTTCTGTTTCTGTCGTGATTTTAGGGGGCATGGCAGTGTGATGGCCCAAGATACTGATTACTGAAGATTCAAACTTGGGTCAAACTACCAGTATTCAGAATTGTATTGCTCAACTGCTTATGAACTTGAACAAAAGTATGAATATCTTGTTAGTGAAACCCATGGCGTAAGAAAATCGGGAAAATTTATAAAGTTTTCAAGATTAGAACATGGTCGATTTTGTTATGAATCCCATGATTCTGACATTTTTTAAATACACTCCTGCTACACTGATAGAGGCGGAATGATCATTGTCCTGCTTACAACAGATACCTCATGTCAATGTAGAATCTTAAGGAAAGTTTAGGTTATTTGAATATGGCAATGAATACCGGGTATGGACCTGAAGAAAAATGCCGTTTTGAACAACTTTCTAAGGGAAACTGGCTTGTATTTGCATTACATATGAGGAAAACTAGAAAAATCAACCATCCAGCCTGCCCTTTAACCATGATATGAAACCAGATCAAACTACCAGTATACAATATCAGTTGTAGGAAAAATCTGAAGAAAATGCTTGCAATATCATGTAATCAGAAATTAACTATGTGTTGCATAGAAGGATTACTTTTGCAAGTGTCGAGGTAGAGAATACTACTTTTTTTTTTGTTTTGTTTATGTTTGTTTGTTTCTTTTTTTATATATAGGTATACAGGTATTTGGCCATGGTATTCATTACATATATTCTCTGTCATTCATACAGAATACTAATATTTTTAGTAAAAAGTGTCTTTTTCATTACGTGCTTTGCTTGTCGATATTCTCAAAATTATGTTTAATAATTAGTGCTACTGTACATTTAATAGATTAATGGATTCATTACTAAATAATACATTTAAAACATTCATTTTACACAAGCAATTTTTCAAAGTTTTTTTTTTAATTTACTTGCTGATAGCTTAAAATATTTTATTTTGAAACAACTGTCTTTTTCATAATAAATTTGGCAATACCAAGTATCTTCAATAATATTCAAATCCTTTAAAGTAGCATTGTAAATAAAACTAGAATAAACATTATTCATCTTGTTATCTTTCAAGATTCATTCAAACTTTGATTAATTACTCAAAGCAGTGGTTTACTAACTTTGATGACCCTGGGAATACATAAAAGTATTTTGTCATCTCAGAGAACCAATAATTTTTTTTTTCATTCTAATCATCTATTGTATATAAACACCTAGCATCCTCCGAAACGTAATTTTTAAAAATGCATTAAAAATATATCAAATTTTTAAGCATGAAAACTGATTTAATTCTTATTATTTTAGGTAAAAATAACAGTAATAAAAATAAAAACTTAACCCACGTAAATCATAATATTTTAGGAGCCCTGTGGTTCTGCGTGTTTCATGTTAAAAGTCTTTTAAAAATTACGTAAGAACACAGCCATACTATTCTAAAAAGTCGTATTATATTCACCCCCCCCACCTCCGGCTATTTTCACCACCTAATGCGGTGCTAATGCACCGCTAGCCAGCAGCAAAATGAAGCCCCGAACACACGGCAAATATTCTCTTTCTAAAAGCGAACCAGGTTGCCAATTCGCCGCGTTACCAGCTTTGAACGTTTATCGCCATATTTGGCGATGTTTACATTTAACGGATCCTTTGCGG
This sequence comes from Stegodyphus dumicola, assembly GCF_044657685.1. Taxonomy (NCBI): domain Eukaryota; kingdom Metazoa; phylum Arthropoda; class Arachnida; order Araneae; family Eresidae; genus Stegodyphus; species Stegodyphus dumicola. The sequence goes on along the minus strand of NC_140768.1, from coordinate 240,527,651 downwards.
AAGTGCTTCCTTATTGTTTACATTTAACGGATCCTTTGCGGAAGTGCTTCCATTTATTTTCTAAATTAATGTAGAATATATAAAACCATACTATTTCCCTGCACACTTTGAAATTTTATGATTAAGGATTTTTGGGCATCAGAATAATTGGTGCAAGTTTCAATGAATTTGTCAGATATTGAGTTCATATTTGTTTCTTGATGTGCTGTATCCATAATTTGTATTTGTTAATTACTATTAAATAAAGGATGATTTGTGATGATCTTATTAAAATAAAGTGTTACCTCTTCTTTTCAACTTCTGCTGAAATATTTGGTGGAATCTCTGCTGACTTTCATGATCAATAGGAAATAAAAGTTTATTGAAAACTGCATAAAATTTGTTCCATGCTTAAACATAAACAACAAATGGGGTGTTCATAGATGATCACTTTTCTGGTTTACGGAGTGATGCTTAATTTTTATATTACATCTCTCATTTTCCTGGGTAGATCACCGAAGCTCCCAGTTTAAAATTTTTAGCTTTTTTATCCCCCAGCAATAACTAAAATATATTTAATTAATAAAACGTTGAAAATTCTTATTCCTTCATTCCTAATGATTTTCAGCATAAATTTTGTTATTGACTTTTATTTGATCTAAATTGTCTTAATCTATTTTAGACGTTATGCATGGACGAACAGCATGGAGTAATTTAGTAAATTAAATCATAATTCCAGAATGGATTTAGACAAACAACCCTAGTGTGCTTTCCCATATTCCATCAAACTAAAACCAGAATGGATTAGGCATATTTTAATTCACAATAGTAAAGAAAACATTTAGAATTGCATAACCTGTTGATACAAATTACACCATTGCACAAATGGTTTATAGGTAACCTGATAGGTTGTCCATAAACCATTTGTGCAGTGGTATAATTTGTATCCCCATGCAAAGCCCAACAAAACTGTTGATAAAGTTTGAGTTCCATTGAATAGAATCGTGCGCTCTGATTGCAGTCTTTAAAGTTCGATGGATCACTTCAGTTTTTCACCACATTGTGGGTGATGCCGTTATAGTGCATACTTTAAATCTACAAATAACACCAATGTTATTTTCATCACATTTAAAGGTATTAGGATAAATTAAAGCTTTCTTTTTGTATTCCAGATTGTCTCAGTGTAAAACTGTAAGAAAATTATAAATTGAAATTGGTCAAAAACATAAAATTTAGAATACTTTATTAAATATTAGTATATTTTACATCAATCATATTGTAAATATATTATACAAATCAATTATATATATCATTACCATAATTATCCATATCATTATTATACATATGTTGTAAATATAGTATACAAGTCAAAATCATATTGTAAATAAGTGTGACACTATTAACATCCTAATTTTTTATCTTTAAACATTAACCACTTCCCCCCCTTTTTTTGTGTGTGTATGTGAAAATTCTATATCTTGTTGAATGGACCAACAGCATGACAAAGTTTCTGCATCACCAGTCATCTTTGCATCACAATCACAATTTGCAACAGTTAAATTTACATTTTTTAGTATTTCCTACCCTGCCTTTTTTTACTACATTTGAAATAATAATTCATTTTGTACTTGGACATTATTTTATTATTTTCAATGACAAATATCTCTGAATATCTATTTCACATATGTTATATATCTTGAGAGGCACATGCTGAAGTAGCTCAAATGAATAAAAGAGGTAAAAGGTAAGAGAGAGAAAGGGAAAGTAGTGTACTTTGATGCTCTTTTGCTAGTTACAAGTGCTTCAGAAATAATGGTACAGAAAACATTCTGCATTTCAATGCAACTGTTTTACAAAGCAGCAAAGTCTGCCTACATGACTTTCTGTCAAGCATCTTCTCTAGCGAGCATAAGACAATGTTTTATTTTATGCTTGATTTGAATTGTTTCTCATGTCTTCTGATCTTTATTCCAAAATGCTGCTTTTTAAATACTGGGGATTTCTATAAAACAGTTATGGTATTAAGTATCAAGTTATTTGTCCTGTATCCTGACATACAATATGATTTTTTATTTTGGCCCTAAGCTGCTTTAAATATGCTTCAGATACATGCCATAATAATTTTCAGAGATTTCTTTCAAATTAATGATTAATTAATAAATAAGTAGAAATGATTTTTAGTGTTCAACATCTAAGACATTTTGAATATAGTTCATAAATATGAGATAAAATTACTAATATAAAATTTAAACTATTTATGGCTTAGAGATATGCAATGCAAACTCTGGGTTTCCAGGCATTTAAAAAAAATTCTAATTAGTTATGATGGTATTGACATTTATTGCATGATAAGTGTCTACACATAGTTGCAAAGGTTAAATTTAAATGCCATGAAAGGCACAAAATCTTAGTTTACCTAAAACAAATTTTCTGTATAACTGATGGATGGATTAAGTGCAAAAATTTAAAAAGAAAAAATATCTATAATCTAGATAGATAATTTCTTCTAGATAGGTGAAAATAGTTATTATCTAGATAGATAATAATATCTGTAATCTAATAATAATAAAACTTCTGATATTAAGTTCTAAGGAAAAAAAAATTTAAACAAAAATATTAGAGAAACTCATGTGGTATATTTCTCTTTAAAATAATAGACCATGAATGCAATATCAGTATATTTGTGCACATAGCAAGTCTTTAAAACATACTTTTACTGGGAGAGAAGACTTTAAATCTTAAGAGAGAAGACTTAAAATTATTATATAAAATGAATCTTCAGAAGCAGACATAATTTTGCGATAATAATAATATCCTAACAATGGCTTCAATTATTTGAAATTATGATATTTTACACCATCATTTAATTTAAAAGAAGGCAGTTTATACATAGTTGCTCTGTATTCACGTGTACAGTGTTCCAAGGTTTTTCACAAATAGTATGTGAAACCATGGATTATAACAAATATTAGGCATAACACTGTATCAAATCACTAATCAGAATTAATCTATTGAGGATAAATACTTAAAGAAATAGAAGAATTAAACATATTGATCATATTTCCGTTTCTTGTGATTGCTTGCCAAATCTTGAAGATCGCAATAAAGAAAGGAACTTCCAAAAGGCAAGATTATTTTATTTGCTGGTATCATAGGCCATACTGGATAAAATTGTAGAGAAGACAAATGTACTGAGCCTTGTGTGTGGCAGCGAAGTGAAACCACAAAAATTACAGATGGATTATTCTTTGCTTCAAATTTCACTTCGTTGGTTCATTCATGACTAGAGTATATATGTTTCATTTTTGGTTCTGATGTGTCTGTCTTTACTTCCGGCAAACAATTCTCAAAAATGAAATTCTCCCCAACAAGTATTTTTCACTGCTCATTCTTCAACTATTCATGTTTATGGTCAAAAAACACTTTCTTTGGATTTCAAATTAAGACTACAGTTTACTTGGACTTTTCTTATAGCACATATTAATACACCCATTCTTGAGCAGATTTCCTCCATTTCTTTCAGTTGGTGCTTGATCTTAGAAAAATATGTCTCAAAGATTTAAAAATGCAGTTTCAAACTGTAGACTGTGAAAAATGCAGATATTTATTCTCTAAAAGCTGTTTTCAGTGATACACCTTATCACAAAATTTTAAATGAATTTCTTTCTATTGCTAAATTATCAGATCCTAACCAACGTCTTAAAAACAACACTATTCATTACACCATAATCGAAGATCCACCTGTTTTTGCAAGACCTTGTCAGTTAGCTCCAGATCAATTAAAAATAACAGAACAAGAATTTTAAACTATAATGGAATTGGGGCACTTGAGACCTCTGAGAAGCAATCATGCAGTCCCACTTCACATGATTCCAATGCCTTTAGAATGGAGACCTATTGGAGATTATCGGATGTTGAATGCCCAAACAATAAAAGATAAATACCCTATTCCTTGCTTAGTTGATTTTACTGCTGTTGTAAAAAAATTCATTTTCACTGTACTAAAATTTTTAGTCATGTTGATCTTTTTAAGGTGTATCATCAAATACCTATTCATCCCAATGATATACAGTACAAAGTCCGTAATCCGGACTCGTCGGGACTTCGGATTAGGACTCGTCGGGCGATTCCGGATTAGGGGTTTTTCAAGGTTAGGGGTCATCAATTTAAATCTGGTATGATGGCATGCAGAAATTATACAATTAAAGCTATGAAATAATAATTTATGAAATAAAGAACAATTATGATCTAAAGGGTATCAAAATTTACAAAAAAAAGCTTAATATTTATTTGTTTGTTTTATTAAACATTTCTTTCAATGTAAGTTGTTTAAGATGCTTCCACAAAAAATTCAAAAAGTTCCTTTTTTTTTGTGTCATATATAGTGGACTTTCCAATGCCATACTTCTTGCATAATTTTGAGACGGATAGGCCTTTATCCATTTTCTGCAGCAATTTCACTTTTTGTTTAATGGACATCGAAATATGCTTTCGCTTTGTTGATCCTTTGGCAGCTCCAGAATTGGAAACTCTTTTTGACATAATCGAAAGTTCAAGCTTAATTTTTATAAAATTGTTCTAACAGTCTGCAAAAAATAATAAGTCGGATCCAATTAGAAGATTAAGGAACAGCGCAATTTGCAACACTAACTGAAATGCCTTAGATAATTTTAGCCTAGCTTATACTGTCTGTTATACATTAAACGAGCATGCATAAATGCATTATGCGTTTACGCATGCGTATAAAGTTTGTAGCTTTGAGGTCTGGATTATAGATCATTCCGGATTATGGACATCCAGATTACAGACATTGTACTGCCATATGTACTCCATTTGGTTTATTTGAAAACACCTGTATGCATTTCAGCTTATGCAAAGCATCTATGACTTTTCAGCGTTATATAGGCGAAGTAGCATGAGGTGTTTATGATTTCATCGACGACTTGCTTATAGCGTCTAAAGATTCTGAAGCATTGCAGACATTTGAAAGCCTTATTTTCAAAACTTCAGAACATGGACTTTGCATAAATGTTTCAAAATGTACCTTTGGTCACACATCTCTTGATTTCTTAGGTTTTTCACCTTAATGAATTGAACATCTTTTTGACAAAGTATATTAGATTTCCCTCAACCTACAACCCTTGCACACAGCTTCACCGATTTTTAGGCATGTTTAACTTTTATAGATGTTTCATACCTAAAGCAGCACACATTCTTTTCCCTTTAACCTGTTCAATGCTGAGTTTTAACTCGATAAGCCCGAGTTAACTCGGGAGCAGCACTGAACGGATTAATAAAATTGTTAGAAGGACATGTTAACAAAAAGAAATATTGTTCTTTGTGTTCAGAATTTACCCACACAGTTTAAATTGGAAGGAAAATGCTGAACAAGCCTTTATTACTGCCAAAATGCCACTGATCAGGCTATCCTTTCGAGACATCCTATTCCTGAAGCTCAGTTAAGCATCTAGTAGATGCTTATGACGTTGCAATAGGCAGCACTCTTATGCAGTTGTCTCAAGAAACATGGGAACCTATATCATTTTTCTCTATGAAAGTCAACAGAAATGGCTCACATATAACAAGAAATTATTTTAAATTTATTTTACAACTGAGAAATTCCGACATGGGTCGGAGGGCAGAAATTTTTAAATTTATACGGATCAGAAACTGTTAATATATGCTTTTAAGCAGAACCTCCATAAATATTTAACTCAGCAATTACACTATTTAAATTTTATTTCCCAGAACTCTAAGGATATTAGACATATGCAAGGTTCTAAAAGCATCATTGCTGACAATCTTTTGAGAATTAAAATTAATTCCAGAACAAAATCTCTATTTTTGGATTTAAAAAAAAATTCCAAAGCTGAACAGCATGATCCGGAGATACAAAACCTTCTCAAAAACAATACGTCATCTTTGAGCTGGAATTTAAGCTAAGCCAATACTCTGATAGTAATATTCTTTGTGGCATCTGTACAGATGTTCCTTGCTTTTTTATGCCAATTCCTTTCTTAGACACATCTTTAATCATCTGCATAATCTATCACATCTAGGAATTGCATTTACTACTAAACTTGTTTGTTCTCATTATGTATGGCCCAATATGAAATGTCATATGAAAATTTGGGTGAAATCCTGTATAACTTGCCAGAAATAAGCAAATAACAAGCCATACCAAAGCACCATTGGGTACATTCTCTTCTCCTGATGCATGGTTTTCAGAAATCCTCATGGATATTGTTAGCCCGTTACCTCCATCCATGTACCTTTTGACTCATAGGAAGATTTTCCAGATGGCCTCAAGCCATTCCTATCCCCAATATGAAAATGGAAACTATTTGCAGTCCTATTTTTAACCCACAGATATCTCGCTGTGGCTGCCCATCAGTCATAACAACAGACCAAGGTTCTCAAATGAGATCTATAATGTTTCTGAGTTTACACGTATTTTGGGTATGAACAGAAGTACAACAGCTTATTATCCATTGTGAAATGGTACTGTTTAGTGATTTCATTGATATTTAAAATCCTCTCTCAAGGTTTACAAGACCAATAACTGGACTGGATTGCTTCCAGTGCTACTTGATATTTGCACAACCATTAAGGAGGATCTGCAGAAATGGTGTACAGCACAACTCTGAGGCTACCTAGTGATATGATAATGCTGTCTAAGATACCTCCATATGACACTCAATCCATCACTAATCTCCAGCACAGAATGCAGCAACTAAATTTAGTGGCAACATCTGCACTCTGCACATTGTCAAGATAAGTATTACATAAGCTCTACCTTAAAATTGTGTGCACGTGTACACTTATATATCGATCAAGTAAAGCCACTGCTGTGCCATCCATACTCAGGTTCATGCTAAGTCCTTACAAGAATGGACAAACTTTCACAATTGAAACAAATGGCCTTAAATCTACTGTCTATAGACTGTGCAAAACCAGCCTATTTGTTTTTAGACTCTGATTTGCCCAAACTGAAACCAAACAGAGACTTGTAAAGAGTTCAACAGAATAAATCTGATACCAAACTCTCTACGACGCAAGCTGTCACAAACAGAGCTGTGGAGTCGGCAGGGAAAATGATCAACTTCGACTCCTGAAATTTTAGACTCCTTTGTATATATGTAAACATATACGCATAGGTTATTATATACAGTCAAAAGTCGTTAATTCGGACACCCATAATCCGGACCTCAAAGCTAAAATATTTCTGCGCATGCGCCGCGTTGACGCATGCGCATACACGTTTTACGCGGGCGCGCAAGACATTTACGACTGCGCATATGCGTCTGCACAAGCGCAGAATACGTTATCGCGTGCGTGTTTAATGTATAACGGACGGTATAAGCTAAAATTATCTAATTATCTATTTCAGTTAATGTTGATGATTGCGTTGTTCCTTAATCTTCGAATTGGATCCGGCTTATTATTTTTTGCAGACTGTAAAAGCAATTTTATAAAAGTAAGCTTGAACTTTCGATTATGTCAAATAGAATTTCCGATGCTGGAGCTCCCAAAGGATCTAGAAAACGAAAGTATGTTTCGATGTCCATCAAACAAAAAACGAATTGCTACAAAAATGGATAAAGGCATATCCTTTGTTTATCTAACCGTTCCGAAATCTGTTTATCAATTTCACGCTGCTCTGCGCGGGGCGGGGGGGGGGGGACGTCGCGGCGCACAATGAACTGGAAGTTGATTTGTCAGCACTATCGTTATCTTCAGGGCAGATGTTTTTATTTTATTCGGCTTATAATTCCTTACTAAATGTAGTATTTAATCTCGATGTACTCCGTCTTTGATATGATTTAAATCAAATTCCTCGTCATTATAAATATCACGAATACAAATCAAATAGTTTTCTGGTTGCAATTTTCTAATTTCGGCTATGCGTAAGGTATGCTTTACGCATGCGCGCGTTGAAAGAAATGTTTAATAAAGTAAATAAATAAATATTAAGCTTCTTTTTTTGTAAATTTTGATACCCTTTAGATCATAATTGCTCATTATTTTATAAATTATGGTTTCATATTTTTAATTTTATAATTTCTGCATGCCGTCTTACCAGATTTAAACTGATGATCTATAATCCGGAAAAATTGATAATCCGGAATCGCCGAAGTCCCGACGAGTCCGGATTAAAGACTTTTGACTGTACACATCGGTTACAGCTTATATAAAAGAAGTAATAAGTGCTACAGAGAAATAAAAATTGATGGCATAACAAATTATTTATATTAATTAGCATTTATTATGAAATGGAAAAACTGGCACTAGTTATTTCTAAGAAAAAGCGTTTCTTCGGCAAGACCTTTGTTGGAGGGCCATAGATCCGATTTGATAAACTTCAGAGCTGAGAAGATTCTTTCCACACTGATATGAGTAGGAGGAAGAGCTGTTACTGTTATGGCTACTTCTTTTAACTTTTCAAGATAGACTTTTATACGTTCTAAAAGAAGTGTCTTGCAAGAGCGATCATGTTTCTCTATTCAAAGGCTGTGTAGAAATTTTGTTTGTATTATTTCATTTTTATATCTAGAGGCTTTTGGTTCTTTATTTTCATTCACTTTGCCTTAGCCTTTTCAATATTATCCAAAAATATTTCTCAAAATCTAATTCATCACTGGAAGAGGATTGCAATGTCTGGAGTTTGACTGTCCTGATTTGAATACTCCAATTGTTTTGAGAACAATTTCATTCTTAATGAAAGTTCATAGATAGCTTTGCCTTCTTAATTTGTTTCCCATCCATCAAAATTCGGTATTTTGGCTCTACATATATTAAACCCAGCAAGATCTCGTCTAGCAAACTAGTTTCTCTTTTCTTCATTGAAGAAATGATTCCTTATGCAATAAACCCTCCATTTCAGAAAGAACAAACATCACATTCTTCCATGTTCACCTCCTGTTAATTCTTCAGACTGTAGCTTTTTTTGTAGCTATATACGGTATAGAAAAAATAGTTTCAATTCTGCAAGATCATTCCACAGTCTTTCTGTTAGTGAAACATTAGGGTTACCTACATCTTCTAAAAAAGTTCTTAATTTTAATAAATATGTATATACCATCAAATATGTATTTCCCCATCGCATTGCTTGGATCAGTAATTGCTCCTTTTCTTGCTCGCTTCCTAAGAATGCATCAATTTTGGGAGTTCTTGTTGCTATTGCTGCTTACCTAAATTTACCAGCTTTGCTTACCTAAATGAAGTAATTAAATGAATCAGAAATGGCAAATATCACATGATGCATTCTCCTCCCTTATATTTATTTATTTATATGTCAATAAAATAGAAAATAACTATTTATTAATGTATGTAGTTCATAAATAAAAATAATAACTCGGTGTGTCATTAATTTTTTGGAATTCACTTTAATTTCATTTCAAATTCAAACTGTCCAACAAAAACTGCTTCGAAATCGACCTGTTTTTAGGGAATCCAGCTCCAACTCCTTTTACCAAAAATCTGCCTAACTCCGATTCCGACTCCACAACCCGGTCACAAGATCAGGAAGACACGTTTACTTCCCCCAAAATTTTCTTTTTACATTACAATGTAAAATTTTTTTTGAAATTTGCTTTGTTACATATTTATTAATATTTCATTTTTATGTATGGGCATTATAACCTTGTCTGTTAATCACCTTGTTGTGATAATTATAGCCTTGTTGTGAATCACATTTTAATCTCTTCTAGTTTTATAGCCTAATTTTCTTATTAAGAAAATTGAAAACCTTGACAGCATGGATCCTCTGAAATGTTTGATAATTTGATGTCTTCCTTTGAGCTGCTATCAAAGGAACTGGGGGAAAACTCTGTGGTGATAGCCATAAGTAGCTCGCTTTGTGCCCACATTGCTGCCAATAAATATGGCAGCCCTAAGGAGAAGCTTCTGAAGAAGCATAGAGAGATAATAGAGACTGGTTGTTAAGGAGTAGTATGCTTATTTGAAGTCTTGAAATAATGATAAACCATTATTGTGTATTATGTCTGATTAAAGTTCTTGATGAGTGTAGTGAGAATATTCATCATGATACTAATTCAGAAGTCAAACAACAAAAATCAGCGTTATACCTACAAAATTTTGTTGTTTGACTTCTGAATTAGTATTTATTCGGCGTGTTATTGTGTCTTAATTCATCATGATATTGACAATGAAGATCAACTGGATACCAAAATAGTTACTGTAAGTCCAAGAGTAGATTGGTTAACTGTAAGCTCAGTGAAAGCATAAGAAACCTTAACAAGTCCTCTGCTGCCCTTTTTCTTTCTTTTCTTTCCTATAAAATGCTTATTTTTAGTGTTATTTATTAACAGAACAATACTTATATATCATAAAGACAGCCAAATGTTTGCCCCCTCAATTCATTAAATTGCCTGTGATTTGGAGACTTTTCTTTTGGATGATGATAATCAGAAAGTATCTAGTTCACTAAGATGTTGCTTTTCATAAAAAATGTAATTTTTAAAGACCTAAAAATCATTCTAATTGCAGAAGCTGCGTAGAAATACTAAAAGAGCACGGAACATGACAAAAATGCAGCAGTATGAGGAACTAAATGAACAAGTGACTCCTGTGAAATTATATTCCCCTTTCACTTTTGTGACTCCCAGCCCTAAAAGCAGCAGAAAAACCCGGTCACCGAAGAGGTAAGTATTATCAGGTGCTGCCAAATAGAAAATATAATTTAATATTTTTGTACATGTCTGTAAGGCTAGTGCAAGTGACAAATTCCCAAATATGGTTTATGAGGTCATAAATACTGATATTGAAGATAAATCAAAAGAAGCAGTTTTAGTAAATTTATCAAGTAAAACATAGTTATTTAAATAATTTAAGTTTATTATGAACTTCAAGCATTCACTTTTTTTATATAAAAGTCTGTCATTTTTAATTTTTTAATGAAAATTAACATCTCTCTTTCTCTCTCCTTTCCTTTTTTTAAGGATCTGGAATCCTTTTTATGCAAAAATAATTTTATTATTAATTTTATTTGACAATAAAAACTCATGTTTGGTAATTAATCACATTTTTTATGTTTTTTAGGAAATAAAAAGTCATTTTTAAATACATTTAAGAAACTTTAAAATATACAAGGGAAATACTAAGATTTTCTTTTTCATGCTTGAATCAATTTACAGAAAAATAAAGTGATTACTTAATTCACATTTTTGAAAATATCCTTTCACATAAATGAAAAATAAACAAAAAGGCTTTATTTGAACAGGCCACAAAATATGTATCAGCAGATGAAAATGTGTAATAAGTTGAGAGAGTGATTACATTCAACAGCACCTAACTGGTAATGTAAAAATTAAATTATTACTATTGAAGTTTTTTTAGGAAGCCCATCAGAACTAGTAAAGAAAGTGTTATATTATTAGTATCCACCTTTTAAATATACTCTTGTACTATGCAAGCATCAGGCTTGGGTTCTTCCAAGTCAGTGGAAGAAACTGGAGGGGAAGGGGACAGAAAAACTGAAAGTGACTAAAAGAAGTAAAGAGTGATGCCTTGATGGGATTGCTAATAACAATTTAATCTTAAAATTAATGTTTTGTTACATTTGCTATTGCAAAGTAATTAAGACAGTTTTCTCCAAAAAGTCCAGTCTAGTGAAATGTGTAGTAAAATTATTTCACTGAATTCCAACCCCTGTCCCCCCAGTCAGAAATATATTATTCAAATAATAGTTTTTTAGGAACGTTCCAATGTTTAAAACATGCTCTAGTTGACACAGTATAACATTCAATGTAGATTTTTGTAATACAGTCAAACACCGAAAATCCGCCGACCTGAAATCCGCGCTGCCTCTCAAAATATAAACATTTAGTTTATAGGTTCCGGAAACTGCAACATGGAGTACGAAATATCAAAGAAAAAATACTTACTGGATAATGACGTCATAATTACCAAATAATAATGAGTCATAACGGAATACCAAATTATTGACATCGTAATAAGAGTTTCCCCCCCCGCTCCAATCTGCATCGAAGTAAAAAGGCAGATGATTAACTCAACTCTTCTTTCAAGTTCATGCTTCACGTTGTTGTACTTTCTGATGGAGGCAGGTGCTACTGCTCGGTTTATAGCAGAATCGTATGGAATTGCCACACGGACTGTGTATGATATACGGAACAATAAAGAAAAGCTGTTGAAATTTTACAGCAACAGTGATTCTAACACCGGAATCCGAAACCGGAAATCTTTACATGAGGCGAAATCGGCAAACCTCGATGCTGTCTTGTACGAGTGGGTCGGCAGCGGCGGAGTGATGGGATACCTATTTCAGGACTACTCCTGAGAGAAAAGGGTAAGCAGATTCATGCTGATTTAAAAATAGAGAAGCCTAATGTAAATGAACTATATAATATAATCAGTTTATATATGTAATAACAATTTAATGCATATAATTAATTATTGTATTAATGTATATAATAATTTAATTAAATGTATCTAATACACCTTATTTATTTTGCACTTTTAGTCTGAATATTATCTTTTCTGTCCTGAAATCCACAAAATCCTAAAATCCACACAACCTCTGGTCCCAAGCGTTGCGGATTTCTGGACCTCTACTGTAATCAATTCAATTTCTGCTCTTAATAAATATGTTAATTTTTCTATTTGCTGTTGTTATGAATTGAAATTCAGGTTCGGAATCTATTCAAACTTAGATGTAAAAGCAGATTTTATAAGATTTAAAAAATTCATGTTTACATATTACTAAAGCTTACTAAATAAATAGATTACCAAATAAATGAGGTTACACATCCATATAATGAAAACTGTTAAAACCGAGTAGTAATATAATAGTATTGCATATGAATGAATTATATTAATAAATAATTAAATCAATAAAAAAATCCATTCCTTCTTGCTGATTTTCTTAATCATAGAAGAAAATTGCTTACTCTGTTGAGATTACAGAGTTTCCAAAACTAATTAATGCCATCTGAATACTAACCTTATTTGGTAAAAAGGAATGTGTCTTTTCTGAAATCTTACATAAACTATGTAATGCAGGTTAGATCAAAGTTTTACAGGATTAGAACAAATTATCTCCTTTTTAAAAAAAGGAGATATTCAAAATTACAAAGTAAGTTATTACATGCAATAGGAAAAAGTTTTCTGTTTCATGACACTATTTTTCTGTTGATATAGACTAAATTTTTTAGTTTAATTTTCTTTTTTATTTTCCATCCCTTTTAGATAATTATTTTGTCATTTTTGTTAATGATATTGTTGTATGTGTATGGGTTCATAATAGATTGAATGCACACAGAACCGATGATAGATTAACCAATGTCGCCAAATTTGGCGACAAACCTTAGGTGCCAAACCATTGCTATCTTGGTGATATCTTGCCACTTTAGAAAGATAGCCATTTACTCAATGTTAAATGGACTTGCCCATGTATTTTTATTTTTCCGGCAAAGCTTCACTTCTTTAGATTTTCATGTTATACCTTTTCCATATTACACATAGTCACTTGTGTTGAATCAATGTCCTGTAGCTCTCATGTTGTATCAGGTCTTCATCTTCTTCGTTGCCAAGTTGACTTACTCTCGTGCACAACTGTGCTTCAAACCATGCCTGGAGATCTTGAATGTAATCCTCAGGTAATGAAAGTGCATTCAGAGGCTAATCAAGCAACAGATCGCAAGGCAGATGAAGGTCACAACCGAAGAGTATATGGGATGGGTAATACCTGGTAGTCTCGTGGACAGCACTGTGATAGGCCTGTAAGAACAGGGGTAATTTCTGGTCCCAGTCCTTTTGGTTTCTGGAAACCACCAGCATGAGGTTAAAAATGGTTCAATTAAATCCCTCTACCATGCTGTCTGACTGGGGATGTAAAGGTGTCATTTGGTTTTTGGCAGTGCCAAATAGTTTGCAGAGTTGTTTAATTACAGCTGAAATAAAATTCCTTTCTTGATTGAAAATGCAACTGAAGATGCTCTCCATACCTGAAAATCCAGTATTTTATCATTACTTCTGCAACTATGACAGCCTGTTGATCAGGGATAGGATATGCTTCAGGCCTTTTGGTGAAGTAATAACTGACAACGAGGATGTATTTGTTGTCATCAGCAATGGTCCTAAGATATCAAAGGTGATGCACTCAAATGGCACTCCTATATTTTGACCTTGCAGCTACCACTGGCTGCACTTTTGACCTTTCCGACCCGCACTAAGATCACATGATTGGAACCACTTTTGCATGTCTGCCCAGTAGAAGCACTCTTAAACTCCATGCAAAGTTTTCATTATTCCAAAGTGGCCTTCTGTTGGACTGCTATGTAATTCTTTAAGGATGCCTGGCATCCGAGAGCTTGGAAGTATGAACTGCCATTGGAATGGTTTTCCATCATCTGATTCAAACTTCCGGTACAAGATGGTATTTCAAAATGTCCTGCCAAGTACGCTTTCTGTCTGAGTATTAAGTCAATTGTGGGTTTAATGTCACGTCTTCCAACTACTCTTTCCTAACTTTTTTGTCACTCCGTGGGTCTGGGTCATACGATGCGACTGGATTAAACCGCTCATATTTTGCTTCAACCCTGGAATAATATCGGCAGCTTTCTGGGCAGGGTCTTCTGGAGAGGGCATCAGCGTTTTCATGTGATCGCTTCCGATGATGGAGAGTGATGTCATATTCCTAGAGTCTCTGTACCCATCTGGCTATCTGGTCTTAAAGTTTGAAAGTTCCCCACCTTGAAATTTAAAAGCCAGGTCAATGATACATGATCTGTGTGGAGAAGGAATTTTCTGCCATAGAGAAAGAAAATGCTTTAGAGTTTTAATTATGGTGAAGAACTCATTCCTGATGACAAAGTAATTCCATTCTGGTTTAGACAGGCACTTGCTGTAGTATGTTACGACACATTCTTGACTGTATATTTCTCGGGACAAAACAGCACGGACACTCTCATTGCTGGTATTTGTGTCAATTATAAATGATTTGTCGAGCTGAGGATACGTCAGGTGTTAAAGCTTCCCTCAGCTTGTTAAATGCATCCTCACATTCTTTTGGCCACAAGAACTTTTGCTTGCTCTCTCAGTTTATGAAGGGGGTTTTGCGTGGATCCGTACATACATTTTTGGCAGAGGTGAAATGTCTCGCATAATACACTTCCTGTCTGAACAATTTACATTTTGTGGAACTTAAAATTTTAGATGGGCTTCCTTTAATTTCTGAAGCACCCCTAATATTTTCTAAATTTCTTCAAATTCTTCCCGACGATGTCATCCAGGTGTATAACAAAGGCTTCGTAGGAAAGACCTCTCAACACAGTTAAATACAACGGAATGCAAAGGACATCTAAAGAGCAAAGCTAAAATGGAGATATCTGAATACTCCGAATTAAATGCTGAACTAAACTACTACACAGAAATTGATGATGTGCCTAGTCTTATCAAGTTTTCTCCCATCTGCCAAGAGATTTCTAGCACCTTCCACTTCTCAGAATTACTGGAAGGCATATAAGGCCCAGATATGCTCACAGCTGCGTATAGGATCAGTTACATTTATTCAGTTATGACACATGCTACAGTTATACAGGAACTCGACCAAAATGTTACCAATTTGGGTGACTTTTGGTGGTTTCTCTCCAAATTTGGAGACAAAGGTTAGTCGCCAAAACCATTGCCTAATTTAGCAAGATAGCCATTTACTCAATATTAAAGACACTTGCCCCTGTATTCTTATTTTTCTGGCAAAGCTTCGCTTCTTTAGATTTTCATGTTACATTGCACAAAAGAAATACTACAATTTTACATATATTTTCACTAAAATTATTTACATATGTACAAAATTTGTAACAATATAAATAAAAATTCATATCAGGGTCAATATTTTGTAGCTAGACTAGCATAAATACATATAAATTTGTGTACAAAAATAACCCAAAAAAGATTAACGAACACTTGAATAAAACTGCTTAAATTGTACAGAAATTGAAAATTATTCATATAACAGTGTTACATGTGAATAAAATATGGATAAAATAATACAGATATGAATATTTTTGTTTTCTTCCACTTTAGTGGAACAAGTTTCTTCCGGCCAATTTTTTTAAAAATGTTTTTTCCATTATGGAAGAAACTTGGGAGTCTTGCGGCAATAATATCGGGCATACAATCATTCAAACTGATAATACCTTTAAGAATGCCTCCTGGCATTTACAGGAGTTATTTGACAAGTTTGTTGTTCTATATTTCAGAGTCATGTGTTTTTATTGCCATTTCATTGGAAAAATGCTTGCATTTCAAATGTATTTTGTACGATAAATCAGCAGTGAAATTTCTTCCACAAATAACTCTATGATATGTTATAATAAATAATACTAGGTGTTGTGGTACATTTTATCACTTTGTGTTTTTTATACTTTTTATAAAAAAATTATAATTTAAACACTTTTAATCGATTTATGTCAAGAGCATTTTAGGTGTAGATGGTTTCCAGAATAAAAGATCCCTATTTCAAAGCTGCATACAGGCAAAGCCAGTCATCAGAAAATTGTGAAATTCTGTGAACTAAATGAAGGGGTGGAATGTCGAGCGAAAAAAAATTGTTACGAATAGTGCCACCACAGATGGCACTGTGTTAATAAATTACACATTTAGCCACACCTTTACAATTTTACTAATTTTATTACAATGATAGCCATAATTTTTATCTACATCTGAAATTGCAAGATAGCATGTTCCATAGTTGACTGAAGTATGTGCTAGGAAATGCTGAGCACTCAGTGTGAAAAGATCAGGTAAAGTTCTTGGGTTGTCGTGACTTACCAGATCTTTCAAAAGCCCTCAAAGCTAAAAAATTGCTTAGATTGAGGTCAGGGGATCGGGAAGGTCACACATTAGGAAACTGCTGTCTGGTGACATGTTCTTTTAAAAAATATTTAAGAATATTCATAACACATTGTGCAATGTGTGGAGGAGTTGCATCTCGCATGAAGATTGTGCATGCAAGGCATTGACATGCTTGCACAGCTGAAAAAATTTTGTTCTTCTACAACAATGAATCTAATGATCAAGCATGTCGTGGGACCTGTAGAAGGTAATTTTTCGAAGACGTACGGACCCAGGATAAATGATGTAGAAAATCCACACCATACCATCACTTTTGGAGAATTCAATGGAACATCTAAGAGAGGGTACAGATTTTCCAGTTCATAATTTCAGCAGCTGTGAGAATTCTCCACCGTCTAAATAAAAATGCTCTTTGTCTATCCAGAGGATATTTTAAGGCCATTCAAGATGGACCTTACAACAAACAAGAAACTGAAGTGAGAACAAGATGTTGAGCATCAAAATCATGTGGAAGCGACCACTGCACCAATGAAAGTTTGCAAGGTTAATATCAAGATATTTCGCAGGATCTTATGGATAGTTGAACATGGCCTATCCAATACCTCTACTACACACTGGACACTGATGCTAGCCTGAAAGTTTGAAGCTGTTTCCTCTACCACCTACAATGCAACCTCCTGTACTGCCTCTATAGAAACGAGGTTTCTTCTTCTAAGACAAGCAGAAAACAATCTTGTTTCTTCAGATTTTCTTATCATTTTCCAAAGGTTTTTAACATTAATTGGACTTCTTCAAATCCCCTTCTGGAATTTCTGTACAGCAGCTGCTGGGGAATTACTGTTTTGGTAAAAGAATTTTACTAACAAAGTGCGATCTCGTAAACTTATCGTCATTGAGAGCAACGAGCATACTGAAAACAAAATCTCAAATGTTTCTATGTTTTATAACAGCTGCTGTGTGACATCAACAATGATTTACATTTTTACTACAGGTTTTAAAATAAAATGCCCTCTGGTGATGCTATTTGTAACTAATTTTTGTCACTGATAGACATTCCCATCCCTTCATTAAGTCTTCCACAGAAGTTAACTATTTTCTGATGACTGGTTTTGCCTGTAGCTTTGAAATAGGGTTCTTCTGGAGGAATAGGAATTCTGGATACCCTGTAGTTTTCCTTCCCTGGTGCAAATCACCACCCTCAGGACAAGAAAGAGAGATTTTCTCTGACAGATAAAAAATTTCAGGACGAGTAGGGGCAGTATTCAAGGTATTTTCGAACAATGAAGAAATTTATCAAGCACAATTCTGTCTAAGCAACGACACTTCAGTCTTTCAAGCTGAGTCCCTCGCTCTCAAAGAAGCAGCACTATGGTTAGGTATGCAACCAGCAGCTCACACTTCAATCTTCACAGACAGATGAGCATTCCGAATGCGCTGAATTCCTTTCCTCCAAAACATCAGCACTTGGAGAGATCCTCTTGACATTAGCCTCCTCCATCGCTTTAAAGATCAACTGGATAAAAGGACACCCCGGGCAGAAAGGCAACAAATGAGCTGATGAATGAGCTAAGAACGCAGCTCTCAAATCAGAAATTGACAAGAAAGTTCCGCTTTCCACAGAAGTTGCAAAAAGTCTCCTCAAGACAACATTCCAAGAGACATGGTCATCACGATGGCAGGAAGAAGAGACAAGAAGATTTACTTACAACATCTTCTCAATACCTACTCTTAGAAGGCTCATATGCAACCGACTCTTCCTCCAGGCCTGTACCAACCATGGGAAATTTCCAGCATATTACAGACGATTCCTCAGACGGGATGTCAACTGTTCTTATGGTTTTCACAGGGAAGACGCGGACACACTTCATTCTCGACACAGCAATTACAGGACTTGAACAGTGGAACTTTGTAACTGAACAAGAAATTATGTCTGTAGAATTAAAGAGAAAGTATTAGCACAAAAAACGAAGCAACTTAAACAACTTACATTGAAAGAAGTATTTACTAAAGTAAACAAATAAATATTAAAATAATACTAATTTGGACTATGCGTAATGTGTGCTTTATGCATGCATGAGTTGAAAGAAATGTTTAATAAAGTAAACAAATATAAAGTTTTTTTTTTGTAAATTTTGATACCCTTTAGATCATAATTGCTCTTTATTTCATAAATTATGGTTTCATATTTTTAATTTTATAATTTCTGCATGCCATCTTACCAGATTTAATTTGATGATCTATAATTCGGAAACGCCGAAGTCCCGACGAGTCCGGATTAAAGACTTTTGACTGTATTATTCATTTTCAATTTTGCAACTGATTTTTTTGGGGTGTGTGTAATTACTCCTATACAAAGTTTTTAATCAATTTTTTTGGGCAAACACAATTTGTTTTATACCAGATAGAAATGGGATTAATCACTGAAAAACTCGAATGATTATCCTATTGTTAGTGATATCTGATAATGGACCTCAGTTTGCAAGTAAAGAATTTGAAGAATTTGCAAAGAAATACCAATTTAAACATATAACAAGCAGTCCATACCATCCACAGTCGAACGGATTAGCAGAGCGTTCAGTACAAACGGCGAAGAAATTGTTAAAGAAAGCTCAAGCAGATCATGCTGATCCTTATTTAACATTGTTAGCTCATAGGATGTTAGGATCACCAGCTCAACGACTTATGAGTAGAACAAGAATGATTCTTTGTACGTCCGAAGAATTACTTAAACCTCAATTTGTGAAAAACATAAAAGAAAAAATCAGCCAGGAAAGAACGAAGCAGAAGTCGTATTATAATCGTCATACAAAAACATTACCATCGCTAAACGAAGGAGATTGTGTTAGGGTATATCAAGATAATCCCT
Source organism: Stegodyphus dumicola (assembly GCF_044657685.1). Classification (NCBI taxonomy): domain Eukaryota; kingdom Metazoa; phylum Arthropoda; class Arachnida; order Araneae; family Eresidae; genus Stegodyphus; species Stegodyphus dumicola. The sequence continues at coordinate 240,507,970 of NC_140768.1, read as the reverse complement.
GGAAACCAGCAGTTGTAGAAGAAGTATATAAGATGCCTAGATCATATATACTGAGATCAGGTGGATCAGTATTGAGAAGAAATAGAAACGACATTAGAGAAAATAGTTCAGGATGAGCAAAGAACTAGAAGTGGGTTTGGTGTTTGGTGTATTTAATTATGGCAAAGCACACGAGGGCTATCTGCCTAAAGGGAGGGATGCCTTTCGTGGAGGACTTTCTAAGGGAAACTGGCTCGTATACACGTTACACATGGGGAAAACCACGAAAACGCCCATGCAGCCAGCCCGTTCGCGGGATTCGAACCTCAGACCGAACTACCAGTGTTCAGCGTCTTTACCGCTCGGCCGCTGGTGGGCTCCAAACTAGAAGTGGGAGAGTGATTAGAAAGCCGGCCAGGTATTTAGACTGGGAGGGCGGAAAACTTTTTAAAAAAAACGGAAGCTGTAATATTTAATAATTTGTAAATGGCAACATTTTAATATTTAGTAACTTGTAATTGGCAACACTTTGGATACAGATATGAAAATAGAACAATGCTGGTATTGCAGTTCTCTGTAAATATACATTCTATGATTATAAATAAATAGTTTCTAAAAACTAAAAGTGCACCCTCTTTATTCTATACTGATTACTGTCTGACTTCGAGTATCCGGTAGTTTGGAGATTTAAAAAAAGTTGGAATAATAATCTACAATTAATAAGTATACATCTTTGTTAATCTCAAATAAATTTGTTGCAACTTTATACCAAGGTAAATTGGGAACTTCATGTGGTATCATAGGCTCTCTTTTGTTTTTATTCTGGTATTCATTGCATATAGGACATTTTAAAATTTTATCTTCTATCTGCTTGTTCATAAGTGGCCAAAACAAAACATCTCTAGCACTTTTCTTACATTTTTCTATACCAAAATGAATTAAATTTAACCTCAATTAAATTTAATATCTCTTTTTGCATAGATAAAGGAATAATTACCCTTCCTCCTTTGAAAAATAAGTCATTTTCCTTTGTCAACTCATCTCTGTAGTCTAAAAATACTTTGACTTGAGGTTCCACTTGATGTTTCCTTCCTGGCCAACCTCTCAGAATATATTTCTTTAAGCACTGCAGTGTAGCGTAACATTGACTATATTTCTCCAGTTCATAAATTTTGTCACCAGATGCTGGAATCAGCATACAAATTTCTGTATCTTCATTATTATCTTCTGTTGTATTCAAATATGCTCTACTCAAAGTGTCTACTATTAATAAGTCTTTACCCTTTTTGTATCGTACATCTAGGTCATATTTTTGTAAATTTAACAGCATTCTTTGCAATCGCTGTGGTGCTTTAAAAAGAGGTTTCTTAGTTATGTTTTCTAATGGTTGATGATCCGTTTCAATTGTAATACGCTTGCCATATATACACCGGTTAGCATGAACTAAGGAAAAATCACAAAAATAGCGATAACTCCCTAAAAAATAAGCCAAACCATGTAAAATTTGAATATGTCTGCAAGTAAGAGTAGCCGAATAAAACTGTAATATGCAAATTAGTGGCGCTGTAGTCGGAATACGTCATCTGTGAGCAGCATAAAAGTCATGTTTGAGAGCAAGCCCACATATTTCACTGTGATAGTGACATCAGAAATCTGAGATAGCCAATTCGTAACAATAACCTCCAGGCATCATTTGCCTGCAAAACTACAATGGAGAGCCATTAGGACACTAGAGGCATGATAAAGTCAAACAGAAGTGGCCAGATGGTTAATGCGAGTCCTTCTGTGATTCATAGACTTTGGAGGTGATTTCAAACCACAGATTCGGCATCTAGGAGATTCAATCAAGGACGGCAAACTGCCACGACGAGCGCCGATGGCCCATATTTGACATTATGTGCACGCAGGAATGGAACTGCTACTCTGTCTCTTCTTAGATCGTTCCTTGCTGCAGCCACTGGAAGGTTCGTGTCAACGTCAACTGTGCATAGAAGGCTTCACGAAGGTAGTCTGTATGCGAGACAACCAGCCATTTGCATGCCACTCACGTCATGCTATAGGAGGGACAGTTTACAGTAGGCACGACAACATGTCCACTGGACGCCTGGGCTGTTCTCTTTACGGATGAATCCAGATTTAGTCTAGAAAGCGGTAGTAGGCGTTATTTGATATGTAGAGAACCTGGAACCCGTTATCATCCATCAAACATCCGTGAAAGAGATGCATACGGAAGAGGCAGTGTCTGTGTTTGGAGTGGCATCTCTTTGGTTGGACGAACAGACCTACATGTTTTTCCAAGGGGAACTGTGAATGCTCTTGTTTATAGAGATGACATCCTTGATGCTTATGTGCGCCCATATGCCGGGGCAATAGGTGATGCTTTCCTGTTACAGGACGACAAAGCAAGACCACACAGGGCTCACATCGTATATGATTATCTTCAACAGGAAACAAGTATGCGCATGGAGTGGCCAGCTGGATCCCCGGACTTGAATCCTATCGATTATGTTTGGGATGCTTTAGAGAGACGTCTAGCTGCTCTCAACCCGCTCCCTCAGATCCTTGCCGCGCTTGCGACCGCTTTGCAAGAGCAATGCCTCTCGCTTCCTATGGAACTGATAGAGCATATAAATGAAATCATCACTTTTCGCTGTATGAGCTGTATAGCTTCTAGAGGTGACAATATTCCATATTGAAGGTACTTTTCCTATAGCAAACTGACACCTTTGATTTATTCATTTTATACATGTGCTAATATCTATACTACTATAATTGCCTGGTAATTAATTTTTATGTTATTTGATACCTTACTATGTGTTGTATATTGTGGGTACGTTTCATAAAATTCTACATGTAACTTTTTCAGTAATCATCATTTTTGTGATTTTTCCTTAATTTATGATAACCAGTATATATCGATGAAATTTAGAGCATTCAAAAGTAATAGCTAAAAGCTCTTTTTCTATCTGAGCATAATTTTTCTGACTTTTCCTTAGAGCTTTGGAAGCATAAGCAATTGATTGGTTTTCTTGTAGTAAAACAGCACCTAATCCTTCAGAACTTCCATCTACTGAAAGAATTACATCCTTATTAACATCATAGAATTTTAATACGGGTGCTTTTGCAACCAATTCTTTAAGTGTTATGAAAGCTTTTTGATGTTTTTCAGTCCAGTGCCAGAGAACATTTTTCTCAAATAACTGTCTTAATGGTGCAATTAAGTTAGGAATAAATTTGGCTAAATAATTAATCATTCCCAAAAATCTTTGTAGCAAAGGCACATCTGTAGGTTCTGACATTTTAACAATTGCTTCCACTTTAGAAAAATCAGGTTTTAGTCTATTTTCACTTAACTCATGCCCTATATAATTCACATGATTAACTTTTATTTTACATTTAGCCTTATTGAACTTCTTTTCTCATGCTCTCTGGAGTACTTTTTTAAGTCGTAGTTCATGTTCCTTTTCATTAGATTCCCATATTAAAATATCATCTATAGTACATTCAATGCTTTCTAAACCTTATTTGGCTTAATTTTCTTTGGCAAATTTCTGGAGCTGAACATATGCCAAAAGGTAACCTTTTAAATTTGTATCTGCCAAAAGGTGTATTGAATATACGCAAATTACTACTTTCTTCATCAAGCTGGATTTGCCAAAAAGCACTATTAGCATCTAAAACAGAAAATATTTTTGCATTTGGCATTCTAGTGACAACTTCGTCAATGCTTAACATCGGAATAATGTTCTCGTTTTATAGCTTTATTTATATCTCTAGGATCTAAACATATTCCTATTTTGTTAGGTTTGACAACTGTGTCCATTGAATTTACCCATTCAGTTGGGTTCTCTCACTTTTTCAATAACATTTAAAATTTCCATTCTTTGTAATTCTTTTTTAACTTCATCTCGTATAGCTATGGGTATTTTTCTTGGAGGATGAATTACTGGTGTTGCATCTTGTTTTAATTGGATTTTATATTTTCCACTCAAACAACCTAAGCCTTCAAATTCATCTTTGTATTCCTCCAGTAAGTCTTCAGTGTAAACAGACATTACTTTTTGAATCAAACCTAGTTGCAATCATGATTTTAATCCTAATATAGAAGGTACTTCTTTGTCAATAACTTGGAATTCTACAACATAATTATTTTTTCCATACTGGCAGTTAAGTACTACTTTCCCTAAATTATCCATTTTATTCCTAGAGAATGTAACTAATCTTTTAATTTCAGACTTCTGTATCAGAACATTTAGCAATTTCACTTTGCTTTTAGAAACAACATTGCACATTGCTCCAGTATCTAACTGCAAATTTAGTTTACTTTTATTTACATTAACGTCAACACTCCATTTCTCTTCCTTGTTATCTGAATTAAGGTTTAATATGCCAACATAAAATTCTAATTCTTCCTCACATTCATGATTTATTAATTTAATTTGCCTATCTTTTTTGTTTACCCTGACTGCTTCATTTTTTATTATATAGCTTTCACACTGATTTGCGAAATGAATTGCCTTTTTACACTTATGACAGATTTTTCCATATGCTGGACACTTTTGATACCCATGAGATGTTCCACATTTAGAACAAAGATTTGTCTGTTGTTTCTCGGTATTTACCTCTTTGTAGGTATTCTTATTATGTTTACTGAGTTCCTTTTTTACTAAGTTTACAACAGTTTCCTCATCTTTTATGATTTTCATTTCATGTGCACTTATTTCAGCAGATCTGTATATATTAAGAGCTTTTTCTAATGTTAATTCTGTTTCATGTAACAATCTTGCTCTCACTACATCATCTTTAATACCGCAAACAATTTTATCCTTCATTAAACTATTTGTTAATTGTGCAAACTCTCATGTTCTAGCTTTTTTTGAAGGTCAGTTACATATTTATCTATGGTTTTTGACATAGTTTGATTTCTAGTAAAGAATAAATGTCTTTCATATGTAATGTTTTTCTTAAGAATGCAATATTCCCAAAATTTTGTCTTAATTTCACTTAAATCAATTTCTTGACCCTCTTCTATAGGAAATGTATTACATATTTCAAAACCACGAATTCCTATTACATGGAGAAAAGTATTAACTCTTACCTTCTCTTCTTCAATCTGTAATCGACTAGCTACTTCATATATTTCGAACGATTGCGGCCATCTTTGCCAACTTGAAGCAAGATTTCCATCAAATTTCATTACATTGACATTGTTTTAAACTTTCCATTTTGAAAGTAAAATACTCCTGACACCATATAGAATAATGAGGGTGCACTTTTAGTTTTAGAAACTATTTATTTATACAGTACAAATCCGGACCTCAAAGCTACAAACTTTATGTGCATGCGTAAACGCATAATGCGTCTACGCATGTGCGTTTAATGTATAACGGACAGTATAAGCTAGGCTAAAATTATCTAAGGCATTTCAGTTAGTGTTGCAGATTGCGCTGTTCCTTAATCTTCTAATTGGATCCGACTTATTATTTTTTGCAGACTGTTAGAACAATTTTATAAAAATTAAGCTTGAACTTTCGATTATGTCAAAAAGAGTTTCCAATTCTGGAGCTGCCAAAGGATCTACAAAGTGAAAGCATGCTTCGATGTCCATTAAACAAAAAGTGGAATTGCTGCAAAAAATGGATAAAGGCCTATCCGTCTCAAAATTATGCGAGAAGTATGGCATTGGAAAGTCCACTATATATGACACAAGAAAAAGGAGCTTTTTGAATTTTTTGTGGAAGCATCTTAAACAACTTACATTGAAAGAAATGTTTAATAAAGCAAACAAATAAATATTAAGCTTTTTTTTTGTAAATTTTGATACCCTTTAGATCATAATTGTTCTTTATTTCATAAATTACTATTTCATAGTTTTAATTGTATAATTTCTGCATGCCATCATACCAGATTTAAATTGATGATCTATAATTTGGAAAAACCCCTCATCCGGAATCGCCGAAGTCCCGACGAGTCCGGATTATGGACTTTGTACTGTAATCATAGAATGTATATTTACAGAGAACTGCAATACCAGCATTGTTCTGTTTTCATATCTGTATCCAAAGTGTTGCCAATTACAAGTTACTAAATATTAAAATGTTGCCATTTACAAATTATTGAATATTACAATTTATGAATGTTAGCAAAAAACTGATAAATATTAAACATATTCAATTTCGCAACTGATTTTTTTGGGGTGTGTGTAATTACTCCTAAACAAGGTTTTTAATCAATTTTTTTTTGGCAAACACAATTTGTTTTATGCCAGATAGAAATGGGATTAATCACTGAAAAACTCAGATGATTATCCTATTAGCAAATTCACTATGTTTCTATATTAGGCCCGTATTCTTGGCCCTCCCATTCTTTAATTGTAATTACACAATCTAACCCAATCTTCTGGCTGAGGTAGTGGGTACGTGTATATAACAGATAAGGAATTCATATTATTTTGATTTCTGACTAAATATAAAGTTCAATAACATATAAAGAATATATAAAAAATATAAAACAGGTAAAGAATTTCTAAAAAATTCATATTTATTTGATTTCTGACTAAATATAAAGTTCAGTAACAGATAAAGAATATATAAAACAATATAAAGTAGATAAAGAATTTCCAAAAAATTTTATTAATTTGATTTCTGACTAAATATAAAGTTCAATCTAAAGATAAACTCCCTCTTCATCTATTTCCTTTTAACCTCTTAAAAAATTTAGTTGTGTAGCATTTTTATGCTACTTTTAATTTCTCCAAATTACTCTTATAAATTTGATTTTTAAGTAATACATTTATACTTCCTGAGGATGTATTTTCAGTTAGTTGCAGCTGTGTTTATACCTTCACATTATACATATTAACCCTTGAGTTGTACAGCCTTTTGGATCTGCTCATGAAGACCTGTATTTATAAATGTAACTATGTAAAAGTACTAATTTTAGGCTCTGTTATCATAAACTTCTATTCATTATGGTGATTTTTATATCATTAAAGAAAGTAAGAAAGCAAAATTTTTGTAATAAACTAACATACACCAAGTGAGTTATAAGTTGACACATACCAAGACAGTCATGCCCGTTTGGGTTAAGAGTCACTTGGTTTACTCAGTAATGTGTAGGCATGCAGAATAATGTTTAATGAATAATATTAATCATAACTTCAAATAGTTATTTTAATTGTAAAAAATATAGTTTTTTCTAAATTCTTTGGGGACAGAAATACATATATGCATTAGATGGGAACGAATTTCCGCACAGAAATTAGTGTGGTAGTAATAGTTGGCAACACTTGTCAACTGCTATTTCTCTCTATATTTTTTGCTTTTTGGAATATGATTAATTCATTTTATTCTTTAGAAATAAGGGCATTACATATTTTAAATGTGAACAAAATCTCGCATTTCCTTTCAAAATAACTCTGTATGAAATAGATTATTTTATATTTAATTGTTTCATGGCTTAGAATGAAATAAAGATGGCTTTAAGTTCAGAAAGAGCTTCAATATACGAGTCTTGTATTTATGAAGAATGGTCATTTAAAAAAGCATGGGTTCTCAACCATGTAGAATTTTCCCCATAGGGATAATGCAGTCACCCTTTTAGTTAACGGTTAAGTACTTTAGTTTATTAATGATTTTATAATGTAAAAAACTTTTTTATTCAAATTTTTATATTTATCAGTATTTTCTATAGATTTTATAGTTTATAAAGTATGTTAAAAATAATCTAAATTTGAATAAATCTATATATGTACTTTTCAAATTTTGGAAAGGTGGTGGTGGGGGAATGATCCTCTATAAATGGTGAAAGGGGTGCATGGCATAAAAAAAAGTTGAGAACTGCTGTTTATAAAAGATCTCTTTCCTCATTCCTCTTTTGGAGGTTGAGGATTGAATTCTTATGTTAATCAGATGAATTAGGTTTATACATTACACAACAAAATTTACAGTAAAATTAAATATATTTCAGTTCTTATAATTTTAATGATGATTTTAAGAAATCTTTCAAATTTTGTAACAGAAGTAAAGGAAATTTTATACTTACATTAAAGAAGAGTAATTAAGCTTTAAAGAAAGGAACTAACATTTAAAAATAATGGTTTTTTACAAATTTGACTTAAGAACGAGATTTCTCCATCATTTAAAGTAAAACTGTTTGCATCATTTTCAGCTGCCACAATTATTTAAGCAATACCCTTTTCTTTATTAAAAAATCTAATTTTTTTTACAAAGAAACTCATGATGAGGAAAAAAAACATCAAACATTCATTGTAGATGTATTTTAAAAATAATTTAGAGGATAATGTCTACTTTATATGATACTCTATGTTTCGTATTTACATATTTTAAATTAACATTCCCTCGTCTTCTAATATTTTTGTTTTTAACTTCTAGATTTCCCATTGAAAGCCCAAGAGGAAAGCTTCAGAAAGATTTCAAAGAATTATCATTAAATATAAAGGAACGTCAAAATCTTGAGAAAAATCTCAGTACGAAGAAATTAAGATAAAAATTGTTTCACGACTTTGAAGCATATTTTTCACAATGAGATATTAAAAATGAGGCAATTATGTAATTACCTTCGCCCCATTTAAATTTTTTATTTTTATATCAGTAACAAAATTGAAATAAAGAATTTTAATTTAATTTGTTTTTTACGATGCAACATAAAAAAAGGCAGTATTATTTATATAATGCATAGAAAAACTCAGTAAAATCTTCCCCAAAACAAAAACTATGTCAGTGAAACGAATATAAGAAACAAAAAAAAATTTTTCATGAATATTTTCATTAACATAAACTGCATTATTAAACTTGTGTTGCTATTTAAATATACAAAATAATATTTTCAAGGGGATTTTTTACAGTATGTTTAGAAATATGATTAATTAAGGCCATAAACTAAGTGCAGCATTTTGGCTGTTTAAAAGAAAACAAAGATACAAACATTTTTATTTTATTTTATTTTAAGTACTTGTCCTAAAAATATATTTTAAATGGTTATTTTTGTAGAAACAGTATTGCAAGATACATATATTTATACACAACGAAGGCTAGTTCATTCCTTTGAGTGACTCCTTGCCAGCACAATCCTAATAAGGAAAGCAGATGTCACTGCGTTGAATCAGCTCTGATTTCGTACATTTTTAAAGCTGTAGTTTTGTTCTGATGCGAGGCAATATGCTTGGATATCCCAAGTTAATTTTTATCACATGTATTTATTTTCCAATACTGTAAATATTAAAAAAAAAGATGCTGAAAGGAGCTTTTTTTAACGTTCTGTGTTATATTTATTAAATCATATTCTTCGCACTTAAACCATAAAATTCAGTTTAACAGCAATATCACAAAATAATTTAAAAAGAGTACATCTTTAGAATTTCCGATACAAAGTCTCGCACGCTGGAGATAATTTTTTTGTTCAGTACAGTGTTGCCATCGCTTGCTTTGGAATGATTGAGTTTCTTAATCAAAAACTCATAAATGCTTTACAAAATATGAAATAGATAATAAAACAAATTCCAAATTTGGGCTTCCAGAAGCCCATATTTGGGTGGAGACATACGTTATTAAAATTGAAACATATTTACATTTATGCAGATTCTTCATTATTTAATTTCTTTAAATATAATTCAGGGCGATAATATTTGGTGGCAACAGTTTGAAAAGTGATTTAGACTTCTAAAATTATCAATGCAAAATGCCAAAACGAAATTAATATCCCTTCTGATCTAATTGCCTTTGAACTAAAAATAAAAAAAGGAAAACCTGAAAGCTTTCAGATTTTATATTACGCCCGAAGGGGCATTTTTTAACGTTTCTTATTTTTTAAATATCATATTCTTCACACTTAAACCATAAAATTAAATTCAACAGCAATATCGCAAAATAATTTTAAAATGAGCGTGTCTGTAGAATTTCCGATACACAATCTCGCACACTGGAGATAGTTTTTTTTTCCCCTTCTATACAGAGTTGCCATTGCTCGCTTTGAAATCTTTCAGTTTGTTAATCAAAAATTCATTAAAGTGTTGCAAATTATGAAATCGATAATTCCAAATTAGGGCTTTGAGATGACCATGCTCGGTGGAGGATTCCATTATTTAAAATTTAATGGCTGTAAGTTCCGGTTTTATCACAGTGCGAGAAACATACATGCATACATTTTTGCAGATTCTTCATTATTTAATTTCTTTAAATAAACGCAGGGCGATAATGTTTGGTGGCAACAGTTTGAAAAACAATGCAGAAAATGACTGAATGCAAAATGACGAAACGAAATCAATAGCCCTTCTGGTCTCATGGCATTTGGCCTAAAAATAAAAAAAGGAAAAACATGAAAGCTTTCAGATTTTATATTACGCCCAAAAGAGCATTTTTTAACGTTTTGTGTGTTACCTTTATTTTTTAAATATTATATGTTCTTCGCACTTAAACCATAAAATTCAATTCAAAAGCAATATCGCAAAATAATTTTAAAATGACCGTATCTTTAGAATTTCCGATACATAGTCTCGTGCGCTGGAGATATTTTTTCTTTCTGTGCAGTGTTGCCATTGCTCACTTTGAAATCGTTAAGTTTGTTAATAAAAAATTTGTTAAAGTGTTGCAAATTATGAAATCGATAATTCCAAATTAGGGCTTCCAGATGCCCATATTTGATGGAGGATTACGTTATCCAAAATTTAATGACTTTAAGTACTCGTTTTATCACAATGCGAGAAACATACATACATTACATTTATGCAGATTCTTCATTATTTAATTTCTTTTACAAGGCGATAATATCTAGTGGCAACAATTTGAAAAGTAAACCGATATTTAAAATGAAATTAATAGCCCCTTTGGGCTAAAAATATATACATATATGTTACCGTGAAAGACCGAAATTGGAGAATGTCAACATTCACCAAATACGTCGTTGAAAGATCGAATATTGCATTACATTCTTGTACATTCGGACCCTCACCGGTGTATGTCGACAATCACAGATATGCTCTGGTGTAGGTCGAAAAGACACGTCATAATAGTTTAAGTTGTTGCAATAAATAAGATTTGAATCACATAATTTAATAAGTTTTTAACTTCTATTATATTCCTTTCTCATTTTAAATGTATTGTGTGTTTTAAGTTCTTATTTTAAGTCTCAAGTGCGTTGTTTCGTGACTGAATTACGGAGAAGAAAATATAATACAGTCAAAAGTCGTTAATTCGGACACCCATAATCCGGACCTCAAAGCTAAAATCTTTCTGTGCATGAGACATGCGCCAAGCCGCGTTGACACATGCGCATATGCGTTTACGCATATGCGCATGCGCGTTTTATGTATAACGGACCTTATACGTTCCGTTATACATAAAACGGTCCGTTATACATAAAACTTAACGGTCCGTTATACCGTTAAGTTTTATGTATAACGGACTTAACGGTCCGTTACTTAACATACTTAACGGTCCGTTATACATAAAACGCATGCGCGTTTTATGTATAACGGACGGTATAAGGTAAAATTATCTATTTCAGTTAATGTTGATGATCTTCGAATTGGATCCGGCTTATTATTTTTTGCAGACTGTAAGAGCAATTTTATAAAAGTAAGCTTGAACTTTTGATTATGTCAAATAGAATTTCCGATTCTGGAGCTCCCCAAAGGATCGTACAAAACGAAAGTATGTTTTGATGTCCATCAAACAAAAAGTGGAATTGCTGCAAAAAGATGGATAAAGACATGAAGAATGTGACAGAGAGGTTAGTGAAAACAAAAAAATTTCGATTGACAAGTTAGTCGGTATTCTCGGCACAGCAATTAACGGGACATGAACAGCGGAACTTTGTAACTGAACAAGAAATCATGTCTGTTTATAGAATTAAAGAGAAAGTATTATCACATAAAACGAAGCAACTTATACAACTTACATTGAAAGAAATGTTTAATAAAGTAAACAAATAAATATTAAGCTTTTTTTTTTTTTTTGTAAATTTTGATACCCTTTAGATTATAATTCTTCTTTATTTCATAAATTACGGTTTCATATTTTTAATTTTAAAATTTCTGCCTGCCATCTTACGAGATTTAAACTGATGATCTATAATCCGGAAAAATCGATAATCCAGAATCGCCGAAGTCCCGACGAGTCCGGATTAACGACTTTTGACTGTATTCTTATATGTTCAACATTCACCATTAGAACATGTTCAATGTCGACATTTACCGGTGTAAGTCAGAAATAAAAGTATTTGGAAAATATTTCGGACATACACCAAGCGACTATGTGAATGTTGACATTCACCAGTGAAAGTCGACATTCTCCAGATTTCGGTGTTTCACCGTAACATATATATATCTAGTTTTAGTTATTTTTTCTTTTAAATTCTTAAATTGTAAAATATTGTTTATGTAACATGGCTTCTTGTGCTTGTAGCAATATGCCATAACACTTACAGAAATAAGAAAGGAGGGATATTGTATTTCATGCTTTTTGAAAGGACAATTTGCTTTTCAGGAAGGAATGGATACATCATTGTTAAAGACAGGTTTGTATTAATGTGAAGAATGCAAGAATTTGAAGCGAAAATTTTTTATGCAGTGATTATTAAAATGACATGAAGAATCATTTGCTTGGATTGTCAAAAAAGAAACCACTAAAATCCAATGCTGTGCAGAAAGTAAATTTACTGTGTACAGTAAAAAAAATAACACCACAGAAATCGGAGACAAGAGAAAAGAAAACTAATGCAGACAGCTTTTTGAAATACTACATGTATTAAGTTCAAAGAAAATTCATTTTATGGACGATGAACAATAATAAATAAAATGTGAATAATTCTAAAATAAAATTCACAAAACACTATGGAAATTTTCCTGAATGCTGTAAGTATAAAGATGAACAAAAATACATTGATAATGTGAAGGACAAAATAATATCCTTAGAAAATTATATTGAAGTATTGAAAAATGGAAAATTTTAGAATGTTTGCTCTGTGACAAAGAAGATCAATGACATTTAGAAAAAAATTTATATTAGAAATTAAAATCTCGGTGAAATTTAGGGAACAAAAAGCATTAAAATCATAGTGCGATAACATTCTCGAGTCAACTGCATTTTTTCTTCAACCTAAAATTTATTTCTATGCTAAAGTACTTACAATTGGCCAATAAAAAATTGCCTGCTAGGCTAAAATAGTTCACATTTTCAAAACTGTCAATATTTTTCTGCCAGATATCGTCTGCGCATATTTCAAAAATTTCAGAGTAGCCTACGTACCTTGAAAATTTTTCCAAAATTTTGTTGTTGCTTGCTGAATATGGTATGCTTTTCTTATACTTTCTCTTATTTAAAAACATAATTTATTTGATTCCTCCTTTTTTTATTGTTGGGGTGTTTTGTTTTATTCGGTCTTTAACCATTTCTTGGTTTTTGTGAAGAAAATGATAATGAAGAAACTTATGAACTTGTAGGAGCTAATACAAAATGTTGGCAGATGAGAGAAAAAGAAATGGCCAACTTAAATACAATATTCCAACTTATGCAAATGTACGCGATTGCTTACTTTCGAAGTCCCTGATTATTTTACATGTTTATCAGTGTTGTGCTTGTGAATGTTTTGCACAAGTTCCTTCATCAATTAGACTCCCAAAGTTCTCTACTGGAGAGAAATAGAATTTAAAATTTGGAAAAAATAACCTGAAAGGTTTCAGATCTTAAATTACGTCCAAATGGACGTTTTTTTAAACATTTTGTGTGCTACCTTTTTATTAAATATCATGTTCTTCGGAAACCATAAAATTCAGTTCAATAGCAATATCGCAAAATAATTTTAAATCGAGCATATCTTTAGAATTTCAACAGTTTGAAAAGTGAAACGGACATTCAGAGTGATTCGACGCAAAATCGCAAAATGAAAACAATAACAAATTGACAAATGTAACAAAAGAAAGTTTTTTCATTCTTTTTCAAACAATCATGCATTCCTGACATTCGTATAATTGAAGTTGTTAACCTTGCCAGCCATTAAGATAATAATGACGTCAGTGGCTATTGGCCTCGCATAACAATGAGCTAACAAGAGCTTATGTACGAGCATGCCACTACTGAAAAAACCCAGATCAAAATATAACAGAAAAGCATGGCACCAAGCGTCAGCTCAGTTAAAAGAAGGTTACAAATTTTAAAGAAATTAGACTGTGTTTTACAACAATGCAAGTAATAAAGAATTATAAGTTTGCTATGAAGAAATTCTGTGAGATAAACATCATCGAGGCATTAAATGAGGTTGTTAAATTTTATGAGGTCATTGAAATACTTATGTTACATGTAGCACATTTATTTAAATACGAGGCGTATTTGAAAACTAAGTACCGTTTTGAAAAAAAAAAAAAAAAAAAAAGTAAAACAATTTTTTCGAATCCATTTTTATTTTTACATGAAAATACATGTCTTAAACTATTTTTTAACATAGTTTCCGCCAATAATCAAACACTTGTCATAGCGGATGACCAGTTTTTGTATACCATCGTCAAAGAAACTTCCCGCCAGTTTCGATAACCACGACTCCACAGCATTTTTCGTGTCATCGTCAGATCTAAAGCGTTTGCCACCAAGCTCGCACTTCATGTGCAGGAACAAGTGATAGTTGGACGGCGCCAAGTCCGGGCTGTATGGCGGGTGATCGAACTGCTCTCGATGAAACTGTCAAATTAACGATTGAGTGACACCAGCAGTATGGGGCCGAGCATTGTCATGGAGAAACAGAATTCCTTTAGAGCATTCCTCTTCGTTTGTTTTAAATGGCATGCCTTAGTTTTGTTAAAGTCTCACAATATCGTGCTGCATTAATGGTTTCACCTCTGGGAAGAAATTCAGTAAGCAAAACGCCTTTCCTATCCTAGAAGACAGTGCACATGATTTTTTGTGATGACATTGTCACTTTGAACTTTTGTTTTTTCGGAGAATGAGTGTGTCTCCTCTCCATCGATTGTTGTTTCGATTCTGGTTTGAAATGACACACCCAAGTTTTATCACCTGTCACAATTTGGTTTAAAAAGTTTCCTCCCTCATCACTGTACCGCGTGAGAAATGTCAGGGCACTACCAAGTCACTTTGTTTTGTGAACATCAGTGAGCATTTTTGGAACCCATCGGGAACACGGTTTGCGATAATTCAAGTGGTCAGACACAATTTCGAACAAAACAGTACGTGAAATTTGTGGAAATGCCTCTGAAAGAGTTGTCATTGTGAAGCGTATGTTCTCATGAATTGCTTCATCAACTTTCCTTACCAAATCATAGGTGACAACAGAAGGTTGACCACTCTGAGCCTCGGCGTGGACATTTGTTCGACCTGCATTAAACATTCTTACCCACTTGCTCACCATTCCATCACTTATCGCGTATTCACCGTAAACTTCTGTCACTTGACGATAAATTTAGGCTAGTTTAAACATTCCTTGCATTCAAAAATTTAATCATGGCACGAATCTCACAGTCAGCGGGAGAACTAATTGTCTTAAACATTTTGAACGTGCACACTGAAAACACAACATAGAGCAACCAAAATGGCGACAATTGAAAGTCATGGAGCAAAAAAGACTAGTGTGCATGCGGGGGACGCCTACCACAGCGCTAGAATGAAACGGTACTTTGTTTCCGAATACGCTACGTACTATTTTTTTCTATTAAACAAGTTTATTTATTTTTGTTAAAGCCCTTGGTCTGCTTTAACTGAAATTCTTATATATTTATATACAAATCTAGACCTTCCATATAGTATTTCAGTTATTTTCTCTCCATATTTTTTATACCAACATAGAAAAAAGCAAGGAAAAACTTTGCCCTTGAAAAAGTTAGCTTAACATAGCAGTCTCCTTACACCATGCAAGCAATTTGAAACTGCACCGGACTATACAAATTATTAGTCTAAATATACTCTGAAATTTGCATAGTGCTATGAAAATTTTTAATGAATGCGTTTTCCCAATAGAGTAGTGTTCACATTAAGCGGTTAAAAAAGGGTTAACTGCTTCAAGAGCCTATACTGAACATTTTTTTACAAAATTTACTGGTGATAATGCTAAAAACTAAGCACATAGCTACCAACCTTGAAATCTAAAAAACTGGGAAGTTTTCCTGCTGTGTGGTGATGCTATTTAAAAAAAACTCCAAATTGATTTAAATTCACTTTATAATACATGATTCAGATTATTTGACTACTCGTAATATATATGTAAATTAAATATTCTAAATTTTATGCTGTTTGTCTAATTTTATTACTTTTATATTCAGGAAAATTCCAAATAGGGAAGAGAAGCTTTTAATAATCAATCTTTTATTAATTTATTTTGTAATTTTAAATACAATGAAAATAAAATTAATAAATTAGTCTATATATTATTTATCTAAACTAGTCATTACCATATAACGAAGTAAAATAAATTCAAATATTAATCAATTAAATACTGACTGAATCTTCATACAAAAATCTACTGATGTCTACAATACATAAGACACTTCAGATACAATTTAAAAAAAAAAAAAAAAAATTCTGAAAATCATTAGGGGTGGAAAAAAAGAATTTGCGCAATTTTAAATAAAATGTTTAATAGATTCTGGGGGAGTGCGATAATTGTAAAGAAATCTCTCTTTCCTGATACCTTCTAGATTAATAGAAAAGTTTTGGTCACGTAGTTCAAGCAGAAACAGCCATGTTTATATTTCTTTATGCAAAAGCAAAAAACCCACTCAACTAGAGGTAGCAATGGTTTACAGGTTAACAGATTGCATTCCCTCCCTCTTATGTCTGGAGAGGTTATCTAACACTTGCGCTGATCAAGTGATTACACAATATGGAAATGACTCTCTTTGAAAAGGAATTTTGTCTTTTATTTCTGCAGCTAAAGAGGTAGACAGTGAAATAGATTTCACACACATTACAGATGAAAAATCATGCAATACTGTTTTCACTCTTATTGAAGAGTATGTCTGAATCACGAGAAGAGCCGCACAGTACAAATTTAAAAACGAAAGTTATGTTAAAAGATGAAATGCCAGTTTTTTGTGTTCAAGACTTCCTTTTGCTGACGAAATCGAGGAGAGGTTAAGTGATGGAATTATAAAGCTATCTTGTTGAGAATATGCTTCATCAATTGTTTTGCGCAAAAAGAAAAGTGGCACCACATGCCTTTTCATGAATAAAATAAAAATATAGTTAAGGATTCTTTTCCTGTGGCCCAAGAGGAAGAGGTTTTGGATCATGTTGGTGAAACAAGGTTTTTTTTCGACATTAGATTTAATCAAGGTTGGTACACATTTCTGCACACGGAAATTCATTACTTTTAAGGACCATTAATGAAACAAAATTAAGGACCTATGAGCAAATGGGAACTGAATAAATTCAATTAAAATTATTATTTATGCCTGAACTTCACTTTTGTAAATACATCCTAAAAATAAAATAGGATCTATTTTAAGATATATGTAAGAAGGACACATTATTATTACACATGAATTAGTTTAACACAATTGTTAATAAGTTTGAGAATGAAATAAACTTTATGATATTTATCAAGTAACATTAAATATTTTACACTCATAATAGTTGGAGATTTTTGAAAGAAGATAAGTGACATTTTATTTAAGTTTTACTAACAAAGTTAGCTTTATGTTAATTTTTTTTAAATGTCTCATTTTGTCACATACTTGCTCAGTCTAGAGCAGTGTTTCTCAACCTTTTTTTTTTTTTTTGCTATGCCCTCTCTAAAACTCTTATGCTCCCCCAAACACATACATAATTTTTAATATTCAAAAATTGACATGCTCATGAAAGAAACTTGAATGATAGGTTTTAGGAAAAATTTCTAAGCATTTAAATCTACAGTGATACAAATTATATATCTACAGTGAAAATTCTTTATAAAGTATTTAAAATGCACTGCAATTTAAAAACTCTTTTACGTATACATCATTAACATTATTCTTTATTTTTGAGACTAAAAAATTAAATTTCGACTTCTTGAAGAAAATTTGGAAATTTGAATGTCCTTTCTCCCCTTAACTCTGGGAGAGTCCATTTTCGAATCCCCCCCCCCCCCCACCGTGGGGCGTGAACCCCATATTGGGAGACACTAGTCTAGAGGTTTAGTAAATAACAGGTAGATTTTATGTAAAGTAGCATTGATTAAAATGAGAAGTAAAATCAGAATCAGCATGATTCATAAGACTGGCTGTTATCACCACTTTTGAAAGTTAGTTGGGCTCTGTCTGAAGCAGTTACTGTTGTAGCTTCGTGTAGACTTCCAGGTGTTGTAACTCAGCTAATATACTTTAAGGTTCCAATAAGCCACTAAAGCACCAGAGGTGATAAGTCATTTTGTATTATTTTAAGTCTCACTAGATGCAAAGAATAAGTTTTACACAAAGTTTTACATTTTTGTGCTTTATCTTGTTACCACAGTAAGGACTAATGAAATTCAATAACTCACTTTAATATGCAAAAATAATTTTTAAGAGTAATATAGCTATAAAAATTAAATTATGTAGTTAGATAACTTTAGTCATTATGGATTTACATGGCCACTATTAAATGTTATTTATTTTTAAACAATATTTGTTAAAAAAGGCCTATTAAAATCACAATCCAATAAAATTTCAGTTTAAAATACAGGTAATTTATAACGTTAATTCTGAAACGATATTATAGGATAATTACACATTAAAAGCTGCAAAACATTTATGTTTTGTAACAAGAACACTCAACAAAATATTTATGAGTCTTTTTAATTTGAAGCCTTCCCAGACATTTTGGTTAATTTATATCAATTTCCTTCTCTTTAAGCATCTTTTCTAACAGTCAGAAATTTGTCTCAATATGCAAACCAGTGTTCTCTCTAGTTTCGCGCTTTACCTTTTAACTTGTCAACCTCTCCACAATGTATCTATGAGGGTTTACTTGATCTGGCAAAAGTTAAATAGTCTAAAGCTCCCTGACAGACATGAAGCAAATTATCTGTATGTTTGAAAGTAACTACAATGTCAGACAAAGGTTTCAAGAAGCCTCAAGACAAAGGTTTCAGAAGAATTATTTAAAAAGAACTTTAAAACATAAAGGCATGTTCTTATGCTAACAAAATCAATTACAGCTCATGGTGATGTAATTAAACACAATCAGTCAAATTCAAACTAAAAATGTGGACTAGCAGTCATTCAATATGTATAGAAAGAAATCATCATAATGCATGTGGTCAAAGATTATACAATTTAATTTAAATTTAAGCTGGGTCAGGACTCTTATCATTTGAGAAAACAGAAACGGGAAATTAAAACGGGAATATACTAAAGGCTGAAATCAGAAACAACTGGGTAATTTACATATCTTTAAAGAATAATTTTCTTTATGTATTCAGTTTCTTTCAACATGTTTCCTTTTTATTTTACATTTTTCATGTTTAATTCAAGATTCCCGTCATTTTAAAAGAAAATAAATGCATTTAGAATGTATTGATAAAGCTTCTAATTTTATATCTTTACTAATATGAACATTCAGAAGAAGTATGGAATATATATGGTAAAGGCAGATTTCAGAGCTAGTGAGGCAGAATTTTTAGAATTTAGTGACACACCGAGCAACAAAATATACAAATAGCAAAACTTTAGGAATTTAGAGTAGGCATTGGAAGCAAAATTTAGAAAGGCACTATGTAGCAGAATTTAGGATCCACTGAGATTGTATCAGGTGGGAAAATGCCTAAATCTAGCTCCGTGTATGATGCATTAAAACATATTAGATGAATATTTTAAATTGTAAGTTTTCAATTTCTTTATTAATAAAAAAATTCCTTTCTAAAACACCTGTCCATGTGATGAGATTAGAAGCATTTTTGATATTTTCCATGCTTGTGTCTAGCAGAAAGTAGAGAAAATAAAGGGAAAATAAACATGTTAAGATTATAGTATGAAAAGTAAAACATTCAAATAATATGTTTTCATTCCAGACATTCTCCAAAAAGTAAAAAATTCATCACAAAGTTTCTGTAAAATACATCCATTAAGAGTTAATACCATGGAGATATTTTTCATTTTGTCACATATTTCTGGAAGTCTTAAGTTTTAAAGAAAAATTATCCCTATCAATTCTATAACAGCAAATAGCCAGAAATATTAAAAAAAAAGGGGAGGGGGGAGTGTAAAATTAATTTTAAAGAGAAAACTGATGGCTATAAAAATTAAATTATGTAGTTAGATAACTTTAGTCATTATGGATTTACATGGCCACTATTAAATGTTATTTATTTTTAAACAATATTTGTTAAAAAAGGCCTATTAAAATCACAATCCAATAAAATTTCAGTTTAAAATACAGGTAATTTATAACGTTAATTCTGAAACGATATTATAGGATAATTACACATTAAAAGCTGCAAAACATTTATGTTTTGTAACAAGAACACTCAACAAAATATTTATGAGTCTTTTTAATTTGAAGCCTTCCCAGACATTTTGGTTAATTTATATCAATTTCCTTCTCTTTAAGCATCTTTTCTAACAGTCAGAAATTTGTCTCAATATGCAAACCAGTGTTCTCTCTAGTTTCGCGCTTTACCTTTTAACTTGTCAACCTCTCCACAATGTATCTATGAGGGTTTACTTGATCTGGTAAAAGATGCATATTCATAGAATTCTGCAACAATTACATGGTAAAAACTCTTACTATGGAAAAATTAAAAAGAAGATATTTTTAATTAATTACATAGCTAATTTTACTTTTACTAAGAACTATTTCGTAAATTGTACTTTTTATAGCATTGTACCCTGTTTACTTTTCAGATTCAAAATATTGTATAAGTTGCCAAAATAGAGCTTTATAATATGGCAGCAAAAAATACAAATGTTTTATTTTAATATTATTTTTTAAATATAATTTCATTATATAACCATTATTTTTTAATGAAATTTATCAATATTACAATGTTTTAAAAAAATCGTTGAAAAATTCCCAGATCTCGTAATTAAAAAAAATTTTCTTTAGAAACTGATCTTAAAATCGCTGAAATGTTGAAAAGTCGTCAAATTTAGAACTGTTTAAAAAAAGAATTCACATCCCCAAAAGCGAAAAGTTGTTTAAGAGCTCATTAGGAAAAATGAATTTCGAAATGCTCATGTTTCACTTCTTGCTTAGAAACTTGAGTATCCCACCATTTATATTAGAAATAGGAACAAGTTATAACACCTGAACCCATTCAAAAGGTAACCATATATGTCCAGCGAATCCCCCAAAATGCTAATTCACACTCAAAATGGCAGTCATAAAATCAGACAGAAATTTCAGATGATTAAACTTAAGGACCGTCTACCGATTTTTGCCAAACTTAATTACTTTTAAAGACCGAAAATCGATTAAAAAAAACCCCCAAAGGACTCTTAAGGACCGTATGCACCCTGTTAAAAAGTGGTTATTTTTCTATGTTTATATGAAGGGAAACTGCACTAAATATTTAGCATTCATTATACATGTAGGTCTCTAGAATTTTTAAAAGCGGCTTTTAGTTTGCGTACATCACAGATTGTGTTCCAAAGAATTATTTATAATGTCACTTACTTTGGGATGACACCGTTGTTACTTACATGGACGATTTTATCATTCCAATGGGAGACAAGAAAGAAGGTTTTAGAAGTAGCGAAAGAAATTCATTTAGAGATCAATTTTAGGAAAGGCTAGTTTTTAAAAAGAAAAAAATAGAATTTCTTGCGTATATTATTGAGGATGGTACAATTTGCTCCTGTTCTGAAGAACTGTTCAAAATTTCTCGCAGTCCCAAAACCTTTAGCAAATTCAGAGCTTCTTAGGTCTTATGGGATATTTCAGAAATTTTTTTGCTAACTATTCTAAAACAGCCAAACCACTGAGTGACTTCTTCATAAAGAGGTGAAATTCAAATCTGGGCCTCAGCAAAAGCAAGCATTTAACTAACTGAAAGAACTTTTATTGACTAGCTCTGTTCTTCATATTTTCAAACAAGGAGCATCACTAGAATTGCATACAGGTGCAAGCAGTCATTTTTTTTTTTGCTGTTTTTGCTAAAAAAACTGCTTTGCTACAAAAGTCTGATGATGGACAGTTACACCACATTCATTTCACGAGTAAAACACTAAGCTCCAACCAGAGAAGCTACCTAGTTATGAGCTTCAAGTTTTAGCTATAGTGGAAGCTCTAAAGAAACCCAGAAAATACCTCTTGGGATCCAAGGTCAGAATAATTACTAATTGTAATGCTTTCAAGGAAAATCTAACTCAAACTGGTGAAATGGGTGTTACTTCAAGAATTCGCTCAAGGCAGCAAATAAAGCACACCGACGAGTAGAAATGCTGTCATGATGGTTACCTATTTTCAGGGAGATATAGCTAAAGCTGCAGCTGTACAAAGAAGTGATGAGTGCCTCCAGTTGCTAAAATCCTTAGTTGAGCAAGAACTGAAGGAAGAATACACAGTGAACAATGGCATGTTATACAAGTTCGACCCAGCTAGAAATCATACGTTGTAGCCACAACAAGGGACATGTCACAGTGTCTAAAACAGAAGATATACTTTTATATTCCTAACCTTAGAATTTGAACTGAGCAAGTCAAGCAAGTTGTGTAAAGTGCATTTTGTGGGAGAGAAGTAAAAAAAAAAAAAAAAAAAAAAAAAAACAACAAGGTAAGGGCAAAAGTTTGCTGAATCTCATACCAAAAGACAGTATCCCTTTGAGCATTTATATCGATTTTATAGGACCATTACTGTTGACAAATAAGAGCTACAATCATTATCTTGACAATCGTCGATGTGTTTACGTAGTTCGTATGGCTCCAGCCAATGAAGTCTACATCTGCTCAAGAGGCATTGCAAAAGCTGAAACAATAAATTTTTGGCAATCCCTCGAGAATAATAACTGATAAAGGTATGGCTTTTACCCCTAAAGATTTTGACTACTGTATGCAAGAAAAGATCCAGCACATATTTACAACTACTACTAGCATTCCTATAAGCAGGTGGAAAGAATTCAAGATTCTACCATATGGTACAAATACATTGGAAATGCACAACAGATCTTAAACAGCACTAAGAGCTCACTTTTTGAGCTCCTCACTGGTGTTAAAATGAGAAATCGAGAGGACTTGATTAACAGAAGTTCTCGAAGAAGAAAACACAAATATTCTAATGAAAGTTGGAGATGATATTATTAAAGAGGAAACAGGGGAAAAACATTAAAAAAATTTAGGAAGAGAATAGAAAAACGTACAAGAGGCTCCGGAATATAACGGTAATGATTTAATGGCCATACAATGAACACAACATGGAGGAGGTCTAAATAAAGGTAAGGTCTTTGGTCCGTATTGTGTAACAGTGAGAAACAGCTAAGACCAAGTGAAAAAAGTAGAACAACATTGAAAGTCCTGACCGTACAACCACAGCAGCTGATATGAAGCCCTGGACTGTTCCAACTTAGAACTATGCAATAATGCCAAAGGGCATTAGCCGAGCAGGGCTGTTAATTTCGTTTTGGCATTTTGCGTTGAATCACTTTTCAAATTGTTGCCACCAAATATTATTGCTCTGTGTTATATTTAAAGAAAGTAAATAATGAGGAATCTTCACAAACGTATGTACGTTTCTCGCATTGTGATAAAACAATGGTAGTTAGAGCCACCAAATTTTGAATGATGTAATCCTCCACCGAATATGGGCATCTGGATGCCCTAATTTGGAATTCATTTTATTATCTATTTCATATTTTATAAAGCATTACTGAGTTTTTAAATAAAAAACTTGACGATTTCAAAACAAGCAATGGCAACACTGTATGAAAAAACATTTTTATCTTTAGCGAGCGAGACTGTGTATCAGGAATTTTAAAGCTATGCTCATTTTAAAATTATTTTGTGATATTGCTATTGAATTGAATTTTATGGTTTAAGTGCAAAGAACATGATATTTAATAAAGGTAACACACAAAACGTTAAAAAAGTGTCGCTTTGGGCGTAATGTAAACCCTTCCTTTCTGAAAAAATTTATTTTTAGATGATGGCTTGATGCACCAGTGTTGCAGATCTGTGTTCTCGAGGCCAAAAATGTGAATCAGGATGTCAAACTGTGGGAACAATATGTTTTGCAGGGACCAGAGGGCACTGTGCAACAGGAAGAACATCGCCTGCATACCTGAAGACAGAGAACAGGTGACAGACCATGTGAAGTTGGTGACGATGGACATTTTAATTTTGTTCCGTTTTCATGAATGAGCACAAGCAAGCGCCATGCGGCAGTGTAAAAATGTAAAGTAATGCAAAAATATCTGTGTGTTTTTAACCAGTGCAAGGAGAGGCACTAAACAACTGTCATATTCCAAATTAATCTGTTGCAGCTTTGTATGCAATTAAATGTTCTGTGGGTTGGGAAAGAAGATTCTTCATATTTACTAAGTGATGTCACCCCAATTCCCCCCCCCCATATATATGTGTGTGTGTGATAATTTCGTTGTTGAGCGAGATAAACTCACTAAAGAAGGCACCAATTATTTTGCAGCTGTGATGAGGATAATGATAGATGCAGTTTGCACATGCATGAAAGAAAAAACTTGCATACTGAATACTTTGTAAATAATGAACAGAACACATACTTTTCTTTTCTTGAAGAATGATTTCTTAGGACATATTTTCTTTTCTTCACATCAATATAGGCACAACAAACATCACACAATATTCTAAATACACTTATTGGATTTAGGGTGGGGGGCTACACAACATAGTGCAGCTGCTTGATACAAGCTAATCAGACAAGGAGGGGGGAAAAAGAATATGCACTTCAGCAGGGCCTATAAATAAGATTGGAATCTTTTGTTTGAGTTCTGAATGGTGACTGGGTATGAGCTTTTACACGGCAGATGAAATAATGACATAAGTAGCACAATACAATTTCTTTGAAGGGGGATGTAGACAAAAATAAAATCAGGAATTAAAAGGTAAAGGTAATTAAGTTAGTAATTTTCTTTCATATTTTGTATCTTTTATATACATATATTTTAATTAAAATAATATTGTATTTCCCTTCTAACTTCTTTTCTCCTATTTTTCAAACAGTACACAATTCAAAAGTTATAGACAATCCAGTTATATATAAAATCAGAGGTACAAAATGTTAACTGCTTTCAGCAACCCCCGAAAGGGAGCGAGCATACTTTTTTTTGGAAGGATAAGAATAAAAAGAAGGATACTTTATATATTTAACCTTCTTTATTGCACAGTTATAATTTATATTCACAAACACTTTTCTGTACAGGGTATTGATATAAAACTAAACACACTTTTAACAAAATCATACGTTATATGCAATCTTCAAACACTACAAACTTGGTACACAACTTTATCTATCGTCCTCCTGCAAACCGGACAGCGTTTGTTCCTACGTTTCAATTTTAAAGCACATTTATAACAACATATCACATGCCCTATATTTCCATGTATGATCGAAGCATTTGCAGGTTTCGAACAACATATTAAACACAATTCAATGCTTTTTTCCACAGGTATCTGATCATCAAACTTCTCCTGAGAAGATCCACTATTTTGGCTGTCTTTAGTACTCAGAGAATCGTATCCACTACTGTCTTTAATATTTCCAGAAGTACTTGGAGAATCGCAATCACTATTCCATATAGAAGATTCCTAGAAAAGAAATATATTTTACAAAACTTTTTGAAAAAGAAATAACAGTTTTCGAGAATATTATTTTTATTAAGGTATTCAAAATTTGTTAAACCAAAGATAATGTTTTTCTAAAAATGGTTTTTAATAATAATAATAAAAAAGAGCTTGTGTATTTTGGAAAAATGTCAAACTTAGAGGTGAAAATCTCAAGTAGGGCTTGGCTGACATTTGCTTGTTTTGGACTTTTCCCCCCTTTTAAAAATTTTGCAAGAAGAGAAACAAGTGATAATTGGAGAGTGCTAGATCTGGGAGTATGGTTGACGAGACAAAATTTCCCAGCCCAGCTCTGTAATAATCTGACAAGGTGGTCTGGCATCATTGTGATGCAGTATGATGTACTTCATATTGAACATCATTGACCTCTTTCCTTTGATTGCTTTATTTAAATCATTTGCTGGCAGTATCTATCCAAACTGAGCTTTTTGTTAGATTTTAAAAGCTCATAATGTATTGGTTCTTGGATGTTCCACCATATACACAGCATTATCTTATTCATTTTAGAGGTGAAGAAGGAAAGTAGTCCGGGCTTACAGTATCTCGGTTTATTTTTGGGTAAAAATATATTTCAGGGTGCCCGTTGGCAAAAACTAGAAGATTGGCCAGCAAGGCACAATTTCAAGATGGTTGCTACACAAAAACAAAATAACAAAGAATTGCACAAACTCTTGTGCTCATGTACAAAGCGATCAATTTTCATTTAAAAAAAACATCAAAGATTTGCACGAACTCGGCACTACGCACTCCCTTGACTTTGTCCATATATATATGTGTATGTGATAATTTCATTGTTGAATGAGATAAAACTCACTAGAGAAGGCACCAATTATTTTTGATCTATTTTCACTTAAAAGAATCAGAATGATAACGTCATATAATGTTAAAGTTATTCATCACCAAAATTGGAAAAAATTTGTATCCAATCAAAGCTCAATAAACTGCATTTAAAATCCCACAATGAAATAACATAAAAAAGGAAATATCGAGTTACCATATTTACCTGTATCTTCAGACTGTGACACACAAAATTCCTTAACAGCATCTAAAAACTTTCTAAAATCATTTGAACAAAACTATGCATACTGCCGTTAGCACATAAATTCACAAAAATATTCTCTGTAGTGGCGGACTGTTGGCAGCACTTTCTGCATGAACCTTTCTTGCGACTAACCCATTCAAAGCCATCTGAACGATCTTTACATTCGACCATATACATTTCCTTCGTACAAACAGGACACTTATAATGACTACCAAGAAAAAAAAAAAAAAAAAAAAAAAAAAAAAACCTTCATTTACGCACCTGTCAAGTAATGCTTTTTTCCCCCCTTTCATTCCAAATTGTACAGAAACTTCAGATTAATCTCATCATATACAGCCATTTTACGGTGTACAGCAAAAAATAAGCAATGTACTTCCTAACTGAGATCCAACACAGAAATAAGTTCTTACAAATATTTTCCCATCAGTCCAATTCACCGCAATCATGTATAACCAATCATGTCATAATAGGGTTTCCATAACATTCAACTGCTCAGGTTACCATAAATGAAACATCAACTTGGCGATAATCCAAGGGGCACCGTAAAATATAGACTAACCCATTTTTGTTCCAAGCAAGCACAGATGTGTTATATGACGATTCGATCATGCAAATTTTTCTCACTTAACTCAGGCACCATCAGGAATATACATAAACCAAAATTAGTTTCCATATGCGGTTCAAAACAGTTTGCAGAAAAGCTTAACTCAGCCCACCAGTCTCCAATGTTATCAAAAAAAGATTTTGCTTTATCATAATCTTGACAATATCATCAATCAAAAATGGCCATACAAAGCATGGTGCATTCAAGTCAAAATCACGTACATCAAATTTTTTAAAGCCATTTCCTGCATGTTCTGTCCGATACTCCATCTCCACTAAAAAACTTTCATGAAATTTCGTCATGCTTCTGTAGCATTCTTCACTTTTGGAACTGGTATAAAATATAGTGTTGCAAATGAACTTTATCAGTAGCCATGTTACATGATCATATTTCAATTAATAATGACATGAGACACTTTTGTTTCACTTAATTTAGAAGAGCACATTATGATAGAGATAGCCATATATATCCTAAGTGAGTCGAGTACTGAAACTTGAAATAACATTATCAGACAGATTACTAGAGACCTTACATGAACACTTTCTCAAGACCTAGATTGTTCTAATGCTCCTTTTTGTAGTATCCTATTTATATCTTTCATTCATAATCAGAGAAGAATTTCTGAATTCTCACCGATAAAAATGGATGGAGAAATGACTTTTTTTAATAGTCATGTTTATGTCACATTAACTTGAAACACGGGAGTAAAGTTAACATTCTTCCCCCCCCCCTTTTTCAAAAACTTTCTATACAGACTGCACTTTTATTGCAATGGCTTTGTTAACAGCTGTATTGTTTGAATTCTACATTCATTTAATTTTGATTCAGAATCCTTTAAAATGAATTTGAGGAAGAGAGAGAGAGAGAAATGTCAGATAAGCAAAATTAAGGATTTAAATGGACTAAAAATCCCTTGGAAAAAATCTATGGACTTTTAAGGACTGTACACACCTCAAGTTACATAAGTCTAAAATAGCTAAAATGTTGAATTATTATTTAAATCTATTGGGCAACAAGGGTTTGTACACATTTCTACACACGGAAATTAAAGACCATTAATGAAAAAATTAAGGACCTATGAGAACTGAATAAATTCAATTAAAAATATTATCTAAAAATTTTTATCGATTTCCACCTCTTTAAGCATCTTTTCTAACAATCAGAAATTTGTCTCAATACGCAAACCAATGCTCTGACTAGTTTCTGCATGCTTTACCTGCTAACTTGTCAACCTCTCCACAATATACCTATGAGGGTTTACTTGATCTGGTAAAAGTTAAAATAGTTCCAACTCCGACAGACGTGAATCAAATTATTGCTATGTCTGAAAGTAATTATAATATCAGACAAAGGTTTAAATAAACCTCTTATTTAAAAAGAAATTAGAACATAAAGGCATGTTCTGATGCTAACAAAATCAATTACAGCTCACGGTGATGTAATTAAACAAGAACAGTCAAATTCAAACTAATAATGTAGACTAGAGGTCAAAGATTATACAATTTAATTTAAATTTAATCTGGCTCAATAACTGTATCATATGAAGAAATAGAAATGGGAAATTATAGTAAAGGCTGAAATTATAAACAATTGGGTAATTTACATAATAATAACTGCACATATCTTTGAAGAATAATTTTCTTTATGGATTCAGTTTCTTTCCTCAACACATTTCCTTTTCATTTTAGAATTTTTGGATTTAATTAAGGATTTCTGTTATTCTAAAAAACACTAAATGCATTAAATGCATTTAGAATGTACAGAAAAGCGGCTAATTTTATTTGTTTAGTAATATGAACATTCAGAAGAAATATGAAATATATATGGTAAGGGTCGGTTACAGAGCTGGTGCGGCAGACTATTTAAAATTCAGTGACATACCGAGCAACAAAATCTAGAAATGGCAAACTTTTAGAATTTACAGCAAACATTGGAAGTAGAATTTAGAAAGGCACTAGGCAGCAGAAAGGTTGCATCAGGAGGGAAAATGCGTAGTGCCAGCTCGGTGTATGATGCATTAAGACATATTAGATAAATCTTTTATTAATAAAAAAATTCCTTTCTATAACACCTGCCCATGTGATAAGATTATGAGCATTTTTGATCTTTTCCATACTTGTGTCTAGTGAAAAGTAGAGAAAATAAAAGGAAGATTAACATGCTAAGAAAAAGATTCTAGTATCAGAAGTAAAACATTCAAATAGTACGTTTTCATTGTTTTTCTAGACGTTCTCCAAAAAGTAAGAAATTCACCGCAAACTTTGTGTAAAATACATCCATTATGTGTTAATAATATGGATACATTTTTTATTTTGTCACATATTTCTAGAATTGTGGGTCTATAAATCTTGGCTTCAAATTCTTTTAAACTTTCCAAGCTCCAATGTCTAAAATTCTAAAGAAAAATTATCCCTACTAATTCTGTAATAGCAAAAAGCCAGAAATATTTTGGAAAAAAAAAGGAGAGAAAAAATGTAAAAATAATTTTATAGACAAAACTGATGCATATTCTGAATATTCTGACACGATTACATGGAAAAAACTCTTACTATGAAAAAATTTTAAAAAAGAAATTTTTAATTAACTATATAGCTAATTTTGCTTTGGCTAAGAACTGTTTTGTCAATAGTGCTTTATACATACATTTTCTATACATTATATCTTGTTTATTTTTCAGACTCAAAATACTGTATTATAAGTTGCCAAAATAAAACTTTATAATATGACAGCGAAAAATAAAAATGTTTTATTTTAAATAAATGTTATTTTTAAATATAATTTCAATATATTATTATTTTAGTAAAATTTATCAATGTTACAATGTTTTAAAAACTATTGTCGAAAAATTCCCAGATTTCGGAATTAAAAACTTTTTATAGAAACTGATCTTAAAATCGCCAAAATGTTGATAAATTGCCAAATTCAGAACCGTTTAACAAAGGCGAAAAGTTGTTTAAGAGCTCTTCTTAGAAAAAATGAATTCCGAAATGCTTATGTTTCACTTCTTGCTTAGAAACTCCAGTACCCCACCATTTATATTAGAAATAGGAACAAATTTTAACCCATGAACCCATTCAAAAGATAACCATATATGTCAGTGAATCGCCAAATATATTGCTCCAAAATGATAATTCACACTCAAAATGGCACTTGTAAAAACACACAGACATTTCTGATGATTAAAATTAAGGACCTTCTGCCGATTTTGGTCAAAATTAAGGACTTTTAAGGACCAAAAATCAATTCCAAAAAACTTAAAGACTCTTAAGGACCGCACGAACCCTGGCAACAACAAAAGGAATCTTATTTCATATAGGAATTATTTTTGATAAAATAATAAAAACAGATGATTTTAGATACTAACTCAACTGATAATAATTCACAGAATTTTTAGCCTTTTCGCTAAAATACCAATAGCATACCAATCAAGATTGCCATGTGTTGCCGTTTGGGGTTTATAAAGAATCAGAATCCCTTTAATTACAAGCATAAGGTAGAAACCATACCATTATGCTTTGTTCAAACGACAGTTTTGTCGCCAAAAAAATTTGTGGTTTAAGGCAAAACAGTCCATTCATGCATGCTTAGCAGGGTTTAAGCCACAGCCAATCAGGGAAGGGAAAGTTGCACGGCAAAATCCAACTTAACTGTTTGCTCCGCTGTAATTGGTCAACTTCTATACTAAGAGACATAAAGTTGAAATGTTAGAATATTTAGGCAAAATCCTTAAACCAGTTTATATATATATATAGCAAGGTCTGGTTGCCTAGCAATGAAGTTTGGCTTTAGATCACTTTTTTAAAACCATTGAGTGAATGAAGCGTTAGATGTTTAAACCATCATCTGGACAAGAAAGAGGTAGAAACCAAATTACACTATAAGATCAAAAATTTGCAAAGTGACCTAATTCTGCTTTGAGGTTGCATTGACTTTCAGTTATAAATGAAAAATCTTTAGATTTAGATTAGAATAAATGAAAATAAATTAAAAAAATAATATTCTTTTGACTTTTTACATAAAAATTATTACACATATTATTAATTTTACATAAAAATAAAATGAAAAGCTTATAAAGTACATTTTAAAAGCTTTAACATGATCTGGTTTGATTAATTCAAATTACACGGTTACTTTCTGATTAGATGTACGGTTTTGTTGCTCTAAATCTAAATCAGTTTCAATAAAGTTAACTGGCACTTTTCTGATAAAGGAACAGTAGTCATCACTAAATGTTAATGCTGATGCAAAATAGCCTAAAAGAGCTATAGGAAGAACCCTAGCGACATATTTAAGATGCAGCCTTACTCAAAAACATAACTGTAGTTAGTTCATCATAATCTTTTGCTATGGATAATTTCTTTTCCCAAAAGAATTTAATGTCAGTTTCTTCATGAATGAGCACAAACACAGATTGTACAATTCCTCTCAGTTTATTTGCTAAAAATTCCATATCAGGAAATATCTCTGCATCAAAATATATTCATTTGGAACAATTTGGCTACTATTTTGCGAATAGATTACCAAACTTCTAATTACATCAATCTTGTTGGATTAAAACAGCAAGAGCTTAGTCATGATGCCTTTGAAAACTGCATTCTGTATAACAGAGAAAATACCATAATGCACCTTAATATGTCTTTCACATCTTACATTTAGTTTATTAAAATATTACCCATTTTTTTGCGAATGACTTAAATTTTTTAACTACCAGAATTAAATAGCATAACATAAAACAAAAGTAAATTTTATGCAAAAATGAAATAAATAAATTTTTACTATCTTAATGATTTGAATTTTTCTTCTTTATGGTTTACTGCCTCAAGAAAACCTTAATGCCATAATGATTGCATAGAGTCATTCTGCTGATATATTCGCAATCTTTCTTCCTTTTTTATTCGCTACATATCATTCTCACTTTTGAAACAACCAGTTTCCTGTGACATTTTTATGAGTAGTGGTGTTGCCTTCTGTTTTATCAATAATTGTTCCATGTAAATAGTGAAATGATTCTGTCCATGATACGAAATGTTTTAATGCAGTCAATAACTGAAGATTTATTTTTCATACCAATTCCTTGAACCTATTTCTTCTACAACTCCAGCCGTTTTTGTCCTTGAATTTTAGTATTTTTTAGCAATTTTACTGCCAGGAAACCATTTTCTAAAAAATGCTGCAGCATGATTCAATGCATTCAGTGGCAGGTTGTGCCCCAATAAAAAGGCAGAGAACAAGCATTCTGCATTAATATCTTTTTAGTCCTCTGTTTCCACAGAAAAACTTAATTCCCCCCCCATTACAACTCAAGCTGTCTTTATGTACGCACATGTTTAAGAACATCGGCCATCCCACAGTGCGAAATCAAAAAATCATAATGACAAATGGTACACATTGCAATATTACATTTTCTTAATGAAATAATACAAGGAAAAAGTATGACCTTGTATTTGTCTGTGTAGGTTTTTTGAAAAGTACATGAGTATTTTATATTTTTTGCAGACATAGCTAAGACAAAAAGATTGCAGTTTCTTAAACCATTTCTAGGGAGCACTTATGGATGCTCTGTAGCGAGACAAACAAAATAAGCAACCCTGGTCTTTGTGATCACCGGCTGGCTGACTTACACCAAAAGACACGTAGCGGCACTTGATTCTCATTGGAGAACTTGAATATGCCTTTCGAACTCTCACACACAAAGCAAAAACATGCCATAACTCACTGATGAAATGACTTCGGTTCTTTTTTACATGTATCTAGAGAAAAAAACAAGCACTTTCAGATGCCAAAAATAACTTTTTGGGTGCAAATAATGAAGTTTTAAGCCAAGGTAAATAAAAATTGTGAAAAAATTTAAGAATAAGGGAAAGTCGGGCGAAATATGTTCCAAAGTATGCTTGGAAATCGGGAGAGTTGGCAACTCTAAAACAAGAATTAAAAAAAAAAAAAAGGGGGGGAGGGGGGTAGAAATTGCTGAAAAATATCAAAACTTACCGTATTTTTTATATTAATAAATTAAAAAAATACTTCACAGCTAAATAAAAGGCTGACTACATCTCTCCCTGGTTGATACCCCTGTTCTTAGTCCTAAGTTTATATAAAAAACATATTTTGCTTTAAAAAAAAAAGAGGGCGGGTCTTTAATGATTTAGTAGTTCAAGAAAGCATGTTTTATTTATAATATTTTTGCCATATTATTTGAGGTACTTGGAAGTATTGAATGTGTATATGATGCACAGTGAAACTCTTGATTTACTTCTTTAATTTGAAGGATTGGATTATTCAATTATGGCAAAGTACACGAGGACTATCTGCCTAAAGGGAGGGATGCCTTTGTGGAGGACTTTCTAAGGGAAACTGGCTTGTATACACGTTACACATGAGAAAAACCACGAAAATGCCCATGCAGCCAGCCCGGTTGCTCGAACCGAACTACCAGTGTTCAGCGCCTTTACTGCTCGGCCGCTGGTGGGCTCTTTAATTTGAAGAAATCTGCAGCTGAGACGCATCAATTGCTTCTAGAAGCATATGGTGAGGCTGCCGTAAGTGACAGAAGTTGTCGTGAGTGGTTTCAAAAGTTTAAAAATGATGAATTTGACGTCGAAGACAAAGAACATAGCGAAAAGAAAGTATACGAAGATGTAGAATTAGGATCATTATTGGATGAAGATCTGTGCCAAACACAAGTAAAACTTGCACTTATATTAGGAGTGACTTAGCGATGAATTTCAAATCATTTAAAATCATTGGGAATGATTCAAAATCAAGAAAATTGGGTTCCATATGAACTGAAGCTCAGAAAAATCTAACGCCAATTTTTTACACGTGAAATGCTGCTTGCCAGGCATAAAAGAAAGGCCATTTTTTTGCATTGTACAAGGTGTGACACAGAGACAAAAAAAGGAGACTAAGTGTGTAGCTCGAAAAAGAGTGGAGTTAGCAACAACGGTTTTGGTGACGTCATCCCACACATCTCCTCTATCCATGAGGCCAGTTTCGACTTAAATGATCACAGCACTTGGGAGTACTGCATCATTGAGTGATCATGTGCAACTGCATTCTGCTGGAAAAAATGTCTAATGTAAAAACCAAACAGTGAAGCAACATCAAGTTTCTTGTGAAACTTAAGATATCAGACACAGAAACATTTCAAATGTTAACTGAGGCTTATGGAGATGAAACTGTCTCGTGCACGTGTATTTGAATGGCATAAGTGGTTTTCAGCGGGAAGGGGCAAAGTACGCATGTCAAAATCAATTCAAGGCAATGTTAATTGTGTTCTTCAACATTAATGGAACAGAAATGGTTGAATGGGTTCCTAGCAGTCAGACTGTTAACACTACTACATTAAAGTACTAAGACTTCATGAAAGAAATTAGGGAAAGCCACAGTCATGGAGTGATGGATGGCTGTTGCACCAGGACAATGCACCTGCTCACACAGCCATATCTGTCAAACAGTTTCTAACCAGCAAAAACATTACTGTGATGGGGCATCCTCCTTATTCACCTGATTTCGCTCCACATGACTCTTTTTTATTTCCTAAGGTTAAATCTTGCTTAAAGGGAAGCTATTTTACCTCAGTTGAAGCGGTTCATGGAAAAACGGAGAATCTCCTGAAGGGTCTTCTAAAAACCTTGTTCAAGAACTGTTACCAGCAGTGGCAGCACCAAATGCAGAAGTGTGTGAATGCTAAAAGGGACTGCTTTGAAGGTGATAAATGTCACGGAGAACTGACTCTGCAAGTACAATAATTTATTGGACCAGTCTCGTTTTTTTGGTCATCGCCACTAGTGATGAAAAGTGGATCCACTATGATACCCCCCAAAAGAAGAAACTCCTGGATTTACCTGGCCAGACTTCAATATCAACAGCTAAGTTGAATAGTTGGGGGGGGAGTTATGTTGTGTATATGGTGGGATCAACTTAGTGTCGTGTATTATGATTTGCTCAAACCGAACAAAGCCTATTACTGGAGCTCTCTACCAAACACAACTGACGAGATTGAGCCAAGGACTCGAAGAAAAGTGCACTCATTACTCCTCCAGACACAACAAAATTATTCTCCTGTATGATAATGTTCATCCACATGTCGCGGCACCCATCAAAACCTACTTGGAAACACTCAAATGAGAAGTTCTGTCCCCCCAATGCATTCCCCAGCCATAGCTCCTTCTGATTATTACTTGTTTCTATTGATGACGCACGGCCTGTCTCAGCAGTGCTTCAATATCATATGAATATACCAAAACTTGGGTTATTTATGGATAGCCTCGAAAGATGAAGTCTTCTTCCTATGCAGTATATCTGTATGCTGGCAAAAAGATGGGAGAAAGTAGTGACTGGGATGGATTATACTTTGAATAAAACATAACATTCTTTCACAATAAAAAATTTTTGATAAAAAAAAAAAAAAAAGAAGAAAGCAGCGAAGCCTTATTTGTTCTTTCGATATTACTTTTTATATATTGTTAATAATTATTTATTAGGCCTTTTTAGTAAAAATGAGGATAAAGAAATTCTGTGTCAGAAATCCTTAGTAAAAATTTATCTGGAAATTTAAAGCTCAATATAACTGTTGCAATTCACTGAAGATTGTAACAAAGTACGTAAACCACATTTGGCATTATTAATGCAAACAAATACGCCAAATTTCAAAATGTGACAATATATAAATTCCCAAAGCTCCAATGTTTTTGCAGAGTTGCCTAGAAAGACACCTGTTTTAAGATAATGGTAAACATTTTGCACGTCATAATTCAAATTTAATGATAATTTATAAAAATTATTTAAAAATACAAATTTTTAACATCAGAAAGATAATACAAGAATTTTACTTGAATTAAACATAAATTTCAATTTTATGAAATAAATAAGTTTAATTTAAAAGTCAATATTAATAAATATATGCTAATACTGGAGGGGTGTGAAAATTTTGACTGCTTCTTCTAGAAAAATAGCTGCTGCGATTTGTATAAAATTATGTATTTTGCATAGTTTAAATGCGCAGAACTGAAATATGGAAAAAAAAAAAAAAAAAAAAAAAAAAAAAGGGAATGTCATTTTAGAAACGTTTGATTTTGTGTCGAAGTAAGCACACTAGAACAACACTATATATAAATCTACACATACAAAGTCATGCTTTTGAGACATGAAAAACAGAAGATGAATTTTGTCAATCAGCTTACTAGAATAAACAGGAGATATAGAACTGTCTCTCTATTTTTTTTAAGAGGTGCACAATCAAACAATTTTGAACAGGCTATTTGACAACAGTGACAAAAGTGATAATCCATAAACCTGTTGACAATTAATTGGCAAAATATCCACATTCATTACTGACATTCAACATGCAGCAAAGATTTCAGATGTTGGTACATTTTTGGCCTTCTATTATATATGAAAGAAGGTAACAAACAACAAGACAAAGAATGGAAAATGTTGATAAAAATAACTTCTGAAATTAAAATCAGAAAGAATCCCTAGAAACTAAGTTATTTTTAAATAAGCTATCAAAAGTTTTCTATTTTTTTCCTTTGTTAATATATGAAATTAAATTTTTGAATTTACAAAAACATAAGTATGAAAAATGCACTCAATTTATTTTATAAGAAAAACAATATTTTTTGGTTATCTGATACCTACTGAAATATTGCCAAAAAATACCATCTGTGACTAATTCTTGTGGGCATTTCACAAGCTTAGATGTTGCTCTGAATTCTTTTGTATAGACATAATTTTTATTTCTTTTTCTATTCATTTTAAGCTTTGTTTTCTTTTTCTTGGAGGAGAGGGACAAAAGGAGTTTGGGAAAGGCTGCCATTTTTTATTATTTAAATGCCAACTTTGAACTTCAGATTGATATCTATGAGCAAAAAAAGTAACATGTGTGGGAGGTAAAATGTATCAGGATGCAGCTCATCACCTTCCTACTTAACAAAGTTCATATAGATAAAGACAAGATCAAAAAATAACAATCTGTTTGATGCCAAATCAATACCTGCCAGATATCAAGAAACAAGATTTCATTGCCAAAAGACTGCCTGCAGCAATCGGTAGGTACTGAATAAACAAGAAATTAAAAAATAAATAAATAAAATAAAATAAAAATTTGCTTACCTCTGTAAGAACGTTTTTTTTCTTCGCGCAGCCTTTCGCTTTTTCTTTACTTCTCTTCCTCTGCGGTGGTCGCTGCTTATCTTTGTCCCTCAACCATCCTTTACGTTCATCCCAACATTTCAGACAATAACGAAGAGGAGGCTTATTTAGCTGGCCACATTTATTACATCTCCATTGATCCTGGGAAATATTAAATCAGAACAATATATTATAGCAAAAATTTAATATTTAATCCTATGAATAAAGCTCTAACTTAATTTCTTAGTATCAATAATTCTATACATTTAGTTCCTATTTTAGAAAAGTTGTCCATGCATTAAATAATATGTTTCTATTACATTAAATACTAAAAATAATTAAAAACTAAACAAGTTTGAAATTTTATTGTATACTCCTTTAAAGGTTCTAATACGATATTTCAAAATATTTATTAAAAAATTACATTAAACACTTTGTGTTAATTTTTAAAAATATTTTAAACAACTTTCTATAGTCTAAAAGAAATTTTAGCATGCATAAAATGAATAACTATCACACATATTTCAAATTATAAATTAGTAAATAATTTATGTTTTTTATCTTTTTACTTCCCTCTTTTTCCTTTTTTTGGGGGGGAAATAGTTAATAAAAAAGCTAAACTATGTAATCAGATTCTTTTAAGGTTTTTTTTTAGAAGGCATGGCAAAATTAAATACAGAAAATAAAACTATGTTTTTAAATACTAGTAAGAGGGAACTGATTACTTGTATGTGTTCATTAATTTTATAAAATTATATTTGCACGCTGATTTTAAGATGACTTGAAATGAAAAATAAAATTATGCCAAATAATTTTTTTTTAAATTCGGACTTACAGATTCTGATATTTCAACATCAAAACATTCATTTTCAGAGGAGCTATCATCAGCCCAAAACTCTATATCACTGTCAGTCCGACAGATATAGGTTATGACTGTCTTCAGCGTTTCCTAAAAGGAGCTCAAGTGTTAATATAACAAAGGCGACATGAATTTACACTAAAAAATGAGCAGTTCACATGGATTACAGGTTCGTATCTGTATAAATTCCATACATGCAATAAAGTTTTAATTTTTTTTTAGTGAAGTAATTTAAAAATAAAAGCATCTGGTACCTGTGTATCAGCCAACTCCCATCAATACACAGACAAAAATATCACTCACGACTCTGTTTTTCTGTAAACATAATGGCAATTCTTGAAGTTGTCCTTGCTTCTAAAAAGATGTGATTTTACATTTCTTTTTTTGGTTAAAGGATGCTTGGGATGGCATCTTTTTTTTCCCCATATATTTTTAACATCAGATTCAGACCAACTAGAACAAGTGCATGGCTGTAATGAATCATTATTTCCTCTGCTATAATCCTCTTCCACTAGCTGTTTCTAAGGATAATGTATAGGCATCTTGTATTAATTTTTACTACACTTTGCATCAAACATTTACTAGATTTGTCAAGAAATGATTCAGGAGCAATCCATTATTTCCATGTATGTAGTATTTTGCTAAAAGTCACAATATTTCAACCCTCACACGATGAAACAGCCCATGACAGAAATGTATATAATGAAAATGTATTTTTTGATTACTAAGGGAGAGTATTCAAGGTTGAGATTCATTACTTGAAAAATATTGTCATCCTTTTATATTTCTATGATTACATTCTAAAGGCTGAAAGATGCGAGATCACCCTAAATAATTTATATATTAATATGAATATATAATAGGCATTTAATACATAACAAAAGTGCATTAACAACTGTCAGCTAACTGCTAAATTAAAAGCTGGGAGCTGAAATGAGGGAAGTCTCATGCCTTCTTATGCAGTTATGTCTAAAAATTTGTTTATACAAATGTGACAACACAAAAATTTATTGCAATTAAATTTTGTTCACACATGTCTAATACTATGAGATATCTAACAGTAACATGAAATAATTACAGAGAGTAGGGGGCATAGAGTAGACTGTAATGGAATGTGGGAGAACACAATATGAGGAGGCATGTAGTTGAGTAATTTAAACGTCTGCATTCTAGAGGTGACTGGAATTGCAGTAGATTGTAATTGGTGAACTTTAGATGAGCTTGATGAAATTCTCCCTTCCGGAAGTTAATAGCATGTTGAAAATGGTGGTAAATTGTCAATAAACATGCACTTTCCTGTTGCAATCATGTTTTTACTGGTGCATTCTTTAAAGTCTGTACTAAACCTTGTTTTGTATTATGAGGGGGGGGGACCAAAACATGACATCGCATATTTCCAGAATTTTTCAGCTAATAATGAGTATCAACACCCCACACACTTTAACATGCCTCACAACAGGCTCTCATATAATGAATCAGGCTGTTGATCAAAGCTTGTCACAACACATCCCATTCTTCTAAACAAGAAGATTTTAAAGTCCCGAGAGTCCCAACATTATGCAATAGTTTTTCTACAACATCATAAAAATGCTTTATATTATTTAGATCTGCCCACTTTACTAGCTATACATATGAAAAATATCACTGATCAACTGAACTCTGTGTGGCCTGGTGGTATTGTCCTTTAATGTTTTTCATGACAGGCAATTTGCATTGCTAAGCCTAACATCGGGAAAACATTCTCATAAATTAAATTTGTGGCCCAATTATTCCAATTTTTGGCACATTAACACTCAGGTATTTGTCAAAATTAATTTGAAAACTTTATTCATATTTTCCTTGCCATTTGAAATATATATATATAAAAAAAAATACTCTCTATGAGGAATGAACAAAACCCTGAAACAATAAATAGTACATATATTCCCATATCACCTCTCCCCAAAAAAGTTCAGAAGCATTGAGAACATCACTATGGTTTATAACAGCTGACACATGTAATGGAATAAAAGTCTTTATGTTGGAGCTCATGGTCATGGAGCGATTTTCAGAAAATGATATTTTGTGAGATGGTTCTACTTTATGGTGAATGTGGGCGCAAGGCACAATCGGCAATGTTTTTCTGCATGCCTGAATCATTTATACAAAACAATTCTACAGGTCGTGAAACATTTCTGGGAGACAGGATGCATGACTTCAATCCAGCAGACCAGGTAAGGTAGGGCGGAAAGTACGACCAGAAGATGTCTTGTTATACACCCTCACATACTCAAACAGCAACACAAAAAGATATATGTAAAAACTGTGGCCTTTCGAAAAGTCACGCTTGGAAAATCCTAAATGAATTAGGTACTCATCCATACCAGACAACACGTAATCAGGCATTACTGGATAGAGATGTCTAGGGACGTTTCGCAAGGTGCAACTACGTCATGAAGCAGATAGAGGTGCAGCAAAGATTCTTGGCAGATACAGTGACGACGGATGAGGCCTGCTAGCAGAATGAAATGTACAATAGGAAGAACACCAAATACTGGGCATTAGAAAATCCATCATGTTCTGATGATGTTCGACATCTAATATGGGTTTGGGTAACGTTTGGTGAGGAATTTATAATAACAGGCTAATCAGCTTAATATATTACCAAGGTATGTTAACAGCCGCACAACATTTAGAACTTCTGCAAGATACCCGATTTTGTTGATAACATGGCATTGCTTCAACTTCGTAATGAATGGTTCCAATATGACGAAGTGCCTGTGCACAAGATGTCCCAAGTGAAGCAGTACCTGAGAAATTTGGAGAACGAATAATTGCATATGGTGGTTTTGATGAGTGGCTTCCACGTTCACTTCACCTGACCCCAACAGACTTTTTCCCGTGAGGATACCTCAAACAGCACGTGTATATGACTCCTCTACAAACACTGCAGGCCTTTTAATGACGTATTATAGATGCTTATGCAAATGTGTCACCCATTATGCTACGAGTGCAACATGATATTCTAACAAGGGTGTAGATGTGCTTTTCAGGCGAGAAGTTTAAACATCGAAAATAAAGATAGCTTGTGATAACTGTTTTTTTTTTCTCTCTCTCTAAGATCTTTTAGTCACGTCATAGTGTAAAATTGCAAACTAAAAGACACACGTTTAAAACGTTCGGTTCTTAACATTCATGTCCACAAGGTATCTTTACACACTAAATCAACGTTACTCTACAAGTTTGTAACTCACTTTTTCTTCCTAATCTCATACCGTTTTTGAGATAGGGATACTAACTTTGCCTTTTTCTACCAGGTGGTGCTGTAAGCTCTCTCATCTAGCAGTGCACAGCCAATTTACTATACCTAGACACCAATTTTATGACTATAGCTGCATTCATTTGGCAGTTAAACAGGTGCTACTGGACTTTAGTGGGAACCCTGTATGTGTTACAATAGTAATAATAAAAAGACTGAAAAGAACAAAAAAGTGTATGCCAACACTTAATGCTGCATCGAGAATTCTATGTTGCTATGCTACTTGTAAAATTTTTGTAATTTTGCTGTTTAATTGTATATGGAGTAAGTATGAAGAAAATGATGCTTAATAATAAAGCTAAAAAATATCTGAATGATTTCAGATTTTAAATTATGTCCAAAGGGGTGTTTAGTGTGTTACCTTTATGTATTAAATTTCATGTTCTTCGCACTTAAACCATAAAATTCAGTTCAGTAGCAATGTCACAAAATAATTTGAAAATGAGCATATCTTTAGAATTTCCGATACACAGTTCCGCGAGCTGGAGATAAAAAGGTTCTCCCCCCTGTAGAGTGTTACCATTGCTCGCTTTTAAATCGGTGAATTTGTTACTCAAAAATTCATTAAAGTTTTACAAAATATGAAATCGATAATAAAACAAATTCCAAATTTGGTTTTCCACATGCCCATATTCGTAGCAGGATTATGTCATTCAAAATTTGATGGCTCTATATACAGTTGTTTTATCACAATACAAGAAATATGCATACATTTATGCAGATTTTTCATGATTTAATTTCTTCAAATATAATGCAGGACTCTAATATTTGGTGCAATAGTTTGAAAACTGATTCACCATTTATAGTGATTCAATGCAAAACGAAAACAACAGTTCTTCAGGGACAAAGCCCTTTTGGACTAATAATAATAGCAACACCCACTCCCTAACAACTCCCAGAAAGGCCTAAGGCTCAATTATCTCATCTAATTCCACACAATCACAATTTCCTATAATGAAAATAAGCAGTGATATACTTTCCAATACACATATTTTAGTTTGATCAAAATAGCTTCCACTATGTTGGCGAGATTATAATGGAGCGTTAATGAAGAGAACAAAGCTTTCAATTTTGTTACATTCAAGAATGGGTATGCCTTTCTTCACAATAGATGAGCTCTCTTTTGGAATCTGTTGAGGAGATATACCACTGGTCACCAGACTAAAAGGGCTTATATAACAGTGAGGTTCTTCTGACAGCTTGCTCTGTCTTAATCTTTTTAAGGCAGTGGTTCTCAATCTTTTATACTCCTCTTTCACCATAGCCGGCTATTCCCTCCTCATCTCCTTTCCCATACTCAAAAAATATGTATACATTTATTTAGATTACTTTTTATGTGCTTTATAAATTAAACAGGTATAGAAAATGTTGATAAATATCAAAACTGAAGAAAGGTAGCTTTTTTGTACCCATAACACTAAAACTAAATACTTGAGAGATACATAAAAGACTGACCACACTCCCCTCCAAACTACAAAATTCTCTCTCAGGGGGAAATTCCTTCCGGTT
The DNA here is from genome assembly GCF_044657685.1 of Stegodyphus dumicola. Classification (NCBI taxonomy): domain Eukaryota; kingdom Metazoa; phylum Arthropoda; class Arachnida; order Araneae; family Eresidae; genus Stegodyphus; species Stegodyphus dumicola. The sequence goes on along the minus strand of NC_140768.1, from coordinate 240,464,822 downwards.
GAGATCCCTTGCTCTAAGGCTTCATGCATATAATGTCACTTATTAATCCGTCACAGGTGGTGATGTTCTTGACAAGCCTGCTGGTAATGGTTATCACCTAGTGACGTAGTTTAGAATTTGGATACCACTATTTGAGACACTGGTAATAACCACGAAATCTCCACTTAAATCTGAGCAGCCTCAAACCTACCAATAGTTCTCCACTTTATTTAATTATCTAAACAGTTGTGAGAACCCATTTTAATTGAAACCAGTCTAAATGATTTTTCATGAAACATAATTCTCTAAATGAATTCCTCAGATTTTTTTTTAAACAAGTACCCTTTTAATATTTTAACAACTAGTAGATGTTTCAATTACATTTACAATTCCCAAATCAATAACATCATTTCTTAAACTAGGGATAGCTGTCTGGAATTAATACAAAAAATATGCTCCTCACATTAATTCTGGACACAAGTGTATTTAGCAGAGCTGCTATGAAGGCAAACTGCAGAGAATAACTACTTAAAGCAATTTTTAATGTGACTGCCAAATGATTACAATTTAATTGATCTGCCGACATTGAAAATATATTTACAATTAAAAGGAGTTAACAGACTGTCTGCAGTGCATTGGTGGGTACCAGCTAATGCTTAAGTACCAGATATTTAAAATTGGTTCAAATACTTATATCATTCACTTTAAAAGATAAAAAATGAGTTTAATCTTTATAAAAAGTATCAAATTTTAAGAAACTAAAAAAACAGCATGCTAATCTTTTTTTTTTTTTTTTTTTTTTTTAAACAAGCATTTTTAACTGACAAAAATTGTTTGGAAAACAAAATTGGTTTAATCAGCTTTCTGTTTAGAGAAAAGCATTTTTGATAAATTACAATTTTTACAGCTGCTAATAAAAATCATGCTAATCATAAAAAATTAGAAAACTATACTTTTCAAATTTGTTTCAAGAAAAACTTGAAATTTGATTGTTTATTATTTCACAAGTAGCTAATTTTTTTAATATCATAAAAGCAAATTAACAACACCAACACTTACTTCAAATTTTTCATTTAAGTTTTATCTGAAAGATTGCAGTGTGTTTGAACCTTTAAGATTCTTTTTAAGATAGATGCATTTAAACATTTTCAGCTTTAGTCAAAAAAAAAAAAAAAAAATTTTTTTTTTTTTTTTTTTTTTTTTTTTAATGTAAGAAAATGACCACATATTATATCTGTTTGCAGATTGACGGTTAAAAATGTTTATTCACATTCTGACGAATGAAAGATAACTTACAATACAAATGCAAACATAAAAACATAACATGTTAAAATAATAAAAGTAAATGAAATACAATGTGTTCCAATACAATAACAAATATATACAGAAGTATACATTGTATTAACTTTCTAAATGATCTAAAATGTATTAACTTTCCAAATGTATGCTTTAGAGCAAACAATAACTCAGCATAGTAAAACTAAATAGGCATACAGAACTCAGTATCTTTAAAGGTAGTTACATTCAAGGTGATAGAAGGTCTATGTGTGTGCATGGAGGGGACTCAATAAAGTTAGAAAGAGATGTCCTAGATATGCTACTAAAATTTTATAAATTTGTTGATGTTGAGTATCAGTCTTCTGCATTGCCAATGCTTTGAAGTTGTTTTCTGTTTATCTATCACAGTGGGAAAACAGCAATTTTCTATTTACATTCACAAAGAAAGAGGCAATGCCAAAACAATCATTTCTAAAATGAATCAATTTAAAAAATTCAGTCATTTTGGGTGACAGAACAGATGTACAATGAATACCTCAAAAAAATGTAAATCAAAAAGATAACTGAATGAAATCTTTAAGTTTCAATGCATTATGGATAACTTAAACAAAAACATATTTGACAAATATTAATACCAGGAAACAAATATGCACAACTTAGTGACCAAGGGCAGAAATTTGTGCCAACAAGAAAATACCATTTGTTTTAGCTAATGAAAAGGTAAAAATTAGCCCCCCCCAAAAAACTATACCATTCCTGAAGATACTTTACTTCCTTATTGCAAAATAACATATGAAACTAAAAATGCAACTTTCAGCAGTGCATGGCTGAAGCTACTGAACTTAGTGGTGCAATTTCCCCCTCCAAAAACTTTTACTATGCAAGAATGATCACTCTAACAACTTCAATACTATGGATTTACTTAGTATGTTCCATATTAGAGGCAAACTTACTAAATCCCGCAAAAGTTTGGCATCCTTACAAATTCTCTGCAAAAAGAATGGTGGGAAATTTCAATAGATGAACTGAAGCCTACAAGAGATAATTTTATGAAACTTATGGCTCAGAATTAAAACCAAAGGTGGATGCTTCTTTCTTCGTTATAATTATTTCAGAAAAAATTGCTGTTGAAATTCAGGTTATTATTAAGACCTTGATATTGATATTCAATCTGCTTATGTTCGTGGACACTGGAAATTTTGGAAATGAGAGGGCTGATGCTCTAGGTAAGCCAGCCATGAAATTTCATATTGATTTAAATTTGCACATTCCGGTTTCTCACTGAAAGCATTTTTATTAAAATGATACTATTTGTATTTGGAACAGACAATATCTAACCTTGGAGACTTTGTAGAGCCTGTCTGTATCTTGGCCACCAATTTTTTTTTTCTGACTAAGACAATTTCTACTTTTTGAAATTTCATTCTCAATTTAGATTACTGAGTTTTCTTTATTACTATTTTATTTATTCTAAAAGTTTTTAAAATTAATTTCCCTCTTATTTCCAGTGCTATTGTACATTTTTAAAATTTTGTTAGCAATGTAACTTACATGTGTATGCCTCATGATATACTTTGTAGAACACATGAAGTTAAAATTAGAGGTAACAAAAACAACAACAAAACAAAAAAAAGAATATTGATTGATCAATGACAACAACAAAACTCCGCCTACAGTCAAAAGTCATTAATCCGGTCCTCAAAGCTACAGACTTTCTGCGCATGCGTCAATGCATAATGCCGTTCACGGATGCGCATAATACGTTTACGCATGCACGTTTAATGTACAATGGTATAAGCTAAGCTAAAATTATCTAATTATCTATTTCAGTTAATGTTGCAGATTGCGTTGTTCCTTAATCTCTGAATTGGATCCGGCTTATTATTTTTTGCAGACTGTTAGAGCAATTTTATAAAAGTAAGCTTGAACTTTGGATTATGTCAAATAGAATTTGCTATATATAATTATTAATATGTAAAGGATCTGCAAAGCGAAAGTATGTTTCGATGTAAATCAAACAAAAAGTGGAATTGTTGCAAAAAATGGATAAAGGCATATCCTTTGTTTCTCTAACCATTCCGAAATCTCTTTATCAATTTCACGCTGCTCTGCAGGGGCCGCAATGAACTGGAAGTTGATCTGTTAGCACTATCCTTATCGTCAGGGCAGATGTTTTTATTTTATTCGATTTATAATTCCTTACTAAATGTAGTATTTCGTCTTCGATATGATTTAAATCAAATTCCTCGTCATTATTAATACGACGAGTACACATCAAATAGTTTTCTGGTTGCAATTTTCTAATTTCGACTATGCGTAATGTATGCTTTACACATGTGCACGTTGAAAGAAATGTTTAATAAAGTAAACAGATTAATATTAAGCTTTTTTTTTTTTTTTGTAAATTTTGATACCCTTTAGATCATAATTGCTCTTTATTTCATAAATTATGGTTTCATATTTTTAATTTTATAATTTCTGCATGTCATCTTACCAGATTTAAACTGATGATCTATAATTCGGAAAGATCGATAATCCGGAATCGCCGAAGTCCCGACGAGTCCGGATTAAAGACTTTTGACTGTATATATTTGAATGTTAATTTAAAAAAGAGCACAAACTGAACTGCCTGTAGCAGTTTCAGAGAATACAGCATAGCTATTTTAGATGCTAGTATGTACAGATAACATCAAACTGAGATTAAAAATGTGCTTTTCTGAACAGCTAAAACTTTAGTTCCAATGGCTGCTCTACATTATGAAAGAAGAGTATACAACATTTTAATTCTGAAAAGGATATGTATCAACATCACTTGATAAATGAGTAATTTGTAAACAAAATCAATGATAAAAAATATCACATTTCTTATGTACCAACATCAATTGATAAATAATGAGAAATTCGTAAACAAAATTGTGGCAAAAATCATCACATTTCTTATGTCTTTGAAACAGCAGACCAAAAAAAAGACCACTCTAACTAAGCCTTCAGGTTATGATATAGTTATTGAAAAACAAATTGTAATTTTAGCATCCTTTGATAGATAAATATTCCTTTTGCTTTCATTGCATAACTTGAGGTGAACCAGTAACACTTATGAATAAAGGTGATGAAACAACCAGTAACACTTATGAATAAAGAAGGTTAGTATTTTAGTTAACTATCAAATAAACTAAATTCATGTAGTTAACTGAAAGTTATATAGTATTCATGTAGTTAGCTGGAAATTTTAAGTCCTCAGATAAGAAAGCTTATAAATGTTTCACATTTAATATAATTAAATGAGTACGCTTTAAGTTTCACATCCAGTTCTTATTTGTTGGAATTGTTAAAAAAAAATCTTCTTTGCAAATCCAAGTTGAAGAATTCATATCGGTACTATTTCGTTACAGAAGCGCCAGTTGAAAATGCACAAATTTCTTTTGGCCACCGTTTATTGCTAAGTGTAAAATTATGAAATAATAATAGAGTTCAAAAGACTAAAAAAATTACTTCTGTAAAAAGTAAATTTTTTTAAATTACATAATTCTTAAAAAAAGTAAATTTTTCTTTTAATTGTTCAATCTAGAGTATTCTACACATTAAAAAAATAATAAAACAAAATTTAATCTAAACAGGTGGCATAAAGAACATTCTACACATAAATAAAAAATAATAAAACAAAAAGGAATTCAATCTAAACAGGTGGCATAAAATTACAAACATCATTCAGTATTATGGAAAAAAAAATTAGTTTTTTAATGTAACCAACATCACATAAATTCTATCAAACATGACTCTAAATGGTGGCGAGCAGTGCCTTCGCTGAAATTTGTTTCTCCATTTAGCACTGCCCCACAATTTGTGTATGGATCCGGCTTTGGGGGTCTACAAAATTATAACAGTGATTCACATGTTCAGCATTTCTTAATTCCTCTTTCTTATATTCTTTCTAGCAGTCTGAATTTGCTGCCATCTGCAATATTTTCCTCAATGGCAGCCATCAATGTTGTAGCACAACGATTGGGAACGGCAACCATAAAACATTCCTTGCTTTTCCGGCATAAATTCCTGAATACCTGCTGTTCTGGAAGAACACATCCAATGTTGTTTTTCCTTTTTGTGAAAAGACTTTCGTCTATGTTTATGATTTTGTTGGCTCCACCCATTTTATTTCTTTTACTAGACATCAAGCTATTTTGCACATACCTCCCTCAAGTAGTTACTGAACTCTAACTGAAGTTCATAAATTTAATCAAAGTCAATTTCTGACACTATGGATAGCTAACACAAATGGTACTCAGGAAAGAAAGATGCGAGCCTTCAAACCATGATTTGGTTCTCAATTTATTTTTTCACAGCAAAAATGTATGTAACAGTGCCATACATGAGCTTTGTTTGAGTCAAAAGTTAACTTCATTGAGTGATTTTGAGAACAAAGTCAATTGTTACGATTTATTCCTTTCTAAGGAATTTTATTGCTGCCAATTTGTCACTAGGTAATTTCCAAATTGTGTAGTTCATTATACTAAAAAAAAAAGGGGGCGGGGCAATATATGGCCAAAAAAATAATGTGAAATTATATTTCAAACAAAAACTGGAAATCTCAAGCCACAATATTTGGCATGTTTAACTGTTTTCTTTTCATTTTTAACTGACGCCGCTCTAACGGAATAGTACCTTCATCTCAATCATACATACAAGAACATACTTCCCAACTTCAACAAGTTTACTATAACACGAGCACAAAATCTTTTAGCCTACACAAATAAATAGATCATATTCTAAAATTTTAAGTGATTTAAAGAACAAGAAGAAACGTTTCTTCATTATAGGAATCCTCATTTTCAACTCTTCAGTAGATTACCTCTCTTTGGAATATTTTCAAAATACACACATGACAGTTGTTTATGTATGCACTAATGTACACTAATCGAATCACGAATGTCGCTGCCTACGCATCTAACTATCTAACGACGTATCTAAATGCCACATCTAAATTTCTGCAAGCGGTGGTTCAGCTATAATTCTATGATCAAATGCTCAATCTAGTTTTAAAAGGATTTATTAAAATACTAAAATTAATCTAATCTAGAATCTAGAATCGAATCTAATGTTACATCTCAGGAGCAGTGTTCTAGCTGCGTCATAACAAATCTAAAGTCAAGTTCTCACTGTTGCCATTCTGAGGCAGAGAAAAGTTTGTTTCTAATGAAACCGGAACATCGGCATAGTGAAAGTTTCTAGTCAAACCGGAATATCCCAGCCCCCGTTGGACAATTGTCCAACATCATTTGGAAATGGAAGTGGACTGATATTGGAGACGACTCGACGAAAGATTCCATCTGAAGTTCTGACGTCTACGACTCGTACTAGTCCATCTGGACCAGGAAAGGTCTCCTCGATGCGAGCTAGTGTCCACTTCACGGGCGTCTTGTTTTTATCCTTTAACAAGACTAGTTGTCCTGCCTTGAGGTTGGATCTCACTTGATTCCATTTTGAGCGGTTCTGCAAATGATTAAGATATTCCACGCTCCAACGGTTCCAGAAATTAGCTCTAAGTTTTTGAATTAAAGTCCATCTAGAAGACAAGGTCAAAGAATCTACAGAATCATTCGGTTCTGGTATTGACAAAAGTGGAGCTCCTATTAGGAAATGACCTGGAGTCAAAGGCTAAAGATCTGTAGGATCAGCCGAAATAGGTGACAGAGGTCGAGAGTTCAAGCAGGCTTCTATTTGCGTAATTAACGTATACAGCTCTTCAAAGTTCAAAATTGTCGTTTTCGCGACCTTTGTCAAAATTCTCTTCAATTTGTCAAATTTGATTTTATATTAGCCTCCCATAACCCGCCAAAATGCGGGGAGGAAGGAGGAATAAATCTCCATGTTATACTTTCTTCGGAACTAAAGTGCTGAATAGGATCCGATCTACAAATTCTAAACAGTTTATCAAGAACATTCTTCGTTCCCTTGAAGTTCGTAGCATTATCACTCCACACAATGGATGGTTTAGATCGTCTGGCAATAAACCTTGCAAGACATGCTAGAAAGGTTTCAGTAGACAAATCCGATACTACTTCTAAATGAATAGCCTTTGTACTAAAGCAAATAAATATCGCGATGTATGATTTTAATGTAACTCTAGATCTTTTCAAATTAGGCTGGGTGATAACTGGATCTGCAAAGTCCAGTCCTAGTTTTTCGAATTGTCTAGTTATTACAACTCTATCTCTAGGTAAGTCTCCCATCATTTGGTTTATGGTTTGGTTCCTTGTTCGAAAGCACATCATGCATTTACTTATAACGCGTCTAACTCTATCTTGTCCGGAAGGTATCCAGTATAATTGTCTAATAAGAGAAAGTGTTGTTTGAACGCCCGAATGAAGAGATTTTTTGTTATAATAATCTATGAGTAATTCAGCGAAATGATGTCTTTGGGGTAAAAGAAGTTGTTGTTTCTGGTCTTCTGAAAGATTGAAGAAACGTAGTCTCCCACCAACTCGTAAAAGTTCATCTTCATCCAGAAATACATCTAAGGATAAAACCTTACTATTACTTGGAACTGATTGTTTCGACTGCAGGCACTTAATTTCAGGTTGTTGTACACATTTGACTAGCACTTTTGTTACATTCTGTAATTCAGAAGCATTCAAAAAACTTTCTTTTCTTAATGGTGGATTGGTTCTACAGTTGTTCGCAAACCTTAAACACCACGCAGTAGTTCTAATCAATTTGCTGAATGACGAATACCTTTTAATGAATTAGTTCTCAATGGAATTTTCACCTGTGACTGTTGAGTTCACTACAGCTCCCCTTCGAAGTTCAAGCTCTTCATGATCCTTGAAATCTCTTACTGATTCAGCAAGTTTAGGCCACGAATCGATGCTCTGTAATAGCCACTTAGGTCCATGCCACCACATGTCACTATTTCGTAGTTCCGATATTGTTATTCCTTTCGTGGAATTTGTCTTTGTTCCTCTGGTCAGCATATCAGCTGGATTTTCATCTCCAGGGCTCAGGTGATGTTTTCTCTCGTATTTCCATTACTCGATGTTGGATGAATGGCTTCCATTTATTTAAATCGCCCTTTATCCAATGTAATGTAACAGAAGAGTCTGACCAAAAATATACATTCATCTGGAATCTTTTCTCTAACTGTTCTTTCACATTCGAGGCTAATCTTGCTTCGATGAGCGCCCCTATCAGCTCTAATCTTGGAAGGGACAGCTTCTTCAGTGGAGCTACTCTGGTTTTGGAAATGACAAAACTACTTCCTATTTCACTGTCCATCGTGACGTATCGCAGGTATATCACAGCTCCATATGCCTTCTGACTTGCGTCGGTAAAGCAATGCATTTGAATATCTCTCAATTCAGACTTGTTAGTCTTTCGGAAGTAATGTCACGGAATGTTTACATTCTGAATCGCTGACAGTTCATTAATCCATTTTTTCATTTCTGTTTTCATTCTGTTACCAAGTCCCATGATAACGGATCATCCCAATCTACTCCAAGTTGCCAAATTTCCTGCATTAGTATTTTTGCCCTAATAGTGAATGGACTTATAAATCCAATGGGATCGTAAAGCTTTTCAATGGTTTTAAGAACTTCTCTTTTTGTCATTAGATTTGTTTCCCCTTGAACTTGATTAGTTAGATTTTGTGATTCTATCTTCAGATGGTCTTCCTTGTAATTCCATTTATATCCCAATACCTTCTGTTCCAGAACTTTCTGGATTTCACCATTTCAAAAACTTCCTGCAGATTCCCACAATTTGTTTTCCATTTTCACATGTTGAAACCAGCAGCCTTCAATATACGAGGGCTATCCAGAAAGTAGATTACGTTTTGGAATAAAAAAATAAACAAAGTATAGGAAACAAATTTTATTATATACAGATGAAAGCCACACTCAAATACTACTTTTCTACATAGTCACCATACAAATTAAGGCATTTATCGTAGCGATGTACAAGCTTGGAAATTCCTTCGTCGAAAAATTCGGCCGCCTGCGCCTTCAACCACTTCGTTACCTCTTCTTGCAGCTGTGCGTCGTCATCAAAACGCTGCATAGCCAGCCACTTCTTCATTGCTGGGAATAGGTGGAAGTCGCTCGGTGCCAGGTCGGGACTGTACCGCGGATGAGGAAACAATTCCCACTTAAAAGATTCAAGAACTTTACGAGTGACATTTGCCGTGTGGGGCCGGGCGTTGTCGTGAATCAACAAGATCTTAGAGCTCAACATTCCTCTGCGCTTGTTTTGAATTGCTCTTCTGAGTTTTTGGAGAGTTTGGCAATACCTTTGAGAGTTTATTGTAGTGCCTCTTTCCAGGAAGTCCACCAAAATTACACCTTTTCTGTCCCAAAAAACAGTCGCCATCATCTTCCTTGCCGACATTGTTTGCATGCATTTCTTGGGTTTTTGGGGAGAACTTGTGTGCCCCCACTGCATTGATTGCAATTTCGTTTCACAGTTCACATGTTTCACCCATGTTTCGTCACCAGTAACGATGCGATCGAGTAAAGAGTCACCATCCTTATGGTAAGCGTCCAAAAAGTTCAACGCTGCAGCCATTCGCTGATTTTTGTGGTCCTCTGTCAAGATTTTTGGAATCCATCTTGCACAAAACTTGTGGTAACCAAGCTTTTCACTGATGATTTCGTGCAACAAACTTCGCGAAATTTGTGGAAAACTCAAAGAAAGTTCCGTTATTGTGAAATTTCGATTTTCACGGACTTTAGCATCGACTTTTTCGAGAAGTTCGGCGGTCACTATGCTGGGTCTCCCACTTCGATCTTCGTCGTGAACATTGGTTCGGCCATTTTGAAATCTTATGACCCACTGACGCACTCCACCTTCAGTGATAATGTTGTCCCCATACACTTCACGAAGCTGCCGATAGATTTCTATCGGTTTACAGTTTTTTGCAGTCAGAAACCTTATTACTGAGCGCACCTCGCGGGATTTTCAATTAACGCAGACATTTCAAACCGTCACAGTATCTGAACGGAGCACAGCACGAACCTCTCACTAGCACGGCTAGATGCAGACTGAGCTGCGCAACGCTCTGACCCCAAGATGGCCGCGCTAGCCCCGCCTCTAGCGGACACAGACGGAAACGTAATCTACTTCCTGGATGGCCCTCGTATATCTAATATCTTCACATATGAGTTTGGCTTCGTTTTCGTCTTCATCCCCACCTATTAAATCGTCTACGTATAAACATTCGTTCAATAGTTTAACTGCTTTCTGATTTGTTTCTTTAAAGGTATTTATGTGATGTTTGATAGTAGCTGCAAGCAAAAATGGGCTGGATGTAGCTCCAAACAAAACGTGAGTCATCCTAAGTATTTTTGTGTTAGGTTTCCCATCCTTATCTGTAAGGTTATTTGCCCAGAAATTCTTACAGAATCCCTATCTTCAGGTGACAGATAAATCTGGAGAAAGGCTTGTTCAATGTTGGCAGTAAATGCTATGCTATGTGTACGAAATTGTATTAATATCTCTAACAATGGTGGATTTAAATTAGGACCGGAATAGAGACAATTGTTTAAAGAGTATTCATTTTTCGAATGGCTGGATGCATCAAATACAACTCTCACGGGTTTGTCAGGTCGGATAAGTGGCTGGTGAGGCATGTAATAAATTCTTCCTGTTTCGATCAATTGCCTCAGCTATACCCATTTTTAAGTGCTGTTCTATAACTGCTGATGAAGCAGTGGATCCTTTCTTAACCTTTTAACCAGTTTATTAAAGCGAACTTCTGCATTTACGTAATTCGTTTTTAATTCAGACGAATGTTCATTCCAAGGGAGTTTAACTTCATATCGTGTTTCTTTAAATTTGATAGTTCTGTTAAAATTCTCTAAAATGTCATTATCTATTTTATTAATTTCCTTCCCTTGTTCAATTCCCATTGTTTCTAATTTCCAAAACTGCTTTAACTGTGTTGAGACCAATTTGTCGTCAACAATAATGTCCATGTTTAACAATTCACCGTTAGAATCAGTCCGGCCTTGAAGGCACCATCCAAATATTGTTTCGGAAGCTATAAGTTTATTTTTAAAACGTTTAAGTCTACCAGTTATTACTTTATGATCTAAATTATCCTTCCCAGAAAATGGACGTATCATCACAGTACACGTTTGTAGCAATGCACTGCGGAAAGTTTCGGTTTTTAATTGACTAATCTGAACATCTTCTTTACTGGATGGACTTGTCGACAAGACCTTGTTTTTCTCCGATTTGGTTTCGAGTTGGAAACAAATAGACCTATTGTGTTTTTTTATAACATATTTCGCACATTTTTCTTTCCTTACACTGCTTAATTTTATGTTGAGATTTTAAACACAAAAAACATCGGGCTTGAGATTTTAAAATATTTCTTTTCTCCTCCACGGTTTTAATTTCGCAGCGCTCCGAATCGTGTAGTTCGTCACAATATATGCATTTACTGCTAGCGACTGGAGCAACATATTCATACGTTTTAGGCAAACTTCTTTCAAACTGTTTACTGCACTTGTTGTTGACATTATCGTGAGCGGAGCGGAGACGATCATTTGATTTATGCCTCCAGTTCTGAATCATTTCCGGTCGGTGTTTTGTTTTTGTTTCTCTACTTTCATTTAACTGCGTAGCTCTTTCGCGGCTTTCTATTTCTTTACGAATAAATTCCATTAATTCGTTAACGTTCCATGTTTGGTCACTGTTTCTACTGCGACTGTATTCTAATGTTATCTCTGATGGAATTAATTTTAGCAGTATTGGGCAAAGTAAACTACCGTAAGTTTCTGATACGACGTTCATTGACTTTAAGCATCTAATTTGAGTTTCACACTGATCATATAAATTCCTAAGATTTTCTATATCCCTTACATTTCTAACAGGGGAAAGATTTAACAGTTTATTCATGTGAGCATTTATTACCAAATCTTTTCTCCCAAACCTGCTAGTTAACAGTTCTATAGCTGAATCGTAGTTCTCATTTGTAAGCGAGAGTCCGGAAACGGCATTATAAGCTACCTGACCTAGTAATGACTTTAAGTAACTGAACTTATTTACTTTTGATAATGAGTCATTGTTATGGATAGCTGCCTCGAATTGGCTTTAAAATTCCTGCCAATTGCTAGAATCACCAAAAAATTTAGCGATAGTCAATTCTGGAAGGCGGATAATTTTATTATTTTCAAGTTTGGAATCTATAGCGGTTTCATTAGGAATGTTCATACTTTCCTTATCCGAATTTTCGAGTTTGTGTAATTCCCTCAATTTTTTTCTTGCTCTAAATTGCCACAGTTGGATTTTTTCTTCATATTCTAGAGCGGATGAAACTTCAAGTTCAAATTCATCCTCTGAGATCTTCAAATCCTTATCTATTTGAGTGTTTAAACCACTGAGTTTTTGCCTTTTCGTTTAATATTTCTAAAGTTTCTTCTATTACATTTATACTAACGTCATCTTTGCTTAATTCTGTCTCAATTTTCTTTAGTACCTTGGACACTGCGGTCCTTAACACTTTGCGTTTCAATTTAAGCTTAGCGACAGGATCTTCCATAATTACACTTTAAATAGAAAACTTATCCTACCTTTTGCAGGCTTCGCACACTTCACACCGTGCAATCCATACTTACGAATCCATATTTTCGAATATTAGCCGACTTCCCGGCATATAGCACCAAAAAATGTTTATGTACGCACTAATGTACACTAATCGAATCACGAATGTCGCTGCCTACGCATCTAACTATCTAACGACGTATCTAAATGCCACATCTAAATTTCTGCAAGCGGTGGTTCAGCTATAATTATATGATCAAATGCTCAACCTAGTTTTAAAAGGATTTATTAAAATACTAAAATTAATCTAATCTAGAATCTAGAATCGAATCTAATGGATCTCAGGAGCAGCGTTCTAGCTGCGTCATAACAAATCTAAAGTCAAGTTCTCACTGTTGCCATTCTGAGGCAGAGAAAAGTTTGTTTCTAATGAAACCGGAACATCGGCATAGTGAAAGTTTCTAGTCAAACCGGAACAACAGTAAATAACTCCAACATGCACGTATTACATATGCAGAATTTACACACTTTACATTTAATGGCCATTCTGCTAAACAGCATCTACCAGTAAATATTAATGATATAGCCTCTTGTTTTTCCTCATTAAATGCTGTTTAAGAATAGAGTAGTAACTAAAAACCATAAAGATAGCCAAACAAATGTTTTTCACCAATAAGTTGGCAACCTTTCTTGGTGACATGGCTAATCAGAAGGTACACCGCGCTGGGGGGGGCAGTTCCTATATCTCCCATTCTACCTGGCTGATTGATGAAATTCAAATTGCGCTTTTCATATCTTGAAAGCAGGACTTAAGGATATATATTGGATTTATATATAGCATTGTTCTATTTTGACCAAAAAAATCGGACTTTTACTGAAATAACATGCCAATTTTTTTCCATATTTCGATTCCACGACTCAAATTATGCCTAAATATTAAATTTTGTAAAATTCGGTGCAAAAATATTTAGAGCTATTCAAAAATTTATATTGCCGCAATTTTTCTTTGTTTGGGCTAATAATAATTTACTTGGTAAATTGCTTAATATATGGCAACATATTTTCCTTTTTTTTTTTTTTTTTTTTACATTGTGCATAAGCGGAAAAAAAAGTCGCATTGTTCCTACTTTCAAGTAATTTTAACAAAGTGCCTAAGCCACATTTGATATTATTACCGCTTTCAACAAATATGCCAAATTTCAAAACATGCCAATATGTAACTTCACGTATATCATAGGAAATTTTGAATAAAAAACTCTTAATTTTTTGCAGGTACACTTATAAATACATCTACTTTGATGGTATAAATTTTACAGATTTTAATTCAAATTTTTTTTGAAAAATTTATAAAAATTATTTACAAATGCAAATTTTAAAAATAAATCATAATAAATGCGCAAATTTTATTTGGAATAAACCTAAATTTCGAAATGTGAAAGGAAGAATCAAATAAGTTTCATAAAAAAAGACAGATTAACAAATATATACCAAATTCAATAAACACTGAGGAGCTAAAATTTTGAGAGCTAATTTTTTAAAAACTACTCATGCGATTTTTACAAAGCTTGGCAGTTTGGCATAATCTGAGTTGTAGAATCGAAATATGGAAAAAATTGGCATGTCATTTCGGAAAAAGTCCGATTTTGTGTCAAACTACCTATATTAGAACAATGCTATATATAAATCTAATACATATCCTAAGTTACGCTTTCGAGACATGGAAAACGTAAGTTGAATTTTGTCAAGCGGCCCAGTAGAACGCGAGATATAGAACAGTCCTTCCCCCCTTTTTTTTGCAGTGTACCATAGGTTTTTAGCAGGACATACGAATTATCTTGCCTTAAATTAAAAAAAAGAATGGAAAACCTGACACTTCTTTCCAAACCAAATAATAAACTGCAAATCTACATTTATTAAAACCATGACAGTATCTACCCGAGTGGCAATGTAACTCCATGATGACACACCCATGTGAAATAAGAATATTTTTAGATAACTAAAACATAAAATAAAGACAAACTGGTTAATGTAAACTTTCGGATAATTAACTAAATTGTAAACTATGCATTACAAATAATTTTAAAATATATGTTACCAACTCAGAAAATCAGCACTAAAAGTAAATGCATAATATTCTTAATTCTGTAATTATTCAAAATGCTATTGCATTTTTATTTTTGCTTACAAAAATGCTGTTTTGCACAGCATGGTTATATATGGTAAACATCTTTTTATTTTAATGCAAGTTTGATACTCCCATCATAACTGCCATTAATTATAGCTGCTCTACCTTTGTTTTGGTACTACTCCCACCCCAAAGCAAGATGTGTTTAATGATTCAGTTTTTGTGTTCAAGAGGTTATATCAGGCATTACAAATTATGGAAACAGTAATTTAAACTTACTCTTGTGGAGCATCTAACAAGGAATGAAAAAATAAACAAGTGTTATTAATGAGGAAAAACACGGACACCTGTTCACAGTCACAAATGAGGGCAATACTGAGTCCACATTACATAACTGTCACAAAGATAATGAATGAAGCATTAAATTGTCTTCTACTTAACAGATCACACTCAATAGACTCTGCTTTTATAAATTATATAGAAGATGGGTTCCCAAACATCTCACAATGTCCCATAGACTATCTTCTAACAACATTTAAATCACCACTGGAAAGAACATATTATCTATGCTAAATTCTCTCCACTGCTAAAACTTCAACCCATAATTATAGTGCATAAAGTAAGAGTACACAACAGAAACATACATAGATCCAAGCCCCAAGAAGTGTTAAAAATCAATCACAAGCAATAAAACTGATGCTTATATTTTTTCTGGAGATCACAAGCTCACTACACTGGAATATTAAAAACTCAAGGGCATCATGATATAAACAATGTTCTCTAAAATGAGATGCTGCTTGCAAGTAGAAACCATGCAAAAAACTGCTATCAAAAGGTACTGTACCTTTGCATGACCATGTCTATCCTCCATACACTATTGAAATTCTTTAGAAATTCAAATTTAAATTCAAGCTAGTCCTCGGTGAAGGTTCAGTTTTACTTCTTGCAAAAAAAAAAAAAAAAAAAAAAAAAAAAAAAAAAAAAAAAAAAATCACTTTCTGGTTCATTCAAAGAGTCATTATGATGCCAGTGATTAACATAACATCAAAGAGCTTAAGAAAGAGTCTATATAAGTTGGCTTGCTGTTCCCTAGAAATATTCTTCTCTGAAAGCATAAGAAAGACTGCACAAAGGTAGATCATGCACAATGCAAAAGGACAATGCTGAAAAGTGATTAAATAAAAAAAAATTAATTGAAATAAAATTTATAGTTACATTAAGAATAACTACTCATTTAACCATACACGAATTTACTAACAGATGAAGTCCAATTTAATAAAAAATATTAATGGAACACTTTTTTCCTAGCCCTAAAATATAATTTACATTATTGTTAAATAATACAGGTACATTACCTTAACATATTTTTCCTCATCACTATAGGAATCATTTTCCCCTTGATCACTACACAAAGAGGAATCATCCGACTCTACCTCATATTCTACATCAAATGTTTCCTCAACTGCTACTATATCCCCCGCATGCAAATCATGATCGCTGGCTTGACGGACATACCACACATCTTCGTCATTTGTGTCACTTGTGTCTTTGCAAAATGCTGTTTCATAACCCTAAAATTTACACAGTATGTTATAATATGATCTAAAATGATGGAAATTATTTTTTTAGTCAAAACATTTTAAGCATTGTATAGACAAGCAATGCAATTCAAGTTACTTTGGTAAAATTTTATAAACATTAGTGCAATGAATGAATGAATTTCAATGAATATAAATTCAGACTATAAACATCCAGACATAAAATTAAAAAAATATCAAGGCTTAAATTAGAAAATTTTATTTTAATAATATTTGCAAAAATTACTCATATTGAAGAAAATTATCTCATTGTTTTTATTTTACAACTAGCAAAATTACCATTAACAATTTATTCAATCAAAATTTAAATATGTGTAATTTTAAAATGTTACAGTTTAACTGTTCACATCAACTTATCCTGTAGTCTGATAATAAATTATGGCTTTAAATAAATACAGAGGATAAAAAACATACCCCCCAAAAATAATCTGTATTTAGTCCGAAAATACTTGTATTATGTTGAATTTTTATTGTGTATTGTGAAATACAGTAATAATTACAATATACAGTATAGTAACATAATACATATTTTGAAATATAATAGTAAATTTACTACTAATTATAACATTTAATTTTAAAAATCATCAACATCTAGACGGCATTGATTTTTATCAAAATAAAGAGTTGTACATTTAAAGCAAGTTCATACTACTCTCTACATTCTTTAAAAATAAAATTGGTTTTAAATTAACGAAAATAAAATAAAGTCGGGACCAGAATTGTCGAGACTTTGGTGATTCTGGAAATTTCCAGATTTGATATCATTAGTTTAAATCTAGTATAATAACATGCAGATAAGGCAACATTTTAGCTTCATTTCTCACAAGGTTGGTGAAATCGGTAGCAGCAAAAATAGGGATGGCCGAGTTTTTAAATAATTTTAGAAGAAACACTGGGCAGTAGCAATTAGCACCAAACCTATTTCCCCTTCCAAGAACTCAGGGGACAAAACTGTGATCAAAGCCAATATTAATATAACTTCAATAAATGCATTGTATTTGGTCACAGTGCCATCCCCTAGCCAACAGGTGGTTGAAAGCGACATGCAGGATTCTCAGATGTGGGGAGAAAAATCCTATTTTTTATTAATTATATTCTCCATTCCCAGACTTTGACTTTAGACCTTATTTCATTACATTATTTTAATTATTCTGTACGGTTTAATAAATGGAAATTATTACTTGCAGCAAAAGTAAAATTTCTATTTTTGCGGAGATTGACAACCTATATCATTCTGGATTTTGGACTCTTTACTGCAGTTTATCAACAAATAAGAAAATTCATTTAGAATAAGAAATACCTTGTAAAGTTAACCTGTTATTTTATGTTTTGGATTCTTACTGTTACTTCTCCCTTCCGTTTGCCAACCAGAATGCAAATTAGTTTATATGTGTTTAAAGATGAGGTATTTTAAATTGTTAAGAGTGCATGTTCTGCCTCTCGAGGCCATGTTATTAAGTTGCTAGAGCAGATAAAATTTGTAGTCTTTGCTCTTACATCATAATTGCTGATAGCTGAATTCCAAGTTTTTAGCCAACTTTGCATTAACTGATCTGTGTAGCCATTAGCTACCAGCTTATTTTAATTAAAAATTTTACCTTTGAACTTGGTATACTTTAAGTTATCTCACTAAAAGTGGCTGGGTTAGCCATAAGCACCAAGTGTGCTTTCTGTTCTCATTGAGTTTTAAACAAAGGTCTTTTACGCCCTTCTCAAGCTCCAGTTTGCACTTTAGACCAGTGGTTCTCAACCTTTTGACTAACATGTACCATCTAAACAAAAATTTAAAAACTTTAGTACCAACACTACTTTTTACAATGATTATTTTTCAATTTCTCAATAGAAATATTAAAAAATCTGATGTGTACACCACGACTTCCTTGTATGAAATATTAAATTATACGCATTTTTTCTTGCATTTTGTTTAAACTTATTGGATTTAATTATATCTACTTCGCCCACAGCGTCTAAACCACAATAGAATAAGTGCATTCTTTAAATTTCAATCTATTTGTTTACCATAGCGACACTCTGGCACTAAGTTCACTTAACAGTATTATATTTCGTTCATATTATAACTCAGAATGCACAAAATTTGTATCATTTAAAGAATTATCTAATCATTGCCACATGTTCTATTCAAGTACTATAATAAAGCTAGAAATGATATATAAAAGAAATTATCTTAAACACTTATTTTCTCGAAAAAATTCCAGAAAGGATTAAGCATGATTTAAATCGCAATAATAAATGAAGGTGTTTATCTTTGTTGTTGCAAACCTATGTTTCTCTAGATTGGCAACAAATTCACTACTCAGCTGTTTAAAATGTAAACAAGCAATGGCCGCCATCAAAATAGGCTTAGCGGCACTTAAACAACTTTAAAATTGTTGATAATTCTAAAAATATTGCATACAGATTTACTAAAGGCATAAAACCCTTAACCGGAAGATAAAAACAACATAATTCAATCATTTTTAAAGAAAAAAGTGTACAATTTACAAACATATAAGAGTAAAGAAACTGAGATCACTGAGCAGGGTAACAGAGTGGATATATTTATATACGTTTGGCGCGGCCGATTGAAACCAAAATATGAGGTGCACATCTACATGTTACAGTATTCGACGTTGGAGAACTGAAAAAGAACTTCTTAAAAATATGCCACAACAGAAACGAGCCAAAAGATGTGATACTGTAAGGTGGCCAAATCTAGAGGACGACCTTGCAAACTGGATAAAGGAGCAACAAGGAAAGGGAATGGCAATTTCGACAGTAAAAATTCGCTTACAAGCAAAATTTATAGCAAAACGAATGAACATAAATGATTTCAAAGAAGGTGTAGCAGATTTATGAAAAGAAGAAATATTTCTGTGTGTACTAGAACAACAGTCGGGCAACAATTACCAATGGACTGGCAGGATAAAAAGTCATCTTTTCTAAATGACAGCTATTATTGACAAAAAAAAAAAAAAAAAAAAAAAAAAAAAAAAAACTTCTTCGGTCGCAGATAATAAATATGGATGAAACGTCGTTAGCTTTCGACTCTCCTGCAAACAGAACTTTTGATGAAACTGGTGCAAAAACTGTATCTGTGTTTATGACGGGGCATGAAAGAACGTCATTTACATGTGTGTTAGCTTGTGCCGCAAACGGTGACAAGCTAAAGCCGATGATCATTTTTAAACGGAAGACTATTCCGAAGGGAGATGATATCTCATATATCAGGACTTAGGTTGAGTTTTTGCATCTATACGGCCCACGACGATGTCACGCTCAATTTAATCTATACCGGCGTTTACGCTGATGCGGCATTTCTGTGCAATTTTAATTTTTTTCCCGCCATTTTTCTCGAGTGTGGCGTTTACGCAGATGCGGCCTTTCTTCCGGAAATTACGGTACTGAAATTTATCAATGAAAAATAACGATTTTTGATATTGGATGCTAATTCTTTTGTTTTCAAATTATTTTCAGTTAGAAAGCTTTCAAAAAGTGGTAAAAAGCTTATCCAATTCTTTCATTATTAGCTCAAGTTTTTTTTTTTTTTTTTATCATCACATTTATTTTATCTCTAATGGTAAACAAATTAACACTTTGTCCTTGTAATCCTAAATTTAACTCATTTAACTTCCAAAAAATATCATCTAAATATGCTAACCGTGCCAATTATAATTCACTAAATAAACATTTTTGCAATTCAAATTTTGAATCAGAAGAAAATTTGAATTTCTGATCAAAGTTGGGAGGGGAGGGAAAAAAAAAAAAGAAAAAAAGAAGAGATTTCAAAACTGGTTATCCAGAGGCAAAGTCCTTACTTCGCAATGTAACAAAAGTGTTTCATGTTCACTGTCCACTTCTTGGCATAAAATCTTAAATATTCTTGAATTTAAAGCTTGGCTTTCAATAAAATAAAAAATTTCACAGCTTGATTCAAAACGATTTTAAGGTTTTCGGGGATTGTTTTGGCTACAAAAGCTTCATGATAAATGCAGCAATGAGTAAATTTACTTTCAGATGCAATTTTCTTTAAATAACACAGGAATGTTTTCTTGTTTATAGCGCGAGCTCCGTCATTGCATACAACAATGTACTTATTCCAAGGAATTTCATTCTCAGACATAAAATTGTCAATTACTTTGAAAAGTTCACTTGCAGTTGCTGTATCATGAAGAGATTCACAAAATAAATACTCTTCAGCAATTTGTTTATCTTATTCGAAACATATGTAACCTAATAATATCAGTACTTTCATCCAACTGCAATGTGAAATACTCATTGTGTTTTATTTTTTGAATAAATGTCTGTTTTATGGAATATGCCATTTCATGAATTCGTCGACTTTCTGTACCATTTGATAATGGAATATTAAGTTCTTTAGCAACTTTTTTGTTGAATAGTGTTAAAACGATATCTTAAGCTGCTGTCAATAAGGTTTTCTCCAATAGTGTGAGCCAGCTTAGTCTTGACAATTCTTACTAGGTAACTAGCTTCTAAAGCTTTTTAACTTGTAGTAACAAAAACTTCCATTACTTGTTTACTATTTTTGAATTTCGATAATTCCCTTAAATTACTGTTGCGTTTTTCTTTTCTGACACCAGTTACGTTATTTTCTTCCTTCATGTTCGTACGGGGTTGGTAGATTTGGAGTGAATAACGATGACACTTGATGAAGTATCGAAACACACTTTATTTACCAATATTAATCAGATAGCTCCAAAATCACTTTTACAGTCGTCGAACTGTTGTAAACGCGCTGACACGTTCAGTGACACAGCCTTCACATTGTCAGGCAATAACGGTAGAGACAGCTTCACTGCAAAGCACTCGAGTACAGCTCCCAAGCCTGCTTGGTCATTCTCGGAACTCCAAGCCACAAATCACGGTGCACTCGACGAAACACAGAGCACACCTCCTGACTCTTCGGCGCAGTCGTTTCCAGAGCTTAACACGCTCTCTCGACGACACACTCTTCGATGCACTCGATGGCCAACTCGGCGCTAGACTTTGAGACACTCGCTCAGTGACTATCAGCTTGCTAGACGAGGCACACAGACTGCGGACCAGCAGGGTTTATATAGTTTTCGGCTTGTGTTCGAGAACATTCTGGGCTAAACTGGTAAAAATTCGTTCCAGTAGGTTCTCCATCCGTCCATGACATAACGCCAATTTTGTCGCCAAATGGGTGATTTCTCACCAAATGTGGCAACCATAAACCTGCTTTGCGGGGAAGCCATCTTGCATTTCGTAACAATATTTTTCAGATTTATACCTTAAACTGGCATGTTTAGATTCAAGATGTCTTTTAAGAAACGATCGTTTCATACTTTGATTGGATAATAAATCACCACAAACACATTGAGGCTGATTTTCCCTTTCAAGTAAAGCCAAATGATAATTAACTTTCATTATAGTTTCTACAAATAATTTCTTTTCAATATTCTTAGTTCTAGTAGACTGTCCTGTATCCAACACCTGTGAATCCCCACTTTTCCACTTAGTCAATCCTAGGCATTTTTACATTTTGAAAATCTAGGTTTGTTTTATTACAATATTTACTCGCGTAATAGTAGCACTTTCTTTTACTAATTTTTCATTGTGAAAGACTATGTGCGCCTATTATGGGGGGAAATGTACTACACAGTATTGTGCACTTTCGAGCACTTTTTTCTTCTGCTTCAAAATGGGGGGGGGGGTGCAACTATCATACAAGTAAACATTGTATTTTTTCAAATACTTAAATGCACTACAGTCAAAAGTCGTTAATTCGGACACCCATAATCCAGACCTTAAAGCTACAAATTTTCTGCGCATGCGTCAAAGGCGTTTACGTGTGTGCGTAAGACCTTTACGGCTGCGAATATGCGTGTGCCCATACGCATAATACGTTTACGAATGCGCATTTAATGTAACAGATGGTATAAGCTAAGCTAAAATTATCTAATTATCTATTTCAGTTAATGTTGCAGATTGCATTGTTTCATAATCTTCTAATGGGATCCAGCTTATTATTTTTTGCAGACTGTTAGAGCAATTTTATAAAAGTAAGCTTGAACTTTCGATTATCTCAAAAAGAATTTCCGATTCTGGAGCTGCCAAAGGATCTACGAAGCGAAAGCATGTTTGGATGTCCATCAAACAACAAAAAAGTGGAATTGCTGAAAGGAAAAAAAAAAAAAAAAAAAAAAAAAAAAAATTGGGTAAAGGCATATCCTTTGATTATCTAATCATTCCGAAATATGTTTATCAATTTCACGCTGCTCTGCGGCGGGAGGGAAACGACGCGGCGCCTAATGAATTGGAAGTTGATCTGTCAGCACTATCCTTATCTTCAGAGCAGATGTTTTTATTTTATTTGGCTTATAATTCCTTACTAAATATAGTATTTCATCTCAATGTATTCCATCTTTGATATGATTTAAATCAAGGTTCTCGTCATTATAATTCGCTTCTGATAGTGAAGAAAGTGACACAGAGGTTATTGAAAATGAAAAAATTTCGATTGACAAATTAGTCGGTATTCTCGACACAGCAATTATAGGACTTGAACAGCGGAATTTTGTAACTTAACAAGAAATTATGTCTGTTTAATAGAATTAAAGAGAATGTATTATCGCATGAAAGGAAGCAACTTGAACAACTTACATTGAAAGAAATGTTTAATAAAGTAAACAAATAAATATTAAGCTTTTTCTTTTTGTAAATTTTGATACCCTTTAGATCATAATTGTTCTTTATTTCATAAATTACGGTTTCATATTTTTAATTTTATAATTTCTGCATGCCATCCTACCAGATTTAAACTGATGATCTATAATTTGGAAAAATCGATAATCCGGAATCGCCGAAGTCCCGATTAACGACTTTTGACTGTATAGTATATTACAAGTTCTTCAATAACAAACGATGATATTCTGAAATCAGAGAAAAGTAAGGAACAGAAAGCAAATAAGAATACGAAATACCTGGTGTTAGAGAGACAGCAAACTGGTGTAAAAAAGTCATTCTAACTGAAAGTAGAGCAATATGAACCCGGAAATGGTGGCAACATAAAGCATAGACATGCTTAATAAATCGATGAGCTCTAAAAGAGATACTATTATATTTTTATACTAACTTATTTCCAATTAAATATAACATCCATTTCTATTACTCCTTTTAAAAATATCATTTATGACAAAATTTTGTTGTGTCTTGGGCTAAAAGAATTTTTGTGAAAATAAAAAAGGATTATTTTTTGCTAAAGAGCGGCTATTGATCTAGAACAAAGCTTAGATCGCATAAATTTACAAGTGCTAGGGAAAAAACTTAAACAGAATGTTCGGGTATTTAATTTTTGAATTTAATAGTTAAAAATACTTTGTTACTTTGCATACCACCTATTTTTCTCTTTCGCACCACCGGTTGAGAATTGCTGCTTTAGACTTAACAATAATTCACAGACAGTCTATCTAAATTTTAGTTACAATTTATGATTGCAAAGATCTATAAACTTTGTAATTTAAATTAAAAAATCAGAAAATGTAAATCTTTCACATTTCAAAGTTTATTTTTGTAAACACATTTCTTATCAAATATAGAAATTTTAGAAGGAATTAGGCAGCTTTTTGTAATTATATTTTTATGTTTTCTAATAAATGTTTCAATTAATTACATATAGTTTCTAAAATGTTGACTCCTGCATTTGTAAAACTCTTGCAGAAAATGAATATAAAATATCACTTTCTAAACAACTGTGAGAAAATGATAAAAAGATATTTTTATCAGCAAATTATTAAAATTTTTTTATTAAACAAACTGATGTATTGAATGAAGACTTCGATAATATGCTGGTAATTAATCTTGACACAGCATTTCTAGAAATTGAAACTGTTAAGCATATCTAATACCATTTTTTGCATTAAAATCTGGAGTGATTTTTATATAACTTTAATTTATAACACATTCTATTTGATAACTGCAGTAGAGTTGGACAATCCACTCCAAAACTGATTCATTTTACTGAGTGAATTTATTTCAGTTCCAGAAAACAGAGTGGTAGTTCTTTTACAGTTCATGAGAATTCTTCTTGAAAGAGTGTGGCAAATGGGGATCTGCTATTCATTCACTGATTCACTTTATAGAATGAGCTTATGCCCGATTGGCGAAAAAATAATCAAGTTCTAGTTGGAAACGTGCCAGGAAAGTTATTAAAATTTTATTGAAGAAAACAATGCTTATCCTCTCATGTTAAAAGAGAGTAATTTTTATCATTTTCCAATTATTTGAAAAAAATTTGTTCTAGAAATTTACTGTTAATTCTGCACAGAAAGAAGGTACTAGAGAAGTTGAAAGAAATCAGTTTAGGGAGTTAGCATTTGATTGAGTCAATTCTTCTGATCCCACTTCTCATTCGATTCTTTTGCTCTTTGCTTCAGCCTTGCTAACCAGTCCTGATTCCACTCCTCCTTCGTTTTTTTTTTTTTTTTTTTTTTTTGGGGCTTTCTCTTTTCTTTGCAGATCTTTTTCATCCAGGTAATTAATTGCCTGTGAATGGTGAGTCGTATAAAGGGAATTGATTTATTTCAATGAATGAGTCTTTTGATACAATGCCATAAAAGAGCAGTTTATCCATCTCTAATCTGCAGTATCACAGTAATTAAATTTCCAGATAAACAAAATATAAATTGCATATAAATAAGGTACTGCACATTCACAAATTACTAAATTAAGACAGCTCCAAAATTTTCAAGCCAAATGTAATTATACTATCGTGCAAAATGTAGTTGAAGCATTTTAATTTTTTCAGGCCGAAGCCAGAAATTGGAGAAATAGGTTTGTAGTGAACAGCTGAATGGCAATTCATTTACAAATAACAGAAACAAAACACTGCAGGTTATATGAGAGAGCACATAAAGAACTTGCAGTCATGCAGTGTATGATAAACAAAAGAAGGATAAAAGGAGTTATTAACCCCTTAACTGCAGCGGGCGTATATATACGCCTTGCTCAGCCGATGCGTTAACTGCCCCAGGTGTATATATACATCCTTCCAAACTGCTATCATTTGCTTTGCGCTGCTACACCTAAAATTATTCGCAAAGTTAACGCATCGGCTGCGCATCTGGGGGGCAGTTAACGCATCGGCTGAGCAAGGCGTATATATACGCCCGCGGCAGTTAAGGGGTTAACTGGGTTGCAACGCAGACAGGAAAATGAAATTCCCTGACTTTTCCAGGTGTGTTTTAAGAATATTACAGTCTAGTTGTTTAATGTGATAGTGTGCATTGGCAATGTTGAGGGTAAATTAATTATGGTACCACTTGAAAACAAAGATTTGCTACTGACATATGAATTTGATAAAAATAAAACTTTTGTTTTGAATCTCCAAAGTATTACTATTATAACTATCATAGGAGTTATTCGCAGTAACTTTCAAATTAAGTTTTTGCTTAGTCAGAAATCTTGCTCTACAATATTTACATACTAAACCAATGCAACTCAGCAATCAACTGTATTACAAAATTAGTTAAGTCCAAATACATTCCCTTTTTAATTACATGAAAAGAGTATATGATACCAGAAGTTATTGTTAGTATATTTGAAATATTTGCATTCACTGACACTGAAATACATTTATAATAAAATGTCAGCGCAAATACAATTAGTTAAATGTATAACTTAAAAAATTTTACATGCATAAAAATGTGTAGTTACAAAAGAAATTAAATAAATACAATTCATTCCATTAAGTAATAAACAAAATCAGAAATGAAATTGATTTTTCAATGCTATGTATAAACTTTTAAACAATGGATTCCCCCCCAACATTAATTGTAATTAAATTACATAATGACCGCAGCTTTATTGCTCTAAAAAGTATTATAACTTAATTCCGGATGCAAGTTATTGTTTACAAATTGGCAACAGGGGAGCAGTTACACTGTATCTTATTAAATAATATATAATTACTGAACAATCGTCTCTCTACTATTACAACAGTTGCTAAATTCTAAAGTAAAAAAAGCAGTTTTATTTTTAAGAAGTCAACAGACTTTTGATGAAACACTTTTAAACATAATACACAACACAAATTAAATGTAATTTTTGATTAGAACTTAAAAGGGGGAGAAGATATTTAGGATATTTAAACTAAATAGAAAAAAATACTAATAAAAATTAGCACAAAACTAGATTTGTTGTTTTGATTCTGTAATTTGCGAGTTCACTGAAAAAACTTCTCTGTTTAATTTCTGATATATATATTAAAAAAAATCTGTGCTTGCACTTTCCCTTTTTCCGAATTTTTTTTTTTTTTTTTCCATCTTAATATTATTTCTTGTCTTTAAGTGCTTGATGATATGCACCACTAGCAGATCTGGCATATCATAACATATCAGGAGTTGTAAATATATTATACCTTCATTTACTTTTACGGTATCATTAACAATTCGCATTGCTGTTAAAGAATTTTGCAGGTTTCTCATCAACATATCATTATTAACTGAACCACTTTCTATTGTGGCATCGCCATGCGATAAAATAAGAACTAGTTTTACAACATTCAGTTCTTCAAAATCGGAATTATTAATCAAATCGTTACCAAAAAGATCAACGTCGTATTGTTGTGGATAGAAGGATTAATTTTTGTGCTTTCAGAAGAGAAATGTTCCTGTTCCATGATTAAAAAATGTTATAAAATGCATGATATTAAAATTTCTTAGTGCAAAATAAGCAACATTATTAATCAAAAATAGAGAACCATGAATTGTTTCTTCTTTGTAGAAAGAAGTCTCCAAATAAATACATGAAAAAGGTACATACTGTTTCTCATATTCCTAAAAGTCTTTCCAAATACCCTTACTTCTGAATAGCAACTCTTAAAACCTACTTTTGATTTATCTGCAACTGCAAAATTTATCCCTTCATTTTTATACAATACATGCGGTAACCTCTCCATCCTTTTCTCAGATAAAAATTCATTAGACCTAATGAGCTTAGGATCTAATGAAGAAATGTATTTGACCATGCTATACATAAATGGGTTTCTTCCAGCTATTTTTGATGCAAGCTTAAACAAAAATGTTCTGCACTGAGTTCTGAATTTTTTTTTCTTCACTTTTAGCTAAACACTTCACTTTCAGCTAAACTTGTAACAGGAGCAATACCCACATCTACAATGAAGAGCCAAACCATTAATAAATAACCTTTGGCCTACAAAACAGCTGCAACTTGCTTTGGCATGGATACAAGTTCTTGGTAGATGACTACAGACAGGTTGTACCAAATGTCTGAGCAATGGTCAAGCTCGAGCCTTGTGACAAGGGGCATTGTCCTGCTGGAAGATTCCATCTCCAGTTGGGAAGACAGGTGCTATGTAAGGGTGTAACTGATCTGCAGTTATGTTCAGATGGTCTGTTCAATTATGTTCTTTCTGGTTCTGTAATCTGACCACATCTAAGCGTCCAAAAGCCATCCATGAGAATGTTTCTCAAAGCATAATACCACCACCACCAGCCTGTGTATGACATGTTGTCCAGGGAAGAGGAGCAACTGTTCACTTGGAAGACAACACCACGACCATTGACACGATGAAAAGACAAACCGTGATCCATTCGACCAGGCAACTGTCTTCACTTATCGATGATCCAATCTCGATGTTCCCAGGCTCACTGTAGGTGTAGCTGTTATGACGTTTTGCCAACAGACGCACACGAGTGGGATGCCTGCTGTGCAGTCATATATCCAACTGCGTTCAGTGAACTATATGCTCTGAGACATTTACACTGTATTGGGCTGTCAGCCGAGCCACTGTCTGGCACTGATTTGCATTTTTTATCTGGCACCGGTCAGTCTCCAATATAATCTTTCTTTGATGAACACTTGGATGTCCAACACCTTAGCATTTACTGCTGGTTTCACTATCACCTATCTACTCTGCATAAATACTAACAATGGCAGCTCATGAACAGTCTGCCAGTTGTGCAGTTTCGGAGATACTCGTTCTTATCAGGCCATTACAATCTACCCTCTATCACATTCTCTTAGATCATCAGCCTCTCCATCACTCATAAAAGTAAGTTCAACCAGAAATAAGAATCGTTTGGAAACATGGAGCTACCAAATGACACTAAATATGACATTTTTGTACATCCCTGGGTCATAGCTTTAGCTTTATTGCTGTAATTAAATATTCTAGAACAGAGGAGCAGCATCATTAAATACATTAAAAGAGATATGTGAACAAACAAGTTTCACGTCCACAGTAATTTCCAACCTTCTCCAGCAGCAGTTAAATACAATTCCCACTTAACCACGTTATCTTCCACATCATCCAGATGAGTTCATTGGTGTGGGGATGGTCAATGCTTTGGCTCGTCAGTGAATATCTGAAACATTAAAATAAATGTTTTGATCCAGAATATATATTTTATAAATTTTTCAGGAGTTTTTGCCTCTTGCAGTAAATATATTTTGACAAATTTTGATAGAAGCTGACTTAGCATACTATGGAGAGTTGTGTACAGAAAGGGGCACATAGGATCAACTAGCTGTCTGAAATGATTTTAGAAATGGATGTAGAACTCCTTCAACAGAAATAAAAAAATATATTTTGCCAAAAGGAAGCTTATCTGTAACAACTTCTCTTACTATTTCAACTGACACAGTCTTTGGCAGTTTGGATAATTCTATAAATTTTTTCACGTGAGGAAAAATACTCAGCAATAGGTATGTTTTCATACCATCTTCACAGAATTTTAGTGGAAAGTTGTACATTTATAATGGCAATATATTCTGCTATCTTTAAATAACACACACTCCAGTAAGTAATTTTGTGCCCAACTTTAAAGGCACCATGAACGACATGCAAATCACAGGAACCAATATCTAATACATAGTGATCATTGTTATTTGCTAAATTTTCTTTCAAATCTTTGAATTTAAAATTGACATTTGGTCCATCCAAGGATACCTGGAGCAATTTCTTTTTATCTACTTCTGAAGATTCCCTAATATATATATTATTGAAACAAAATACCCTGCAGAAATAGCAAAAGCATGCCTTAAAAAAAAAAAAAAAAAAAAAAAAAAAAATCCATTGCGAGATATCTTCTTCTCACTTCAACCTTCACACTGTGCCAAAATTTAACATAAAAGTCCATTATTTGAGCTCTCTGAATAATTCCATTCATTGAACCATAGTATGTATCCGGTGTTCGAAAGACCAGAAATAAGAACCAAATGACACTAAATATGACATTTTTGTACGTCCCTGGGTCATAGCTTTAGCTTTATTGCTGTCATTAAATATTTTCTGGGACAGATAAGCAGCATAATAAACACATAAAAAGAAATAGGTGAACAAACAAGTTTCATGTCCACAGTAATTCTGCAGCTAACACTTTGGCCTTAGTTATGAAGGGGTTTAAATTTAATGATTCAGCAACTGGTGCCAGATATTGGTGTTCAGAACTGTTTTTATCAGTACAAGAAATTTTAAAAACATTTTCAAGTTCATCTTCGTAAAAATTATTTTCTCATGCTTTACTGTGGTGAAAATATTATTGTAGTATGTGGTAAAAAATATTATGGCACCATATGTGGTGAAAATATTAATTGGAAGAGGAGCTATATGTAGTGAAAATATTTGTGGCAGTAAAAATATTTATATATTTTAATTTCTTATGTAATTATCAGCGAAGAAATTATAACAATGATTAAGAGTACATCACGTTGTTTCCGCAATAACCCGAATGACAGGGATAAAATATGTGACCCACAGAGGATAGCAAAATAAAGTACTTACCCCAGAGTATGACTACTGTATGTTACCAAATCAATTATATTTTATTCTTCATCTTTGATATTGAGATAAGCATTAATATAAATAATTTTATCAACCAGACAGACGAAAATATTTGAACATCAAGCACGAGTGATGCGCATCACCAGAATTAACGTTGCACTCAGAATAAAGTCAATCTTTCTTGATCCACTCGAAACAAAGTCTTGGTGTAAAAGGAACAATCAAAATTTGATGGCAGTCATTAAGCATACTTGATCAATCCTGGTATTTTTGCATTTTCTTCTTTAGATCAGGAAGTTTCAGGTTTCACAAACACGTGCTGCGAAGATTTCTCAAAAGGAGGAAGAAGCCGAACAAAATTTATTTTCTGCAGCAATGTACAGGAAACAGGAGTAATTATTTTCTTGAATCTTCATGTAAAAATCTCACTAAAAGGATTTTTCATTTACACAGTTTATGTGGCTTGTGGTTGTTTTCCTTTTCATGTCATTAAGCATGATGTTTTTTTGGCAACTTCACATGCATGTTAGGAGCTCCTTTAACGAGTTGCAACCATGGACTCCACCGAGTACTGTGATTGGAAAATGTCATTTTTGCAGAAAATTTACAGCTAAAGAAAGAAAGAAATCTATTTAAAAATAGTTTAAAATTAATTCAAGTATTTTATATTTATTTAGCAGCATACATAAGTAAAAAACATGATTAAAAAATTTCTTGATGGTATGTCATTACATTGATGGACTTATAGT
This sequence comes from Stegodyphus dumicola, assembly GCF_044657685.1. NCBI lineage: Eukaryota > Metazoa > Arthropoda > Arachnida > Araneae > Eresidae > Stegodyphus > Stegodyphus dumicola. Next base: position 240,433,775 of record NC_140768.1, on the reverse strand, counting down.
TTCACGAATATGCTAGAGAAAATTGCCTGAAATTGGAAAGCATTATTGACTAATAACAAATAAATTTAGAAAGAAAAAGCCATATCAAATGATATGAATAACATTAAAAGTTGAATTACAATAATCAACAGTATTTTGGCAAATACAGATATATTAAATGATTAGCCTAGATAACTGATTATTATTTTAATTGTTACTGTAAAATAACAAAGCCATTTATTGAAAAGAAAAAATCTGATGCGTACATCACGACTTCCTTGTACGGAATATTAAATTATACGCATTTTTTCTTGCGTTTCACTTAAACTTATTGGATTGAATTAAATCTACTTTGTCGATAATGCATAAACCACAACAGAATAAATGCACTCTTTAAAATTCACTATACAGTCAAAAGTCTTTAATTCGGACTCGTCGGGACTTCGACGATTCCGGATTATAGATCATCAGTTTAAATCTGGTAAGATGGCATGCAGAAATTATAAAATTAAAAATATGAAACCGTAATTTATAAAATAATGAGCAATTATGATCTGAAGGGTATCAAAATTTACAAAAAAAGAAGCTTAATATTTATTTGTTTACTTTATTAAACATTTCTTTCAATGCACGCATGCGTAAAGCATACCTTACGCATAGCCGAAATTAGAAAATTGCAACCAGAAAACTATTTGATTTGTATTCGTGATATTTATAATGACTAGGAATTTGATTTAAATCATATCAAAGACGGAGTACGTCGAGATTAAATACTATATTTAGTAAGGAATTATGAGCTGAATAAAATAAAAACATCTGCCCTGAAGATAACGATAGTGCTGACAGATCAACTTCCAGTTCATTGCCCGCCGCGACGTCCCCCCTGCGCAGAGCAGCGTGAAATTGATAAACAGATTTCGGAATGGTTAGATAAACAAAGGATATGCCTTTATCCATTTTTTGTAGCAATTCGTTTTTTGTTTGATGGACATCGAAACATACTTTCGTTTTCTAGATCCTTTGGGAGCTCCAGCATCGGAAATTCTATTTGACATAATCGAAAGTTCAAGCTTACTTTTATAAAATTGCTTTTACAGTCTGCAAAAAATAATAAGCCGGATCCAATTCGAAGATTAAGGAACAACGCAATCATCAACATTAACTGAAATAGATAATTAGATAATTTTACCTTATACCGTCCGTTATACATTAAACGCGCACGTGAAAACATATTCTGCACTTGCATAGACGCATATGCGCAGTCGTAAATGTCTTGCGCGCAGAAAGATTTTAGCTTTGAGGTCCGGATTATAGATCATTCCGGATTATGGGTGTCCGAATTAACGACTTTTGACTGTTTTTGTTTACCATAGTGACACTGGTGCTACGCTAAGTTCCCTTAATAGTGTTACATTTCATTCATTTTATAACTCAGAATGCACAAAATTTATATCATCTAAAGAATTATCTAATCGTTGCCATATGTTCTATTCAAATATTATAATAAACGTAAAAAATATGTATAAAAGAAATTACACTAAAAAAGGTTTTCACAGACGATTCAGTATTTCCCATTCATTTACTTCAGTCCTCACTTCTCTACAAGGCTAAAATAATCTACATTTAAAATTATGAAGCAAATCTTGAACACTTATTTCCTCGAATAAATTCCAGAATGGATTAAGCATGATTTAATTCGCAATAATAAATGAAGGCGTTATCTTTGTTGTTGCTTAGTCTCTATAGGTTGGCAACAAATCTACTATTTTGCCAAGTTTGAAATGTAAAAAAACATGGCCAACATGGTAAAATTACTTCAGCTTAGCCACCCTTAAACAACTTTTAAATTGTTGATGATTCTACAAATACTGCATGCAGATTTACTAAAGACATAAAAACCTTACCTGGAAGATAAGAACAATATAATTCAATCATTTTTAAAGCAAAAAATGCAGAACTTACAAACATACATGAATATAAAGAAACTGAGATCACTGAGCCGAGTAACAGAATGCATATATATATATATATACAATACAAAGTACATAATCCGGACTCGTCGGGACTTTGGCGATTCCGGATTATAGATCATCAATTTAAATCTGGCAAGATGGCACACAGAAATTATAAAATTAAAAATATGAAACCATAATTTATGAAATAAAGAGCAATTATGATCTAAAGGGTATGAAAATTTACAAAAAAAACTTAATATTTATTTGTTTACTTTATTAAACACTTCGTTCAATGTAAGTTGTTTCCTTTTTTGTGCTAATACTTTCTCTTTAATTCTCTCTTCTATAAACAGACATAATTACTTGTTCAGTTACAAAGTTCCACTGTTCAAATCCTGTAATTGCTGTGTCGAGATTACCGACTAACTTGTCAATCGAAATTTTTTCATTTTCAGTAACATTTCGTTTTCGTTCTCTGTCACTTTCTTCACTATCTGAAGCGTTCATGTGTAAACGCTTTACGAGCATGCGCAAGTTTGTGGCTTTGAGTTCCGGATTATAGATCATTCCGGATAATGGATGTACGGATTACGGACTTTGTATATACATATATTTACACACTGTTGGTACGGGCGATTGCAACCAAAATATGAGGTGCACATCTACATGTTATAGCAGTCCTACATACAAAATTTCAACATTCTGACACTACTTGTTTTTGTTATGCAAGATATATATGTACGCACACACAGACACCACAAAAAAATTCTCTTCAGAATTCATTTAAAATTAGTTTTATAATTTTTTTTTTTGGGGGGGGGAAGAGTCCTTTATTCTGTCTTTATGTAAAAATGTCACGCAACAAGATCATTAAATTGCATTTGATAGCTGTAAAAATGGATATTTGCGTTGAAATATGATGCCTGAAACTTTTTGCGATATTTCCTTTTTATTTCGTACAAGGAAGTAAAAAGGGATTTAAAGGATTTTGTTTTGTATGAGGGGAGGGCTGAACAAAATCAGAAATTTCAAATGACATAAGATTGATTACTTATTTTTACTACATATTTAACATGTCTGTTTCTGAATTTGGCTGTTGAGTTCTATCATTGTTTGTGTCTTGAAGATAAATTTTAAATGTGAATTATTTAAAATCAAAGTAAATAAAAATAAAGTTTTGAATAAATATTTTGGCATTTACTCCAAAAAAGTATCACATTTTCTTGTATAATTGCAAAGTCTGATAATCATGATATATCCACGCTGCCAACCATGTTGAAAGGCTTAACAGTTCAATTTGGTTTTTTTTTTTAATAACGCAGAACAATATGATTAAAAAAGCATTAATGGATTTCTTTTAACTTTAAAAATGCATTACATGAATTCTTATCATTTTAACAAGCTAATAACAAAATGTTACATAAACTTACATTAAAAAATATTTAATAACATGCAAATGATTATAAAGTTCACTTACCAGATTTTTTTTTAATTGGAGATGACAGAAAGAAAACAAGCTCTCTAAAACCAAGTGGCAGAATTTTCTTTCGTTCAAAATGCACAGATTTATTTTCTTTGCAAGAACATGAGAGAGCAAAATTCTCAGTTTTCCAGGTAGTGTGGCAACCCTGTATTAAAGATATTTAACTGCATGTCCAAATGAGTTACACATGTAAAATGACTAAAATAAACTATCTGAATGACTTTATACATGGAAAAATTCTTGAGGAAGGGAGTGTATGATGAGTGCATCCCAAACATTTACTATTGACTACAGTGCCTTTTCACATGTTTGGATCACTCTCCAAAACACAGGTGTAGCAGTAAAAAAGATTTATGATAGTTGGCCAAAAAAAAAAAAAAAAAAAAAAAAAAACAATGTCAGTGGATATTTTGTGCATAACTTTGCAGTTAAAAAAAATCAGACAATAAGCCACATTGCTCAGCTTCTATGTTTTGCAACAGTTCATCAAATGCCTCTTTTCTGTAGCAGCCACACCTTTAAAAAATTATCTGATGTGGACACCACAATTTCCTTGTGCAGCCTATTAAATTACACACATTTTTTGCTGCAATTCATTACAAATTTCTTTCTTGAACTAACTCTAACTTAATTAATTGATCCCTCAAGGCAAGTTAAAAAATGAGACCAAAAATTGTTTTATATTCTGTTCCTTTATTCTGTCTGGTATGTACACATGGCACAAAAAAATAGTCAAAATGGATATTTCGATTGATTATGATACTCAAAATTTTTCACAATTATGATACTTACTTCACTTCGTACAAGGAAGTTAAAAAAGGACATTCGCCTGCTGATATGAACACTGCATACAGCTGATGGTCATAATTTACAGTAGTGTAAAATATCATCAATGGGACAATGTTCCCTTTACAAATGGCTATCCAGGGTCATGAACAATTTCGGATACCAGATGATATAATGAGAGTTAGGTGACACACTTTCATTCCAATAACATCAAGGAAAGGGACTTTTACAATGCTCCTGGCATGCTCACCAAGAGAGGCATTATACTGAATGGATGCAACCAATCTTCCTATGTTTGATGAATATAACATTAGCAGAGATAGCTATTGTCAGGAAGTGATCTTTCCTAAGTGTGTTTGACAAGAGGTACAACAGGAGCAAACTTTGTTTTCCCCTGACTTTAAAATCCTATGGAACACGAGTTGGATGCATTGGGGAAATGATTTTCTACTTAGTTACCTCCATCAGAAAACATTCAATAACTGAACAGATGCACAGAAGAAATGGCATTCTTATCTCAAAAATGTTCAATTATCTGCCATCAAATATACAGAGACAAGCTTTGCAAACACTGCAGTTAAGTGAGGTTATATTCCTTACTAAAGAACATATGTTTATTGCTCTTCCTTTTGTGCTGACAATTATTTGTATCGATGCCATTTTTCCATAAAGCTTTCTTATACTATATCATACTTGCCAACCTATGAAACTCAAAAATCAGGAGATTTTTCACAATGTTAAAAAGACTTTTTAAATGATAAAAATATAGTTTTTAATAATGAATTAACTTTAAGTAGTAACTAATTCTTAAATGCAAGCAACTCAAAAATACCTTACACATAAAAAAAATTTTATTACATGCATCATTTAAGAAAAGAAAAGAAAAGGAAAAAAAAAAAAAAAAAAAGTCACTTTAATCAGTTTTTTGTACAAATGTTATAAACAGTGGCAGATTTTGCTTTCTTTACGAAAGAAACTTCATCATTTTGTTCACAGCAATTGCCACGTAGGCCTGCTTTCGCTAATAAAAGTTTTTCTAATGTGCCATCTCTAATATTAGATCTAAATTTAATCCTCGTTTTCGCAACAACACTGAGAATCCTCTCACACTCTGCATTACTATGGGGAACTGTCAAGATGGCAAGATTTCAGTTTTCCAATTAAACTCCACTGGTGTCAATCGTAGCTGATTTTATAACTTCATCCAAGTTTTCTAATTGTAAACTGCTGTTATGCAGCTGTTGGAACTGTTTCAATTTTTCCTTCCTTTTAGAACTCCTTTCAAGATAATAATAAATATCAACAATGTGTTCATCCCATCAAGCTGCCCCTTTTTCAGCTGCTAAATTTAAGAGGTGACAGCTGCACCTCATAATCTGAAATTTCCTTTCTTAAGATGCCTGCAACACCAGCCTTCCAAGCCTACCAATACTGGTGCATTATCGGCACCAAGTGCTAAGCAATCATCCAGAGTGCCTGCAGTTTTCTTTTAAAGTTTTAATAATTAGCTGTGCTATATTAAAGCCTGTCAAATGTCCATCTAAAGTGGGAACATAAAGTAAACTGCACTCAATTTCTGAAGACTCTGGATCAAAAAAAGAAACAACAATTGGATACAGTTTTGAATCGGTATTATTGCTTCCATCCGTAGAGAGGCAGACCGGAGCTGTTTTAATGCAATCAATAAGTGAGGATTTATTTTTCAAACCCATTTCTTTAACAATTGCACCTGTTTTGATTCTTGCACCTTGAGTATTTCTTAGCGATTTCACTATCGGGAAACATTTTTCTAAATAAAGCTGCAGCGTGATCCGATGCATTCAGTGGCAGGTTGTGCTCCAGTAAAAAGGCAGAGAACAGACATTCTGCATTAATAACTTTTTGGTCCTTTGTTTCCAAAGAAAAATTTAATTTTTCGTTTTTTTTTCAAAACAACTCATGTTATCCTTGTGTTTTTGTGTACGCACATGTTTGAAAACATCCGCCCTTCCAACATACGAAATCGAAAAATCGCAACGACAGGCGGTACACATCGCAAATTTATTACATTTCCTTGAGGAAATAATGGAAGGAAAGTCAATTGTGTACGATTTTTGAAACGTATACGAGTACTTCACCTTTCTCGCAGACGTAACAAAAGATGATAATTTCTAAAACTATTTCCCTAAGGCACGTGTACTCACACAACTCAGGCCAAAACGAACAAAATAACTAAAGAACGTCCAAATAACAATTTGCTTTGTCCTCATTGGCTAATGTATGCCAGCTGACACGCAGTGGAGCTCGAAGCCCATTGGAGAACTGGAGAACGACATTTCTGGATATGTGTAATGCTCTCACTCACAAAGCAGAAACTATCTCATTCGCAAGGTTTTGTTTTAGATATAATGTAGAGAAAATTCAATTGCTTTCAGACGTCCAAAAGCACTTTTTTTTATTCATATAACAAAGTATTAAGCCAAGTTGCATAAAAATCGTGAGAAATTTTAAGAATAAGGAAAAGTCGGGAGAAATATATTGTAAATCGGGTTGGCGGGAGAGCGGTTGAAAATCGGGAGTCTCCCGCCTAAATCGGGAGAGTTGGCAACTCTGCTATATGAAACCTATTCTTTTTAATGTTAACCAGCTTTCCATGATTCCCACACAACTTTTGTGGAGAATTTATTATTAATAATAATTAAAGGTCTGTGATTAAACTTTACAAGTTTAGTTATATACCAGGTGCTGCACAAATGCAGCTCTGTCACAGTTTGCAACAACTCAAGATTACAATACTGTCAGATTAAAGTTATCTGTATACCTGAAAATGACTGACTTGGGTTTAAAAAATTATATTTTTATTGCATCATGTTCAAGAAAGTCTTCTCTTCCAAATATCTATTTTGTATCTACAATAAACAAAATATGAAACTTACCTAGAGATTGCTAACCTCATTTGGAAGTAGGAATATATAACATCTTTTGACACATAAACAAGGCTGTTCTTTTATCTCTAAAGATAATTAACAAATTCCAAATTCATATTCATTGTTTGTCTTTCCATATTGTTTTTTCAGTAGCATTTTATAATTCCATACTTCTCTTTCAGTAACATTTTACAATTATCAGCTGATTTTACTTTAACCTTTTAAGTACTTTAAGCATTAAACATTTGAAATACAATTGTTAAGAAAGAAATAATTGTTTTATTTAGAGAAATAAAATCATGAGCTAAAGTTTGACTGCATATATATTATAATTGATTTTAAATTAACACGTACATTTCTTTGCATAATAAATTTGACAATACATGAAAAATACTTATTAGAGTTTCCACATAATCTCTACACATCAGTAAAATTTTTTTACACCCTTCGTGAACGGCTGGGAAGTTTTGCTGATGCAAAGGGTTTTTATAGAATCTACCATTTATAGAAGTGTAATTCATATGAAACATCAATATTGAGTTTTCAAATTGTAAATCTTCCTTTTTATGAGCCTGATTATTATTTTTTTTTACTCAAGCAAACAAATCTTACACTAAAATTTTGAAACATTAATAACAAGTGGTAGCCAACTTCTATTTATATGAGGATCAATCTTAATTGTATGTTGATATTGCATACCACACACATTTTGTTTAATCAATGTTTTAACATAATAAATCCCGAAGCATTTAACCACCATTTAATCTGAACAAGCTAAACAGTTATGCCTATTTGAAATTTGTCATTTCAAGATGAGTTACATTTAATTCAAATTATTTTCGTAAACCTTTCTGTAGCTAAAATAGCACCGACACCTAATATTAAAATATATACATAAGAAATTCACTCCCATTTTGAAGAGTGGCTGAGTTTTCAGTGGACAAACACAAGATGCTTACAATGGCCTTGATTGGCCTCTTACATGGCTACTCTCATTATGGAAGCCATAATTTTTTTTAGGGGAAAGGGCATGTTCATTTTTTAAATACTTTTTCTATGAATATTTTAAATAGTTTCAATTTACCATCAAATATAAAAAGATATTATTCTCTAGGATTGTAACATTTCTGAACATGGAAATTAAGGACTTTTAAGGACCATTAATGAAAAAAAATTAAGGACCTATCAGCAAATGGAAGCTGAATAAATTCAAATAAATTCAATCAACTTATGTCTGAACATCACTTATGTAATAACACCCTAAGAATAAAATAGATCCGTAAGTAGGATGCATTCTTATTAAACACAATTTAATAAACATAACTATAAACAAATTTGGAAATAAAATCCACTTTATAAAACTTATTCAAGTAGCATTAAATATTTTTATACGTCAGAGGCATAGTAGCTAGGGTTTCCATTGCCCTGGGACAACTGAAGCTCTTTCGCCTCTTTCTGTGTGCCAAAAATAAAACACGTTTCATTCTAAAATTTTGTAACATCAATTTGGCACCACTGGATTGCTGCACACGGGGACAGATGTCCCTCCTTGCCCCACCCTAGCTACACCACTGTTACACATATAATAGTTGGACATACTTGAATGATTAGAGACATTTTGTTTACATTTTACTAACAGTTAGCTTTATGTTGATTTTTACTTTTAGGGGACAGATGTCCCTCCTTGCCCCACCCTAGATACACCACTGTTACACATATAATAGTTGGACATATTTGAATGATTAGAGACATTTTGTTTACATTTTACTAACAGTTAGCTTTATGTTGATTTTTACTTTTATGTCTCATTTTTCACGTGCTTAATCTACAGGTTCAGTAAATAAATAGCAGGTAGATTTTATGTCAAATGGCATAATAATGATAATGATAAATAAAATTATAATCAGCATGATTCGTAACAAAAGATTGGCTATTGTCAGTGCTGCTGCTTGCTTTAGAAAGACCTGTTGATCAGAACAAACCTGAAAGCCTGATGTAGGCATGGTTGGCAAGTTTTGAATGTTAGTTGTGCTCAGTCTGTCTGATGCAGTTAATGTCATAACTTCTTGTAGAGTTCCAACTATATATTAAGGTTACAATAAGCCACTAATGCACCAAAGGTGATGAGTTGTTTTGTATTATTTTAAGTCTCACTAGATACAAATAATAAGTTTTACATTAATTTTTACATTTTTGTGCAGTAACTTGTGACCACAGTAAGGATTAATGAAAGGCAATAACTTGCTTTAACCCTTTGCGGCATGGTGGGTCAATATATGTCCCACCTAATTAATATTTATTTTCTCAGTTAGCAATTTCCGTTAGAAATTTTCTAATCTTTTAAAAATAATCTATTTTAGTTATTATTTTTCTCAGTAGATGTTACTACTATACCAGGGCTTAAGTTTATAAGCAAAAAATATTCAAAATAGGATCACAAGAGTGATATCCCTGTATCTCGCATTTTTCAATATTTTAAAAATTTTGGTATACAATTTATGATATGTATGATACTTTTTAATATTCAAAAGTACTTTATTTTCAAAAATCTTAATTGTATTCAATATTTTATAACATTAATTTTACAGTTGAAATAAGTGGGTTAAAATTTGTCCCACCACACACTTGAATTTCCGCTCAATAGATGGCAGCACTCACGATTATTTTTTTCTTTTCTTTTTTGCATCTACGTTTTTCGTGATTGCGCGCGCTTTTACATCCGTTGTATGCTCTGATGTGCTAAAATGTGTAGGAAAAAATTAACAACTCAGGAAGCTTTGGATCTTTTTGCTGAATTGCTATCCGATTGCGACTCAAATGCTTCAGATGTCAGTTCTGATTCAGATGAAATTGAAATCCAGGAGAGAATAACTGAGGTTGAAGTTATTGCTGAAGAAGAAAGGGAAGTAGTCATAATTTGTTTCGCTTTTCAAAGACACAGACCCATCTATGCATGTGGCACTGTAAATATGGATCGGAAGTATCTACCCAAAAATTTAAAAGACAAATTTATGTCAAGAGAATATAGACTTTTCAGTTAGCGATGATTCAATTTATTGCATAAAATGGAAGGATAAAAGATCCGTTTCTATCCTGTCTTGCTTGGAAAAGGCAACTGAAATGAAAGAAATTAATAGAAAGGAACGAGATGGAAAGACAAAAAAAAAAAAAAAAAAAAAAAAAAAAAAAAAAAGTACTGTGCCCAAACAGCATTAATTCATACAATAAGAATATGGGATATGTCGACTGATTGATCAACTGAAAGGACTATATGAAATAGACCGCAAAAGCAAGAAATGGTGGCACATGATTTTTTTTTTACTTTTTAGATGCGAGTATAGTAAACACATTTATTCAAGTTTGTTCGCGAACCTGATCATGATGTAAAAAAATGAAAGATTTTCTTCTCTCAGTTACAGAAGGTCTAATGGCACTTGCAGGCAAGAAAGAGCTGAAAAGAAAACTGAAATCCCCAGTTCAAATAAAACTAAAAACCCGTTCGTACAACCAGAAAAGACACTAAAAAATGTAAGTAAAACGCCAAAGAGAACGAGCAGGAGAAGATGTGCATATTGCAGCATATCGAAAGAAGAACGACGAACATTTGGCATGTGTGAAACATGTGAAGTGCCTCTATGCTTACAAAAGAATGAAACAACATGTTTTTCAAACATGTTTCATGTTCAAACATGTTTTTCAAACACGTTCAGTTTCATGAAAGTGACTTTTTTTCAATTTTAGTCATATATAAATGTTTCTGAATAAAGTGCCAATTTTAATATTTTATTTAGTATCATATGTACGAGTATCAAATTTTAATCTTAAATTAATATTCAAGAAAATATTTTCTTTTGTTCCTAAAATTAAAAAAATATTAAATATATACTACATGCAAAATATGCATATGCAAAATTTTACAAGTCATGCATATATGCAATAAGTACAAAATGCATTTTAGTGTGTTTATTATGAATATTTTAGAATGCACGCTTTATTTTGTTTATTCATTCCACATATAATTTTTTTTCCTGCTATACACCAATATGCTACAAGACATGTGCTAGTTGCATGGTGGGACAAACGGTATCCCACTTTCCACCGTAAAAAATAAAAGCGCAAAATTTTTTTCAAGCCTTAAAGGCACTTAAGTAAGTCCATCTGACTTATTCTAAAGCATTTTTTTAAAGATTAAAATATATTTTAAATATGCGTGTCGCAAAGGGTTAATATGCAGAGATAACTTTTAAAGGTGAGCGGTTAGTTACAAATAATTAAGTTAGGCAGTTAAATACCCTTAGTCATTACAGATTTACATGGCCACTATTAAATTTTATTAATTTTTTAAAAATCATTTGTTAAAAAAAGCACTATTAGAATCATAATCTAATAACATTTCACAGTTTAAAATGGATGCAATTTATAACATTGATTCTTAAACAGTATCAGGATAATTACACATTAAAAACTACAAAACATTTGTTTTGTAGCAACAACTCACAACAAAATACTTAAGAGTCTTTTTACACAAACCAATGTTCCCACCATTTCTGCATGCTTTATCTCCTAACTTGCCAATCTCTTAACAGTGTACCTAATGATGTTCTGGTACTTGATCTGGTAAAAGTTAAATAGTCTAAAACCTCCGATAGACATGAAACAAATTATTGCTATCTCTAAAAGTAACTACAAAGTTACATAAATGTTTAAACAAACTGCTTATTTAAAAAGAACTTATAACATACAAGCACATTCTTATGTTGACAAAATCAACTACAGCTTGTGGTGATGCAATTAAACAGTAACAGTTAAATTCAAACTAAAAATATGGATTAGTAGTCAAAGACTATACAATTTAATTTTAATCTAAGCTGTCTCAATAACTCGCAACAAATTCAAATGTTAGCTGCGATAACGCAAAGATGAATAATTGCAAGTTATCAGAGCTGGCATGAACTAAGGCAACATCCAAGTGGAAGGCAAAAACACTGTCTTATGATCCCAAAACCTCAGTTTGAAAACTATCTGATTTGCATTATGGTGATGAAATGGAAAGGAGAAATTATAGATGTTATTCTAGAAAACCAAACGCATTTAGAATATTCAAAGTAAATATGAAATGATACATAGTAAGAAATAGTTTGAGCCAATGAGGTAGAATTTTTTGGAATTTAGTGACACACCGAGCAACAAAATCTAGAAATAGTAAAATGTTTAGAATTTAGGACGGCACTAGGTGGATGAATTTAGGATCCACAGAGATTGCATCAGGTGGGAAATGCCTAGTACCAGCCCTGTGTTACGATTCATTGAGACAATCTTTTAATTTGTCAGTTTTCAATTTCTTTATTAATAGAAAAATTCTTTTTTACAAATGCCTGCCCATGCGAAAAGATTAGAAACATTTCTGATATTTTCTAATATATGTGTCTAGCGAAAAGTTGAGAAAATAAAGGCAAGGTAAACATGTTAAAAAAGAAACTTCTAGTATCAGAAGTACAACATTCAAACATTATGTTTTCATTGTCCTTCCAAAAATTCTCTAAAATGTAAGAAATTAATCACAAACTTTCTGTAAAATAAATCCATTATGTGCTAATATAATGAAGATATTTTTCATTTTGTCACATTTTTCTGGATCCTTCTAAGAATTGTGGGTCTATAAATCTTGCCTTCAAATTATTCTAAACTTTCTAAGTTGCAATGTTTAAAATCCTAAATAAAAATTAGCCCTACCAATTCTGAAACGGGGGGGGGGGGAAGAGACTAAATATTTTAGGAGAAAAAAAATATCATTGGGAAAAAAGTGTAAAATTAATTTTATAGCGAAAACTGATACATATTCAGACAATTCTGAGACAATTACAGGGAAAACATTCTTACCATGAAAAATTAAAAGGAAGAAATTTTCAATTAATTACATAGCTGTTTTGCTTTTGCTATGAATGGTTTTTTAAATTGTGCCTTATGGCATTTATTGCGTTGTTTATTTTTCAGATTAAAAATACTGTATAATAAGGTACTAAAATGGAAAGTAATGCAACTTTATAATACAATAGCAAAAAAATAAAAATGTTTTATTTTAATGTTATTCCTTAAATATAATTTCAATACATGCCATTATTTTAGTTATTTATCAGTGTATAATGTTTAAAAAAATATTTGAAAAATTCCCAGATCTCCGAATTAAAAATTTTCTACAGAAACTGAAAAAATTTCCAAAATAAACTAGCCAAATTTAGAGCTGTTTAACCCTTTAACTGTCAAGTTATTTTGATGATTTGGGTACACAAATTGTCAAATTTTTTTATTGGAAAAACCAAATGTAGCCGAAATAAACATCTCCCGATATATATTCGGGTATGACAACACGATGCACTCAAAGAAAAAAAAAAAAAAAAATTACCCCGAGAAATACTCGGGCGTGACATTTTTGAACTATCTCGGGCATGACAGTTAAAAGGTTAATAAAAGAATTTGCATTCCCAAAAGCGTAAAGTTGTTTAAGAACTCTTCATTAGAGAAAATGAAATAATTTTGAAATGCTTATGTTTGAATCCTTGCTCAGAAACTCCAGTAACCTACCCTTTGTATTAGAAATAGGAACAAATTATAAAACCATTCAAAAGATAATCATATTTGTCAGTGAATCGTCAAAAATATTCCTCCAAAATGATAATACACATTTAAAATAGCAGTTATAAAAACAAGACAGAAATTTCAGATGATTAAAATTAAGGACCTTTGGCATATTTTGGCCGAATTGGTCGATTTTTGTCCTTAAAAGTTAATTGGTCGATTTTTGGTTATAACTTTTAAGGACCAAAAATCGATTCAAAAAATCTTAAGGACTTTTAAGGATTCTTAAGGACCGTATGAACCCTGCTTCCAAATAAAGGAAATTCTACCATACAATATGCTTTGTATACAATAAACAAAAACAAAACAATAACAAAATGGAACTTAAAAAATAAACAATTCCTAAAAATCCACATTTCTGACAGATGCTGGTTTCATAATCAAAATTTCCCTCCTAGAACTGGGAGAAATGACACAAATCTAGTGGTGCGAAAACAATAATAAATAAAGCTTTGATTGGTAATAAAGCTTTGATTGTAATAGTTTTATGAAGAGGTTTGTTCAAAATGTCTAATCAAACATGTTCTAAACAATCAATTGGAAGACCAAATGAAATTGTCATAATGAATGAGAATCTGAGAATCTCTTTGCATAAAGAAAAAACAATGTCAGCATTTTAAAACACTTTTCTAAAATAAGTTATTCAAAATACTATCTTGCTGAATTTATGTGATGGAAGTAAAAAACACAAGTAGTAGCAGTTGCAGAACTATGATCAACAAACATTTCTCATTTTACATCAGTACTCAAACAACAAATTGCTACAGCAAGTCATACAGCAAATTGCTCCAAAGGTCTACAAATACATTTAAGTATAGGTCACTAGAGGACATCCTACAATACAAACCTGTAGCTGGGCACCGAATAAAATGATAGACTCTGTTATATAATTTTCTATTCTTGAGCTGGTAATGTCCCTCATTATAATTTTTTTGGTACTTTTCCATTTTGCCGGCGCAGGCGATAAAGTCGCCAAAAACAGTACAACCGGTGCCAAACGGAATATCCTCGTTGATAAACTTTTACGCTTGATATTTCAGAGAAGTAGCAGCAATTTCTTATGGGATTGATTGTTTCTTTCAATACTGGCATAAAATTACATAGAATTTTTACCAGATAGTTCAATTTTATGTTCTAAGTGAGAGAAATTACTTTCAACTTGTTAGGCTTAGCTTTGCCGGCACTGTGGATGACGCTTTTCTTTCGGGAAAAATCAAAATTTCTTCTTCGTTTCTGCTAAATTAACTTTCTTAGAGCATATCGTGATAGAAATTACTTAAATGGCAGATATATTTTGAAAATGTAGTTGAAATATTTACTTGGCTAACTAAACATGTAACATGCATTTGTGGTTTGCTTATTTCTTTCTACTATATTTTCAAAATATATCTGTCATTTAAGTAATTTCTATCACTAAGGGCTTTCGCTGTAATTAAGTCAATTAGGATGCAATCCCACTGCTCACCTGAAAATTCGTCAATTCTAATGAGAATGCTCTAGCGAAGTAAAGCATTGTGGTTTTACATAATTTCTGAGTAAGCTAATCATACGAATTGAAATAATTCTTGCATTTAAATTTGTATTCCATAAGATTTAACCCTCCAAGTGGCCGAGCCGTATATATACGTTCAACCAAAATTGTGCTCTAAGCGGCCAGCAAGCATATATACGTCCAACCAAAATCTTACTCTAAGCGGCCAGCAAGCATTTATACGCTCGCGTTAGGATTTCTTTCCCCCGGCAATTTCGACGGGAGTGATTGCACTATTCGCTTTTCTGAAATTTAGCTTGTTATTTTGGGGTTGCTGCACATAACTGTTGAGTCACCAAAAATCTATGTTTTGTTCGAATTTTTAATACTGCTATCGAATTAGCCAAGACAGAAGAAATACTTTCAACACGTACTGAAAGTAAAAATAGAATTTATTTCTTCATCTAATATCTAAAATGAAGAATAAAAATAATTAAATAATAACCGCTCTTCAACTAAAATCTGGTTTGACAGTTTGAAGCTAATATATAAATCCAGAGTACTTATTCAAAGTTCCTATTTTTTAATTAGAATCGAATATCCGCAATGCAATAAGTTGAACAGAATCATTAAAATAAATTTCAAAATGTTAATGATTTAACGTACCTTAACATTTAATGAAGATTTGTTTTAATAGAAGCATATCGGTATTGTATTGAAAATTTATATATACAAGAGATGTTTTAATGACAGACTTTTGACAGCATAAGACTGATATTAACGTTATAAACATAGAAACATCTTTATTTTCGGAAATACTAGAATAATAAACATGTTACAAGAATTTTAAATAATCGTAAGCTTTAAACTGATACTCGTTGAAAGCAGGGCTGACGTCACAGCAGGAGCGGCAGAATTAAAAGGCGGGAAAATTTTTAGAATTTAGAAAAACACTGAACAGCAAAATTTAGGGATGACAAAAATTTTGGAATTTAGGTAATGCACAAGGCAGAGGCATTTGGAAGCTGAAAATGTTTTTTAATTTTGTAATGCACCGGAAAGCAAAATTTAAAACCTTCAAAAGTTACGCCGATCGACAAAGTGCTTAAAGCCGGCCATGGTTGCAATGCCTCTACGTATGCTATCATATGTTAGAGGTTCTGAACTTTATTATGTAAGCACAGTAATGAGCAAAGTGATTTTTTATTAAATATAAAAGTAAATGAGTAATAAAATAAACATTATCTTTCTTTTCTATTCAACTTTTCCTTAACTTCATTTATTATTAAAATTATTGGTATTATTATACCAATACCAGCTACTTATGGATCTTTCACTACATATTTTAAAGGCGATAGCTGAATTCCTCTCCCGCAGTAATCTATAGTATAATAAACATATATTTAAATAGCTTATTGTTTCGTATATGTTTGGGAAAATGGACTAATTTTCATAACAGCAATCTTACAAATAATAAGCAATTTAAATCCGAATAAAAAAATTTTATTATTCCAAACGGTGTTAACCCAAAAGGGCTATTAATTTCGTTTTGGCATTTTGCGTCGATTCACTTTCTGCATTGATTCACTTTTCAAACTGTTGCCATCAAATATTATAGCCCTGTATTATATTTAAAGAAATTAAATAATGAAGAATCTTCATAAATGTATGTATGTTTCTCGTATTGTGATAAAACAACGGTACTTAGAGCCATCAGATTTTGAATAACGTAATCTTCCTCCAAATATGGGCATCTGGAAGCCCTAATTTGGAATTTGTTTTATTATCGATTTCATATTTTGGAACACTGTAAGGAATTCTTGATAAACAAACTCAACGATTTCCAAGTGAGCAATGTTAATATTTTCCCGGGGGGGGGATTATCTAATGATACGCTTATTTTAAAATTATTTTGCGATATTGCTGTTGAATTGAATTCTACGGCTTAAGTGCGAAGAACATGATATTTAATAAATGAAAGTAACACACAAAACCTTAAAATTGGGCGTAATGTAAATGTAATGTTTTCAGATTTTATCTATTTTTTCTTCTCATTAAAACTGCAGTTGTGACATGAATACCAGCAATTTTTCCTACAAAGTCTCTCTATAAAGATGTCTACCTCAAGGTAAATAGCTTTTCCGTGCATTTCCATTTAACTTTATCAAATCTGTCTATAAACACAGACGTCTAGTGATTATCTAATCAGTATAAAAACGTAGTCGTTTAATACTTATGCGTAAAAAAATGTTATACATATTTTATTACAGTGTATTGCAAAAAGTGTTGCTTAGACACTGTCATAAAGCAGTGAATGAGAAGGAAAAAAAAAAAAAAAAAAAAAAGAGCTTCTCACTTTTCGTACAGCTGTTAACAGGATCATTATTTTGTTTTCAAACAGAGAACGAAATTTTCAGAATAGAGAATTTTCAGAGGATGAAATATGTCGAAAGAAATTAATGGTGTTACCGCAATTTCGGTTTGCGCATTTTAAAAAATCCATACAATATGCACAAATCTATAACAATCACTTGAATGATTTTTAATACCCAATTTAGAAGACAGACCTGATATTTGATCAATATGCTTTCAGTTTTATCTTCTTCTCGGTATTAATAGATTGAATACGTAATTCAATTAAACTTTTCCTTGAAAGCATCAATTTCATTTGTAAATGTTTTGCAATACTAAATACTAATATTAATAAAAAATTCCCAGCCTTAGTAAAAGGCCAACCACTGG
The DNA here is from genome assembly GCF_044657685.1 of Stegodyphus dumicola. Lineage (NCBI taxonomy): Eukaryota > Metazoa > Arthropoda > Arachnida > Araneae > Eresidae > Stegodyphus > Stegodyphus dumicola. The sequence continues at coordinate 240,415,817 of NC_140768.1, read as the reverse complement.
CAGAGTGAATAAGACTACTGTAATTGTGTTAAGCCGACGTTAAAATCCCAGAGAATGAGGTGGTTACTTAGTCGTTTTTGTATTTTTTCCCATTAGCAATGCGAACACGAGCTAGTTGCCCTTAAAAAATCCTCCTCGTATGCGTCCTTTGCCTTAGGGAAATAGCCCTCGTATGCTATATCAGGTGCGCTGCAAACTCGGGAAAGTTTATGTTTTTTCATTATAGTTAATTAAAAAAGCAATCAAACCCAATAATACTGTTTATGGATGTTTCAGAAGTTATTTAAGACTTAAAGAAACATACTAGAACAGTTACTAGGATAGTGTTACTAGAACAGAATTTTTGATAGGATTAAATTAGATCAAGAAAATTGCAATCTATTGGCTATGCATTAAAGAAAAACAATTCATTCCAAGTTAGCATTCATTTCAACATGTTACAAATCTTTAATTAAAAAATACGTATTTATAACAAAAACAAGATCAAAAGAGGAAAATATTTCAATTTTTCAATTTGATTGTGAAGAAGTAGAAAAATGCAGTAAATTTTTCGTATGCTTTAAGAATTCTTCAATTTCATAGTATCGACCTAGCGGTAATGTCGCTGAACTGGTAGTTTGACCTAGGTTGAAATCCTAGTGAGCGGGTGGACTGCATGGGAGTTTTAATGGTTTCCTTTTCTGTAGCGTGAATACGAGATATTTTCCCTTCAGAAGTCTTCACGACAGCATCCTTGTTTCATAGGCAGATAGTTTTAGTCTCTTAGTTAAGAAGAATCGTAGGTTACCTCACTTGCGTAAACAAACGAAAGTGAGTTCTCGCTCTATATTGCCTCTTATAGACTTTTGCATTGATTTAAGTTTAATGTAAATTTGAACGTGACTGTCACAAATATTATTAAATTTATATAGCATAATCATTGGTACGCTAGTGAGCTAACCTCTTCTTCTACGGACTTTGAGTCATTACGGCTTTTGAAGCTGCAGACGTGAAAAATGTACATTGCCCTTTGCCGGGATTCGAACCCTGGAGCTCTCGAATACGCGTCGAGTATACTTCTAATTACACCGCGATGGATTATGTAAAGGAGGGGGAAAATACATTATTAATTAAACTAACTATGATAGTGTCCAAACTCTACTATTCTATTCTAAGCAAGGCATTGAAGAAAGTTGATCTGCAGTAACTCTTATTCTCGAAGTAAAGGAAAACAAACTACTGAAATATTACGTCCTTTGATTGTAATCAATTTTGAGTTTTTCTCGTTTGAAAATATAGTTATTTTAAAGAATTTTTTCCTTTTATGAAAATAAACGATCTACAGTTTACTGAGATCAATGTACTAGGAAAAGAAACATAATTTATCATATCAAATATACATAAAAACAATGAACAAATTAGAACTCACTTCAGTTATCTGCAATCAATGCATATATTCTCTAGGAATACATCAAAGATGAATGCGTTGATTATATAATGGAATTCATGTATTTATATAAGATTAAAAGCACTTCCTTCATTAGAGACTTCAAAACGATATCTAACGACGCAGGTGTGGAATTGCAATTAAAAAGCGCATAGGATAAGCAATTTTGTAGAGGAATAACAAATATCATAAGCTTGAATTATTTTGTCGGTTATGGAACTTAGAATTTCAAAATTGTGAACATTACGGATAAAACAGTAATAATAATAATAATAATAAAATAATAATATTTAAATAATAAATTATAAAATATTATATATATATATATTATTAAATAATTATTCATAATATATATTATTAAAATAATAAATTATGCAATAAGGCGCGTTTTTTTTAAATGTTTTGTGCGTTACCTTTATTTATTAAATATCATGCTCTTTGCGCTTAAACCATAAAATTCAATTCAACAGCAATATCGCAAAATAATTTAAAAATAAAGAGATCTTTAGAATTTCCGATTCAGAGTCTCGTGCGCTGGAGGTACTTTTTTTTTTTTTTTTTTTTTAAATCCCTTACAATGTTGTCGTTTCTCGCTTTGAATTTGTTGAGTTTGTTAATCAAAAATTCTTTAATGTCTGACAAAATATGAAATAGATAGTAAACTAAATTCCAAATTAGGGCTTCCAGAAAAGTGAATGGACGCAAAATGCCAAAACGAAATTAATATCTTTTCTGGGCTAATGCCCTTTGGGATAAAATGAAACTACACAAAAGGAGTTTTTTTTATTTATTTATTTATTTTTTTATTATTATTATTTATTTAAGTTATTTACATTTGCAGAATAAAAGAAAAATCTTAAAAGTTTCAGATTTTAAATTACGTCCAAAGGGACTTTTTTAACATTTTGTGTGTTACCTTTATTTATTAAATGTCACGTTCTTTGCACTTAAACCATAAAATACAGTTCAAGAGCAATATCGCAAAGTAGTTTTAAATTGAGCATATCTTTAGAATTTCCGATACACAGTTCCACGCGCTGGAGATAAAAAGGTTTTTTCTGTACAACATTGTCATTGCTCGCCTTTAAATCGTTTAGTTTGTTACTCAATTCGTTAAAGTTTTACAAAATATCAAATCGATCACAAAACAAATTCCAAATTTCAAATTTGGGCTTCCACATACCCATATCCGCAGTAGGATTACATCATTCAAAATTCAATGGTTGTATGTACCAATGCGAGAAATATACATACATTTATGCAGATTTTTCATCATTTAATTTCTTCAAATATAATGCAGGACACTTAACATTGGGTGGCAACAGTTTGAAAATTGAAACGGACATTTATAGTGAACCAATGCAAAATCGCAAAACGAAAACAATAGCCTTCAAGGACAAAGCCCCTTTGGACTAAAAAGAATATTAGTGAAAGACTTAAACATTATTCTTTAAATTGTTAAGCATTATTCGTTAGATTAACCTTTGAGAGAATTTAGGGAATAACGTAAGAGTTTCACTTATCATACAGTGTTAAAAAATCTTTACTATCCTTTTTTTGTTTTGTTTCTAAAAATTGTTGCAACAAACTGTAGTTTTATTCTTGAAACGCAATTCTAACTTGAAACAGGAATGAAAGCTTGAAAAAAATCTTCAAATGAAATGACAGATACTTTCTCACGATTCTGAAAATCAAAGATATATATCGTCTGCATCTTTCCGTTTGGATACAGGGCCAAGTCAAAATTGTTTGAATGCGGCGGGGGCGGGGGGGGGGAGAAGAAAAGGCAGGGACAACCCTGCAGTAGGTTGCAATTATTGTAACGTTTAGGTCCAGCTTTTTTTTTCTTTTGAAGGATTTTCTAAGCTTTCACATTAAAGAAAAATTCTGATATTTTATATTTCCTATCTGTTGTCTAAAAGTGTGTAATACAGATGTTAATCCTTAGTTCAATTTCAATCAAATTTAATCATATTAAAATTGTTATTTTCTTAAATCCCTGAATAATAATTTACGATAAAATATCAATCATTCGTATAATGGCATATTTTAAAATTTTTACGTCGTTTTAGAGTTTCGGATGACCTCTTGTTGTCCATCCATTAAAAGTATTATCCACTGAACGATGAGTGCGCATTCAAAACATAAAAAATTTAAAAAGTAGATGAATAAAGATTTTAATTAATTTTGGAAATATTTTAGAGTAAAGGTTTGGAATTCTTATGATTTTATATTCTAAAAGGTATAGTCTACACTAAAAATGGATAAAAATATTTGAGCTATCTTATTCCAAAAGCGTTAAATTTTTAAAAGCATTTCAAAACATTTTTGATTGATGCTATGATAAAATAATACGAAATACCAAAAGCAGATTTTGGTTTTTAAAATAAATTACTATCATGAAACTACATTTATAATATTCTGTTGCATTCTGATGACCATACTTTAGATACTCCTTTCAGTTTTTAAATTAAATGTTGAATCGAATTGCAGATATAAATTTATACAAAATGAGAATGAAATTTACGTATGGTGGAAATAATCATACAATACTTGCCACCAAGAATAATTCTCAGTAACTGAACAGTACTTCAGGATCTGCATATAAAACTGTACAATGTTAATTATATTATAAAATGTTCAGGAAACATCAAGAATTTCACTTTATTTGTAATCATTCTCATTAAATAATCATTAATTAACACAAGCAGTATTTTGAATTTGGATTAACTAAGTCTCAAGTTGTAAGTCGCAAGAATAAATTTTAAAAAAAAGTAAATTATTGTAATTTCCAAAACTGGTATAACTGTGCATAGATTTTTCCAAATGATAAAGTTTTCTTATTTTTTAAAGATCTAAAATTTTACAAATTTCATTTGTAAAATTTAAAATGGAATTTTTTAAAATTTGCTTCAGATTTTTGAAAAGAGAAGGTGTAGAAGAGTTTTAAGTTTAATCTCGATTTAATAGACGCGAAACGGATTTAATGCAATTTGCCTGTCCAAGATTGCTCTAGAAATCGATAGTGTATTATATCCTCACGTATTTTTCCCACTATCTTTTTAGCTGCAGGCTTCGTAAATTAAAAAATATTCCTGTAACTTTCCCCTTCCTCAATGCCTTCAGAGGACGCACTCCTCTAAATTTTAAATTGGATTCGTCCACGTCGTGATTGTTTTAATTTTATTGACAAAAACAAATCCCTGAAAACTACCTGTGAAGGTAACGCCGAACCTCTCACTTCTAACTCTTGAAATTTATGCCTAATACAAGAACCGACGAATAACAGCGAAGTAAACCCGAACTGACATTCACTCTATGATTTATCTAAGTCAGCTACAGACTCCTCTTCTCTAATTATTTACGGATGTCTTGGAGCCTAGGAGTAGCAGAGACAACTTTAAGAACGGGAAAGAATCAGCTTTAACACTGTACAGAGAAAAAAATCATTTATTATTTAATGTCATATAATTTTATCTAACACGATTCAAGACACACTTATTTCAAGGCATTTTAATTTAATATTCTGTCATATAAATTTGTTGTGATCAATGTTTAAAGTTACCATGTAGAGAAACATTTTTGAAATTCAAATTCAACTCAAATAGATTTAGTAATAATTCAAGTCAATGTCGTTGGAAAGTATTCACGTTAACGTCATTCAGAAAAGATTATTGATTAGAATATAAATTGAAGTAATTAAAAGATAAAATAAGTAAAATTAGTAGTTTATTAAACTATATGCTAACGTAATGCATTTTATTTAGTACATAAATTATGTATGTTTTTATTTGTATAATGCGATGAGTAGAAAATTTTGATGACTAACTTTTCTCTGGGCCTAATTATTAGCTCTTTTCTTCTTGCTACGTAATACAAATGAGTAATGGTACAAAGTTATGGTGGAATCAAAACGAAATTTTCTATAAATTTTTGCGTGAGGAATGACTACAATTTTTATGCAGATTTTGTGAAATATTTTAGTAAAACACAGAGAAATAAAAGTAAATATTTTTCCAAATAAAAAACTAAAAACTCAAAGCAATATCAATTTCAAACACATATTAATAAAGTACGTACGCTGTTTAAAATCTGCTTAGTTACGCAGCCAACACGGCGATAACCACTAAAATCTGGTGGTGTACATTCAATTATCTTTCTTGCCATAACGAGAGCCTGCTGGACAAAAGGACATGGACACATCAATACGCCCCGCTGAACGACGGTCATTTGAGTGGGGGGAAAGCAACTAAAGACAGCGAAACGTCTGCCGCTTTTAGCGTTAATTTGGATGCAGAATGGGCAAAAGAAATAGTAGAATCTGGTTTCTTTTCAAGACTTGAAATGAAGAGTTTTTAGTTCAGGGTCTCGGCCACTAGGAAGGTTAATTTAAGATTTAACTTCAAATTAATGTAGATAATTACTGACGTAATTAGATTTTTGTAGCTTAGTTAACGTGACATGAGATCACTTGGGGTCATGTGATAGGAACCGGCGAATCAGGATATTGAACCATGAGATCATAGTAAATTCTTATATTGTCTTTTTACAAATTTATTGCCTTTATTTACTGTCTTTTTACAAAATTTAAAATGATATTAAAATGTTTATGATTTCAAAATAAAAAATTCTTAGAACTAACATTGGTTATTTATGTGTATACTGTGTGTTGTCACCAATATAGTCTGCTTGGCAAGATTTGCGCCGGCCAAATGGAAAAGTACCTTTTTTTTCCTGCTGTTATATGGTTCAAAGCACAGATTAGTACTCTTACCATTGCATTCTACATTCATAATAAGTCTGTAACGTTTACTCCACTCGTTTTGTGAGAACACCTCATTCGGTACTTTCCACTGAACAATATTCTACTTCAACTATACATTAACAACATAATGCATTTTCATTACTAATAGCTGTTATATAAAATAAAAAATCTGATGTGTACACCACATGACCTTCTTGTACGGAATATTAAATTATACGCATTTTTTCTTGCATTTCATTGAATTAAATCTACTTCGCTAACAGCACATAAACCACAATAGAATAAATGCATTCTTTAAAATTCACTCTAGTATTTGTTTACCATAGCGACACTCTGGCGCTAAATTCACTAAACAGTATTATATTTCGTTCATATTATAACTCATAACGCACAAAATTCATATCATTTAAAGAATAGAATTATCTAATCGTTGCCACATGTTCTATTAAATACTATAATAAAGCTAGAATGATGTATAAAAGAAATTAAGCAAACAAAACAAAAAAGAAACAGTTTTTCACAGACGATTGAGAATTTCTCATTCAATTAATTCAGTTCTCACTTCGGGAGAAGTCAAAAATACGTAAAAACTCAAAATATCTATATTAAAAATTACGAAGTAAATCTTACACACTTATTTCCTTGAAAAAATTCCAGAAAGGATTAAGCATGATTTGATTGGCAATAATAAATGAAGGCGTTATCTTTGTTGTTGCCAAGCTAAGTTTCTCTAGATTGGCAACAAATCCACTAGTCTCCTGTTTCAAATGTAAACATCAATGGCCGCCATTAAAAACAGGCTTAATGGCAATTAAACAACTTTAAAATTGCTGATAATTCTAAAAATATTGCACACAGATTTACTAAAAGCATAAAATCCTTAACCGGAAGATAAAAACAACATAATTCAATCATTTTTAAAGCACAAAATGTACAATTTACAAACATATAAGAGTAAAGAAATTGAATCACTGAGCCGGGTAACAGAGTGGATGTACGTTTGGTGCGGTCGATTGCAACCGAAATACGAGGTGCACATCTACATGTTATAGCTGTCTTATATACAAAATTTCAACGTTCTGAGGCTACTCGTTTTTGAGTTATGCGAGATGTGTACGTACGTATATACGTTCGTACAGACGGCACGAAAAATTCTCTTCACGATTAATTTTAAAGCAGTTTTATAACTTTTTTGAAGAAACGAGTCTTTTATTCTGTCCTTACAAACAGATATCACGCAAAAACATCGCTACATAGCATTTGATAGCGGTCAAAATGGATATTTTCGTTGAAATATGCTGCCTGAAACTTTTTGCGATTACAATACTTCCTTTTTACTTCATACAAGGAAGTAAAAATGTTCCTGAAGGCCTTTTTTGAATTCATTTCCATTATCCTTTATTTCTAACACTCTATTGGTCTCCACTATAGAATAGAAGTGAAGAAAAAAAATCTGATGTGTACACCACATGACTTCCTTGTACGAAATATTAAATTATACGCATTTTTTCTTGCATTTCATTTAAACTTATTGGATTGAATCAAATCTACTTTGTTGACGGTGCATAAATCACCATAGAATAAATGCATTCTTTAAAATCTACGCTACTGTTTGTTTACCATAGCGACACTCTGGCGCTAGATTCACTTTACAGTATTATATTTCATTCATACTATAACTCATAATGCACAAAATTTATATCATTTAAAGAATAGAATTATCTAATCGTTGCCACATGTTCTATTCAAATACTATAATAAAGCTAGAATGATGTATAAAAGAAATTAAGCAAATAAAACAAAAAAAAAAAAAGTTTTTCAAAACAATTTGAGTATTTTTCATTCAATTAATTCAGTTCTCACTTCGCAAGAAGGCAAAAATACATAAAAAATCAAAATATCTATATTAAAAATTATGAAGTAAATCTTAAACATTTATTTCCTCAAAAAAATTCCAGAAAGGATTAAGCATGATTTAATTGGCAATAATAAATGAAGGTGTTATCTTTGTTGTTGCGAAGCTAAGTTTCTCTATATTGGCAACAAATCCACTAGCCTGCTGTTTCAAATGTAAACAATCAATGGCCGCCATAAAAAAAGGCTAGCAGCACTTAAACTACTTTAAAATTGTTGATAATTCCAAAAATATTGCATACAGATTTACTAAATGCATAAAAACCTTAACCGAAAGATAAAAACAACATAATTCAATCATTTTTAAAGCAAAAAATGTACAATTTACAAACATATAAGTGTAAAGAAACTGAGATCCCTGAGCCGGGTAACAGAGTGGATATATATATATAAACATATTTATATACGTTTGGTGCGGCCGATTGCAACCAAAATACGAGGTGTACATCTACATGTTATAGCAGTCCCATATACAAAATTTCAACGTTCTGAGGCTAGTCGTTTTTGAGTTATGCAAGATATGTACGTATGCACGTACATACGTCCGTACAGACGCCACGGAAAATTCCCTTCAGAATTAATTTTAAAGCAGTTTTATAATTTATTTGGAGGAAACGAGTCTTTTATTCTGTCCTTATGTAGATATCACGCAAAAACTTTGTTAAATTGCATTCGATAGTGGTCCAAATGGATATTTAAGTTGAAACATGCTGCCTGTAACTTTTCGAGATTACAATATTTCCTTTTTAGTTCGTACAAGGAAGAAAAAAATCTGATGTGTGCACCACGACTTCCTTGTACGGAATATTAAATAATACGCATTTTTTCTTGCATTTTACTTAAACTTATTAGATTGAATTAAACCTACTTCACCGACACCGCATAAACCACAATAGAATAAATGCATTCTTTAAAATTCACTTTGTTTACCATAGCGACACTCTGGCGGTAGGTTTACTTAACAGTATTATATTTCATTCATATTATAACTCAGAATGCACAAAATGTATATCATTTAAAGAATTATCTAATCGTTGCCACATATTCTATTCAAATACTATAATAAAGCTAGAACTATGTATAAAAGAAATTAAGCAAACAAAACAAAAAGAAACAGTTTTTCACAAACGATTGAGTATTTCTCATTTAATTAATTCAGTTCTCACTTTGCGAGAAGGCAAAAATACACAAGAACTCAAAATATCTATATTAAAAATTACTAAGTAAATATCAAACGCTTATTTCCTCAAAAAAATTCCAGAAAGAATTAAGCATGATTTAATTGGCAATAATAAATGAATGCGTTATCTTTGTTGTTGCGAAGCTAAGTTTCTCTAGATTGGCAACAAATCCACTAGTCTCCTGTTTCAAATGTAAACATCAATGGCCGCCATTAAAAACAGGCTTAGCGGCAATTAAACAACTTTAAAATTGCTGATAATTCTAAAAATATTGCACACAGATTTACTAAAAGCATAAAATCCTTAACCGGAAGATAAAAACAACATAATTCAATCATTTTTAAAGCACAAAATGTACAATTTACAAACATATAAGAGTAAAGAAACTGAAATCTCCGAGCCGGGAAATAGAGTGGATATATATATATAAATATATTTATATACGTTTGGTGCGGCTGATTGCAACCGAAATACGAGGTGCACATCTACATGTTATGGCAGTCCTATACACAAAATTTCAACGTTCTGGCTACTCGTTTTTGAGTTATGCGAGATACGTACGTACGTACATACGTTCGTACAGACGGCACGGAAAATTCTCTTCAGAATTAATTTTAAAGCAGTTTTATAATTTTTTTGAAGGAAAAAAGTATTTTATTCTGTCCTTATGTACAGATATTACGCAAAAACATCGTTAAATTGCATTCGATAGCAGTCAAAATGGATATTTTCGTTGAAATAGGCTGCCTGAAACTTTTCGCGATTACAATACTTCCTTTTTACTTCGTACAAGGAAATAAAAAGGAGACACATTTATTCTAGTGCTTCCACAAAGCCAAGCATTTTACTTAAAACAAAGTTCGAGGAGGACAGGGTTCATAGCCACACTTTAGTTAAAAAAATTAGCACCTATAATGCACTTTTCAAGCACATTTTAAGAAAAAAAATTAAGCACCTGTCTAATTACAGTCAAAAGTCGTTAATCCGGACTCCTCGGGACTTCGGCGATTCCGGATTATCGATTTTTCCGGATTATAGATCATCAGTTTAAATCTGGTAAGATGGCATGCAGAAATTACAAAATTAAAAATATGAAACCGTAATTTATGAAATAAAGAACAATTATGATCTAAAGGGTGTCAAAATTTACAAAAAGAAAAAGCTTAATATTTATTTGTTTACTTTATTAAACATTTCCTTCAATGTAAGTTGCTTCGTTTCATGTGATAATACTTTCTCTTTAATTCTATTAAACAGACATAATTTCTTGTTTAGTTACAAAGTTTCGCTGTTCAAGTCCTATAATTTCTGTGTTGAGAATACCGACTAATTTGTCAATCGAAATGTTTTCGTATTCAATAACCTCTGGGTCACTTTCTTCACTATCGGAAGCAAATTATAATGACGAGGAACTTGATTTAAATCATATCAAAGACGGAGTACATCGAGATAAAATACTACACCTAGTACGGAATTATAAACCAAATAAAATAAAAACATCTGCCCTGAAGATAAGGATAGTGCTGACAGATTAACTTCCAATCCCCCGCGTGAAATTTATAAACAGATTTCAGATTTCAAAACATACTTTCGCTTTGTAGATACAAATTACAAATTAGTAAATATATATCGGAAATTTTATTTGACATAATCTTTCTAATCTATCATAATCTAATAATGACGTTTCTGCCCCCCCTTCTGCCGCAGAGCAGCGTGAAATTGATAAACAGATTTCGGATTTCAAAACATACTTTCGCTTTGTAGTAAATATATATCGGAAATTCTATTTGACATAATCGAAAGTTCAAGCTTACTTTTATAAAATTGCTCTAACAGTCTGCAAAAAATAATAAGCTGGATCCAATTCGAAGATTAAGGAACAACGCAATCTGCAACATTAACTGAATTAGATAACTTTAGCTTAGCGTATAACTCCGTTACACATTAAACGCGCATGCGCACAAACATATTCGCAGCCGTAAGGGTCTTACGCGCTCTCGTAAACGCCTGTGCGCATGCGTGAACGCGATGCATGCGCAGAAAGTTTGTAGCTTTGAGGTCCAGATTATAGATCATTCCGGATTATGGGTGTCCGAATTAACGACTTTTGTCTGTACATTATACACAACTGCATAACCTTAAAAATTAGACTCGTAATTTAAAATATGAGAAATGCAGTATTTATTAAAAAAGAGAATAAGCATTACCTCAAACATGGAAAATAATTGCTTTTCTTTTAAATTTTAAATAACAGTTCAATTTACAGAACTAGTTTACAATGAGAGAAAAAAAGCTATGCAGAACTAAACTATATTACAAGATTTAATGATGAAATTTCAGTTCAAAATAGAGGAAATAAATAATAATAAGACATATTTATTCTATTCGCTTGGAACTTAATAATAAATACAATTTATTTTTCCTCTCATATTGATATTTAACTAATTTAAATCTAAATTCTGAATGTTTTCTAAATTTTCATCGTACATCAGTTTTCCCTTAACAGATATTGCAAGCAAAGTAATTCAAGTAAAAATGAGGAACATTTCTGAAATCAGAAAACAGAAATTTGCTTCATGCAGTCATCCTTTAACAGTAAAAGCTTAACTACTCGCATACTTGAAAAAGAGGGGCGGAGGGGGGGGGAATTGTTCTTTAGATTTTTCCGCTAAATAAATGCTTTTGACATTTCGATACGTGCATCATATAAAAACAAACCAACGGAACAGAAAAATATTCTGCTTTGCAAGCACAGTAAAACTCTTTTAAGTGTTCATAAACAAATCTCGGACAAATAAATAATTAAGTCTTTTAAGTGTTCATAAACAAATCTGTTGAGTGACTCATGTTAACTGTTTCAACAGTTTCTCTAATAGATTTTCCACATTCAATATGCAAATTAATAACTAATTTTCGAATTTCAGGCAAAGTTTCTTTTCGTTTAGCATTCATGGCTGCACAGAGCTAAAAAACACAAGAATTCCAAAACAAACTGGAGAGAAAGACTGCAGACGATTTTATAAATTATTGCCAATTGCTTTTGAGACAAAAATAAAAACCCTCAAAAATATTTTTATTGTAGTACGTAGTAGTATCTAATGGTGTCCCATCACTTATGTGAGCCATTTTTTGCTCCTTTCCAAACAATTGTATTTTTATTAAATTACTATTTTAATATTTTGAGAAAATGTATGTTATGTAATAATTGTTACTAAATTTAAGTATGAAACACACCCACAAAAATTTTTTACATGTTTTTTAATTTATTTTATTAGTTTCTTTTTGTAAAGCACAAGTGTCCCATCACTTTTGTGAGACACTGTATATCAGTTTTCCCTTAATAGATATTGCAAGCAAAGTAATTTAAGTAAAAAAGAGGACCATTTCTGAAATCAGAAGACAGAAATTTGCTTTATACAGTCATCCTTTAACAGTAAAAGCTTAACTATCCGCATACTTGAAAATTGGCGAATATTCAGACAGTCGAGCGTAACTTGAAAACGAGGAGCGGAGGGGGGGGGGATAGACTGTAGCCGTTCTTTAGATTTTTCCGTTAAATAAATGCATTTGACAATTCGATATGTGTATCATATAAAAACAAATCAACGGAACAGAAAAATATTCTGCTTTGCAAGCACAGTAAAACTCTTTTAAGTGTTCATAAACAAATCTCGAACCGAACATCAAAATTAATGTATCTTTGCAAAATATCGCAAACGTTATTGCGCAATACGTGCGCCGTAATTTTTCCCTACATGATATTACGCAATTGGATTCAACAGCTGCAGGTATTGGGAGAATAAAGAACTAAATAAAGGAAAAGAAAGGATTGGATTGGATTATTCAATTATGGCAAAGCACACAAGGGTTATCTGACTGAAGGGAGGGATGCCTTCGTGGAGGACTTTGTAAGGGAAACTGTCTGGTATACACATTACACATGGGGAAAACCATGAAAACGCCCATGCAGCCAGCCCGTTCGCGGGATTCGAACCTCGGACCGAACTACCAGTGATCAGCGTCTAAAGGAAAAGAAAGAGACTTACGAATCTGGGGTGGTTTTCATTCTAATTTTCAACAGACTGCGTTAAATTTCCGGAATAGAATCATTCTTCACTCTGGTTGGTAGACCGCAGAACTTTTAGTCCTATTCAATACAGATTGGGGGGGGGAAGAGAGCCCGTTGCTTGTTTTGCAGCGAACTGCAACAGTTTCAATATTCGAGATTTTGCGAAGAAAGGGGAGAACCTCTTTATTTAAGCCATTCTGAATATTATTCCTTAGAAAACAAATCTTTGTTAAAACACAACCATTTTTGGAATTTACTATGCTTCAGCAGTTACTGCAACTATGTTATTATAAATATTCATACATATGCTCATAATATAAGCATAACGATCATAATAAACACGAATATGAACTGACCAAGCGGAACGAGAATGCAAATTATTAAGATCTTGATAGAAATTCAAACGTGTATTGTATTTGGGTGAGAGGAAAAGAATGCTGAATGTACCGGAATTTTCTACTTTGACCAACAGAACGACGGGCATCTGTCTGTACTCTCCGCACACACCATGTTCATGCAGAGAAAGAGGTAAAAGCTATTTCCGGGAGTATGATTCACCATCTGACATTCCATATTAGGAAGAAAAGTTGTTTATTTACTTTCGGCTTTGGTACAGGGTAAAATTGCATGTTCATTTAAGAAAAAGCACTAAAAAAAAAAAAAAAAAAAAAAAAAAAAAAAAAAAAAAAAAAAAAAAAAAAACACTAAAAACAAAAAATAAGAACATTTAAAGAAAAGTTAAGCACCTATAAAGGCCTTTATATTTTATTTTCAAATAGAAGGACTTATAAGCACTTATAAGGACCGCTACAAACCCTGGAAGAAAAGAAAATTTCAAACTCTAACGGTTAACAAACATACGTAAAAACTACTTCTATCATCAAGCCTGAAGAACTTCATACAGAGATAAGTATTTTGCTTGAAAACATAAATTAAAAAAAAAATTTAATTTAAATTTTAACAAACACGTATAAAAGTAAAAAGCAAATTTAAAGCCAAAATAAAAGATTTAATTCTTGAACTAATCTACAATATCATTTAAATTCAGAAGCACAAGCAAATAAAGTGCAAAACCAATCCATGAAAATAAATTCACTAATTTAGCAAATTAAAATTAAACCAAACAATTTTTTAAAAATGCATAAGTGAATGACTGTTGAGTAGGCAGGAGACAGACTTATCAAGGGGAAGTTGCCTCCAAACCTAACTCTCCAATCATTCAATTTGTGTTTCGTCATTCATGCAGGCAAGGGTAAAAGTCAAAACCAAAAGTAAAAAAAATTACCAATAAAGTGGTACTCTTAGAAATTAGCATTTAAGAATTAAAGTTCTAAAAGGAAAATACTATTGAAGTCTTTTGAGAAACAAGCAAGTAAAGTCAAGTATTAAATTAAACTTTTTTTAAAAAAAAATTTTTAAAAAATAAAAAATAATTTAGAAACCAATGTATTTTAGAATCCCTTGTCTACAGAAACCTCCCCGACACAAATATGCATATCAATAAAAAGAAACTAAAAAAGAACTATACATAATCTATATAAACCAATAAGAAACAAAAAGAACTAATACAATTTTTAAAAACAAATATATATTTAAAAATATAATTTCATATTTAGAAAATACTTAAATACTACAGAAAAATTTTTAAAAAAATACTTAAAGCAAGTAAATAGTAAGTTTTAATTCTAACTTACCTACTATATGAGTGTTGGGGTCTGCAAAAGTGTTGTTAAAGAAAGTAAGTTATGATGGCGCTTTATGTAGTTAAAGTTGAGTGTCAAGCTGCTATTTTTGTTATATTAAAAATTTTTTGTAAACATTAATATTAAAATAAAATTAAATTAAAAATTAAAAAACCTAAAGGTAGTAATTATCAATTATTTAGGGAGTTCAGCCAATCAAGAAATGTAAGTTTGCTTGAAGGAAAAAAAAGTTAAGTGGTATTGTGAATTAAAAAATGTAAACTGTTTGTAATGTGAAATGTGTGTTCTGTTGAAAAATTGTGTAAAATTTGTAAATAACGTTAAGTGAAAAATTTTTTGTGTGTGTGAAAACTGCAAATAATTAAAGTAATTAAGTAAAACTAAAATGTTTTAAAATTAAAGTTTAAAAGTAAAAGTTCCTAAAATGTTTTTGAAACGAAGTCCTTAAAAAACCTCTAAAAAAATTCCCAGAAATTTCCCAAAAATTCCTTAAGGAAGTTAATTAAAAGTTATATTTAATGAAAGAAAATATTAAAAGTTTAATGAACTTGATTTCAATTGGTATATCAAAACTTAACTAAATACTGGCTAAAGTATGGAAAATTAGAAGAAGAAGATAAAAATCTTCACTCAATTCGGGCTATAATTGAGACTTTTGAAAAGAGTTGGCCCTTTATTAGTAAAAGGAAAGAATCCAGTATTGATTAAATATACATACTTACAAATTTATTTACAATGAAAATTTACAAGATAATTTCTCTACTCTTCTATATCCTTCATTACCCTCCAGCTAAGGTTTAAGGTAATGTTATCATATCAAAAAGAGCCAAAAAATTATAAAGTAAAGTCAATGCCTGCCTTTTTAATACAGTCAAAAGTCGTTAATCCGGACTCGTCGGGACTTCGCCGATTCCGGATTATCGATCATCAGTTTAAATCTGGTAAAATGGCATGCAGAAATTATAAAATTAAAAATATGAAACCGTAATTTACGAAATAAAGAACAATTATGATCTAAAGTGTATCAAAATTTACAAAAAAAAAAAAAAAAAAAAGCTTTATATTTATTTGTTTACTTTACTAAACATTTCTTTCAATGTAAGTTGTTTAAGTTGCTTCGTTTTTTATGTGATAATACATTATCTTTAATTCTATAAACAGACATAATTTCTTGTTCAGTTACAAAGTTCCGCTGTTCAAGTCCCATAATTGCTGTGTCGAGAATACCGACTAATTTGTCAATCGAAATTTTTTCGTTTTCAATAACCTCTGTCACTTTCTTCGCTATCGGAAGCGAATTATAATGATGACGCATTTGATTTAAATCATATCAAAGACAGAGTACATCGAAATGAAATACTACATTTAGTAAGCAATAATAAGCCAAATAAAATAAAAACATCTGCCCTAAAGATAAGGATAGTGCTGACAGATCAACTTCCAATTAATTGCACACGCTGCAAAGATAAACAAAGTTTAGATAAACAAATAAAGTTTAGTTAAAGTTTAGATAAACAAAGGATATGCCTTTATTCATTTTTTTCAGCAATTCCACTTTTTGTTTAATGGACTCCGAAACATTCTTTTGCTTTGTAGATCCGTTACATATTAGTAAATATAAATCGGAAATTCTATTTGACATAATCGAAAGTTCAAGCTTACTTTTATAAAATTGCTCTAACAGTCTGCAAAAAATAATAAGCCGGATCCAATTCGAAGATTAAGGAACAAAGCAATCTGCAACATTAACTGAAATAGATAATTAGAGATTAGCTTATACCGTCTGTTATACATTAAACGCGCGTTCATAAACGTATTTTGCGCATGCGCACACGCAAATTTGCAGCCGTAAAGGTCTTACATGCATGCGTCGTGTCCGAATTAATGACTTTTGACTGTATATAAATTAATAAATTTTGGTGGTACTTGGTTATCAATTAGAACATTAATTAGCTTTATTATTTCTTCCTTTAAATCGTCTATTTCAGTACATATATTTTTGTACTCTGATTATTTGGCTATGAAAAGTGTCTTCTATTACTTTTCTAGAGATATTACGGTTCCAATTAATTAGTTTAATAGTATGAAAATGGAAATTCTTTCTTTTATCAAATAATTTAATTTTGCTGTGTTTAATAATTTGCAGGTCAAGGTATTCAATAGTATCTTGATTCGTATTTGTTTTATTAAGTGTTAAACTATTTGGGTAAATTTTGAATTGCTCAAAAGTAGAATTATTATTGAAAGTTATATCATCTATGTATCTAAAAGTATGAGCAAATAGCTTTAATTCATTTTTATTTAAACTTAGTTGAAATTTATATTCAAAAGTAAAAAGAAATAGGTTATAAATTTGTGTAGAACTGTTTGCTCCCATAGGAATTCCTCTAACTTGCTGAAATATCTTATTATTGAATTTAATGTAGTTATTAAATAATGCACAATTCAGATAAGTATTCCATCTTTCAATGCAAAGGATGTCAAGTATGTCAGGAAAAAGTTGTGGGAGTTGCATAAACTATATATGCACTAGCCTATTTTTAAAGATAAGTCTTTTCTAAGCATACATGCATCCCTTATATTCATAAGCAGCAATCTATTCAACAAGTATATACAACAGATATCCACAAAGGATTAATAAAACAATTAAATTAATTTTATATGAATTAAGTAAAATTTTTCTAATTAATGTAATTATGAAGGCAAATTAATATATATTAAATATAGCATGTATTAATTTTCTCAATTATTAATTAAACTTAAAAAAATTATAACTACTTAATTGATTTATTTAAAACCTTTTAAAAAAAGAATTGTTATAAATTAACAATTCCTTTTTTTTTTTTTAAAGTTAAAGAAGGAATTACTAACATGGATACTTTCATGGCTGTCAGAAGTATTTTCATATTTTGGAGTTGATGGGATATAAAGAATCATCGGAGATGAAGGCTGTTTAGAAGAGGCACATCCACAGAATCTCTTTGCCCTCTCAACATCTGATTCTAAACATATAATAAAAAAAGATACAATACATAATTTAGCAAAAAATGACAGTTAAAACTAATATAATATATTGCTGCACACATACAGGTTTATAACAGATTGAGAGCATGCAGGTTCAATGATAGGTTGATAAAATTTATTTTACCAAAAGAACACTTCAGAGTTTTGATATTTTCCACAGAAATACTTGTACAGCTGTTCACAGTAACACAGAGTACAATCAGTAATGACACGTCAAACTATAATCGGTAAAAGTATAGTTTAGGGTACCCCTTGGCGAAATTTGGCGGTACACGAATACCGATTTTGTGCAATTCTTTGACTCATTGTTATTCTGGCTTGTGAAGCGGCGATTTTTGCGCCAAAATTCGCCGCTACACAAAGCCAAAATAACAAGACAAACAATAGCACAAACTCAGTATCCATGTACACATAGACTTATTTTCACTTAAAAAAAAATCCCCGAATTGCAAAAAAATAGCATTGCGCACTACTCCTTTGACTTTATCCATGTACACGTCGACCTATTTTCACTTAAAAAAAAAATCCCTGAATTGCACAAAAATGGCATTTCGACCTCTTTTAACTTTATCCATATACACATCAACCTATTTTCACTTAAAAAAAAATTCCCAGAATTGCACAAACTTGCATTGTGCACTCCCTTTACTTTGTCCATGTACACATTGATATATTTTCACTTAAAAAGTCAAAGGAGCACCAAATTCTACAATATAGGAAAAAAAAAAAAATACATAATCTCAATAAAATACAATTTAAACCAAACAATAAAATAACATAAAAAAAGAAAAACATGTTATACATTTAAGCACTACCGAAAGCAAATATTCACTTACCGTGATTTTCGAGTTTGCTTCGTACACCCAGAGCCACGTAAAAATTAAAATATTAATCATATTCAAATGACTTTTTTCAAATCAGGTACTCTTTCTGATCGAATGCTTCACATAGTGACCATCTAAACCTTTCTTCCTACAAACCTATTCAAGTCCATTTAAACGGTTTTTACGTTCGACTAGAATCCTTCCTACATACAGGACACTACATTCCGCCATACTACCGTCTAAAGAATCAAACCAAAACACATCACAAAAAAGCTTACAAAACATCCCATGATTCAAAATTTCCCAGAATCATACACCCGATTACATCACAATAGGGTTTCCATAACATTCAACTACTCAGGCTACCATAAATGAAACAACAACTTCGCCATAATACAAAGGGTACCTTAAAGTCTACTCTACCCCTACAATCATTTACACCACTCTGCATCTGTGAGTGCAATCCAGAGCTTAATTCAATAAATAAACAAACGTATGCACCACGCTATTTTCATTTTTGCGCGCGGTTTGAGACAAAAGCATCTTGACGTGCGAGGCACGTCTTCTTAGCGCAAGTTGTTAAGAACATTAAACACAGAGCAATGCAAGGTGCAGCTTAAGAGCAAAGTTAAACCGGAGATAGTACTCGGAACTCGGGCTGAGCTAGCAGCTAACAACAATGACTGAGAGCAGATGCTCTCTCTGGCCTTACATAGTTTTCACTCGGTTGCCGAGATATTTCTAGTACTTTCTGCTTTCCAAAATTCTTGAAGGCAATATGAAGGATGAATTACAGTTAATATAGTGATCAATTACAATATCTATTATGGTAATAGAAGGATCAGACCTGTGGCGACTTTACACGATTTCTCATCAAATTACTAAGATACCCATTTATTCAATGTTAAATAAACTTGCTCTGTATTCTTAATTTTATGGCATAGTTTCTCTATTTTTTTTCAAGCTACATTACATGGAAAAATACAACATTTTCACATATAACTAAACTAAAATCATCTATCTATGTACTTAATTTGTAACGATATACATATACATACATATAAAAAAGGAAGAAACATTTTTGAGTGATATTAATCGAGTACCTTACATTTAAAGAGAATAAAAATTTACATATAACGTACTTTTCTATACAAAAAATGAGCACAATGACAAGGTTTTGCAAGATACAGTCGAAAGTCTTTAATCCGGACTCGTCGGGACTTCGCCGATTCCGGATTATAGATCATCAGTTTAAATCTGGTAAGATGGCATGCAGAAATTATAAAATTAAAAATATGAAACCGTAATTTATGAAATAAAGAGCAATTATGATTTAAGGGGTATCAAAATTTACACACACAAACTTAATATTTATTTGTTTACTTTATTAAACATTTCTTTCAATGCGCGCATGCGTAAAGTATACATTATGCATAGTCGAAATTAGAAAATTGCAACCAGAAAACTATTTGATGTGTATTCGTTATATTTATAACTAGCAGCTTCGCTCCAAGCCTTCATCTGGCTTTTAAACGTACCAAAAAAATGGCTGAAGGGAACACCAAACTTTAAAATTAAAAACTGCGTAGAATTTTACTCTGCAGAGTAACTTGATAAAAAAAAGTTATTATGTATAACAAAATTACAATGAAATAAGCAATATCCCTTAATACAAATATTAATTATCCTAATAAATAAATTAACCAACTTCCCTTTGCAAAAGCTTAAGAACTCAAATGGTATAAAAGAGGTTACGAACTTTGTTTCCTAAAAAAAATCACTCAAAACTTTTCAATATCTTAAAAACAGTGAAATGAGCAATAAATAACATAAAAGAATACAAAAAATTTTAAAAAGCAAAGTATAATTAATGATATTTTATCTTATATTTTCAAGAGAAAAAAATTACAATGAAATAAGCTATATCCCTTAATACAAATATTAATTATCCTAATAAAAATTAATCAACTTTCCGTTGAAGAAAAAAATCATGCAAAATTTTTCAATATATTACAGACAGTGAAATAAGAAAAAAATAACATCAAAGAAACTCAAAAAAACAAAATATCAGCGCACAGTTTTACTCTGCAAAACAACACCATCAAAAAAAAAAAAAAAAAAAAAAAAAAAAAAAAAATCAATAAAAATGTATTATATATATAAAAAAATGACAATGAAATATGCCAATTAAACTGACATAAGAAATACGATAAAAAATTCTTGTCAAACCCATATTTCTAAAAGAATGAAACTATTTAAAATGATACGATTTCATCAAAAATCTATCAACAACAATAAGAAAGGAAAATTGTTGCCAAAATCACATTTTTAAAGATGTGAGATGTGCACTCGGAAGCTTCATTTAAAAATCATTTTAAAAATACAAAATATTATCATTTTCCCAAAATTCTTTTTGTAAAAGCAGTCGCAAGAATGAAAGTTTAACGTGTCCAAAAATCAACGGAAAAGAAACTGTACATTTTTAAACAAACTTTTTTAGAAAAAATCTCATTGAAAAAGTATTAAGCTCACTTTGTTAAATAAATTCGTATTTAATCGATTTATTGAAACATGAGATTTATTTTAGGTTCGTAAATAGCTAAATACCTACGTTTTATGACAATGTGAAAATGGAGTGTGTAGAGTAAAATCTCGCTTTCCTATAGCCCATTATGCCTCAAAATGACGCGATTTCGGCACAAAACATGAAATAAAAAAATTCAAATTCAAAAACATCGCTTCGAGGTGCACTGGCTCTTGTCCAAATGCACCTATGTACCAAATTTCATAGCCGTGGGTCTATTAGCTTATGCGCTGCGCGAACGAAAGACACA
Source organism: Stegodyphus dumicola (assembly GCF_044657685.1). Taxonomy (NCBI): domain Eukaryota; kingdom Metazoa; phylum Arthropoda; class Arachnida; order Araneae; family Eresidae; genus Stegodyphus; species Stegodyphus dumicola. The sequence continues at coordinate 240,394,077 of NC_140768.1, read as the reverse complement.
GACACATACAGACTCTTTCTTTTATTATATGTAGAGATGATGAGGAATTTGATTTAAATCATATCAAAGACGGAGCACATCGAGACGAAATACTACTTTTAGTAAGGAATTATAAGCCAAATAAAATAAAAACATCTGCCCTGAAGATAAGGATGGTGCTGACAGATCAACTTCCAGTTCATTGCGTGCCAAGACATATTAAGAAAATTCGTAGCACGTGGGGGGGAAAAAAAAAACAGAATGCGACAATCCACGCTCGCTGAGTAATTCCCTTGCAGCTGAAGCGAATTCGAAAAAAATTATCTGGTGCCTACAAAAAAAAAAAAAAAGAGTGGAAGAAACAAGTTCAGCGCATTGGATTGGTTGGTTAAGCGGCGAGTTGGAAGAAACCACAGGTTACTGGATTCGAAGTAGTCGGTAGTTGGCGGTAAAACACGATGCAATTGGCGAAAAATTCTAAAATTTCGACAAAAATCACTTGAAAAAGGAAAAAAATCGTAAAAAATGGATTATGATCGTAAAATTGTAAAGACAAATGCATTTTCGTAAAAGTCGGCAGGTATGCTATGCGCAATGTATGCTTTACGCATGCGCGCATTAAGAGAAATGTTTAATAACGTAAACAAATAAATATTAAGCTTTTTTTTTGTAAATTTTGATACCCCTTAAATCATAATTGCTCTTTATTTCATAAATTACAGTTTCATATTTTTAATTTTATAATTTCTGCATGCTATCTTACCAGACGTTACTGATGATCTATAATCCAGAATCGGCGAGGTCCCGACGAGTCCGGATTAAAGACTTTTGACTGTACTTATTTTTCCCCAAATCTCAAATACAAAATATATTAATGTAAAAGATAGCTAATAACTTACCTTCTGATTTTCTTTTGGATGCATTACCAAACACAGACGCACTTGTGAAAGCACCAGGAGCTTTTAGTATAAAAAATAAGTATTCAGTATAATTATAACACAAGCTATTATAGTCTCTCATAATATTAAAAAAAAATGCAATATCTATGCTATGCATAAATAAGACACATGCCAACTCGAACTCTTAAGCAAGGTTCAATCTTCAAACTGGCATTATTTTATAGAAAGGCTCTATGCATTTCGAGGAAATATGATAAAGGCCTCTTGTATCCAAGGGACAAAAATATTCTGCAGCACTTTCACGGAAACTTCTGAAACAAGCAAAATTATATAAGATGATAGACACAACAGTTATAGCACTGCATATTAATCAAAAAGAATGAAAATTATGAGCTAACAAGGAAATCACACTTTCTGCCGACAGTTGCTAAGAAACTTTCAAGTGTGATCAAACTTGTGGAACAGACCAAGTGCTAAGTATAGCATTATGTAATCATTTGCAAACCTCGAAATAGGGCATACGAAGTTGCACACATGCTCATAACATTTTTAGGCATGGATGGGACACAAAATCATACAAATACACGTGAAATAAAATCTTTATTAACCACGAAACTTTCACTGGAATGTCCATATCAAAATCACTGATATATAGCTCTGTAACTTTTTAGAAAAGGAATCATCCCTCTCATCCATTTACCATACTCAATTGGCCCATTTACTGTACTAATATAATCCTTCCTCTGATAAATAAAGCTTGGTTGCCATAATAAACTGAAGTCAAGATTTTCCAAAATCGGTAAAAGCAATACAAAACATAACAGAACCCTACACAATCATTCTAAAAGATCCTACATTGTAGCGAAAAAATAAGAAAAGTATCCGAAGGGATAACATAAATGCGAATGTTTATGTCACATGGCCAGTTATTAAATAGACAAGCTCTGTTCATTTACATTAGCTTCCTCTTCCCTCGCAGCATCTGACACACCAAAGTTAGGCAAAATGTGACCAAAGTGAAGGTCAGGATTTTAAAACTATATGCAGTTCAAAACTTATGGACACAGGATGCCATCTAATGGTCTTTAAAAAATGGTTCAGCTTAATATGCATCACCCATCCTGTCAGTGCAATCTCCAGTGGTGCATCCATCTGGAAAGGGTTAAAGCAGAACAATTAAAACTCTGACAAAAACTGCATAAAATTTTAACACTCCAATTTTTTCATGGATATGAGAGTAATTTTTATGGAATGAAGAAAAAAGTTTTATTCAGGGAATAAAAAATGACGTTAATTATTATTATCATTTACTAGATATGGAAAAGAAAGAAGACAAAGGAAAAAAAAAAAAATCTCTACTGCAGGCTATTACTGGAATCTCAAGCTAATGCTAATTTATATTAAATTAGGAAATGTATATTAAAAAAATCAGCATCCTCTTTCTCTGTATTTTTCTGATCTTCATTGCTGATTCAAAACCAAGTTCCAATGTAACAACTTTAAAATAATGAATTACTTGCAAACACCATTTCATATTCATTAAAATTATCGCCTTTTTGACAAAAAAAAAAAAAAAAAAAAAAAAAAACCTCCAATTTACAAACAAGATGTCTGAGAAATGTTCCACATTCAATAAACCTACCAACTAAATTCCTATTGTAAAAAAAAAAAAAAAAAAAAAAAAAAAAAAAAAAAAAAAAAAGCGTACGCTAAAGAATGAAATGTCACAAACAATTCAGATTAACTCGATAACACACAGGATAATTTCCTGGGTTAATCCAAGAACAGTTAAGAAAACCCACAAAATAGGAATAACCAAGATTATAGTTAAAAAAAAATAGTAACCAATTTATCTGCACTTTCAAGTTGCTTAATTTAAAGTTCACCAGATAAAAAAAAAAAAAAAAGGGGGGGTGGGGTGGGGGGTATTCAAAATTTTCTCTTCTTTAACATACACTTTGTTTCACTCTATTTCTTCTTACCTTGTATGCATTTCTTTCTCAGTTCATAGTGAAGAAAAGTTAAAAAAAAAAAAGGGGGGGGGAGCTATTAGATTGTGCATTTTCTTCTTTTTCTTGTACAGTGGAACCTCGAGATACGCGTTTTTTATTCATTTCAGCATTAAGCTCACATAGCAAATTTCTCATATCTAGAAACAAACTTCGCCATTGAAAATAATGGAGATCCAGTTAATCTGTTCTGCACCCCCAAAAATATCAACATAAAAATGAATTTTTCTAATAAATAACACTGGTAAATAATATAATCGTAGTTTACCTTTATGATAGCTTCTGACACCGACCTTTTAGCTGCTTCTCGTTAATCCACACCAACAACAGCTTGTAAGAGTTTTGGTGGCGCTTGGAAGTAACGGTAACTCCTTAGGCTGCATCAGGTTTCTTAATTTCTTCAGAATAGTGCAAATCTTTGATGTTAAAAGGCCGTAAGTCTTTGCCAATTCCATCACACTTACACCATGATTGTTTATCTATGATTTCTTTCTTAATTTCAATGCACATGGCTTCCTTATTTTTCTTTACAGTGCTATCTGATACCACAATCGGGAGGCATCATGAAATAATTATTTTCACATTAAATGTAATAAACAATTGACTCGCAAGCGCACAAACACATAGATGAAGAGACACCAAGTGATCTGAGGAGAGGATTCCCCAAGTCGAGCCAGATCAGGAAATGACGCCACGCATACCAACAACCTGGTTCATTGCTCATTACTTGAGTCAATGTTTGTATTTAGAGACAAATTTTTCGCTCATACTTTCCTCATATCTCGAGGTTCCACTGTACTTTCTGCATACATTTCATTTTACATAGATAGCATTTTATATTTTTCCCACTGTTCTGCAATAAACAAAATTTTATTTTTAGACAGAGCCTGTTTAATCTACCCCCAGGTAATAGGTGACTGCAATAATAAGCAACAGGAGTCAGCAAAACCTATATAACAGGACTATAGTTTTGAAGAATGAAGTGAATGTTCTTCAGCTGCAGGAATGAAAATAATGGAAAGTCTTACCTAGGTACAGACTTTTCCCCAATCATTGTCATTTCCACAGCCAAGAAAGAAAGTTCGATTTAACCTTTAAAACTAGTCCTAAAAATTCACTCAAATTTATACTATTTCTTGTCACTTTTTATCAGCTGCTTTAATATTTACTTCAAATTCTGTTTTTCTCAAAGTATTTCTACAAAAGCCATACCTTTTATAACTTTTTATGAATCTCTTTGCATTTTATATTCAAAAGACTGTGCTATAATTGTCACTTCTTTCATTATTATTTATTTACATCAGTGAACGCTTCCAGCATAATGACACAGAATATTTTTACTTCTTGCAGAAGAGGGATTTGTATCATTTTCTCTTAAAATGCATAGAACTTTCAATTTTACAAATTTTTAATGGCATTTGTTATTTAAATGACACTAAAAGCTCTCTTGGTAACAGAATGTGCCAAAGCAGCAATCCTACTCACAGCTCTTCATAAACTGCTGCCCTATGGGCAACATGGCAACAGTTCTGACCACAGTCACTTAAAAATCTGTCTGTCAAAAGACAGCTCCGAGTAATGTTATTGCGCTGGTGCAGTCCATTAACAAGAGGGCTTGTGGCCACTATTTAAAACAACAGATGCCATAATACAAACTTTGTTCAATTAATAGCTTTCTTCCAAAGGGTGAAAATAAATTGAACTGAGAAAGTTATAAATACCTTTAGTAAAGACAGTTTGTTGCTTCAGTTGAAATTAAACAACTCCTGAAAACAAAACTAAATTCAGGTGACTAATAATAAGTCTTATCTAATTCCATTACAATGCTGGATTCACTCCATCTTGTAGGAATAGTTGGAAATTTCACCATGGTACTGGAACAATGATCTCTTTCCTTCCACAGCAGATGTATTTTTGAAGAAACCACTCACTAGGTTAAATGAATTTTATACACCACACCAAAATCACTTGAAATTGGTAAATAAAAATAACATCAAACAACTTAAATTGGCTGCTGATGTCATTTTTGTTTACCCATGTTATAGTATTCACCATTTTAATATGCTATCGAACACTCGCAGTAAGAAGCACAATTGCAGAGTTGTCCATGAAATGCAGAGGACACACATGGCTGATTGAGTATGTAGGATAACTTAACACCATTGATCACGTTCAAAGCAGTACATGCAAGTGAGTGGCAAATAATGGAACATAACACAATTTTTTAAAATTCACTGTATGTAGGAAGCTGGCAGGAAATGCTGAATCTCAACTTGGCTCATCTGGCAGTTGTTACAAATACAATGAAATTCTTAAAATTGAAGTTGTGTAATGAAATTTAGGTACTTTAAAAATGTATGTATTATTGAAATAAATGCTTAAAAACCTTCATGGTTAATTTTAAAATGGGTCTGTTAATAGTAAGCAGATTTTCACAAACTGATTTTTAAGTAAAAATTAAAACATCATCTTCTCATGGATGAATAAAAAAATTTAACAGCTGTATACATTTAAAATATTTGTACGATATACAAAGTTGGATTCAAAAACTCGGAGACTGCCTTGATAAGCTCTTACAGATTAAATTGCTAAAACATATTCCAGCTCTAAAAATACCAATTGCAACAATACATTTTTGACAGAATATTTGAAGCATTTTTGGAACCCATTTTTTAGATGCTTCTCATTCAGTGTTGTCCTTTTTAACTGTTTCATGTTGGAAAATTGTAAATAATTCTAACATGCTGGAAAATAATCAGTAGATGTGCTGACTCAGGAAACAGATGGAAGTTGGCTGGTGTGAAATCAGGTAAATACAATGACAGATGCAGATACTGGGTTTAAGATTCCTATTCTGGCAAGAAATTCATAAATCAGGAACATTTTCATATAAAAGCATCTACGATTTACAGATCTAAAACTGAAAGTCAAATAAATAATATGTTTGACATCAAACTATCACTTGCACTGGTGGTTATTTTAAAATCCTTTCTTGTCTGCTGGCTTATACATTGCAGCAACATGTACAATTTTCCAATCCTTTCATATAACAGGTCTAATTTTATGGTCATCCTCTTTAAATCTTCCTAAAATTATAGAAATGAAGCCCCATGATGATTCCGAAATGCCGTACCAGCATTAATCCCTTCAACATTTTAGAGGTTTATATCGGAAATCTGGCTAACACAAACACATCATACAATGCTCAAACAATATTTTCCTCATATTGTCAGTCACGATACACCTTACTCAAAATACCCATACTGCACTGAAGGAATCATTTGATTTAACTAGATAAAAATAACCCTATATTTCTGGAGGAAACTTTTGAAGCATTTTGCATTACTGATCAACCATTATATTCAACTTGATTATTTTCCTAGATATTTAAAACACTGATGCCATTCAAAGACTGTACCTGGATATGTATAAGAAGAACCATTTAATGTAAACAATTTGATTGTTCTGGAGGAAGCTTTTGAAGTTTTCTCATCATCTGACACTATAGTTGACCACTTTCATTTTGGTATCTCCCCTGAAAATTACCCAAAACTTTGATACCGTTCAATGAATCTTACGACTGTAAACCTTCTTCATAATTTCATTAGCTTATGTTATATGCACACAGAACATAAATGCTCCCATTTTGTTTAAAAAATAATATTTTTCACACATTGCCAATAATTACTAACCCAGAATATTCATATCTATCTAAGGAACCACTTGACATAACTGGATAAAGCTACTCATCACAGGGAGGAGGGGGTATGATAAAATGCATTTGAGGAACTACACTAGATTTGTTACACCAAGTCCACTCTCCTATGTACACAATCCCCAAAACTTTAAAACCTATGGTGTACACATATATCTATATATTTAATTTCTGAATAAAGGCTACTTCAGGTTACTTCCCTTTTTCGCAGATGATGCAGTGTTCTCAATATTCACAGTATGCTCCAGCATGTGATTGTATGCGACAGCACACACATAATAATTTACTAATGAAGTAGGATTACCTTCATTAATTTCCAACTTTAATATTCACCACGATAACTACAAATTAAGTAAGAACGTTTTCTCAAATTTTAATGTCTTCAAAATGCTTAAGAGATATAGGAAAAAATTCATAGAATTTCCTCTTGTAGAAATAACAGTTCAAATTACACTGTTTTAAGTTTTCCACATATTCAATTATTTTCCATACAAATTCAGTATTATATCCAAGCCAATTTAAATTGATTGATACTAAAGGACAGTTGTGTTTCATTTTGTGATGGGAAGCCCATTAACATACTTTTCACTTTCCACTATGTAAGAATACTGTATGTAATTTGCATTGGAAATTTACTTTGCCCGTACAGTTGTCATGAAACTTCACACTCTGTTCCAAAGGAAGGCAGTATTATAATTCTGTTAAATATAATTCATTTTCGTTCTTGATCACAAATTTCTGAAAAGATAATTCATTCCTCCATGTGCTATTCAATTTCATATGATACTTACAAGTGGTAGCAGAAACTTTCTTGACTGGATACACTAATTTATGGAGAAAACCCCTGCAAAGACAAATTTCAAATATACTAAACAAAGATAAAATGATAATACTCCTCTTATACATTCAAATTTTAAAACATTATTATAAAGACCAACTTAACTAATGGAATCAGAAAAGGTATGAAACTTTTTTTTTTAAATGTGTTCTATAAAGTTTATTTGTGATACAAAATCAGAAATAATTGAGTCGGTGAAAAGGAATTTAAAATACTGCCCTCGCGGCAAAAATATTTAATTTTTAATCTAAAAAAAATAGCAGCATAATGAAAAGTTATATGAAAAAAATCTGATGTGTACACCATATGACTTCCTTGTATGGAATATTAAATTATACGCATTTTTTCCTACATTTCATTTAAATTTATTTCCTCGAATTTCATTAGAGATATTTCTCATTCAGTTAATTCAGTTCTCACTTCGTGACAAAGCAAAAATACATAAAAACTCAAAATACCTGTATTAAAAATTGAAAGATATAGAAAAACATAAAACACCAAATACAGTTAAAACAATTTTTTTTTACAATTAAAATTAATTTCTATGCAAAAACAAGCAATTTTTCCAGTGGGCAAGAAGGCAGATTTTTCAGTGCACAAAACTAAGTTTATTTTTGTTCTCACTCGGCAAAAAGACACTAAAGGCGTAGAAACTGACTTAAACTGTTGTAGATGCTATGCTGAGTCAATATATGAGATAATTTAAAAACTTAAATGATTAATTCCATAATGGATTAAGCATAATTTAATTTGCAAAAATAAAAGAAGACGTTACTTTGTTGTTGCGAAGCTTAGTTTCTCTAGATAGGCAACAAATCCACTATTCTGCTTAATTTCAAATGTAAACAAATGTGGCTGCTATGGTAAAAGAATTAGGCTTGGCTATACTTAAAAACTTTTAAATTGTTGATAATTCTACAATTATAACATGCAGGTTAACTAAAGGCATAAAAACCTTAACTGGAAGAAAAAAACAACATAATTCAATCATTTTAAAAGCAAAAAATGCACAATTTACAAAAGTAAAGAAATTGAGCTCAATGAGCTGAGTAACAGAGTAGATATATTTATATTTTTGGTGTGTCTATATCAACAAAAAGGAAGGTGCACATCTACATGCTATAGCAGTCCCAGATACAAAATTTTAATGCTCTGAGGCAATTCGTTTTTGAGCTATGTGAGATACACACATGATGTACATATGTACGTGCAGACGCTACGAAAAAATCTCTTTCGAATCCATTTTAAATCAGTTTTATAATTCGTTTGGGGGAAAATGAGTCTTTTATTCTGTCTTTACATACATATATGTCATGCAAAAACATCATTAAATTGAATTCGATAGCGGTCAAAATTCAAAATGGATATTTTTGTTGAAATATGGTACCCGGAATTTTCTGCGGTTACAATACTTCCTTTACTTTGTAAAAGGAAGTAAAAAGTATTATTGTAAAAAATCATTACAGAAATAAAATTGCAGCTGCACATAATTTAGTCAAACAAACCTGAATGGTACTATGCAGTTTACAATCGTGTGATGAAGCATCTTATTAACATCACAACAGCCGATTCATTATGATACACTATGTTAAGTAAAACTAAGGAATATGTATGGGGAGAAAAGTTGTTTTCTATTATATGTAACCACAAAAATTACAATGAATTTTTTTAACTTTTTAATTACATTTATAAAAAAATATTCATTATGATACATACTGAAAAACATTGAGGCAGAATAACTGTTTTCTATCACTTACCACAATGAAAATCTAACTATAAAAAATTATGATACATACTGGAAAATAATCAGAGGCAAAATGACTGTTTTCTGGCAATTTATTACTTTTATAGTACTTAATTACTGCCTAAAAAGAAATATGTACAATTTGACGCTTTAAGGCTTCACTTCCTTTTTGGTCCTCAAGTTTTGGCTTAAAATTCCAGCGACAAATACACACTGGTGTGTGTGTGTGTGGGGGGGATTCTGCTTTAAAATCATATTTAAGGGAGGAAAAAAAAAAAAAAAAAAAAGGTAGTTGCTGAATATGTAAACAATTTCCATTACAGAATTTCATGCAAAAATATTAGATTCATATATCTTCAAAATTTCTCAGCATAAACTTCTTAAATCATCCATAAGAAGGTCAAGTCTTGAAGGAGAGAAATTTCACTATTAATATAGTTTAAATGTATTCAGGAATATCATATGGGCATTTAATTAAAAATTTACTTTTACAATATATGCATATAATATTTATACATTTTATTGACAGACACTGACATATAAAAATAATCAAGACATCAGATTTTAATATTATTAAAATATAATAGTTATTTATTATGTGCTCACCTTACTTCACCTATTCTGAATTCATTCACTCCAAGGATTGACCCTAAGTCGTCATTTTCACAGCAAATTCTGTCAGGCATGTAAGGATCATACAGTTTTTTGGTACATATATAATCTTTTAATAAATCGTACACCTAATAAAAAAAAATAAAAAAAATCATGTAGTATTGAAATTACTTAGCAACAAAAAAAAAAAAAAAAAAACATTGATACAGTACTCCAGTTATAATGTCATTTGATGTACAGAGATTTAGACTGAGGTGCTTTCCGAAACCAAACATAATAATGCTACTCAGCCCAGTAACAAAATAGTGGTTCTTCAACTGTCAAGAAAGATTTCTTTTATGAAGAATACATGGTACTTGGGTATTAGATGGTATCCATTGATACACTACCAATAATACCCTCATCCCTTCCAGAAAGCGCAAAAAGCAACAATTCTTGAAGTTGTTTTGGATTCTTCTAGGATTTTTTTTTTTTCTTTTTTCTTACATATTCTGTGAATTTCAACTAGAGCTAGAACATATCTATAATGTCCCCCCCCTTTTTTTTTTTACACAGTGGTCAAAATAAAACTGGCTTGAAAAAAATAATTGGAATTCTGACACAGAATGTACACTTGTTGATGAACAGAATTTCAACATTTACAGAAAATGCTTGAAATGGCCACTGATGATGTCGATATAACCATTGTTTGCTATCACGTCTGTGCATGCTCTGTCCTATTCTCTGCTGTGTCACATTACATTTGAGTGAGAGGTGCTTAGTGATCAGTTGAATGTAATACAAAATGGTGCTCACGATAAAACTGCACGTTTTCACTGTCAGGTGTTATGCAACGCAGAATTCATAGAAAAGTAGGGATTAAGAGATCACTGTGCCGAAACATTACCAAAAGGGACCTGCATTTGTAAACATATGAATTTACAGTTGTGCATGCGTTAAATCCTCCAAACAAAGTCGCACATGTTGAGTTCTGCTGGTGGTTTCTGAGTGAAGTGGAATCAGGCTTTCTGGATTCCCAGTTTTTCATTTCTTCAGATGAGAACTGTTCAGCCTGTCAGGGTATGTGAACTCGTATAACATACACTATCATGCATCAGATAATCCCTTATCAGTACTTTTGCATAATCTCAAGCTTGATGATTGCTGCACAATGTCTGGATTCCGCATCATTAACCATTTGCACTACGACTAAACTTCATGGTTACAGTGCCGTGCGCAACAATATAACAAGCGGTAAAGTGTCTCATTTACGCCACTCCGCGCCTGCGAGTGCAATCCAGAGCTGTAACTCGAGAAATAAACAATCTCGTTGTTAGGCGATGTGTGCATCACATTATTTACATTTTTGCGATAAATGCCTATTGACGTGGTGTTCACGTTGCTCGTGGTTTGAGACAAAAGCCTCTCGACGTGCGTGGCACGTCTTTTTATCGCAAGTGATTAACAGGATTTTTTGACCCAACTTTTAATGCTGTGAACATTATGATAATATTTTTACATGTGCTCTGTCATCACAACACAACATGGATTGGTCCCAACTGAGATATCCCCATATTAGACAAAGGGCTGGGTTCACAAGTCAGAGTTTCCCGATAGGGTTAGACATTTTCGCTAATCATGCTACCACTCCAGGCTCCCAATCCAAAGTGGAAGACTAAGTTTCTCTATGACGACGGCTACCTCATGGGCACATGGGGTCAATACTCCCGGTTCTCAGGTTTCACCGTAGTAGAGAACATGCATGCTTGGAGATCTGACTGGCCGTTGAAAATGCTACTTGCCAGTATTATGGAGAATGCCTGAAGCCCTTTCAGGTCTAACACGGGGCTTACAACACCTCACCCTGTGGGCTACCCGAAAGAACATGGATGGTTTTACCTGCGAACACCCACAGGTCACGGGGAACCGCAAACTCAATGATTTTATACACCCCCGTGGCTGATGCCTATGTACAGATCCTAGCCAATAGCTTCACAATGTTCTCTGCGTCGACCCATGGAAGGGGACTGCTGAATGGTACGTCCAGAATTAGCTTAATCATTTCAGAGATGAACGATTGTATGGATATTTTCAGCAAGACAAAGCAACAGCACACACCATCATGACCACCTTATCATGAATGCATGAAGTGTTTGGTAAGAAGAGGACAATCAGCAGAGGCAGTGCAACCTCCTGGCCACCTTGATCTCTCCCTTCTGTAATTTATACCTGTGGGGACAAATTGAAGGGTCAGGTGTATTCAAATAATCCTCAGACACTGGAAGAGAAACATCGAAAATGCTAATTGTTGCTATCGCTCAGATTGAGCTGCTACAGGTGTCTCAGTTTGATAAATTGAGAACAGTGCTGCATTGACATTAACAGTGGAAATTTCCACCATTCTCTATAATGGAAAGTTCTCCTGTTCATCAAAAAAGGTCAATTCTGCATAAATCTTATAAATATTTGTCAGGATGGTTTTATTTTGCCCACCCTGTATAACCCTTTCTTATAAAAAGTTCATAGGATAATGTCTGTCTAACAGGATTCATCTCATGTTAAATTTCATTGATGCATTTATTAGATTTGCTAAGAAATGAAGCAGTTGCAATCCATTATTTCTAGGCAGGGAACTACAAGAATAAAAGCATTCCAATTCTCGCACTACGAATGAAACTGCACAGAAGATGTACGACAGAAATGCAACGAAAAAAAAACTGTTAATAAATTAATAGAATAAGAGCTGGGGATTGGTTTGAGGGATGCTACTTACTTTCTTGCTTAGTAAAGTTAATATGGGGAAGGTGGGGGAAGATGCAGAGAATAATTTATTTGATGCAATTGCCAAAAAACACAAACTGAATATAAAAACTGCTGGTAAAATTAACAGAATAAGATACGAGGACTTTTTTTTTAAGAGAAGCCACTTGCCTTCGTTCTCAGTAGAGTAAACATGCAAAAGAGATATGCTATGGAGAATAATTTGCTTGATCAAACTGCCAAACACCACCCGCTGAAAATAAAATACAAAAACTGAGTAATAGATTGGATGATAAAGAAAATATCTTACGCTGTCAAATAGCGGCAACAGACTGTTGGAGACATACTGGCCTTCTAATTAGCATAATTTTAAATTTCTCCCCTCCGTGGTAAAAAAATTAAAAAAGAAACGATCTGCTATAAGAGCAGTAGTTACGAGGCTGTTAAAAAAGATAGAAACAGAAATTTATAATTGAGAGGGCGGCATGGTCGGGAGGATTTTGCGAGTGTATGGTTCAGTCTCTAAAGGCTCTTCTGAAGAGAATCCTAGGCAAATCATCCTTGACATTCAGGGAATTAGAGATAGTCATAACAGAAGTGGAAGCTATATTAAAGCTATATTAAGTCCAGACCTTTAACATTTACATACTCGGATCTGGGAGAGCCAGAATCTTTGACCCCTGGTCACTTCTTAATCTGTTTGCTAAATTAAAAATCCTGTACGTTCGACTTTCTTTTCTTAGGAAATTTAGCAAATTTGTAATTTTTGTCTGGTTATCATCTTCATATTTCCTATTAAATTCTAGAGCTAAATCATTCGGAATCACCTTTATTAATATTGGATACAATAAGGTACTGTACGAATCTGGTAAAATATTACACGATTCTAATCCTCTAATTTGTACTTCGATCATATATTTCCTGAAGTGCTGTCACATTGCAAGATCTTTTAACCGGAGTCAGAGTTATTAAACTGCTAATGAGGAGGATAAAAATGTAATTGAAGAAACGGTTGCTCAGTTAATTAGTAAAAAAGAACAACTTAGCTGATAATGGCATTGAAACTTTAATTGATGTAACAAATTTAGAAGATGAAATCATTTCTAGAGAAGAGTATAAAAGTAAAATTATTGTTTGGAAATTACACGCAAAAAGATATTCAGATACTAATCCACATAGCACTAATTCTGCTTCATGTGAAACTGTCACTGAATCGCAAAACAAGTTTAACTCCCCAAATTGGCCCTGGAAACGTTTTCGGGAAAGGATGTATGCAGTTGGCCCGAGTTTTGGGCACGATTTGAGACAGCTGTACATGAAAATGAAAGTCTACATGCAGTAGATAAATTTAACTATTTAAAGTCAATTCTTACTTCCAATGCAGAAACTGCAATACAAGGGTTGATGTTAACAGCAGAGAATTACGAGAAGGCTGTGAAAATATTAAAAGATCACTTTGGACGCAAAGAACTAATAATAGATACCCACATGAACAATCTTTTACCAAATCTTCAATTTCTATCAAAACCACGACCTTTGAAAAAATTATCACTTCCCAGATTGGAATTGATGGGTGCTTTGATAGGCTCCCGCTTGTCAAAATACACCCAAAAGAAACTTCGGGACATTGATTTAATTGTATATCTGTGGAATGATTCTAGTATAACATTACACTGGATTCGAAGTGATGTGAAAAGATGGAAGCCATTCGTTCAGAACAGAGAAGAATTAATGTCTTGAACTGGGGATATACGCCTGGTGAAAATAATCCAGCTGATTTGCCAACTAGAGGTGAAAATGTCAAACATCTGAAGCAGAATAGCTTATGGTGGGAAGGGCCCACTTGGTTAAAAGAAGAAATGGAACACTGGCCAAAAACGAATTTATGTTCCACAAAGAACATTTAAGATTCCAACAAGGAATTAAGAAAAACATCAAAGAAAGTTTTTGTAAATTCATGCGTTACCGAACCTTCCAAATATTTATTTAAAGCCCAAAATTACAGCAAAAGTCCCTCAATCTATTTGTAGACGAAAGTGGTGTAATTCGTGTTGGTGGACGATTAGAAAATTCATATTTGGATTACAAACAAGCACATCCAATCGTGTTGCCTTATAAAGATCATTTGACTGATCTAATTATTCTTCACAGTGATCAGGTGATAGGGGATGGAGGAACAGCAGATACTTTAAATCAGATAAGAGATAAATTTTGGTTGCTAAAGGCTCATAGGAAAATTAAAAGTGTTCTGTACAATTTCAATGTCTGCAAAATATTTCGAACGAAACCTGTCGTGCAAGATATGGAACCTCTCCCACCAGACAGATGCCGAGAAGCTTTTCCATTTTAGAACTCCGGGAACTCCGAGAAGCTTTTTCATTTTAGAACTTAGAAGCGGGTCCACACTACGTCAAAAGTGGAAGAGAATTATCTAATACATGTTTTACTGTTTACCTGTGCTGTAACTAGAGGCGTGCATTTAGAACTTACAGCTGACCTTTCCACAAAAAAAATTTTGCTTGCATTTAGATGGTTCATAGCGAGAAGAACTTTGTGTCGAATAGTGTATACCGATAACAAAACCTTTAAAAGAGAGAAAAAAGAATTAGAGCTATTGAATGAGGTGGATGAAAAACAATAAAGTTCAAGACGAGTTCTTCTCTAAGCAAGGAATCAAATGGAAATTTATAATTGAGAAGGTGGCATGGTGGGGATCTTTTGGGAGCGTATGGTTCAGTCTCTGAAGACTCTTCTTAAGAGAATCCTAGGCAAATCATCCTTGACACTCAGGGAATTAGAGACAGTCATAACAGAAGTGGAAGCTATATTGAACTCCACACCTTTAACATTGACATACTCGGATTTAAGAGAGCTAGAATCTTTGACCCCTGGTCGCTTCTTAATAGGAAGATAGTTACTATCATTGTCGCAAGGAAGCTCTAAATTGACTTCAACAAAGGAGAGTCTTACACATCGATTTAGACATCACCAAATACTGGCAGAAAGAATCTGGAGAAAATGGAGACAGGATTACTTGATGAATTTAAAATCTGATCATTCCAAACCGGCGAAAACAGGAACCTGTTTGAAGAAAGGAACTATTGTATAAGTGTATGAAGATAAAATTGCAAGGCTGATGTGGAAGATGGGCATCATAATGGAAATCTTTCCTGGAAGAGATGGCAAGGTGAGAGCCTGTGTTGTCCGCTTGCCAAATGGCCATACGATTAAAATACCAGTGCAACTACTATATCCAGTGGAGCTGGAATGTAATAAGGACAATTACAGAAATTGTCTTAATTGTCCTTCCGGGCCGGAGGATGTTGCAACTCTTGCTGAGATCCGATGGCTGAGTGACGTCATCGTGAACTATGAACTCTAGTTCAGAGATTGTATGAGAACTCGGAACAGAGAAGTCGCATGCTACGTTGTGCTAAAATTAAAATCCTTTTCATTATGTAAATATTCTGTAACCTGTTTGCGTTTTCATTAAAATATGTTTGTGTAAAGAATATATTTATCCTTTATGGATTATTCTCTTCAAGATTTTGCAGATAGAGATGCACAGAAGAGATCAATTTCAACCAGTGGCCCTGGCAGAACCCATTGGGACAACGTAAGCAGCTTTGTTTTACCTTGATTAATTAGTTAGAAGCATAAATCAGTAAACTAACGGTACCGATACGGAAATAAATAATAATAAAGTATTTATGATATAAATATTCATTAAACTTGCAGCAGAAACACAGACTTTAATGCACATTGCTTTCAAATGGATTTTTTGTCTTGCTGCACTATGAAAGATCTTAAAGACATATAGATCAGCTTCATTTCTATCTTGGATAAGATTTTTAAAACAAAAGCATTCTTTTAGATTAGTTTCTAGCACTTTATTTTTGGCTCAGCACCACTTACTCTTGTAATCGTTGCACATTAGATATCTCCTGAATATAATCCATAGATATTAACTAAAAACATATACAAATTTTTAAATATTTATTGCACTTGCAATGAATCATTTTAATTGGAATTCCATATTTCTCATGAAATATGGAAACAGAACGTTAAAGATTTCTCATAATACTTCGCAAAATTTGCACAGGAATTTTTAACATGAAATTTTTAACATGCACAGGAATTTTTAACATGAAAATTCATGTTACAACATGCCTAGTGGTATAAATTCATGTTACAACATGCCTAGTGGTATAAATTCATGTTACAACATGCCTAGTGGTATATACTGAATCACTTGCTCTTATTACTTACTTGCTTCTCGGTGCTTACTGCTCCTTGGGATCAGTAACACCCTGTCTAGACTTCCTTAGTTTCACTAGTACGTAATAATGTTGGAAATAATGTGTTTTGGATGTTTAAAATAGAAATATATTTAAAATTTATAAAAAAATATTTATGCTCAAAGACAAGGATGTTGACATGATCAAAATAATTAATTATCTGGTTTTTATAATTGCGAAATTATAAATAAAATAATATTTACTTAAATTTTCTCTACCTCTATTTACCAACTAAAATTATTACAACAGAATGTATAATTATAAAAAAAAAAATAACTACATTACTACAGAGGATACCTACACAAGAATTACATATGGATAGAAATAAAATATTTTTATGATCATTAATATATTTCAATGTCCAAAATTGCTGTCCCAAACACTGATGAATTTAAACAAGGTGGATAACAAACTAAATTTTACAATTACAAAATTAAAATTTATCTCATTAAAGTACACTCTAGATCAGCGTTTCTTAAACTACGGATCGCAAATCGAAACTCTGGCATTGCGAAAGTTCAATTTGATAGATGAATTTAACAACACTTCATTCATAAGACTATTAAAGAAATTACATTAACTGATAAAATGAGATTAATTACGTGTTAAGTGCGAAAGGAATTTGCAAAGCTATCCAGCGGTTCAAACTTAAAATTTGAGTTTTCATAAAAGTTCTTGATGAATTCTGGATCACATTTTGGTATCAGTTAATTAATGCCTTGAAATACTTATCAACTTTCTGTGCTGTGTTAATATAATCTTAGAGACAGTCCTAACACATGCAAGGGAGGAAAAGGACTTTTCTCAGTTAAATAAAATGGATGCTATCGCCACTGTTCCGAATCACATGGCAGTGCTAACCGACGAGATGTACAAGTTCGCTGAAGAACAATCCCTGATGCTTCAAATGTTGTCGCACTGACCTTGCGGACACTTCTTGCACTAGTGACCAATAAGTAATTAAATGGTATAAAAGGGTCAGTTTTCACACTCAGCGGCATTTTCTGCTGTGGATTCCGGAGATGATGGCTGGTTACACTAATCACAAAATGGGCGACATTCGCTCCGTGTTTGGTGCAGCTGATGGGAATAAGAGTGAAGTACAGAGATTTTACTGGGACTAGTTTCCGATGAGACACAGAACTAGATTTCTTACTATTTCTGAAATGACATAAAATGTTCTATTCCCATTCAGTACCATATTAACTACTTTTTCAGCTTTAATGATATTTAAAACAAAATGGCATTCAAGGTTTAAACATGTTGAAGATGCTTTATGTTCATCAATGTCATATATCGCACCAACATTTAATTTGTTATGCAGCAGAAAACAAGCATATCTGTTTCATTAGAATTTTCTTTCATTAATTTTTGTTTGCTTGAAATAAATCCCAAAACTACTTTCTTTTCATGTATATTGTTTGCCAAAAAACACAAATTATTTATAGAAGGATATTTACTTTTATACTTTTATTTTATATTTAATAACTGAGGTCACGAAAAAATCTCGATGATAAAAGGGGGTTGTGAAAGAAAAAAGTTTTACATATGCTGCTCTAGATAAGGCCACTAACCCAAATTCAAATCCCTGTGTATGAGCTTTTCCCCATATCATATAAATAAATACAAGAATATTTCCCTTAGAAAGTCCTCCACAAAGGCATCATTCCCCTTAGACAGATAGCTCTCATGTGCTTTGCTTTAAATCTATTAACCAACGAAACATTTTTACACTGCATTATCTCTGGTTATGTTACAACCGAGTTACTGAAGTAGGTTAATTACTATCACTAACATGCTATAAACCATAAAAAATAGTGCTTATCTCATTTAAATAATAAAACTGAATAACAATAAAACAAAAATATTTATTTCATCAATTTAGCATGTTTTCTTGGTACTTTCTGAATATCTAAACTCCTCTGAAAAGAGGAGCATATTGGCAACCTCCTAAATTAGAGAAAAACATTTGTTTGGGGATCATTATGGCTTCCAGGTACTGTTCTATTCATAAATAATAGTAAAAAGAATTCTTTTATACGAAACAAGAAATCTTATTAGGAGAAAAAAACAAAAACTGAACTGTGAAAAAACTGTGAAAATTTACATTTTCACAGGCAGTTGTTTAGGAAAATGACCATTAAATATAAAGCAAGTAAATTGAGTGCACACAGACATGTATGTGGCACACGCATGCATGGGTTAGTTATCGTTATGTATATCCTTCGAAAATACTCCAAAAACTGATAATTCCACTGAAAGTTAAAGCTGGGTGTCCAAATAATTTGAAAACATCATTTACATGTTTACATAATAGAGTCAAAAGTCTTTAATCCGGACTCGTTGGGACTTCGGCGATTCCGGATTATAGATCATCAGTTTAAATCTGGTAAGATGGCATGCAGAAATTATAAAATTAAAAATATGAAACCGTAATTTATAAAATAAAGAGCAATTATGATCTAAAGGGGGTATCAAAATTAACAAACAAAAAAAAAAAAAAAAAAAAAAAAAAAAAAAAAAAAAACTTTATATTTGTTTACTTTATTAAACATTTCTTTCAACTCACGCATGCGTAAAGCACACATTACGCATAGTCGAAATTAGAAAATTGCAACCAGAAAACTATTTGATGTGTATTCGTGATATTTATAATGACGAGGAATTTGATTTAAATCATATCAAAGATGGAGTACATTGAGATGAAATACTACATTTAGTAAGGAGTTATAAGCCAAATAAAATAAAAACATCTGCCCTGAAGATAAGGATAGTGCTGACAAATCAACTTCCAGTTCATTGCGTGCCGCGTCGCCCCCCTCCCCCCGCATAGCAGCATGAAATTTATAAACATATTTCAGAATGATTAGGAATCAAAGGATATGCTTTTATCCATTTTTTGCAGCAATTCTACTCTTTATGGATATCGGAACATGCTTTCGCTTTGTAGATCCTTTGGCAGCTCCAGAATCGGAAATTCTTTTTGAGATAATCGAAAGTTCAAGCTTACTTTTATAAAATTGCTCTAACAGTCTGTAAAAAATAATAAGCCGGATCCAATTAGTACGCAATCTGCAAAATTAACTGAAATCGATAATTAGATATTTTTAGCTTAGCTTATACCATCCATTATACATTAAACGCGCATGCATAAACGTATTATGCGTAAGCGTGGACGCATATGTGCATGCTTAAAGGTATTATGCGCATGCGTTTGGACGCATATGTGCATGCTTAAAGGTATTACGCGCATGCGTTGACACATGCACAGAAAGTTTGTAGCTTTGAGGTCCAGATTATAGATCATTCCAGATTAAAGACTTTTGACTGTATATATTTACACTACGTCTAACAGAAACTTATTTTTAAAGCAATAAAAAATATAACTGCTATTTACTTCTTTAAGGATTTTGAAAGGTAATTGCCTTCATACTTTACAAATTTAATCCTTTACAATTCACAACTAGCAACCAAAGAATATTGAAAACATGTTTCAAAAACATCCAAATTGAATATAAATACTTTAAATCCGCTAAAAAAAAATAACTTTCTCGTATTCTTCATTTTGAGATTTTTTACCATTAATTGCTACAAAAGAATTTTAAAAGCCATATTTGTCATGAGTTTCATATTCTAAAGACTCGTGTTTAAATAATAAGTGTTTGCACATTGATTGCTGCTAAGAATTTTAGTTATTGCCAGTTTAATTTTGGAGGAGCTCAGAGCTTGACTTCTCCAAGAGTTTTTTTCTTAAAGGTAATTGTCATCAGTGAATTTTTTCTCTCCCCCAAATACCCAGTCTTAATAGAGCCATAAAGCATGCCATTAAGAGACAACAACAGCAAAAATTTATGGGCATAGCTATGACAAATAAGCAGGCATTTAATTGGCAGGTTGTCGTATCTTAGTGTAAATAAAATTCCTAGCAGTAATTAATATACAAATATCACTGTCTATATCTATAGGCTATTTAATGACATTTAAACATTTATATAATCATTCATTTTTATTTTCTATAATATGTTTCAATTTATACAGCCAAGCAACGTGAAAATTCTTAAAAGATCAAAGGAATTTCAATGATTTACTTAAGTAAACGATAAAAACATGCTGTTTTTATTTGCAGAGAATGCTTTTTAATTGCCAAGCATTACCTTATGAAGTAAAAATAATCTCAGATTGTATATTTTCAAGAATGAATATTTATTTCAGCTATTATTATTTTTGTGAAAAATCAAATGCTTTATGCAAGAAATGTTTTTTACTATGCTCGAGAGAATTTACAACTTATAACAATATATTTCTTACCATATACAAGTTAAACAGAGGTGTCAGTTTTAATTCATTAAGTTAATAAATATAAGTTATATCCATAAAGATTAATTTACCAACCTCATCAAGGGTAGTGGCAAACTTCATTTTCCCTGAGGAGCTTATTAAAGTAGCCAGTTCTTCACAAATAAACTTTAAAAAGAAAAAATATATATACATACATACATACACACACACATATATATATATATATACACATATATATATATATACACACATATATATATAATAGAACTTAGAATAAACATAATATTATTCATATTTAAACCAAAAGCTTTAAAAAATAATGTTTTGATTTAAAGCAGTTACTTAAACATCATGAAAACTAATTATATTTATCTGTAAAATAATGCAAGAAAATGAGCATAGAAATGATAGTGCCATTGTATGAAAGAATGGATATTGTTAAGAAGTTATACGATTAATTGCTCTGCAAATGCATGTATTATAGTATCACGTTTTATTAAAAATTTACCATGTATAGCAATTGATAGCTCCAATTTACATATTAAAAATTTGTAAGTAATATTAAAAAATTATTTTTAAAAGTTAAATCAGCATGGAAAAATTGATTTAGTAGCAATGGCCAATAGTAGTAGATGTGCATAAAATTATGACAAAAATTGCTAATGTTAATTAAAAGCCATATAAAGAGAATTACTTAAAGATGAACAATTGAAAAGATAATGAAATAATACTGACTCTTCAGGACGGAATTAGCTTATTTCACATACCTTAACCTTGAGACATTGTATTTCATAGATCGAGAGTACACATGAAATTAAATGTAAATATTTAATTCCCCATATTTAGCATACTCACATGGATTTTAAGAATTTCCCTACACGATGTAAAGTACCTTTAAAATTTTTTAAAATATTACTTAAAAATTGCAAATTTGTAAATTGGAATTTATTTAGACTTCAGATTTTAATTCTTTTGCTTTATTAGCTTTCTTAATTTAATTTTGAACTATAAGAATTTTAGTAGGAGTATTCCCCTTCAATTATACATATATATTGTAGTTGTATTTATACCATATAACATACTGCACTTTTTTTTGATAGATCAAACAATTTTGAATAGTTAAATTAAACCATATCAACCTGAATATTATACACTTTTCCTGCAACAGTATATTGAGAACTTCCTATTAACAGTCAGTTACACATCAAGTCCAATGAGTAATATTGAATGGCGGTCAAGTCTTACGACTCTTAAATTTAACAAGTGCTTTAAAACAGCTACAATGTGTTTAAAGTATTATGAAGACTGATCTAATTCAACTGACATGCCTAAAAAGAAGTTAGGATATAGGGCAATGTAAAAATATTTTCTTGGTACTTTTCTGTTTCGCCGGCGCAAATCTCGCCAAGCAGACTTTATTGGCAACAATACACAGTATACATATTAAAAATTTTAACAAATGTTAGTTCTAAGAATTTTTAATTTTGAAGGTATAAACATCTTAATATCATTTAAAATTTTGTAAAACGACAATAAATTTGTAAAGAGACATTAATTTAAGAATTTACTGTGCTTTCATGGTACAATATCTTCATTTGCCAGTTCATACTACGTGACCCCAAGGGATCTCATCTCACGTAAACTACGCTACAAAAATATAATTCTATCAGAAATTATCTACATTAATTTCAAGTTAAATCTTAATATGGAATACAAGTTTAAATGCAAGAATTATTTCAATTTGTATGAAAGCTTACTCAGAAAACAGCAGTGCTTTACTTCGCTAGTGCATTTTCATTAGAATATACGAATTTAACCTCTGACCTTACCTTTTATACATTTTCGCCTTCGGGGAGCGGTGTGATTGCATCCTAATTGACTTCCTTACCGCAAATAGCCTTACGGCATAAAATTGAACTATCTGGTGAAAATTCTACGTAATTGTATGCAAATATTGAAAGAAACAATCAATTTTATAAGAAATGGCCACAACTTGTTTTGAAAATGAGGCGGAAAATGTTACCAGTGAAGATATTCCGTTTGGCATTGTTTGTAACATTTTTGGCGACTTTATCGCCTGCGCCAGCAAAATGGAAAAGTACCATTTTCTTTAACTTTTTGGGTCTACGATCTGACACCTACAAGTTCCTTATACATATATACAACAAATATATATTATAAAAAAGGGGGTTCTCCCACCTCCTCAAGAAATCACTTCTTGTTTGCAACAACAATCTTTGTGCATGATTTGAACCATTCTCAGCAAGATACACATACTTCACAGAAGACAACAAAAGAGAAGGAAATTATAGAAATAAGTAACTAGATTGCCAAATGTTTTTCCTTACAGAGGGATAATTTCAAGCTGCAATTATTCCCAAATTAGATTACTCAGTGATTTTTATTTATTTATTTATAATGTACATTTCATGAAGTTGCTTTCTTAGCTTCTTTAACTTCACAAAAATCCCTGTTTCATTAACTGAAAGGATATCATGTAAATATTGCAGTCAAAAGTTGTAATTACATTTAAATTTCTTTGTAATTTTCAGCTTGTTTTGTGTTATATGTTGCCAAAAATATCTGAAATCTTTATTCCCATGGAAGGAACTGTTAAAAATAAAAGTTCGTTGATATGAAAATAATTAAAAATTAAATTATATGAAAATGTTAAAATTTTAACTTAATACATATATTACAATTTGGAAAACATTATTTAAGAGGCGAAACTGTCAAAAAATTATAATATGCAATGGTCGATTAAAAAATGACTTCATTTTACTCTACCTGTATAGTACTCAGTGGCGTAGCTAGCATAACTGGCGCCTGGGGCACGATACCTTTCTGGCGTCCCCCCCAAAAAGATATAGTAATGTAATATATATAGAATATACTCATAATAAGAATATAAGACAAAAATAAAAGATTACAGTACCTAGCTTAAATATTCTATAATATATTATGAATAGTCACTGCAAGTACTCTTCTACAAAATACTGTTCTGTTTTTCGAGATATATAGGAACACAGGCTCATGTTAGGCTTTAAATTCGAGGCAAAAGAATCTTGTTAAAAGACCAATCGTATTAAAAGATCGAATTAGATTCAGAAATCTGTCTGTCAGTAGAAAAATCGGACACATGGTCATCTAGCATAAGATGTTATTTATTTAACATACTTAATTAATTAAAAAAACGTACAATTTTCAAACAATTTAAAAGTTAATATATAAGAGGTCGCTATATTTAATAATATTATATTACATTATAATAAAAGAATACGATTAATTATTATGTATATATTTTTCTTGCCTTTGATGAAGGAAATTTATCAATTACTTCATCGTCGATCATTTCAAATTTTTCTCTTTCTACACTTAAAAATGTTAGGTCACTTAGGCGATCTTGTCCGATCGTAGATGTGTGAAGATTAATTTTAATTTGCTCAACGAACGTTCACAGCTAGTAATTGATACTGAAATAGTAAGGAGTATTTTTAGAGCAACTCTCAGGTTTGGAAAAACATCTCCTCCATACAATATTATAAGAAGCTGTAATGGAGTTTTAGGTTAACTTTTTTTTCTACTCGTGAGTAACATCTGGCAATCGCATATTTCGACACAGAGTTTTGTTCCATTAAAATCTGTATTATAAAATTCACTCAAATTTTTACAATTCTTTTCAAGATCGTTATCAACATTACCCTTGTTTAATAAATTTTCAACATCCAGTAAAAATCCAAAATTGGAGTTAAGATCACTTAGTCTTGTAAATCACTTATTTATTGCCTGCTGCAGACGATCAAGAACGCTTCTCTAAAATTCATTTTAGCATCTTGTAACCTAAGCTGCACACGATCAATTCTCCTCAAGATTTTATGCCAGAAATGGACTAAAGTTATGAAACTAAAATTCAGCATATTTTGCAATAAAAGTGCAGCTTTACTTCTGGTGTCACTTGTGGTAGTACTATCCTCTGTTAATTTTTCTAATAATCCTACTAATTCTTCCAGTCCTCCAACAATAACACTAACTGCTTCTGCTTTGGTGCTCCATCGTGTTTCAGATTCATGTTTAACAGTTTTCTTTAAAGCATTTTTTAATAATTCCCATCGTAATGTTGAACGTGAGAAAAAGAGATATATGTTTTCAATTATTCCAAAGCATGTTATAACAATTGGATCTTACTTAGCTGTAGTGATTCCTACTAAAATTAATGAGTGGTTATCACAATTTACAAATAATGCTTTATTACTTTTTTCATAATTCTTTGTTGAATGCCAGATATGTGACCTGACATCACGGCAGCATTATCATAACATTGTAATCTACAATTTCTTAATGAAATCAGATCGGAATTTAATTTTTCTAAAATCATATTTTCAATTGAGGCTGCATCTTCAGCATGTATTTCAATAAATTCAAAAAAGATTCTTTGATGAAAACTTTTCTGTTAATAAAATCAATATCTACATGCCTAAAGACTTGCGACATTTGTTCTCGATGAGTAATATCAGGAGTCGAATCAAATAAAAGTCTGTAATATGTATTTCTTTTGATGTCACTTATTAATTGATTTCGAACTATAGATGCCAAAAGATGAATAAATTCATTTTGGATTTGTGGTGATAAGTATGAGACAGTTCTTGACGTTTCTATGACATTTTTTAGACGAGTAGCTAGCAGTGGATCAAACTGAGCTTCAAGTTTAAGTAAAGATAATATGTTTCCAACATTAGTACCGTCTTGAAGCGCTAAAATTTCAACATGACCACGTAGAGGAAGAATTTGTATAATCATATACTTCATACAAGCTAATATCCATTGCAATATATTTCACCACTAGTAATTAATTAATTTTCTTTCCACGTTGTAAACGATTTTCGATTAATTTGACTTCTTTCATGGCTAATCAATTTATCTTTTTTCCTCCATTTATTAAAACCAGATGTTGTTGCGAAAGATGACTGTGTAGCGGAGTTTGATGTAGCAAACAGTAAACAACAAAAGCCGTATGCTGCATTATTTTTTTGGTGAATATAATAACCAAGATCGGTTTATTTCAGTTCCTTCTTCTTCATTACCGATTCATCAGAAAAACCCAAGATTTTGGCATCAGACAAATAGTTGATGTTGCTATTGCATTTAGACGGGATTCGTTTTGAAATACGCGGCATCCACGGATAATCATTTCGATGCGAAGATGGTTTGATATTATTGGAAGATTATTAGAGAATTTTAAATAAGCAACATCTTTGAACTCCAGAACGTCCGGAATTGCAGCGAGTGTTTCTGTTGCATTCTCTGTACTTATTAGTAATGGACATGGATTTGGGACTTCTGATGTACTTGGGCCCCCAAATTCATCATCTTTAGAGTATTTTATTTGTTGTGATGTGTTATTGCATAACATTTAGCAGCAATAGAAATACAATTTCAATCTGATTTTAGTTCTTCATCCTTCTTAACTTCTGGTTTTTCTTTTTATGATTTGTTTATTAAATATAATTCCATTCTTATTCTGGAGTTCTGAGCTTCTTTTTCTTGCTCTAGTTTTCTTTTCCAATTCTGAGAACCGCTAAGTTTTTTCTTGGCATTAACATGATCTAAATAAAAAAATAATTTGTGACAAATACGGGAAGAGAAGTTATTGAAGAAATAAAAAAACATTAAAGGCAATTACATACAATTAAAAATGAAAAATCTCTGCAACTATTAGTGATAGGTAGGGCTGGATTTAAACTTGATGAGGCCCTAAGCTATTTGAAAATTGGGGCTCTTTATAAGTCTGTTATGCTATATTTTAAATTTTGGGGGGCCGTAAACTATAGCTTGTGTAATCTTGCACTGGTGATAGAGAAATGGGAGTTGCATTTTTGTATAAAGCTTTTAGGATTCTCCACTGTGTAATTCTAAGTTAACGTTGAAAGTGAAGAATCTTAAGAACTGATAAGCGAATAATCGCTTGAGTTTGTGTGACAGGAAAGAATAAGATAGAAGGGTAAAATAAACCTTTATTATTCAAATAAGATTTAACAGAACTCCGTCTTGGAGTTGTGCAATAAAGCCGATACTTGGTCTTGAACTTAAGAAAATAAGAATTATAGCTGAAGCTATTAAGATTCTAATTTAGATGGCCTCTTAACGCTAATTTACTGCGAAGTTATGAAGGTCCTAAAGTACAGCCGAGCGTAACAATAGCTTAAGAGAGAGTAGCCTAAAAAGGCGAATGTGTGCTAACCAGAATCTCTGATATCTCTCTCCCTCAGACAGTAAAACTTTGCAGTTATATATCGGTCTTCCTCATTAGTATTCAGACATGATTCTAAAACTACGTTCTGGTCTAAAGTGGTAAGTTGAAGTTAAGAAGCAATAGGAAAGTTTAACTCAAAATTTATTTATTAATAGAATTAACAAAATTTAATTGTTAATAGAAATAACATAGTAAGCTAGCTACTGCGGAAATTTGGGGGCTCTAGACTCGAAATAGAAATTTCTCTAGGCCTACCGCTTCCTTTTTGACACTGAGCGCAACCATGGTTCATCCATTCCTGCCAACTTCGTCTAATAGTGGCATCGCCCCTGCTCAAATGTCGATCTATTCGCCGATAAGACCAACCGGCTTCTTTGAGCCCAACTACACGACCTCTCTCAAATTCTGACATCTGCGGATATCGTTCGCGCACCTGTATGTGAAGCATAGTTACTGTCTACCAGAATATAAGGAATGAAATTCATCAAGAATTTATGACCCGGAATCGTAATTTCTCCTTTTAAATATCCTGCCAATTGAGCAGATCAGATGCACTGTAGCGACAACCGTTCATTCAGTGGCAGCCAAAATGTATAATTTAGCATTTTCCGTCGAAACGTGTATGTATGTATATCAATTTGTGTCAAATTTGCTTTATATGTTCTCGGTGCATCTTTTGTTTATCTAAGTGTGTCGTTCAAGGTAAAAGGGTTGTAATATGAGATTGTACCATTTGTTATCGTTTTAAAATAAAAAGCGGGAGCTTTACATGCATTTCGTTTAAAAAAATAAAAACATCTCTCTATTTTAGAAGAATAAAGTGGTCAGAAAGAACGTTTTGTATACGGAGATATTCGATTGATGTACTGCAAGCATAAACATTTTTTACACATTTTATCAGACAAATCAAGAAAATAAATGATTAATTATATTACAATAATTATTAATTTTAAATACATTTTCCAGAAATCGATCAAAATAAAAACTGAAATTTTCCAGAAAATCTCGTTTGGAGATAATTTGGCGCCCGGGGCATCATACACCCTCTTGAAGCCCAGTCGCTACGCCACTGGTAGTACTGCAATGTTCCGTTACCCACGTTCCTGAATTTACATTTAAGATCAGTTTAAAAATACCAGCAAAATAAAAGAGAAGCTATAGAACTATTTTCTGGAATAATACATAATACTTTGCAAAATCAGTTAATAATACATATTACTTCTCAATTATTAATAATATAAGGAATTTAATTCACACACACAACACAAACACCATAAAAAAGGTGTGTATTAAAACACAGGATTAAGTCACCTGAAAGCGGCTGACAAAATACTAAAGCCTGTACTCACAGAAAATGTATACTAATAATGTTTTAAACAGAACTTATGGTAAAATTGGAAGGCTAAATAACAGAACTTGAAAAAAGCCTTTTAATGAAGTGCGAAACACAGCGGTTCAAATACGAATTATTTATAAAAGAGCTGTCACTTCCTTCAGAATTTTGCAAAAACAATCAATTAACTTTAGCAGGATCTCTGCCAGCTTTCATGATTCAATAGTCATTAACTTTCATAATAGACATCATAAAAGTATCACTAATGCATTAGCAAATGAGAAAGTGCAAAAAAATTTACTTGGTCTGTTTCTGAAATGTTTATAAAGTATAATAAAAACATCTTAAATCTAAAGTATACATTTTTTAGCCTAATGAAAATAAATTTCCTTAAAGTTTACTATAGATACACAAGACAATAAGAATAAAATTATAAAATAAGGGGAAAATAACTTACCTGCACTGTTGCAATATATAGTCACTGTGAAGGACCAAAATTAGAGAATGTCGACATTCTTAAAGTACATTGGTGAAAGTCTGAATATTTGTTTATATTCTTGTACATTTGGATCATCACTAGTTGTAGTAAAAAATGAGACTGTATACCATCAATCATATACAGTACAAAGTCCTTAATCCTGACTTGTCGGGACTTCGCCGATTGAGGATTAGGGTTTTTTCCGGATTACAGATCATCAATTTAAATCTGGTAAGATGTTATGCAGAAATTATAAAATTAAAAATATGAAACTGTAATTTATGAAATAAAGAGCTGATCTAAAGAATATCAAAATTTGTAAAAAAAAAAAAAAAAAAAAAAAAAAGGGGGGGGGAGCTTAATATTTATTTGTTTACTTTATTAAACATTTATTTCAATGCGTGCATGCGTAAAGACATTATGCATAGTCGAAATTAGGAAATTGCAACCAGAAAACTATTTGATGTGTATTTGTGTAATGATGTTGATGTTTTATAATGACGAGGAATTCGATTTAAATCATATCAAATATGGAGTACATCAAGATGAAATACTACATTTAGTAAGGAGTTATAAGCCGAATAAAATAAAAACATCTGCCCTAAAGATAAGGATAGTGCTGACAGATCAATTTCCAGTTCATTGCGTGCTGCGGCATCCCGCCCCCGCAGAGCAGAGCGAAATTGATAAACAAATTTCGGAATGGTTAGAGAAACAAAGGATATGCCTTTATCCGTTTTTTGCAGCAATTCCACTTTTTGTTTGATGGACATCGAAACATGCTTTCGCTTTGTAGATCCTTTGGTAGCTCCAGAATCGGAAACTCTTTCTGACATAATCTAAAGTTCAAGCTTACTTTTTATAAAACTGCTATAACAGTCTGCAAAAAATAATAAGCCGGATCCAATTAGAAGATTAAGGAATGCAATCTGCAACATTAACTGAAATAGATAATTAGATAATTTTAGTCTAGCTTATACCGTCTGTTATACATTAAATGCGCATGCATAAAGGTATTATGCACATGCATAAACGTATGGGCAGAAAGTTTGTAGCTTTGAGGTCCAGATTATAGATCATTCCGGATTAAAGACTTTGTACTGTATTAAGTAAGTTTATTATTGCTGTCATTTTCTTTTCTCATTCAGAATGTACTGTTCGTTTTATGTTCAACAGTTTATTTACATGTGCAGTTACTTAAGATTTTCCCTATTTTGACATGCATCATAATATGTTTTAATAACAAAGTATGATTTAAAAACGTAACAAAATATTTTTAGTCAACATTCTCCATCAGTCAGTGCATGGCAAATCTCGATATTTGCCAGTGTAAGTGAGAAATAAGGACATTTAGCAAATATTTTGGATACACACTAAGTGACTCGGTGAATGTTCACATTCTCCAGATTTCGGTCTTTCGCATTTACGCATATATGTACACTGCTCAAAAAAAAAAAAAAAAAAAAAAAAAAAGGGACAGTGCTATATCTCCCGTTCTACTGGGCCGATTGACAAAATTCAAACTGCGTTTTTCATGTCTCGAAAGCGTGACTTAGGATATATATTAGATTTATACATATCAGTATTCTAACATAGGTATTTTCACACAAAATCGGACTTTTCCTGAAATAAAATACCAATTTTTTTTTACATATTTCGATTCTACGACTCAAATTATGCCAGAATACCAAGTTTTGTAAAAATCGTACGAATAGTTTTTAAAATATTAGCTCCTCAATGTTAATTGAATTTGGCAAATATTTATTAATATCTGTTTTTTTATTAAACGTTTTTGATTTTGTCTCTCACATTTCGAAATTTTGGTTCATTCCAAATAAAATTTACCCATTTTTTTGCGTTTTATTTTTTAAATTTCTATTTTTAAATAATTTCTATAGATTTTTCGAAAAAAATTTTGAATTATAACCTATAAAATTTTTACCATCATCTTAAAGTAGATGTATTTTTAAGCATATCTGCAAAAAATTAGACTTTTTTTTATTCAAAATTTTCCAAGATATACACGAATTTACATAATTTCGCGTTTTGAAATTTGGCACCTATTTTTTTGAGCGATAATAACGCCAAATGTGGTCTATGGATTTTTGTTACAGTGAATTGCCACAGCTATTTTTAACCTTAAACTTCAAGTAAAATTAGAGAATTAATTATATGACATTTTTTCACTCAATGATGCGTAATAAATATTTATTAATACTATATGAAAGGCTATTTTTTTAAATTATAGATGATACAGTCAAAAGTCGTTAATTCGGACACCCATAATCCGGAATGATCTATAATCCGGACCTCAAAGCTAAAAACTTTCTGCGCATGCGCCGCGTTGGCACATGTGCACAGTCGTTTTACACGTGCGCGTAAGACTTTGACTACTGCGCATACGCGTGTGCGCAAGTGCAGAATATGTTTTTGCCTGCGCGTTTTATGTATAACGGACGGTGTAAGCTAAAATTACCTAATTATCTATTTCAGTTAATGTTAATGATTGCATTGTTCCTTAATCTTTGAATTGGATCCCGCTTATTAATTTTTGCAGACTGTAACAGCAATTTTATAAAAGTAAACTTGAACTTTCGATTATGGCAAATAGAATTTCCGATGCTGGAACTTCCAAAGGATCTACAAAACGAAAGTATGTTTCGATGTCCAACAAACAAGAAGTGGAATTGCTGCAGCAAAATGGATAAAGACATGAAGAATGTGACAGAGAGTTAGTGAAAACGAAAAAATTTCGATTGACAAGTTAGTCGGTATTCTCGGCACAGCAATTAACGGGACTTGAACAGCGGAACTTTGTAACTGAACAAGAAATTATGTCTGTTTATAGAATTAAAGAGAAAGTATTATCACATAAAACGAAGCAACTTAAGCAACTTGCATTGAAAGAAATGTTTAATAAAGTAAACAAATAAATATTAAGCTTTTTTTTTCGGTAAATTTTGATACCTTTTAGATCATAATTGTTCTTTATTTCATAAATTACGGTTTCATATTTTTAATTTTAGAATTTCTGCATACCATCTTACGAGATTTAAACTGATGATCTATAATCCGGAATCGCCGAAGTCCCGACGAGTCCGGATTAACGACTTTTGACTGTATTATTCAAATTTTTAACTATTTTTTTTTAAATTTCTCTCATATCTTTTCTTTTTTTAAAAAATTTAAGAGTAAGTTTTCGTAAGAGTAAATTTTTACCTTCCGCGTTTTATCGTCTGCTACTTTACTTCGTTTAAATCAAATTGTCTAAAACTGAGAATTTTCGTTTGATATTTATTTGAATTTTATGACATTAACTGCATAATTTATTTCTAAACTAACTGTTGCTTTTGAAGTGGCCGAAAGAGCGGCTGATACTATTATCCATATTTTTAAAGCACAATATATTTTTATAGAAACCTAATATTTAGAATAATAATTTTTTATAAAAGTCAAATTATGATATAAACATACAACCCTCTAGAGACTGAATTAATGGAAGTTCAATGGTTATGTAGAAATGATCTGCAGCTACTTAATGGCTGGAAAAGTCAGCAGATTCTGTGGACATGTAAGAATAATTATATAAACGACACCAACATTCTGGATTCAATAAACAACGAGGATACGATGTTTACTAAATGAATTTAAAAATTTAAAAATATAAAAAATCAACTCATTTTTTTTCCTAAAATGTATTTTTGTGCGTAGCGTATTTTCATTATATCCCTAAAATTCTAATTTAGAATGTAACTGACAAGAACTGACTCCTAATCATCAGTAATATAATAAGTAATTATTACGGTTATTAATAAATCCTTCTTATAAAGTAATTGCAAATATTTCAAAAAACTTTGAATACAAACATTTTTCTATGCAAATATTTTTAATTTTATATTAATCAATATTGCACACCAAATTACTTATTTCCACTTCAATTCTTACCGTCAGTTCTAGTACAATTTACAAATCAATTATATTTAATTAAGGATTAGATTGGATTATTTAATTATGGCAAAGCACACGAGGGCTATCTGCCTAAAGGGAGGGATGCCTTCGTGGAGGACTTTCTAAGGGAAACTGGCTCATATACACGTTACACATTGGGAAAAGCACAAAACCGCCCATGGGGCCAGCCCGTTCACGGGATTCGAACCTCGGACTGAACTACCAGTGTTCAGCGTCTTTACCGCTCGCCCGTTGGTGGGCTATTTAATTAAGGAATGACCATCTAAGTTAAGAAACAGCGTACCGTAACAAAATTTCAATTATTGGCGCCGTATCTTTCATGTTACTCCTGATTGGCTAGCTACATGATTTTTAATGAGTATTCGGATTTTACTAGTAACTTCACTTGGAAATCGCGCTTAAACTAGGTTAGTTGGTTATTTGAACATAGAAAGAACATGGGAGCCATTTGATTAAGATGCTTTCATAGAGAATCTTTGTAAAGAGAATCTAAAAAACTACAAAAACCAACCATGCAGCCTGGGTTAGACTGAGCAGCAAACAATTAGTATTTAACAATCTTCAAATGCTAGGCAACTGGTGAGGCTCCAACTAAATCTCCAATTTAAGGCAACTGATGAGGTTCCAATTAAATTTCCAATTTAATATTTTATTTGTAAAGATTTAAAATATTGTTGCATTCTCAGACACAAAAAGCAGAATTTAAGTTTTGTTAACTCGTTAGTAAACTACCAAGCCGTAGTGCAAATGAATATTCAATTTCTTTGGCAATAATTGTATTCACTTAATATTCTTGGAATATGAGCTAAAGAAGGAACGTTCTCGGAAGATTAAAGAAGTGTTTAAATCCAGTGATATTAGGTTTGTCTTACAAGCTCAGGATCAAAACGATTCTGCAATTGCCCAAGTAGTTGACTTGTAAATGGATGTGAATTAAGCAGATGACTTTTAATCTTACGTTATTGAGCCAGAAAACGTATTCCAAATGTTTTGTATTGCATGACAATGCATCTTTTCATTATTCAATAACCAGTCGGAGAACTGCTTGTGTTCCGAAAATAAGTATGTGTACTCAATCGTTCTGCATGTTCTTCAAATTTGTCTTGTTGTGATTTTTTTCTTTCCCAAAAACTAAAGTTGACTCTCAAAGGAAAGTTTTTTGACATTGAAGAGACAAAATTAATATGACATCTACTTTTAGAGGCATGTCAAAAACAGATCCCTACAAACCTTCTCTTCCATTACATGTTGTGCCGTCAAACAAAAAGTTACATCAGCGTAAATTCTATAATCTACTTTTATTACACTCTGATTACTTTATTAACATACAGTGAATATATACTAAATCTTTTACTTTAGCTTAAGTAATTCGGAATTTTTGACGGAATTGTTGTCGAAACTAGGACTTAGAAGATAAGTCAAATTAAATATTTTGATAACCCAGTAAATTCAAGTTCGAAATTTCAATATTTTATTTTCGGAGGGAGGGGAAATGTTTTCAGTTTTGGTCCATTATGCTAAGTATATTTGCTTCGATTTATTTTTCCATAAAAGCGAAAATTTTACGCATGGTATACATATAACGCATAGCTTCAAATTAAAATTTAATAATATTCAGAGTGGTTATAATTAAAGTTCCACATTGAAACGGTAATAAAAGGTAAACTACGGGATCAAATGTTATCAAACTTGGAAATTGTGTAAAGGAGGTCATGGGAATTTATTTTCCGTGAAAAAAAGGAAGTTCGAAGCCTCACCACCAGGGGGGAAATGGCGCTGTATGCAATATTGTTAAACGAAATATGGGTCGGAATCTAACTTAACCTTTTGTTAAACGGGTTTAATATGTTGTATACCCTTAAGAAACTTTGAAGTAGGCAAATTACCATTTAAAGACGTTAAATTCGATAAATGTCGAGTGCGCCATCCCTGTAATAAGTGAGAATTTCGTCCGTGAAAACCACGAATTAGCGATTAGAAAATGTGAGATCGCAAATCACTCTCACAAGTGCGTACAATCTGGAAATCGTTTTCTTACAGATAGCTAATTTGTAATTTTTTAAGCCTGAATTCGGCACTAAAACATGAAGATACTGATTCAAAACGCTTTTAATCGATTTGGGCCAAAGAAATCCCTCATGTTATCTACCTAGTTCCATTGCATTCTCCTACTGCATTCGAATGCATAACAGTCATTTCACACCGTTTACTGTTGAATGACAGCTAGTTTTATAACTGAACCATTTTTTTTTTTTTGAAGGGCAGTCGACAGCTGGACTACTGCGATTGCAGCTCACTTAGAGCCAATATTAAAATGATTTGTGATACATGAACTGCAGTAACGTGGCATTTTAGATACTACGATTTTTATGCAGGGCTGGGCACCACCTCAAGAGTGTCGCATAGTTACTTAGGCAACATTTCACGAATGAACAACTTATAGGTCAACACTTCCCCTCTTCCCACCAGACCTCAACCTCTGTGACTTTCGTCTATGAGGTTATCTCAAAAGCACTGTTTATGGTGATAATCTAAACAATTTGGCAGAAATGAAAAATATGATACACTGATAACATTCCTCCTGATATGCTATGTGTAACGTGTATACGAGCCTGTTTCCCTTAAAAAGTCCTCCCTCCCTCAAGGCAGATAGCCCTCGTGTTTTGCCGTAATCTAATAAACCAAACCAAAACCAAACCTGATATGCTAAGAGCTGCTGTTGAGAATGCAGTAACATGATTTAACTTGCTTTCGGAAAATGCTGGACGCTACATTGAACATGCTTTGTAACACGTTTCGAAAAATATTAAACACATTTTAAACATATTTTTTCGTGTCTTATTTCATTTAACAATATTGCATACAGCGCCATTTTTCCGCTGATGGCGAGTTTTTGAACTCTTTTTTTTTTTTCTGCCGAAAATAAATTCCCATAACCTCCTTTAACGATTCCTAAGTTTGATAACACTTGGTCCGGTAGTTTTCCTTTTATGCCCATTTCAAATTGGAACTTTAATTATAACCACCATGTAAATTATACTTTAAAAGTTTGACAATTTGGTTGAAGTCCTAGCTTTAAAAAAATATATATATAAATATAATCTTTGACATTAATCCTCTTAGAAAGAATGTTTTAAGAAGCTAATTTTTCTCTCCTGTTATAGATCGTATAAAAAAACATGATCTCTAATATGATTTAGATTGTTTCAGCCGATATAAGAATCGGGTCACTCGGTGATACAGAATAAACCCTGTTGGACTGTTTTATTTCTTTGTCATTTAGCAAAAATCCTTTAATTAAAATATTTATCCTTTGGACTTCGCTTTAAACTTTATTTATAGTTAAAATTACTAGAAAATGAAAAGTTGTCTTCAGCTAAAACGCAATTCATGTAATTGATATTTTAAAAAATTGACAAGAATGCAAAATGTATGGATATCTAGCAATCGAAAAATCTTAATTTTCTTGTGTGAGCACTGAAAATAACTATAGAAGGAAAGAAGAAAATTAGGGAGAAAAGTAAGCAAAAATTTGCAGGGAAATTGGCTGTCAGACGTACCAAGATGTTCAAAAAGTTGGACGCTTTCGAATATACTTTCAGGATACTTCAAAGAATTTAGGTGTTCAAAGAGAAAACACTTGGACGTGTACACCAGCAAATACCATCAATTGAGCTTGTGTTAACAGAAAAGACAAAACGATATCATTGCAGATTAAAGTGAAGAGCGACTGGTTTTAAACTATATGGTTGTGTAAATTACGTTCGTATCATAAATGGTGAATCCCATGATTTCCTCAGTCGAATTATTTGAAACATGATCTTTAGTATGATCAGGAGTTTATCCAGTGATGTATGTGGATGTCACTTAAAGATGTTTTCTTCTCCTTCCTGATGAAACAGCGGCCGAGCAGTAAAGTCGCTGAACAGTGGTAGTTCGGTCTGAGGTTCGAATCCCGCGAACGGCTGGCTACATTGGCGTTTTCGTGGTTTTCCCCATGTGTAACGTGTATGCAAGTCAGTTTCCCTTAGAAAGTCCTCCAGGAAGGCATCCCTCCCCTTAGGCAGATAGCCGTAGTGTGCTTTGTCATAATAAAATAAACCAAAACCTTTTGATGAAACCAGTCTTTCCTTTCATCTCATACCTTCAAAATGTTTAGCCTCTAAAGACTGATAAAGGCTCTGACGAAATACTTCGTGAAGAACTTTCTAAAGGAAACCAGCTGTCATACGCGGTACACATGAGAAAATCCACGAAAACGCCCATGCAACCAGCCCGTTTACCGGGGTTCGAACCCCGGAGTGAACTACCAATGTTCAGCAACTTTACCGCTTGGCCGTTTGTGGGCCTTTATGAAATGGAAGGCGATAACTTTATTTAAAATGATTGTCAGAAATACCAAAATGTTTCGAAAAGTTGGATACTTTTCAATATACTTTCAGAATGCTTAAAGAAAAAGAGAAGAAAATTTTTTCGTAAAATTTAGTATTCGTATTTGTTTAAATTTAAAGCTTTTCAATCTTATGATATTTGATTCTTGCGATTTCAAAAATAAAATATTTGACTAAAATATGAATATCATTTTAAGAAACCAAATGTAGGATAAAATTGTGTAAAGCAATGGGCACAATGATAAAACTGTTTAAAGCAGTGTATGCAAGTCATCCTAAGTTAAAATATCGGTTATACATCTCTCTTATTTATATATATGTTTTCTGAACGGAACATTGAAAGGTGTGTAAAACTGTGCTTTACTGTATTTTCTCTTTTAATATAGTATGCAGTTTTCAAACGCATTGTAGTCTGGGTTACAAAGTATTCTTCCGAAAGAAACGCAGTTCAAATAAATAAAATCAAATTCTGGAAAATTGGTATTAATAAATATATTTAAAATGCTCAGTTCGAAGGAATAAATAGAAAATTTTAAAACAATTATCTGAAGAGACAATGCAACACAAACAATTAAAATAAAAGAATAAAAATTTAAAAATGACCTAAAATAATAACTATGACGAAAAATATACATACAGAAAACTATTTGAAAAAAAAAATAAAATAAAATAAAATAAAAAAAAACGGTTGCACCTTTATTTATGCAGTTCGAATAGGTAAATAGAAATTTTTAAAACAGTTATTCAGGGGAAAAAAAAAAAAAAAGAAAAAGAAAAAGAGAAAAAAAAAGTGCAACTTAAACAATTAAAATGAAATTCGAAAAAGAAAAATTTACTTAAAATAATAAGTTATAATTAAAAATAATATATAGAATATTATTTGGAAAAAAGGAACGATGATGACTTTTTTTCCTCTCACGGAAAAGGAAACTAGGTTGCCATATATTAAGAAGTTCGCTAAGTAAAGTATTCTTGGCGCAAACTGACAAAAAAGTGCCAAGATAAATTTGTGAATTTCTCCGTAAATTTCGCTCCAAATTTTACAAAATTTCATATTTAGGTGTAATTTGAGTCGTAGAATCGAAATATGTAAAAAAATTGGTATGTTATTTCAGAAAAAGTCCGATTTTGTGTCAAAATACCTATGTTAGAATAGTGCTATATATAAATCTAATATATATCCTAAGTCGTGCTTTCGAGACATGAAGAACGCAATTTGAATTTTGTCAATCGGCCCAGTAGATCGGGAGATATAGGACTGTCCCATTTTTTTTTTTTTGAGCAGTGTACATACATACGCCACTGCTAAAATTTGGAAATCAATACGCACATTGTATAGCTAATTTGCAGATTAAAAGTGCGGAATCGCATTTTACCTACATATTACACATTAACGGTTTCCATAACGTTTAAGTTCAAAAAGTTTGTTTCTCTCATTTCTTTTCCCTCCACTTTGCATGTTACCTACTAGCCTCTCGATAATTTAAACCTTGCCTACTAGGCGCTCTTTAAACTGAATTGTGAAAACAACAGCAACATTTCTGTATGCTTAAATTATCATATTATTATTTATTTTTCGATACCTAAAAAATCAAGTTGATAGAATTAATCATCGATAAATTAAAGAACTATAATACAAAGAATAAAACAGTTTAAAATTTTATTACAATTAAGGAAATGTATTTGCAAAACATATGATAAAATTATGTTACTTATTAGTGCAATCTAAAAAATGGTGGAACTTTAAATTAAATAGCAATGGGATTTTGCGACAAGCACACCTATTAGTGGTACATTTAGATTTGCAGTAACCTGCCTAATCAACAATTTAAAAGTGTAAGTTGTAGCTGTTTTAAGCATATAGAAATGTTGTTCCAGCATAGATCTTATTTTCACTACTAGTGCCTAGTAGGTAATGTGTAGATTATCTAGGTAATTTAAAAATTGAAACAATTTTCCGCACTTTAGTGGGTCACCGTACTTAATCTGCAGGATAACCGATTTTCACACTTTAGCGGTAACACATATAATGGGTTATGTGTAAATCATAAACAGGAAACATAAATCCAATACATATATTTTATAATTTGAATTTAACAAACATTCTCTATTTGTAAAAAGCAAATTTAAAGTTAATTAAATTTTAAATTATGCAATGGCGCAAGAGAATTATTCAAATTTAATTTAACTTTACTATATTCTTTTGAAACCATTTTATAATTTGAATATAATTAGTTCACTAATTGCAATACATGAATATATACCATGACAATAACAACAAAATGCATTAGAAAGTGAAAGATACTGGGGAAGGGAAAAAAAACCTACTTATATGACTGTGTAAACTAGACGATCATTAATTCGATCTCAAGGTTCTCAGAAAAGAGTTTGAATTATTCGACATTAAGAGAAAATATATTTTTAAAATGTATTACTAAATAAAAAAATTCTCCTGGTATGTATAAGCCCAGAAAATGTACTATGGTATCTAAAATTAAACATATTAAAAAGCAATAAAGGCTTACCTCAATCATAAAATGAAGGAGAAGATATGCAGCAGAAAGTAAAATTTAATTAAAAATACAAATTACAATTTTGGGAAAACTGTAAACTAGAAGTTTGGTTTTTCAGCCAGTTTCTCGATTTGCAGTAAACATTTCAATTCATTTTCAGAGGAAGGTTCAAGCTGAATAAATGCTTTCAATGTTTATATAGAATCTATTATGGCTTGATCATTAGAACGCTTAATAGTCTTTGCAGTTTCTTCTGAATCTGATATGGTCTCTTCTTTTTTTTATTTTCTTATAAAAAAAGATTCTTATTATTTTATAGATTTTATTATGCCATCATTGCCCAGTTTTCCACAGACTTTCAAGTCTTCATCTACCCACACATAATCAGAAAAACTAAAGTTATTCCATTTAAATTTTTTGAATTCTGGAAAAGCCTGCATCAGTTCTTCAATATGATTATTCTCTTCAGCATGCGCATATATAGCATGATGAAAGCAATTACTAATCATGCTTTCTTTAACCGCATCCCATTGGGCATGTAGATCATTTACAGCTGCCAGCAGAGTAATGTCGTAGTTAACACCACAATCTGAAGAAAAAATTATTTGCTGTATGAGCCTCTTATGATAATTTGTTTTAAGACTGCATGATTTGATTTATTAGTTGTTGCTTCGCAGTTGTGCTCGAGAACACATATTCAACCTGCTCGAATTTGGTTCTGTAAGGTTATTGTGGCAGGTTAGTTTGAATTAACCAAAGTGATAAAAATTTAGCTCGAATTAATGAATTATTTTTTACATTAATTCCAATACAAGTTTTTGGGGATTTCTAGATTAGTTTGAATTAATGAGCATTCTCTGTAGTAAGGGGGGGCTTTCTCTTTACTCCCTCTCTCTCTATATACACACATAGACAAATACAAGTTAATTGTATCTGTACCTTTTTACATTCATAAAGGAAACAATTCCATACATAGCGCTATGACTCTTTAACCATAGCGATATGTTCAGAAAAATAACACATATTAATAATTTATAGTTTTCCTATGAGAAACTTAAAAATGTCTTTTTAATGAATTGAAAACAATATAAATAGCAATACAATTAATATACAAAACAATGCACTAATTTCCAAGCTTCTTTTTCTTTAATTTTATTTTTCTTGTTTTTAATGAAGAAAAATCACAAATAGTGTTTCAAAATCTGCTTGATTGTTTAATTTATATCCTGTGGAGTAAATAGGCTATGTGTGAAAATTTTTCCTGATGAAATGAGGAACTATAACTTTAGTCTTGAAATGGGAATTTTAATGCATATTACTATAAATGTTCAGCCACTTTGGATGGCTCGCTCACTTTTCAAATTGTTGCCACCAAATACTATCGGCCTGTACTATTTAAAAAATAAAATAATGAAAAATCTGCATGAATGTATGTATTTTTCTCGCATTGTGATAAAACAACGATACCTAGAGCCATCCAATTTTGAATGATGTAATCCTGCTGCAAATATGGGCATCTGGAAGCCCAAATTTAGAATTTGTTTTATTATTGATTTCATATTTTGTAAAATTTTAATGAATTTTATGATTTGAAAGCGAGTTTTCAAAATAAAACATTTTTATCTTCAGCGTGTAAGACTGCTGCCATTCAGAAAAATGCAAGATATAAGTTCAGTTTTAATTTATTAATTATATCCTTCAGTCTTAATTAACCAACTTGGCTCTATGAAAGCAATGTGTCACTGCTGCCAGACCTTATGTTAAGTCTTGCCCTCTCACAGAGACATGGCGGTTCCCGGCGCCAACATTCTTTATAAAAGCTTTTTCATTAAGCAGCCCAGGAAGCTCAACAGCATTAGGACTGGATTTGTGTAGTCCACAATAACGGAGTATTGATATCAGTTGACAAAGATATAAAGCATTCATGGAAACTGGTTTTCTGCGACTTCTGCAATAAGTCCATCTTAAATCATTGTGGAAATTAACAT
Source organism: Stegodyphus dumicola (assembly GCF_044657685.1). Classification (NCBI taxonomy): domain Eukaryota; kingdom Metazoa; phylum Arthropoda; class Arachnida; order Araneae; family Eresidae; genus Stegodyphus; species Stegodyphus dumicola. The sequence continues at coordinate 240,352,023 of NC_140768.1, read as the reverse complement.
TAGACTGGTAACAGAGAAAACAAATGTAAATGGTATACTAATGCATGGGTGTAATAACGTAAGTGTGTGGGCATTACATATTAAAATATTGTAGACCATATTGGGAATAGTATATTGTAGAGCACAATGTGTACAGTATCTCATATAATGTGCAAGTGCCCATAAAGCTATTCTTTGAGTGGCATGGATTATAGTAACCGTAACTATAGTCCAACAATTTAACATACTCAAGAGCATGCAATGTAAATAGTATAAGTGTGTATGGCATCAAGTATAATGCGTAACATATCTAGTGCATATAGAGCAATGTGATGAAAGGTATTGCGCAAAGCAATCATGAAAATTGCTCTGTATAGAATGTATTGTGTTTCATGTATACAATGCAGAATTGAAAGCAAAATCTTTAGCCAAACTACACACTTTATATATTATAATCACAGCATTAAGCAATCAATGTATGTTTCTGCATTATGTAATTTGTTTGTAATGTGTATTTTTGACAGTTTGTTAAAGCTTTTGTATCCAAAATTATTTTGTACATAAGAGTTATGCTAACAAGAGCCTATGTTTGTATAATCAACAGCAGTGTTCAACATCATGTGTACGTAATACTCGAAGTATGCCAATGAATTTTGTAAATGTGTCTTCAGGTACTCACGGAAAAACCCCTTCACCATTTTTGCCTATTAAAGAAAAGACGCCACACTACGCGATTTTTCACCAAAAATGGAAGTCTTCTTCAAACACACTAGGTTTGGTGTAACCTTGATTACATGCATTAGTTATTATTCTTGAGTAAAATCTCCTTCCTTCCCCTCTATCACGCATTTTCGGGGGAAAAAAAAAAAAAAAAAGATTAAAATTTGGGGCCAGCCTACTGCAGAAGAGCATGCTGTTTCCAAAGTTATGGAATCGGCCTAGAAAAAATTAAAACCCTGTGAAAATAATTGCTTTTACAGTACAGCTCCTTAATAAAAATTAATGGAAATTTTAGATGGATGAAAAATTAAATATAAATAAATGATAATATCCTAAATTTGAAAGCAAAATAAGAATAGAATGTTTTTTTCTTGTATTTAGTAAATGGTTTCTTTTTTGGTTTGGCGCGATTGACGCCGTCTCTTGCGGTCAATGGGATTTTCCGTAAATACACTGGTTATCATAAATTAAGAAAAAATCCCAAAAATCATGATTACTGAAAAAGTTACATGTAGAATTTTATGAAACTTACCCACAATATACAACACATAGTAAGGTATCAAATAACATAAAAAGAAATTACCAGACAATTATGGTAGTATAGTATTAGCACATGTATAAAATGAACAAATCGAAGATGTCAGTTTGCTATAGTAAAAGTACCTTCAATATGGAATATAATCGCCTTTAGAAGCAATACAGCACATTCAGCGATGTGTGATGCTTTTAATTATGCGGTCCATCAGTTCCATAGGGAGCGAGAGCCATTGCTCTTGCAAAGCGGTTGCAAGAGCAGCAAGAGTCTAAGGGGGTGGATTGAGAGCAGCTAAACATCTCCCTAAAGCATCCCAAACATAATCGATAGGATTCAAGTCCGGGGATCGAGCTGGCCACTCCATGCACATACTTGTTTCCTGTTGAAAATAATCATATACGATGTGAGCCCTGTGTGGTCTTGCTTTGTCGTCCTGTAACAGGAAAGCATCACATATTGCCCCGGCATATGGGCGCACATAAGCATCAAGGATGTCATCTCTATAAACAAGAGCATTCACAGTTCCCCTTGGAAAAACATGTAGGTCTGTGTGTCCAACCAAAGAGATGCCACTCCAAACACAGACACTGCCTCTTCCGTATACATCTCTTTCACGGATGTTTGACAGATGATAACAGGTTCCAGGTTCTCTACATATCAAATAACGCCTACTACCGCTTTCTAGACTAAATCTGGATTCATCCGTAAAGAGAACAGCCCTCCATTGATCAGGCGTCCAGTAGACATGTTGTCATGCCTACTGCAAACGGTCCCTCCTATAGCATGACGTGAGTGGCATGCAAATGGCTGGTTGTCTCGCATACAGACTACCTTCGTGAAGCCTTCTACGCACAGTTGACGTTGACACGAACCTTCTGGTGGCTGCAACAAGGGAGGATCTAAGAAGAGTCGGAGTAGCGGTTCTATTCCTGAGTGCCCATAATGTCAAATGTCGGTCATCGGCGCTCGTTGTAGCAGTTGGCCGTCCTTGGCTGAACCTCCTAGGTGCCGAATCTGATTTGAAATTGCCTCCAAATTCCATGAACCACAGAAGGACTCACATTTAGCCATCTGGCCACTTCTGTTTGTCCTGCCTCTAGTCTCCCAATGGCTTTCTGTCGTAGTCCTGCAGACAAATGATGCCTGGAGATCATTGTTACGAATTGGCTATCTCAGATTTCTGATGTCAGTATCACAGTGAAATATGTGGGCTTGCTCTCAAACATGGACTTTAATGCTCCTCGCAGATGCCGTATTCCGAGTGCAGCACCACTAATTAGCATACTGGAGTTTTACTCAGCTACTCTTACTTGGCAACACATTGAAATTTTACACAGTTTGGCTTATTTTTGAAGGAGTTATCGCTATTTTTGCGATTTTTACTTAATTTATGATAACCAGTGTACCTGTCTTCAATACAGTGCATTGTTCGTCATGTGTATTATAAAAATTATAGTGTACTGAGTGTTTTATATACAGCAATTTGTTAATGTGCAATATAACCAGGAGAATGTTTAATTACCAAGTTATTTTTGATACATTTTCAGAGTACAGCAAAATTTTGCAACAAGCTTTTAGCATAATGTTATTGAATCAAAAGTAGTATCGAATGTATTGTATCCTCAAATTTGTTACTTGTATTTTGTATATTACGAGTACAGCATAAAGTAACCATCAAAATTTTGCAACAAGCTTTTAGCACAATGTTATTGAATCAAAAGTAGTATCAAATGTATTGCATCCTCAAATTTGTTATCTGTATTCATATATTATGAGTATAGCATAAAGTAACCATCGTGTGTTTCTGCATTGTGTAATTAATTTGTTAATGTTTAAATTTGCTATTTATTTAAGCCTGTTGAATAAAAAATTATGTTGGTTAATCTTTGGATTATGGTAACTTGGCAACTTTTTGGCGAAAATTTGGTGACCAACCCTGCTACAGCAAACTGCTAGTTTTTTTTTTGATGCTATTTTGTTTTCAGGAAGTAAACGCATGTTTTTTGTTTTACTCAAAGTTTTTTCCCAACAATCTGCTAGCCGAATTATGCTTATGCTAGAACTTTTATGGAACAAAAGTGCTTAATCATGTCGAAGATTAGGTTCGAAATTGGGAGAAAGTGCAGAATCGCCCACTGCTTGCCGCATTTTTAAGAATTGCACATACACGGTATCCATGTACATGTCGAACTACTTTAACTTAAAAAAAAAAAAAAAAAATCCCAGAATTGCACAAAAATGGCATTGCGCATACTCTTGACTTTATCCATGTACACTGCTAAAATCCTAGCTAGTAACCTTTATCGCCTTACCAAAATGTCGCCAAACTACCTATTACCATATTCCAAAGATTAGCCATTATGTTTTATATATTCAATTACATTATCAAGTGGTAATGCTAAGTTGTACAGAGTAATGTTCATATGTGTAGCATAAAACACATAATATAATATATACACAAAATAATTAATACTTTGTTAAATTTTTTGTTTTAATTAGCCAAAGTGATAAACATTTAGTTCAAATTAATGGGATTTTTAACATTAATTTCAAAGGAAGTTTCCAGGGGGGTGGGCTTTAGATTATTTCAAATTAAACGAATTTGAATTAATGAGCGTCTATTCTACATATATACATCTTGTCACAAAAAAATATATGCACCCAGAAGGAAACCAATTACTATTGCAAAACTTGACATATGAAGGGATAAACAAATGATTACAAATTGAGAACAAAAGATCATTTTATTAAGAGTTTATGACATGAAAAAGGTTAAAATCAATAAGTAGTATAGCCACCTCAGACAGCTATACAAGCCAAAACACGGTGTGGCATCGAATCAAGTAGGTCATCTATGACCCCTTGTGGAAGATCACGAAATAATTTTCGCTACTCAGCAGTTAATTCGAAAACATTCCGGGACAGCTGCAGTTGCCTTCCAAGAATGACCCAAACGTGCTATATTGGCAAGATGTTTGGCAAACTCGAACGCCACGGATGTACATCATATCCTTGAAGATGATGGGAGAGTAACGCAGTATGTGGATGAGTGTTGTCTTCCTGATAAATGACACTTGGGTGACTTGATAGCATAAGCAGTACAACCGGAGTTAAAATGTCGTCCACATAAGTACAAGCCATCATAGTGCCTTGAAGGACGACTAAAGGTGATCGGATGTCCCAACAAATTGCTCCCTCGCACTGTCACTCCTTGTGTAATCGCCATATACGACTTAACAAATGTCGGATTGGACTGCTGGACTGTCTGCTTCCACACGTGTGTGCATTGATCATCAGCACTGAGACGAATTGAGATTCATTGCTGAAGATCACATGCCTTTAGCCTTCACTCCAGTTTGCTTGAGTTCGGCAAAAGTCCAATCAACACTCCTTATGGAATTGATTCCCTATGTGGAATCAATGGCAGGCATCTTAATGGACATCAGCAGCATTGGCCAGTTGTCTCCGAATGGTTTCCTTTGATACCACCGGAATCTTGAAAGGTAGTAAATGGCGTCGAATTGATGCTAGCATCATTGTTAGTGTGGAAATGGCCACTCTCATGATTGCGCAACCTTCACGCTCATTTGTGTTCCTGGGTGACCCAGTCCATGATTCAGCGTTGGCAACACCACACAGCTACCTTATCGCTCCGACTGAGGTGGCGGCCGATACGCCTATTCAACCAACCTACTTTTCCGGGATCTACTATATGCCCCTTTTCAAAGTCTGACAATTGTTCTACCATTGGTTACATCTCAGAGGCATATCTCTAGTTGCAATACTGTCCACCCGAGTCGATAGACTTGTTTGAATAGCCCTACAGCATGACCAATCATGCTTTTAAAATCTCACATGCATAGTGTACTTACCTTTGTCCCATTGGCATTGAAATTTAAATCATTTGCATATATTTTACCATACTACATTCTTGCCGAGTTTCATGATTGTGGCTCGATTTCTTCCGAGTTCATATACTTTTTTATGATACAGCACATTATAACTTTAATGCAATCATGAATGAAAAGTCTAGATCCAACAAATATATTTTATAAGCTGAACTTGCACTTTATCATCAATTACAGTAGTTTATAAAAAAATCTAAATTTATAGCTCATAAAATATTTTGTCAATGTAAAGCATTCATTGTATATTTGTTATAAATGGTAAGAGAGATCTGTGACTGACATTATACACTAAATTCCAACAAAGTCACATTATGTATTACACTTTTAATAAAAACAGAAAAAAAAAAAAAAAAAAAAAAATTAGAATTATTTTAAAATACTTGAAAATTCAGCTATAATGTTATACAACTGTCACATCAAATCTAATAAATATTTATTAATCCACCAAATGGCCAAGCTATATACACACACGTGTGTGTTCAAAAATATTTGTCATGGTACATTTCGATATACTGACAAGCATCTGGAATGATGTCCAGATAATTCGGATAGTATAAATATTGGAAGAAAAGAATTAATGAATGAAGGTGAAGGGTAATTACGGAATTATGATGAAGAAAATACCATTTACTCATGGCCTTTAGGGCCAAAGCTTTGACCATCTGGAGGGTTAATATCATACACAAGGAAAATTTTAAATACAATTAATTTTACTCACTACTTTCTGCTGTAAAAGTTGTGAAGTGCTAGGCTTAGATTCCATTGACTAATACCTGAAAAGCCAAAATTATTGCAATCAAATATGTCACAACACTGCTAAACCACTCACTCAGAAGCACAAATTTATGATCTGAAATAAAGAAAATTAACTGGATTTTGAGAAGAAAAAAAATTAATTTCCATAAAATTTTCCACATTTCATTAACAAATGTAACCCTGGTTTAGGTTCTGTAAGTTTCTGCAGTTTTCAATTATGTCATCCTGGCTTATAACCAACATCCAATGCTAAGATGCCCTACATTCCATTCATCCTCTTCCTAGTGCACCACATATGTCTAAATCTACCTTTGCCAATTCCAGCCAAGGGTAAAATCCTAGTATACGGTGCAGCCTTGGCGCGATTTTGAAAATTATCGCCAACACCAAAAATGATCAAAAGAACGTCTATATATATACTATACACTATATGTGTATATATAGTATATATTATGTATAACCATATATATTCTTTGAATGACCTGTTTACTACTCATCGTATATGTCGCGTTTTTACTGCTCATCATAAAGTTGTCAAAAGTAGCCAAATCCCGTGTGCACCAGATACTAGGATTAAACCCCAGCCAAGTTTTACAACAATCACCTAAATTGGGTGTTTTTATGATATTTGGCATGATGAACTTTGAAATAAGATTAATTTGGCGATTTTTTAGAAAACATTTCATTCACTGAAAAAACTATGGCACCAAGCAATACCTTCTTCATCTTTGCTATTTTTGAAACTGGAAATAAATGTAGAAGCAGGAAGAGCTGAAAAGTAATGCAAACCATTTTAAAAATGGGATTTAACACAGTAGCATCTATTTTGATGCACCTTTTTCTTTATATCTTTCATGGCTCTATAAGACACTTTCAAATGATTAATTTGACTTCTTCAGAAGAATCAATTCAGTGGTTTGCATCACTTGTGATTTACATCACAAAAATATTGCATTTGTTAATGCTGTAACTGCAGAGTAATGACTTGTAAGATTTTCTTTGGCTTAATGAAAACTTGGGAAGAGTCAGTAGCAATATCTCTTAGCTCAAGCATCATCATGATAACCACTCAATGATTTCTATAATCACATTGTGAAATGTGTAAATGTGTTTTATCATAACTTTAGAAAAATATTTCTTGTGATATTAATATGAACCAGCATCATGTAAAGATTGGCTGGCATGATAATACAACATTTAATTCCAAAAGAAACAAGGCTAAAAGTTACCTTACTGAAATTCTATACAAATCAATGTAGTAAACTTCCAAATTAGGCAAAATGCATAATTTATCAGGATTGTGCAAAATTGAAACTGGCATATTTCTTTTTCTTCAAATCATCAGTAATTAAAGAATAATATATAATCTTTTCTTGTTTTTCCGTGTGTTACAGCCGCACACATCATTATATGTATACATATTTTTTATGAAAAACAGAAGAAAGTTTAATGTGCAGATTTTTAGAGAAATAAATGCAAAATTTTCTAGGTTGATCTTTACATTATGGTAACTTGGCGATTTTTTGGCGAAAATTTGGCAACCAACTCTCCTACAGCAACCCTCTATTTTTTTTCCCCGCCGCCATTTTGTCTTCACGAAGTAAAGACATGTTTCTTTTCGTCTTATCTACTGAACACATCTTCCAACAATCTACTAGCCGAATTACACTTATGCTAGAAATTTTATCAAACAAAACTGCTTAATCATGACAAGTATTCACTGCAAAATTGGGAAAAAGTGCACAATACCATACACCTTGCGCGTTTTTCAAAATAACACATACACATAAACCATGTACACGCCGACTTATTTTTACTTAACAAAACATCCCAGAATTGCACAAATATGGCATTGCGCACACTCTTCACTATATCCATGTACACTGCTTTTTTCTCATAAATTAGAAAAATTTCACGAAAATACATGACAATTTTCTCAATCTTTAAACCCGGTAAAAAGAATATATATGAAATTACCTGATCGCGAAAAAGTATTTACCCTTTACAAATATGAACATTTCCACATATAAAATAAATAAAATATCCAAAAACTTCTAAATCATCTATTACATTATACACGTCACCAACGAATTCATACCGCAAGTATTACAAATACTTAGTATCAAATATTTAAATTATTTCCATGCACGTTTATTTCAACTTAAACGTATACCAAATTCCTACAAACATAAAATTCACAAAATAACTATCATTTCATTAAAATATAATTAAATTCAAAAACACTACTTAAAATATAAATGAGCACATACATTAAATTAATAAAAATTACCTTACAATCCTAATTACTTTAAACTAAATCATTGCTAATAACAATTTTCCCAATAATACCAAATTCCTTTCCACCTTACATTTAGAACAATGCATAAAAATAATATCCTCAAATAATTAAAAATACTAACTTACCTAATCTTCTTCAGAATCTTGATTACGTGGTGGATACACTTTTCTAATTCATTCAATAAAATTATTGAAAGATTTTTTCTGCGAATTTTTCCTCCATACTTCCTCCGCTAAATAAAAAGCAAACTTCTCTTTATCACAATGCCTAAATACCCATTTCGAATCACTTTAGTTAAGGCCATGGGATCCAAAAATTACACAACACTGTTTCACACAACACAGAATAAAGCTAAATACAAAATTTCCACATTTTTTCCCGATTTCCCCCCTTTTCCGATTAAAGAACCGTAATTCGTACATTAATATTACATGACATATCCCATGATCTCTCATTTCCCTCACGCAAAATAATGCGTAATCGGAACTGAGTACTGCTCACATTATTACCAAAGTCCCAGGTAGTAACCTTTATCGCTTCCAAAATGTCGCCAAACTACCAGTTACCATATTGTAAAGATCAACCATTTTCTATTTCTTATATAACTTTATTACCAAGCAGATCAGCATATTACAAAACAACTTAGTGTCTGTTATATTACCCGCTGAAATGACATTCTTTGCATTTTCGCCTTTTCCTAAAATGCTATTTTATAATGCATAAATAAATGTTCTATAACTCATTCTCTAAATTTTTCCTCTATCAGTTTTTTTAAAAAAGTATTGAAACATACAAAAATTAAACACTTATTAAATACCTTTACCATAATGAAAACTTCCGAATTTTCAAAAATCCAGCTGAAAATAAATACATGCTGAAATATAATATTATACGATCCTTAAGAAAATCTTGCGCATAAAAAATTCAGAAACATAAGAAGCTTAGAATACAGTAACACATTTTCTAAAAACCGAAGTTAAAATTTTACACATAACGATTTGAAAAATAATAATGCAGATGAAAGTTCTGAGATATTAATCATTAAAGACAACGTGATGAAAGAAAAGAAAACATTCATATTAAATATTAATAACACAGTTTTTTTTTAAAGGGCACAAAATACTTACTTGCTAAAACACACATATATAACATACGACTCAACTTCTAACGACAAGTTCAGGCATGAATTCAGAGCGTTGCCATTACCTTCCGAACTGACAGAATTAAAATGGAGATATTATGAAATCTTCTTCTTCTTGAAGCTTGGCTTCCCTTTGGCGCCTTAAGTAAAAGGAGGCGCAGCTTTCTGAAACTCATATTCACTATATGTTCTTAGTAGATTTAGTTTGGCGCCTTATGCTTCAACTCAAATATAATGTTATTTACATGTTAAACCACAAGGACGCATTCCCTCCAGTTCAGGGGAGAACGTCGGTCCGAAAACCAAACCTTCATACACTAAAGACCCGTTTCCACTGCTGCGTATGCGTTGCAGTGTCTATGCGTTTATTCAATCAGCGAGCGAATTCACTTTGATTGACATCTGCAATCCGGTCGATGTGCGGTGACGGATGGCGTACGGATGGAGTTCAACCAAGGCTTTGGTTCAACAATGTTCAACCAAGGCCTTGGTTCAACAATGTTCAGCTTCTATCCGTATGTATGCGGATGCGTTGGGGTCACGTGGTAAAAAAGGAGCAATCAGGTGCAGTCACCAAAAATTACGGCAGCAGAAGTAGCGATGAAAGCTCGTTTAGGGAAAGAATGTTTTGCTAAAAAATACTTATTTCTGAATTAACATTATAGCGAGAAATCTGCGTGCTGAAAAAGACAGCAATCAGCTGCATTTAATTAAAAAAAAGATAAGAAAAATAAGATAACTGCAACTACAGTACTTGTTCGCAGATAAATTCAAGAAATTCAGCGGCAAAAATTATATTTCCAAGTCCATAAAATAGCAAAATTTATCCGGACAATTATTTCCTAGTTCTGCATACTCATTTACCTTTAATGAAAATGAATGTCTGACTATATCAAACTGCTATAGCAAATTAGATATGATTAAAAGATTTGTTATTTTTTTCTTTTGAAACAGGTAAAAACTAAAAACGTTAATTATAAATTAAATTTGATAGCCTTTTAAATATTCCACTGCATTAAAGAGTATGTTAAATTTGTATTTCCCTTTATAAATATATTGTTGCGTGCGTACGGGTTCGTTATGAAATGAATGCACAAGTCCGATGAAAAATGAACAACAATTTATTATTATCCCAACAAAAATGCTTAAATTTTCTCAAATTATCATGCAGTATTACAATAGCTCACAGTAGTTATCTTTTAACTACTCAAATGTACAATAGAACGTAATTCAAAACAGCTAAAGAACGCTAATCCGCGAATTCGCTACAATCAACAAGAGCAGTTTTCTAAACAACGACAAACTAAGCAACTACTACAAACTGAGATGTTTTCCTCCTTTTATAAGATTTTAAAATCACGCGCTAGAATTTTCCAGTACTTTCTCGAAATCAAAAAGAGATATTTATTTATTTAATGCACGCGCTCTTGTATTTTCAATTTTCCTGCTTAGCTTTCTTTTAATATTCTTCACGCGCTGCACTGCGCGAGAAATAAAACCATTTAATTTATAATTGAACTAACATTAGCTTTTTAAATACCAAATTCGTAACACTGCCCCCTTCCCAAGGACTGCACGTCCCGGGCAGTACAATCCCTGGACAAGAAGCTAAACTTGCAACTGTGGCATAAATGCAACTGAGGCATAAACATTACATTACAATATCAAACAACATGAACAATAAGTGCAATAACTAACTTAAACAAATCAAATGCTATCAAATACTAAATACAAAACAAATACTAAATACAAAACAAATACTAAATACAAATCAGATACTAAATGCAAATCAAATACTAAATACAAATCAAATCAAATACACATTTAAAAACAAAAAGGACCATGGTCTGATACTTACAATTATTTACATTATGTACTATGGCCAAAGTAATGAGCTAACCTGTCATAATGAACGACTTTAGGTTTAGAGTTCGAAGATTTACGAATCCGAACCACGACGTCATTCAGCCTGTTTAGGACTGTGTACGGGCCATCCCAAGGTGACTGTAATTTCGGACAAAGTCCTTTCCGTCGATTCGGATTCCACAACCACACCTTGTCTCCTTCGTGAAATTCATGTTCAGTAGCTCTTGTGTCATATCGGGTCTTCATCTTCTCCGTCGCCAAGCTGACTCGCTCTCGTGCAAAGTTGTGCATCACTTCAAACCGGGCCTGGAGATCTTGAATATATTCCTCAGACGATGAAGGAGCATCCAGAGGGCGACCAAACAAGCGGTCACAAGGCAGACGAAGGTCTCGACCGAAGAGCTTCTGAGATGGACGAGCAGGCATCGGTAAGAATTTAAAATCATCACTCTTGCTCCCAGCCGTCGCTACGAATTTCTTTAAAGTTTCCAGTTCTTTGGAAACCGCAGAAACCCGGTCATCAATTTGTTGTTCGATTTGTTTTTGAACGGAACATACTCTTCCTTCTATTTCTTTTTTATCGGAAGAAACATTTTCCTCAATTTGTCCCACTTTATTCTCAACCACATCTATTCTGCCTTTCCATATTCTGCCAGCATCGAATTTGGTTTCTATTATGCAGGCAATTTCTCTTTTCATTTCGTGTTGACTTTCTTCAATATTGACTTGTCCAGCTTTTATTTCTTCTTTAACAGATTCCTTAACAACTTTTATTTCGTCTTTAAAAGTTAATTGACCAGCTTGAATGGTCTTCATCTCTTCCTTAACGGATTCTTGGCCCAATTTCATTTGTTCCTGTGCCGTTTTCATTTCTTCCTTGAGGAATTCCTGGCCCAATTTCATTTCTTCTTTAACGGACCTTTGACCAGCATCCATTTTCTCTTTAATTTCTTCTTTAAGAGATGTTTGGCCAGCTTCCATCTTTTCTTGGAACGCAGCAAAAGCAGTAATGAGCTGTCTCAATTGTTCTTCCATCCCTCTTGTTATTGGCATTCAAATCCCACTTCTGACACCAAAAATTGTTGCGTGCGTACGGGTTCGTTATGAAATGAATGCACAAGTCCGATGAAAAATGAACAACAATTTATTATTACCCCAACAAAAATGCTTAAATTTTCTCAAATTATCATGCAGTATTACAATAGCTCACAGTAGTTATCTTTTAACTACTCAAATGTACAATAGAACGTAATTCAAAACAGCTAAAGAACGCTAATCCGCGAATTCGCTACAATCAACAAGAGCAGTTTTCTAAACAACAACAAACTAAGCAACTACTACAAACTGAGATGTTTTCCTCCTTTTATAAGATTTTAAAATCACGCGCTAGAATTTTCCAGTACTTTCTCGAAATCAAAAAGAGATATTTATTTATTTAATGCACGCGCTCTTGTATTTTCAATTTTCCGGCTTAGCTTTATTTTATTCGTCACTTTATTTTATTCATTTTATTCGAGAAATAAAACCATTTAATTTATAATTGAACTAACATTAGCTTTTTAAATACCAAATTCGTAACAATATGTTTTTGGTCAACATGTATTTGTAAGCACATGAAATATATTTTTAGCAGCCCGTTTAACTTCAATCGGAACGCCACTTTAAAAGATAATGTTTTTGTAAAAAATGTACTAGAAGCTGAAGAACAAACTCTGGTGAATTTTTCAGACGATAGCACACTGAAATAGGACCAAAAAATTTAGTTTTAAGAATTGATTTAGTTAATGATGTATATAAGCAAAAATATTCATACGTCTTCTGTGTGATGTTAGCTTAGTGGTAAAGCTGACGGTAATAAAGTTTACTTTTGGAGGTCGTTAGTTCGAATCCCATACGCTTTTTGCACCCGTCTGCAACTTTCTCAGCTTTTTGTTCCAATTTGATCCATATTCGTGTTTTATAATTTATTTATATTATGCGTTAAATATATTGTTTTATTTATGCTCTTATTTATTTAAATTTCCTCCCGCAAAAAAAGTTTGAAAATTATGTAATACTAATTTAAAGCATACTCTGTACATATATATTTGAATTTAACAAACACTCTCTATTCGTAAAAAGCAAATTTAAATTTAATTAAATTTAAATGAAATTTAAAGCAAATAAATAAATGATTAATTATTACTGCGAACTAATCTACACTTGATTAGTTCGCAGTAATAATTAATCATTTAAATTCTGAGAGCATATGTAAATCAAGTGCAAGTATCAAAATCCATGAATAAATATATAAATCCAAAAAATTCTAAAAAATCCTAAAAAAATAATCCTAAAAATTTATAAAAATGCATAAGTGAATAATAGGATAACTAAATTTTTGGAATTATATATTTATTCATGGATTTTGATACTTGCACTTGATTTACATATGCTCTCAGAATTTAAATGATATTGTATATTAGTTCGCAGCAATAATTAATCATTTATTTGTTTGCATTAAATTTCATTTAAATTTAATTAACTTTAAATTTGCTTTTTACGAACAGAAAATGTTTGTTAAATTCAAATTTCATTCCTTGCAGCAATGGCGCAAGAGAATTATTTAAATTTAATTTATTTTGAAACCCTGTAGATATATATATATTCGTTTCACTTTTATGTGAATGCATATACATGTGATCAGACTTTGGGATGTTTACAACTCTAAACTTTCATTCCAATCAACGTGAGACAGTATTAATTCCCTAAACATTTTTGACAAAAAATTACTATAATGATTGCTTTTAAATTCAGTCCTCTCCAGCAGAAGCGCAGGAATTAATTCATTAAATATTTCCATTTTCTTTACCTAATGTATGTATATATAAAGAGAAAAATTGTTTCATAAGAATAAATTGAATTTAATTAAATAAATACAAATTTAATTAAATAATTCTTTGCGCCATTGCTGCAAGGAATGAAATTTAAATTTAAACAAATTTAAATTTAAATTTTAACAAACACGTATAAAAGTAAAAAAGCAAAATTAAATTTAAAGCCAAAATATTTATTAAAAAATTATTTAAAAAAATCTGCAAACATATGAAAGATTTAATTCTCGAACTAATCTACAATATCATTTAAATTCAGAAGTATAAGCAAATCAAGTGCAAAAACAATCCATGAAAATAAATTCAATAATTTAGCAAATTACAATTAATTCAAACATTTTTTTTAAAAATGCATAAGTGAATGACTGTTGAGCAGGCAGGAGGCAGACTTATCAAGGGGAAGTTGCCTCCAAACCTAACTATCCAATCATTCAATACGTGTTTCGTCATTCATGTAGGCAAGGGTAAAAGTCAAAACCAAAAGTAAAAAGTGAAGAAAGTCCAAAAAGAAATACCAATAAAGTGGTACCATTATAAATTAACATTTAAGAATTAAAGTTCTAAAAAGAAAAATATTAAAGAATTCTTTTGATAAACAAGCAAGTAAAGACAAGTATTAAATTAAACTTTAAAAAAAATTAAATTAAAAAAAATAAGTTTTTTATAAAAAATAATTTAGAAATCAATGTATTTTAGAATCCCTTGTCTACAGAAAACTCCCCGACATGAATACGCATATCAATAAAAAGAAACTAAAAAAGAACTAGACATAATCCATATAAACCAAAAGAAACAAAAAGAACTAATTCACAATTTTTAAAAAACAAATATATACTTAAAAATAATTACATATCTAGAAAATACTTAAATACTACATAAAAAACGTTTAAAAAATACTTAAAGCAAGTAAATAGTAAGTTTTAATTCTAATTTACCTACTATATTAGCGTTGTGGTCTGCAAAAGTGTTTTTAAAGAGAAGTATGTATTTCAAATTAATTATATAGATGGCGCTTATGTAGGTAAAGTTGAGTGCCAAGCTGCTATCTTTGTTATATTAAAATTTTTTTTGCAAACATTAAAAAAAATAAAAATAAATAAATCTAGAAAAAATTAAATTAAATTAAATAAAAAATTAAAAATCCTAAAGGCATGCAATTCAAGTTTTAATTTTAACGATCAATTATTTAGGGAGTTAAGCCAATCAAGAGATGTAAGTTTGTAGTTTGTTTGAAGTAAAATAGAGTAAATGGTAATGTGAATTAATAAATGTAAACTGTTTGTAATGTGAAATGTGTGGTCTGTTGAAAAATTGTGTAAATATTGCAATGCAAGTAAATAACGTAATTAAGTAAAAATGAAATGTTTTAAAATTTAAGTTTAAAAGTAAAAATTTAAAATGTCAAAAAATGTCATAAAATTTTTTTGAAACGAAGCCCATATATATATATATATATATATATATATATAAGAAAAAAAGAAGAAGAAGAAGAAAGAAAAAAAAAACTAGATATTTTCCAAAAATTCCTTAAAGAAGCTAAATTTAATGAAAGAAAATATTGAACGTTTAATTAACTGATTTCAACTGCTATATCAAAACTTAACTAAATACTGGCTAAAGTATGGAAAATTAGAAGAAGAAGATTAAAATCTTCACTCAATTCGGGCTATAATTGATTCTTTTGAAAAGAGTTGGCCCTTTATTAGTAAAAGGAAAGAATCCAGTATTGATTAAATATACATACTTACAAATTTATTTACAATGAAAATTTACAAGATAATTTCTCTACTCTTCTATATCCTTCATTACCCTCCAGCTAAGGTTTAAGGTAATGTTATCATATCAAAAAGAGCCAAAAAATTATAAAGTAAAGTTAATGCCTGCCTTTTTAATATATAAAGTAATAAATTTTAGTGGTACTTGGTTATCAACTTGAACATTAATTAGCTTTATTATTTCTTCCTTTAAATCGTCTATTTCAGTACATATATTTTTTATTCTGATTATTTGGTCCTGAAACGTGTTTTCTATTACTTTTCTAGAGATATTAGAGTTCCAATTAATTAGTTTAATAGTATGAAAATGGAAATTCCTTCTTTACCACTTTACTGATATTTCTTTTTTAGACTTTCTTCACTTTTTACTTTTGGTTTTGACTTTTACCCTTGCCTACATGAATGACGAAACACGAAATGAATGATTGGAGAGTTAGGTTTGGAGGCAACTTCCCCTTGATAAGTCTGTCTCCTGCCTGCTCAACAGTCATTCACTTATGCATTATTAAAAAAATTGTTTGAATTAATTTTAATTTGCTAAATTATTGAATTTATTTTCATGGATTGTTTTTGCACTTGATTTGCTTATACTTCTGCATTTAAATGATATTGTAGATTAGTTCGAGAATTAAATCTTTTATATGTTCGCACATTTTTAAAAATATTTTTTAATAAATATTTTGGCTTTAAACTTAATTTTGGCTTTAATTTTGCTTTTTTACTTTTATACGTGTTTGTTAAAATTTAAATTTAAATTTGTTTAAAGAGAAAAATCTTATTTTTATAACTTCTATAAAAAGAGATATGAATTAAAAATGTTTAAATTAAAAATAATATTTTATGGATTATGCATGAAATATAACTGCCCATAGTGCATTTTAAAACAAACGAGATTTCTAATAAATTATCTAGCTATGACCCTGAAGTCAGCGGTATACAAGCATAGCAAATCTTGCGTAAATATTGTGAACCTTTCTTTACAGTTGCTCTGTATTTTTAAAGTACCAACTAGTTTTTAATTCCTCTAACTTTTAATTTTATTTTTTCACTAAAAGTACATTTTAGTTTTAATAATATATATATTATTTCATCAATATTTAAGGCTTCTAAAAACGAAAATAAATAAATAAATAAATAAATAAAATAAAATAAAAATTTATTTCAGCTTCTATGGAATTAGTGATGTTCATAATATGCATTATAACCTTACTTATCTAAAAATTGCTAGCGTACTTTACTTTCGCAGTTCATAAGCAGAAATAAAAAATTCCAATAACATGGAATTTGGTAAACAAAACTTTTCTGCGTTTTACGTCAGGATCCATATCAAGTCCAAAACAAACAATACTCGCTTAAGCGGGAAAAATTCAGATGTTCAGCGTCGTAACTCGCGAACTGCTTGTTCGGTGCCAAAATATTACAGTGACACCTAGCGGCGGAAAATGAAAATATTATACGGATACGCAGCAGTAGAAACGCTTGTACGGATGCCGTAGACGTGTCTTCAATTGACGCAACGCGTTCGTACGCAGTAGTGGAAACGAGGCTTAATAGTACTTATGAGTCCTTAAGGATGTATTTGATGACAAATTTGCCTAGGAGATAATATTTCCAAGGTTTCTTATTACAATGATTTAAAAGATCAGCTAAGAGGTCAATACTGCTAATTTTCATCTTCTTGAGCATAATGTTCCTGGCACTATCGTACTTTCTGAAGTGAATAATTGCATGTTCTGTACTGTCAATCATATGACACGAGTCACAAAATGGCGAATTCGTTCTACGGTACCTGTACAACAGTTGGTTCGTGTCCAACATTTGCAATCTTATTTTAGTGATTACTACTTCCATTTTCCTATCTATGTTTAATCCTTTACTCCACTCACAAGGAACATTACAGTAGCTGAATCTGCGGCCGGTGTGAGAAGTCCGCCAGCAGTCGATTTGCTCTTTCTTAATAGTATTCTCGATGAAACTACACGCATCCTCTGCTGAAAAATCCCCCGAGTTATTCATATTTCTTCTTTTCGAAACTTTGTCCGCTCTTTCATTGAACCTTATACCTTTATGGCCAGGAACCCAGATGACAGTGAGGTGATGGAAAGCCTTAAGGATGAGAGAGTTGGATCACCTAAGAACACAGCTCAACGCGCTAACTACTGACTTGCTATGTGTAAGGATAGCAACCTTTTCGTTAGGATTCAGTTTCTCAAGACAAAGGGTCCAAGCCTCAGCTGAAAAGATGGAACTTCTTATGTCTGTGCACTGGCTGACAATCACCGCGATTCGATCTACAGCCGCAATACCAACTCCTGTATCAGACTTGGAAGCGTCTGTAGCGTAGATCTTAAAACCTTGATTCACATAATCATTAATAATGCAGCGGGAAAACTGCTGTATCTCCACATCTGAGAGATTTTTGTTCTGGAACTCATACTCATTTATTTTGAAACAACACTTTACTTCTTCAGAAAAATCTTGCTCATTGTTAAAAGTAATACACTTGCTGAAATCTAGATCGAGATTTCTAAGCTTGTCTTGAACACACTAGCTAATGGGCTTACGTATTTTGCTCCACTTGTACTTGCATCTTTGCAAACAATTTTTCAGACTGTGGATTTTTCAGACTAGTGGATTTCGCTAAACTGGCAATTGTTTTGGAAACTAACTTTGTTGCCAAATTTGGTGAAAAAGCTTCAAAAGTTGCCAAACTTGGCTACAATTTCGTCCGATCCCTGTGTAACTGTAACTGTATTTCGCCGTATGTAACTGTTACTGCATTGAGAAATCGAAGGCACGCGTAATTTCTCGGCGGACGGAACAAATCTACACTGAAGTGACCAAAGTCATGGGATACCTCCTAATATTTTGTCGGTCCTCCTTTTGCCCGGCGAAGTGCAGCAACTCGACGTGGCATGTACTCAACAAGTCGTTGGAAGTCCCCTGCGGGAATATTGAGCCATGCTGCCTCTATAGACGTCCATAATTGTGAAAGTGTTGACGGTGCAGGGTTTTGGGCACGAACTGACCTCTCGATGATGTCCCAAAATGTTCGATGGGATTCATGTCGGGCGATCTAGGTGGCCAGATCATTCGCTGGAATTGTCCAGAATGTTCTTCTAACCAATCGCGAACAATTGTGGCCCGGTGACATGGCGCATTGTCATCCATAAAAATCCCATCGTTGTTTGAGTAAGTGAAGTCCATGAATGGCTGTAAGTGATCTCCAAGTAGCCGGAGGTATCCATTTCCATTCAATGATCGGTTCAGTTGCACCAGAGGACCGAGTCCATGCCATATAAAAACAACCCAGACCATTATGGAACCACCACCAGCTTGAACAATGCCTTGTTGACAACTTGGGTCCATGGCTTCGTGGGGTCTGCGCCACACTCGAACCCTACCATCAGCTCTTACCAACTGAAATCCTGACTCATCTTACCAAGCCACGGTTTTCCATTCGTTTAGGGATCAACCGATATGCTCACGAGCCCACGAGAGTCGCTGCAGGCGATGTCGTGCTGTCAGTAAAGGCACTCGAGTCGGTCTTCTGCTGGCATAGCCCAAGGAAGACAAATTTCGCCGCAATGTCCTATCAGACACGTCCCTCGTACGTCCCACATTAATTTCTGCGGTTATTTGACGCAGTGTTGCTTGTCTGTGAACATTGACAAGTCTACGCAGACGTCGCTGGTCTCGGTCGTTAAGTGCAGGTGGTCGGCCACTGCGCTGTCCATGGTGGTGTAATAGCTTTAAATATTATTAAAATCTTGTAGTTTAAAATTAAATAATTTAAATAGATGAACATTAAGGTATGTGTAAATGGCAATATTTGAAACCAGACTCGAGTGCCACGTGCGACTCTCGCACGAAGAACGTAAATTATTTTTAAATGTTAGAATTCTTTTCTCTTCTTGTTTGGTATGTTGCCTTTTTGAGTGCTAAATAAAGCTTTTTCTGTGTTCCATCATTGGAGTTGCTTCATATTGGCAAAGAAGTATCACAGTCATAATTATTTTGGAGGCACCGACCGAGATCGAATAATCGTGTGTATTTTTATTTTATTAGTTCATCACTGAACATAATATTAGTGATACCAGATTATTAGTTCCTGTTAATATTGAATTGCTTTATTTTATTAGTTCATCACTGAATGCAATATTAGCGATACCAGATTATTACTTCCTGTTAATATTGAATTGTCTTATTATATTACCGTTTTGGATATTATTTTTAATATTCATTTTAGTTGTCCAGATAGTAAATATATATATCGTTCTATGTTGTTATTCTTATTTTAGTCACAATTAATGTGGTAGAGAGTATGAACTTCATATAATTTAAATATTTCATTTTTGAGGTATACGTATTTAACAGAGTGCATTTAATTCAGTGATTCCTGACTGCATTAATTAATTAAAATAATTGAATTGAGCTATTTTGAGGAAGTATAAAGAACTTAGGTCCGTTAATTTTAAACATAGAAACAATGTCTTACTTAGGAAGAGCTCGTAAGGAAGATTTGCAAAATCTCGCGGTTGAACTGGGAGTTCATGTGACTGCAGATTTGAAAATAGTCGGTTTAAAACAGAAAATTGTTGAAAGTAGAGATTATGATGAAGTATTCGTCAAAGGAGTCTTAGACACAATAATAGAAAAACGGAAAGAGAGGGAGAAAAGAGAAAAAGAGAGAGAGGAAAGAGAAGAACGGAAAGAGAGGGAGGAAACGGAAAGAGAAGAACGTAGGAGACAGGAAGAAGCAGAAGAGCGGAGAAGGAACGAACAGTATGAATTAGAGAGATTAAGACTTGAAGCAGAGACAAAGTCTCAAATACTGGACAGATCCGGCCGAAAACGGAGCTGCGTCACCTTATGCAGAAATTCGATGACAAAAAAGGAGATATCAGTCTATATTTGCTATTGTTTGAAAGGCAAGCAGAATGGGCTAAAATTGATAAAGAAGAAATTATATCTCATTCACTAGGACTACTTCCTTACGAAGTAACCCAGTGAATAGCTAGAGAACCCTCGATAAAGCTAAAGACTTTGAACACCTGAAGAATTTATTGTTAAGACGGTTTAAACTAAGCCCGGAAAAGTTTAGGCAGAAATTTATGAAACATCAAAAGAGTACCGAATCCACATGGGTGGGTTTCAATTATGAAATAGAAAATTATTGCAAAGAATGGGTGACTGGTCTAGGAGTTAAGACTTTTGATCAGTTGCTAGATTTGATGGTGATTGACCAACTTAAGCGTCGAGTTCCTCCTGAAATTCGAGATCATTTTCTTGATGAGTGGGTAGAGATGTTTTCATCTAAAAAATTAGCTGGAAAACTTGAGGCCTATGAAAATGTTTGCGGAAACTTTCAAAAAGGCCTGTAGTGGATCAGCAGAAAGAAAGATACAATGCACTAACTCAAGGTAAATTGAGTTCAGATAATAAAAATAAAACTGAAAAAAATTGTCATCAGGATTTAATTCGCAAGGCTGGTTTCATAGACCTAGAAGTCCACGTCAAGATGATAAATATTGAAAAACGAAAGACGCCACAATGCTATCAGTGTGGGTCCTATCAACATTTAAGACCCCAATGTCCAAAACTTAAGAATAGTACTGAATCTCCTGCTAATCTTAACAGAATTAGTGCAAAACCAGAGGATAAATTTCTATTACCTTATACTAGTATGGGTTACGTAAATGGTCATAAAATTCCTATATTAAGGGATTCAGGTGCTAGTATTGATATAGTTTGTCGCAAATACATCACGCCGGAAATGCTGACAGGTGAAAATGTGTGGGTGCAACAGCCATTAGATTTGAATCCAACCTGTTTACCATTGGATGAGATCGAACTAAATTGCGATCTTGAGGGAGTAATAACTAAGGCTGCCATTATTAGAAATGAACTCGACAAAGAAAGGTATTTATTAGGCAATCGAACTTTTGCAGTGTTGAATAAACAAAGAAAGGAACCTGATAGTCATCCTCACCAGGTTAATGCCGTATCTACTAGAGCTCAAAGGAAAAGAAAAATAGCTGAAGAGAAGATCTTGGAATCGATGAAGGAAAAAAATAAAGCATCCAGAGATGTCTTTGAAGAAGAAGTTAAATCACCGGAATTAAACGTGGAAGATATTCACGAAAATTTGAAAAACGATAAAGAAATTAATATTGAGAATCATTTTGCAATGCAGGGTTATCATCATCTTTCGGCTTTTAATTTAATATCAAAGCCGCTACTAATAGACGAAGAAAACAATTGTCGAAAGCAAATGACAATTGAATATTACCCGAAAGGCACAGATGAACTGAGGAAAGGCTTTTCTGTGAATTATAACCGAGGAACTGGTCCAACATGGAAGAGATCTAGAACATCAACCTGGAAGAGATCTGGTGCCGTCAAGAAAAAAAAAAAAAAAAAAAAGGAAGACTAATTTGAACACTGTCCATTTTCTTCCTATTTAAATGTGGTGTAAAAATATTTGTTTAAAACTTAAAAATTTTGGCCTGAAATTTGGAAACTTATAAGAGAAGTTACATTTTCTCTTTAAGCAAATGAGCAAGCCGAGCTTATAAACTTTCGAATTTTACAGAACTTTTCCCTTCGGTAAAAGTCTCTCCGTTGGAGGAGAGGTTGTAACAGCTTTAAATATTATTAAAATCTTGTAGTTTAAAGTTAAGTAATTTAAATAGATGAACATTAAGGTATTTTTGAATGGTCATATTTGAAACCAGACTCGAGTGCCACGTGCGACTCTCGCACGAAGAATGTAAATTATTTTTAAATGTTAGAATTCTTTTCTCTTCTTGTTTGGTATGTCACCATTTTGAGTGCTAAATAAAGTTTTTTCTGTGTTCCATCATTGGAGTTGCTTCATATTGGCAAAGAAGTATCACAGTGGGATGTTATGCCTGAAATTAGACACTCTAGGCACGCTCTTCACACTGTGGATCTCGGAATGTTGAATTCCCTAACGATATCCGAAATGGAATGACCCATGCGTCTAGATTCAACTACCATTCCGCGTTCAAATTCTGTTAATTCTCGTCGTGCGGCCATAATCACGTCACAGCCTCTTCACATGAAGAACTTGAATACAAGGGAAATCCCTGCCAAAGCATTTCACATTTATACATTTTCTACGCGATACTACGGCCATCTGTATATTTGCATATTGCTATCCCATGACTTTTGTCACTTCAGTGTATATTATATCGGAGAGAGAAGCAATTTATTTTAGTTCAGAATTCAGTTCACAGATTAATCCAGAGTTTAGCTCATTGTACTGAGATTTCAGAGGGATCTCCGTGCGAGGTTACCCATTTGAAGCTTTTTTGCATTGCCTAGTGTTCGGCTTTTCTAGTAGTTTGAAGAAGTATCTACTGATTATGCTCTGTCATCCATAGAAGAGCTATAGTAGTTTTGTGTGAAAAGTTTTATAACTGTAATGTATGATTGTTGGAAAAAATAAATTTCATCAAATGTGCATTCAATCCATTATGAACCTATACGCACGTAACAAGAATTTTCGATGCATTATAAAGTAAAAGAGCATGCTTGGATGGCATCAGGTGTTTTTAGAGGAAGAGCTGATGCCACTTGATTTTAAAAAGAAGCAAATCAAATTGAAAATTGTACTTTTTGTGAATAATTGTTCTGCTTCTTCAGTTAATTTGAAATTGAAAAATGCAACGTTTCTTATCTACAAACACCATATATCAATTTTACAACTTATGGGCAAAC
Organism: Stegodyphus dumicola; assembly: GCF_044657685.1. NCBI lineage: Eukaryota > Metazoa > Arthropoda > Arachnida > Araneae > Eresidae > Stegodyphus > Stegodyphus dumicola. The sequence goes on along the minus strand of NC_140768.1, from coordinate 240,328,428 downwards.
GAAACATTTCCTTTTTTAAAGGAATTACAGGAAATAAGCGGTGAAAACGTCAGCTGCCTTTTTGACTTTAACGATACTATTACATCTGACATTACTATCATTACTACGCAAGTATCAACTATTTATTGGAATTACCATGATAGATAAGTCATGCAATGTAATTTAATTAAGAAGTATATAAAATTTCTTATGTTTGGGATTTCGTAAAATTATCGCTTTTAAATCCTGAAGAAATGATGAAAGATGACTTTCATAATTTCAATTTCGATAATGAATTAAATTGAATATTAATACTGAGTCAGTGGTATTCGGAAAGGTACCCGAAAGTGAAATTAAAATTCTTAAAAATGATATTGCAGACGCTATCGGTTTGATGTTCAGTTAAATACGTAAATAAAATGCTGTCATCTACAGAAGTGATCGATATGTGCAATATTCCAATGCATCCTTTGGAACACAGAAACAATGTGGAAAATCAGAAAGCAAACTTATTAATGATTTTATAAAATGATAAAATTCTGTGATGCTTATACTCTGCTTCAGAGATGGAGCCATTAATTTTCATTACTGTAGACTAGTTACTTAAAATGCCGTAGACTGTAATCTTATGAGCAATAAAAACGTTTTCAAAATTCAGAAGACCTTTGTTATTCGTATTATTAAGAATACAAAATAATAAGTATGCAATCATAACAATAGCTGATTTCCTTTTTCAACTTCTATAAAATTTCCATGCAAAGTTTTAAGTTATTTAGAAAATAATAGTTTACGTTATTTTTTTTTTTTTTTTGGCGTAAAAGCGAAATGTCAAAAATATCCTTTCCGGTAATATATTTAATCATGTATCACAGCTCTGAATTCATAAGTTTAAATTGTTCATCATGATATTACCTTTACTGTTTATTTCCATTTTCTCATGCATGATATGATCATTTTCTTACTGCTCTTAAAATTTCTGTATGCTTTTCCGTAATACAAGTAACACGTTACATAGAATCTCTGACACAAATGTTATCTAACATTTTAGGGGTCTTCAATGCAAAAACCTTATAAAATCCCTAAAATCCACCACTATACAGAATAACTATAATCATATACAGCTAATTTTAGAGCTAGAGGAAACATCTTTTAGGCACAGTCTGCCAAGACACATTATTAAAACTCTCATCTGCATTTCGCATTTTTTATGAAGCGATTTTCTAACAGCTCTTTTCAGCACAATCTAAGTTAGTGATTCTCAACCTTTTCTTTGTTGCGGTACACTTTTAACAATTTCAAAACTTTTAACAATTTCAAAATTTGGAGGCACACTAACAATAAAATAAGTTTAAAAGAATTTTACTTGTCTATAATAAACTATTGTAAAATAGTTTAATTTTCAATGTTAAATAAAATAATATGTACAACAAAGACAACAAAATGTTTATTGAGTAATTAATTACAAGAATATATTTAATGCGAAATTTGAGCCTGATGATTTTTGATAATTTCGTTTATATTTGGTCATAAAAATGACAATGCTACTCTTATTTCGTCATCTACATTTAAAAGTCTCGATCTCTTTTTCATTTTTATTTGTTAATGCTCAAAATATGAATTCACACAAATAAGATGTAGAAAATTGTAACAATATTCTTAAAGCTTTTTTGGGTTACTATGGGATAATCGCCTCTGATTTTAATCGAAAATGAATCAATTGACTTTGAAATTAAATCTCGATTATATTACAGAGCGAAACTAGTTTTTTCTTTTCATTCCAAGTTAATTCATATACATAGATATCCGTTATCACAAATGGATTACGAACCCAATAAAATGTTTTTATAGCTAAATTTATAAGTAATGAATAATTCTTTCCTCTAGTGTTATCAAATGGTCAATAACAATTTTATGAATAATTTTATAGGAGTCTTTTTGAACTGACAAAAACTTTTGCAAATTACTTTGCTGTGCTTTGTTCTTTCATAAAGTTATTTTTTTAAAAATCCCACCTGTTTATCTGTTGGATTTAAAATATTTTCTTTCGGTCCTTGCAAACATGAACTTATGTTATTAAATTAAAAAAAGTATCCGTTAACTAAGCTAGTCTAGCACACCCTATTTATTCTTTAAACAAACAAACAACACCATCATTTTTATGTTGTTAAAAAATATTGTTACCAATTTGGTATTTAAATAGCTAATGTTAATAGAATTATAAATTAAATAGTTTATTCCCCGTGCAGTGCAGCCCGTGACGAATTTTAAAGGAAAGCTAAGCCGAAAAATTAAAAATATAAGAGCACGTGCATTTAACATTTAATAAATAAATATATGTTTTTGATTTCGAGAAAGTGCTCGAAAAATCTCGCGCGCGATTTAAAATCTTATAAAAAGGAGGAAAACTTCTCAATTAGTACAATTCAGTTAATATCAGAATTCGATGAGATATTTACGTTTTGAGCTTGTTCTTTTCAGTTCGTTGTTACGATGTTTTCTGAAGAATTTGATCAAGAATAATCAGAATTTGATTTTTGAAAAAGTTTATTTGACTGATTAATTACCTTCGGGTAGAAAATGTCCTTTTATAGGACACCACTCGATAGTTCTGATGAAGAGGACTACCGAAGCGAGCGTTCGTCCAAATCCAACAAGACCTATCCATTGAAGAAAGAGGATTTCATACTTATGGCCAAAGAAAAGAAAAGTAAAGCAAAAAAGGCGAAAACTATGTCAGATACGGAAAGCGAACAACCAAGTAAGAAGAAAGATGTTAAACCTGGCAAGGAAAAAGAGACATTCAAACACAGAATGGAGAAGCTACTGATGAACAGACACCAGAAGATTTATCAATGGGAAATGATGAGGACATCCCAAAATTCAAGTCATGTTCTGAAGAAGAAATCCGGGACCAGATTGCGAAATTTGGATTTGACGTAATTTACAATTACTTTCATAAAAGAAACTAAGGGTGAGATGGATGTAGAGACATTCACGAAAAAATTTTATCCAGGGCAGATAACTAAAAGAGGAACAGACAGCAGGGAACAAGAATGGATTTCTCCTAAGAAAACCGCGAAAGTATCAGAAAACGAAGCTCCAATGGAAGTTACGATGGAAAATCGATTTGGGCAGCTAAGTGAAGTAGAAGGTAAGGAAAAAGAAGGAGGAGCCGAAAAAGAGGAAACTCCACCCCCAATAGTTTTCCAGCAAAGCGAAGTGGATTGGCCTAAAATTCATGAAATCCTTACCAATACCTGCAGTGAACAATTCGAAGCCGATATGAAAATGAAACTATATATGTTAATTTAAAGTCAGTAGACGATTACAGAAAAGCAACTCTGGTTTTGCAGAAAAGAAATATACCATTTCATACTTTCCAATTACTCAGCGAAAAACCTATTAAGGTTGTTCTTAAGGGCCTCCCATCGACGATGAAGGAAGAAATAATCCAGGCAGATCTGGAGAGAAGGAAATTCCCGATAAGTAAAGTTAAGCAGTTTTCCAGACGAAGAGGAGACGCTATCGAGAAACTTCCGATTTTCCTGTTGGAACTGAAGAAAACGAAGGAAGGACGTGCAATTCATGGACTCAACAATATGTTAAGTGTTAACGTCAAGATCGAGAAGTTTGCCCCGAAAAAACGCGTAATTCAATGCTATAGATGTCAAGAATATGGACATTCGCAACATCTTTGCTCAAATCCTGAGCGATGCTGCAAGTGTGGACAGCACCATAGAAGTAAAGAATGCCCTCTAAAGCCAGAAGAAAAACCTAAGTGCATCTTCTGCTCACTACCGCATGTAAGTTCATACAGGGGTTGCCCCGTGTACAAGAAGCGATATGAAGCAAAGAAGCAGCAGGCGAAGCCAGCAGCTAAGATCCCTACGCCGGCAGATTTTCCGAAATTCATCGAAACAGAGGAAGACCGCAGTAAAACCCAGATGAAACCTCTCTACAGTGATAGAGTAAAGAAAAAATTGGAAAACCCTCCCACAGACTACAAAGATATCATAAACTGGATCCAAGATCCTAAAATCAAAAAATTTCTGAACAGTATGGTTGAGCACGTTGAGAAGATCCGCGCTGCAAAAACCACGGCTGAGAAGTTTACTGCCGGGTTCAAAGCAGCCATGACACTGATGAGATTTGCTGAAAGTGAAGAGTAATCACCAGCTTGAAGCATTTGAGGGAATTTCACTATGTTTACGATTTCTTTCACTTTTCAACACACAGGTTCCCCTGTTTACAGCAGCAGAGCTCGGGGTCAGTACTTAAGTGGGTGACCACCCACGTGACTGGCCTCGACGTATCATCTTTCTTCAACTAGTGAAGATACAGCTTGTACGGCGGCCAGAAGCTCCTTCTCCAAAGTCTACTTGACCAACTCACGTGCATTAGCACATGTCGCTGCTTAACCTTTGTCGGTGCGGTGTAAATCACCTTAATTTTTAATTCTTCCCAACGCCTTAGGGCATATCTCCGGACGGTTAAAGTAGCAGAGGCTACTAAATGCCGCCCAACCATTCACTCGATTTCGATTTCGATTTCAATTAGTAGTTAATCAGTTAGTTTGTTGTTGTTTTAAGAGTTTGTTTAGAAAACTGCTCTTGTTGACTGTAGCGAATTCGCGGATTAGCTTTCTTTAGCTGTTTTGAATTAACTTCTGTTGAACGTTTGAGTAGTTAAAAGATAACTACTGTGAGATATTGTAATACTGAAAGAATATCTGAGGGAATTTAAGCATTTTTATTGTGATAGTAAAATTTTGTCCATTTTTCATCGGAATTGTGCATTCAATTCAAACGAACCCGTACACATGCAACAATACTTTCATCTCGTTTTTCATTCAATCAAGCACGCGAGATAAAACCATTCTTTTGGACAACTACCTTACTTCCGTATGCAGTATCAAGGATTCGTATTTAGCTTCGACAAGCTTGTCATAAATTACTAAATAAGCGACTTTTTAATGGTTTTGATTTTATATAATTGACCATTTTAACATATTGTTCCAGCACTATTTTCAAGTCAGATATTTTGTAATATAATCAGATATATATATCAAAATATCAGATGGCAGATATTTTGTAATAAGTGCTTCCCGATGCAAAAAACAATGGGTAACTAGTAATATATCTGCATTCATTTCTTTCACGTGTGCCACAAATCCTTTTGTATGTAGTCTTAGCTGGAGCACCATCTGCGCAAATATCAATACATAAATTCCATGAAAATTTATTTTCTTGTAAATACGAGTTAATCGAAAATATGTTTTCCGGTTGTACAATCAGATAACTCACGGCAGCACAAAAGTTGATTAATTATATCACTTTCGTGAACGAATCGCAAAAATGCAATTAATTGTGCTTCCTTTCCAGTAAAGTCTGTTGTTTCGTCTATCTATAGAGAAAAGTTTGAATTTGCAAGAGTTTTTACAGTATTTTCTTCAATATTTCGCCACCTGTCTTTAATTCTGCGATGAACGGTGTAGTTTCAAAGTGGTATTTTACAAATATCAATATCTGCTGATCCACTAATCCTTATTTTTACAATTTTTGCATTTTTTTAAAAATTATATTTATATTCTACTTCATAAAAATTCCTATTTTTCAATTATATGAGATAAAATAATAAGATATATTAATAACATATTTAAGATAAATTGCTTACTAACAATTTATCATGAGAAGCACGTTAGACTGCGCATAATCGAGATTGCCAGTTATTAAATATACGACTAATCTTTGAATATGTAACAGGTAGTTTGGCGACATTTTGGTAAGGCGATAAAGTTACTAGGTAGGACTTTAGCAATAATCTGAGAAGTACACAGTTCGAATCACAGATTATTTTGTCTCAGAGGAATGAGGGATCATGACACATGTCATGTGACATTTTCCGGAAAATTCCTATCATGATTTTAGCTAATAAGCACTTAGAAACAATTTGGCTGCTAAAGTGCAGAATAGCCCACTTATTTGTTTGGCGCTTTTTATAAGAGTAAGAGGAATTGAATTTTTGTCAATTTTCTTTGACTTTTTAAGTGAAAATAGGTCGATGTGTACGTGGATAAAGTCAAGCGTGTGCGCAATGCCATTTTTGTGCAATTCTGGGATTTTTTTTAAGGGAAAATAGGTTGACGTGTACATGGATACTGCGTATGTGCAATTCTTAAAAACGCGCGAAGCAGTGGGTGATTCTGCACTTTCTCCCAATTTCGCACCTAATCTTCGTCATGATTAAGCACTTTTGTTCCATAAAAGTTCTAGCACAAGCGTAATTCGGCTAGCAGATTGTTGGAAAAAATGTTGTGTAGAAGAAAAAAAAAAAAAAAAAAGTGTGCCTTTACTTCATAATAACAAAATGAAAAAAAAAAAAAAAAAAACTAGCACGTTGCTGTAGCAGGGTTGGTCGCCACATTTTCGCCAAAAAATCGCCAAGTTAACTTAATCCGAAGATTCACCAAATATACATATAAAATTATAGGTTTTCAAGCATTCATATTTTTTTAAACGCCATCTTATATTAGAGACGTATTTTATAAATAAGCATTTATTATATTTTCTTTATTCATTATTGATTTTTCGTTCTACTATTTTAAACGGTTACAACGATTATTTAAAACTGTTTTTAAATAAAAATCTAGTTTATTAAATAAAAATCTCTGAAGGTATATAAACAATTCGAATATAGTAGCTGAATTTCGAATCGGTTGGGGCCAATTCCTCGTTGGGCGGATCACACGATTTGATGAGTTTGACTTCAGTGATGTGCCTTCATCTATTTACGAAAGGATAAGTTAAAAATATGCCATGAATAACCATTAGTTTATTTCTATAAAACGGCCGAATGCTTCGGCTCCGAATTTCCTTTTTTTTTTCTCAGAGTATAATTAATAATTAAAAAAAAATTCGCGGCACAGTGGTTGAGAATCACTGCTCTAAGTATTTTTGGTTTGATAACACAGCAGTTGGTTCACCTCGGTATTCCACTTAAACTTGTCCGTATACCGTTGATAGTGTTTATTCTTTAGACTTAAGAGATACTTAATGGTTTTGTTACTAATTGTATTATGCATAAGCTGAAAACTTTAGGAGGAAGGCTATACATCTTGGAGTTACTTGTGACCGGTGAAGAAAGTAGTGCTATTTTATTAGTGAATATTTCAGATAATGCTGATCGTCTCCTAATTCCCTGCAGATGCAGTTATTTGTCGTGTAAAGTCATTAGGTTTATTTGGAAACAGGAGGCATGAAAAATGAGGATGCCCTCGTAGGGACTCGAAACTAGGCCTTTCGAATGCACGCCGAGTGTGCTATCATTACTCCACGGAGGCATACTGGAAAAAGGCAGAAAATACCTTACATTTGACTGGTTAGACAGGTCGGGCTGCGCCCAATACTGATACTGACATCTTACATTTGATTGGATTGGGCTGTGCCTATTTCCGGTACCTTACAGTTGGTGAAAAGCTTTTTCATCAGAAGATGAAACAAGTTGTCATCAAGGCAAATTAACATAAGTCCAACTAAACAGAAACAAAATTTAAACAAATTTGGGAAGGCAAAAGTCTTACTATATTATTATAAAAAACAGAGAAGTCATAATTTGATCCCAAATCGAATCTTAAAGGATTCTGATATCTTAACATAGATTAAAAAAAATAGGCATTTATTTCCTTCACCATTTATTCGCAGTGGCTTTATTTGAAGCGATCAGATAATATAATACCTGCAAAATCAGTTTTTATTAAAATTAAAATGAATTATTTATTTGTTTACTTGATGTGGTACTTCTTTGGAAGTACTTCTTAAAACTGTAAATTTCATGAATATTAATTGTGCATTTCCAATAAATTTTTCTTAATAATTTTGCGTATTGAGGATTATGAAATAATTCATATTCAAATACTGATTTTGATGCTATTTTATGTATTACATATGGTTTTGATTTTGTCAGTGAGTATAAATTTAGTAAGAATATACACACAGGAAAGGTTACGTTTGTTTACAAAAAGAAATTGAAATGTAAAAAATAATTAATTTCACAAAGATATATTTTTTTCGTTTACAGATATTCTGTTTTACTTAAGATACTCGTATTTACTCTGAAGAAATCATAATCCAAGTATACGAATCAGAATAGTTGAAACTGGATTATTACATTATTTAACAGGCTTCTTACAAACAATTTTATGTGCCGAAATTTTAGCGAAGAAGGAAATGAAAAAATATATCAAAATTCTTAAGCAATCAATTAATATTCCATACGTTTTGTCAAAACTTCTTTTCTTCCGATAAATGTTATATACGGATTTTGCCAAAAAATTCGAAACCCTACGGAACTTAAAAATTTGCGTAGTCAGAATATGAAATAAAGATATCGGAAAATGGCCTTTTGAGAAAGAGTAAGGAAAATTATTTACGTGAATCTGCCTTCTGGCGGATTTCTTTGAAGTACAGGATTAAATGCTGGAAAGAAAACACGGCTTTGCATAAAACATGTTTGTCACTAAAGTATTTTCTTGATATGCCCTTTGTGGATTTTTTCTCCTTTTGAAAAAGATGGATTTTACAGGTAATGTACACTGCTAAAAAAAAGGGGGGGGACAGTGCTATATCTCCGGTTCTACTGGGCCGATTGACAAAATTCAAACTGCGTTTTTCATGTCTCGAAAGCGCGACTTAGGATATAGATTTATATATAGAACTATTCTAACATAGGTATTTTGACACAAAATCGGACTTTTTCTGAAATAACATATCAATATGTTTCCATATTTCGATTCTACGACTCAAATTATACCAGAATACCAAGTTTTGTAAAAATCGTACGAGTAGTTTTTAAAATATTAGCTCCCAAAATTTGAGCTCCTCAATGTTAATTGAATTTGGTAAATATTTATTAATATCTCTTTTTTATTAAACTTTTATTATTTTTCCTTTCACATTTCGAAATTTAGATTCATTCCAAATAAAATTTACCCATTTTTTGTGTCTTATTTTTTTAATTTCTATTTTTAAATAAATTTTAGAAATTTTCCGAAAACAATTATAACCTATAAAATTTTTACCATCATCTTAAAGTAGGTATATTTTTAAGCATATCTGCAAAAAATTAGACTTTTTTAGTCAAAATTTTCTAAGATATACACGAATTTACATATTTTCGCGTTTTGAAATTTGGCATCTTTTCTTTGAGCGATAATAACGCCAAATGTGGTTTATGGATTTTTGTTACAGTGAATTGCCACAGCTATTTTTAACCTTAAATTTCAAGTAAAATTTTACGGAGAATTAATTATATAAAATATTTTCCCTCAATGATGCGCAATAAATAAATATTAATACTATATGAAAAGCTATTTTTTTTTAAATTACGGATGATATTATTCAAATTTTTAACTATTTTTTTGAATTTATCTCTTTCTTCCTTTTTAAAAAAAAATAAGAGTTAATTTTGTAAGAGTAAATTTTTACCTTCGGCGTTTTATCGTATGCTACTTTACTTTGTTTAAACTTTGTTTAAATTGAATTGTCTATAACGGAGAATTTTCGTTTGATGTTTATTTGAATTTTATGAAAATATTTTATGACATTAACTGCATAATTTATTTCTAAAGAAATTGTTGCTTATGAAGTGGCTGAAAGAGCGGCTGATACTATCATCCATATTTTTAAAGCACATTATATTTTCATAGAAACATAAGATTTAGAATAATCATTTTCATAAAAGTCAAATTATGATATAAACATACAACCCTCTAGAGACTGAATAATTGGAAGTTTAATGGTTATGTAGAAATGATCTGCAGCTACTTAATGGCTGGATAAGTCAGCAGGTTCTGTGGACAGGTAAGAATAATTATATAAACGACACCCAACATTCTGGATTCAATTAACAACGAGGATACGATGTTTATTAAATGAATTTAAGAAGTTTTAAAACATAAAAAAATCAACTAATTTTTTATCCTAAAATGTATTTTTGTGCGTAGCGTATTTTCATTATATCCTTAAAATTCTAATTTAGAATGTAATTGACAAGAACTGAATCCTAATCATCAGTAATATAATAAGTAATTATTACAGTTATTAATAAATCCTTCTTATAAAGTAATTGCAAATATTTCAAAAAACTTTCAGTTTGAATGAAAATATTTTTCTATGCAAGTATTTTTAATTTTATATTAATCAAGATTGCACACGATATTAATTATTTATACTTCAATTCTTACCGTCAGCTCTAGTAGAAGTTACAAATCAATTATATTTTATTAAGGATTGGATTAGATTGAATTGGATTATTTAGTTATGGCAAAGCACACGAGGGTTATCTGCCTAAAGAGAGAGATTCCTTCGTGGAGACTTTCTAAGGGAAACTGGCTCGTATACACGTTACACATGGGGAAAACCACGAACACGCCCATGCAGCCAGCCCGTTCGCGGGATTCGAACCTCAGGCCGAACTATCAGTGTTCAGCGTCTTTACCGCTCGGCCGCTGGTGGGTTATTTAATTAAGGAATGACCATCTAAGTTTAGAAACAGTGTACCATAACAGCAATTCAATTATTGGCGCCGTATCTTTCATGTTACTCCCGATTGGCAAGCTACATGACTTTTAATGAGTATTCGGGTTTTGCTAGTAACTTCACTTGGAAATCGCGCTTAAACTAGGTTAGTTGGTTATTTGGACATAGAAAGAACATAGGACCTATTTGATTAAGATGCTTTCATAGAGAACCTTTGTAAAGAGAACCTAGAAAACTACGAAAACCAACCATGCAGCCTGGGTTAGACTTCGCAACAAACAATTAGTATTTAACAATCTTCAAATGCTAGGCAACTGGTGAGGCTCCAACTAAATCTCCAATTTAATATTTTATTTGTAAATATTTAAAATATTGTTGTATTCTTAGACACAAAAAACAGAATTTAAGTTTTGTTAATTCGTTAGTAAACTACGAAGCCGTAGTGCAAATGAATATTCAATTTCTTTTGCAATAATTGTATTCACTTAATATTCTTGGAATATGAGCTAAAGAAGGAACGTTCTCGGAAGATTAAAGAAGTGTTTAAATCCAGCGATATTAGGTTTGTATTACAAGCTCAGGATCAAAACGATTCTGCAATTGTCCGAGCAGTTGACTTGTAAATGGCTGTGAATTAAGCAGATGACTTTTAATCTTACGTTTTCAGTCAGAAAACGTATTCCAAATGTTTTGTACTGTATGACAATGCATGTTTTCATTATTCAATAACCAGTCGGAGAACCGCTTGTGTTCCGAAAATAAGTATGTGTATTCAATCATCCTGTATGATGTTCTTCAAATTTGTCTTCTTGTGATTTTTTTTCTTTCCCCAAAACTAAAGTTTTCTCTCAAAGGAAAGTTTTTTGACATTGAAGAGACAAAAGGAGTATGACATCTACTTTTAGAGGCATGTCAAAAACAGATCTCTACAAGCTTTCTCTTCCATTACATGTTGTGCAGTCAGACAAAAGTTGCATCAGCGTAAATTCTATAATGTATTTTTATTCCACTCTGATTAATGTTATTAACATAAAGTGAATATATACTAAATCTTTTACTTCAGCTTAAGTAATTCGGGATTGTTGTCGGAACTAGGACTTAGAAGATAAGTCAAATTAAATATTTCGGTAACCCAATAAATTCAAGGTTGAAGTTTCAATATTTGATTTTCGGAGGGAGGGGAAATTTTTTCAGTTTTGGTCCATTATCCTAAGTATATTTGCTTCGATTCTTTATTTTTCCATAAAAGCGAAAAATTTACACATGGTATACATATAACGCATAGCTTCAAATTAAAATTTAATAATATACAGAGTGGTTATAATTACAGTTCCACATTGAAACGGTCATAAAAGGAAAACTACTGGATCAAATGTTATCAAACTTGGAAATTGTGTAAAGGAGGTCATGGGAATTTATTTTCCGCGAAAAAAAGGAAGTTCGAAACCTCACCACCAGGGGGGAGAATGGCGCTGTATGCAATATTGTTAAACGGAATATGGGTCGGAATCTAACTTAACCTTTTGTTACACGGGTTTAATGTGTTGTATACCCTTAAGAAACTTTGAAGTAAGCAAATTACCATTTAAGGCGTTAAATTCGATAAAAGTCGAATGCGCCATCCGTGTAAGTGAGAAATTCGTCCGTGAAAACCACGAATTAGCGATTAGAAAATGTGAGATAGCAAATCACTCTCACAAGTGCGTACAATCTGGAAATCGTTTTCTTACAGATCGCTAATTTGTAATTTTTGAAGCCTGAGTTCGGCCATAAAACATGAAGATACTAATTCAAAACGCTTTCAATCGATTTGATCCAAAGAAATCTCTCATGTTATCTACCTAGTTCCATTGCATTCTCCTACTGCATTCGATTGCATAATAGTCATTCTACACCGTTTAGTGTTGATTGACAGCTAGTTTTATAACTGAACCATTTTTCTCTGAAGAGCAGTCGACAGCTGGACCACTGTGATTGCAGCTCAATTAGAGTCAATGTTAAAATGTTTCCTAATACATGAACTGCAGTAACGTGGCATTTTAAATACTAAGATTTTTATGCATGGCTGGGCCCCACCTCACGTGTGTCGCACAGTTACTTAGGCAACATTTCACGAATGAACGTCTTATAGGCCGACACTTCCCCCTTTCCCACCAGACCTCAACCTCTGAGACTTTTGGTTATGGGGTTATCTCCAAAGCCCTGTTTATGATGATAATCTAAAAAATTTGGCAGAAATGAAAAATGTGATACACTGACATGTCCGTAACATTCCTCCTGATATGCTAAGAGCTGCTGTTGAGAATGCAGTAACAGGATTTAACTTGCTTTCGGAAAATGCTGGACGCTACATTGAACATGCTTTGTAACACGTTTCGGAAACTATTAAACACGTTTTAAACAGATGTTTTCATGTCTTATTTCATTTAAAAATATTGTATACAGCGCCTATTTTGCCCTGGTGGTGAGGTTTTAAACCCTTTTTTTTTCTCGCGAAAAATAAATTCCCATAACCTCCTTTACACGATTCCCAAGTTTGATAACATTTGGTCCGGTAGTTTTCCTTTTATGGCCATTTCAAATTGGAACTTTAATTATAACCACCATGTAAATTATACTTTAAAAGTTTGACAATTTGGTTGAAGTCCCAGCTTTAAAAATATATATATATATAAATATAATCTTTGACATTAATCCTCTTAGAAAGAATGTTTTAAGAAGCTAATTTTTCTCTCGCGTTATAGATCGTATAAAAAAACATGATCTTTAATATGATTTAGATTGTTTCAGCCGATATAAGAATCGGGTCACTCGGTGATACAGAATAAACCCTGTTGGACTGTTTTATTTCTTTGTCATTTAGCAAAAAATCTTTTACTTAAAATATTTATCCTTTGGACTTCGCTTTAAACTTTATTTATAGTTAAAATTACTAGAAAATGAAAAGCTGTCTTCAGCTAAAACTCAATTCATGTAATTGATATTTTAAAATATTGATAAGAATGCAAAATTTATGGAAGTCTAGCAATCAAAAAATCTTAATTTTCTTGTGTGAACACTGAAAATAACTGTAGAAGGAAAGAAGAAAATTAGGGAGAAAAGTAAGCAAAAATTTGCAGGGAAATTTGGTTGTCAGACATACCAAGATGTTTCAAAATGTTGGACGCTTTTGAATATACTTTCAGGATACTTCAAAGACTTTAGGTGTTCAAAGAGAAAACGCTTGGACGTGTACACCAGCAAATACCATCAACTGAGCTTGTGTTAATAGAAAAGACAAAAACGATATCATTGCAGATTAAAGTGAAGAGCGACTGGTTTTAGACTATATGTGTTCTATTAAACTTAATATGTTTCACAAACAATAATCAATCAACAAATGGACTGTATTCCTACACTTTTATTTTATTACACTTGTCAGCGATGCGAAATAATTGATACAAAATAAGCGAGCCATTCTACATGGCTGTCACAAACACAATTCTATCAATCAATTATCTTGTTGCCACACATAAAGTTCAAAACTAAAGGAAGAAAAACAAAAGGAATTTACGCTGTTTGCAACAATAAAATGAAGCAAACGACATCCTGGCCCTCGTTGAACAAAAAACATCCTGGCCCAAAAAACAAACAAAAAACATTGAAACAAAAAACATCCTGGCTGAACAAAAAACAAAAAACATCCTGGCCCTCGTTGAAATCCCAGGGGATTTCAACAGTTGGAGCATTTTGAAACTTCTTAGTCTGTAATAAAGATAAACATAAGAAAAAATAATACAAAATATTATATGCGAAGCAGTTCATAGTTTTTTAGTCTGAATAGGAAGAGGACACAATTTCACGACTGGTCGTTTAATGACACCATGACCAGTTTTAATACTAGCAACTCTTTGATCTGAGCCCGGATGAACAGCAATTATTCTCCCTAACCTCCATTTAAGAGGCGGAAGGTTGTCTTCTTTGATGAGGACTAAGTCATTGACTTCTAAATTGTTTTGACTTTTTTGCCATTTAGGTCTTTGTTGAAGCTGAGACAGGTATTCTCGACTCCATCTTTTCCAGAAGTGCTGAAAAATAAACTGTCTCACATGCCATCTGTCAATGTGATTGAAGGAACTATAATTTAGGTCTGGTTCAGGTATGGCAGTTAAAGACGTTCCTATTAGGAAATGACCAGGTTGCAGTTAAATCATTTGGATCAGCCGATGTTGGACACAATGGCCTAGAGTTGAGACAAGCCTCAACCTGCGCTATCAAGGTCTGAAATTCCGGATAGGTCAGCACAGTATCACCAACAGTCCTTTTTAGATGTAATTTCATTGACTTTACTGCCGATTCCCATAGTCCACCAAAATGGGGAGATGATGGCGGGTTGAATATCCATTTTATTTCCTCTAAAGACAAAAATTTGTGAATTTCTTGATTTTGCTAACATTGCAAAAAACATTTTCTGATTTCTTTGTCTGCACCTTTAAAGTTAGTACCGCAGTCACTATAAATCTCAAATGGTTTCCCTCTTCTTGCAATAAATCGTTTCAATGCACTTAAAAATGCCTTTGTTGACAAATCTTCCACCACTTCAAGATGTACTGCCTTGATTACAAAACACACAAATAAGCATACGTAATATTTAAATGATTTTTGTACACGTCCTGCACGATGTTTAATCATGAACGGTCCAGAAAAATCTTTTCCAGTTCGATGAAATGGTCGCGATTGTGTTACTCTAGATTCCGGTAGATCAGCCATCATTTGACTTGCAGTTTTAGCTCTAATTTTGCAACACGTGATACAAGATTTTACTACTTTTCGGATAGCAGATCTAGCAGCTATGATCCAAAATTGCTGTCTAATTAAAGATAGAAGAAGTTCCGGTGCTGCATGCAGATATTTGACATGAAAGTGTCTAATTATGATTTCTGTCAGATTGTGTTTTGAAGGTAATAAGATTGGATGTTTTTCATTTTCTGACAGTTGCGCATTTTTCAGTCTTCCTCCTACACGTAACACTTTGTTTGGACACAAGCTAAGGAGGTTGCTGATTGTAGGTAAGTCTTTTCCCAACTCCAAACATTGAATTTCTTTAAAAAAGTGAAATCGCTGTATTATTCGGACAATACAGAAAGTTGCAGTTCGAATTTCATTACTAGATAAAATGACGTATTTCTTTCTAGATATGCTACTTTAGAATTCGATATGAATCTTAATATCCAAGCAAATATGCGTTGTAACTTTGGAAATGAAGATATATTTGATATAATAGCAAGTTCCTGTACAGGTTCAGAAACTACAAATGAGACTGTTTTACGTGCATCTGGTAATGCCTCTTCATCTATAAGAATATTTTCAGATAAGGCAATCTCATTGCACTTTAACCAAAAAGGACCATTCCACCACAATTGATGAGATAATAGTTCTGCAGGAAATAATCCACGTGAAGCACAATCAGCTGGATTTTCCTTTCCATCAACATGACTCCAGTTCTCAGGTGGTAAGATGGATTGTATTTCAGAAACTCTATTGGATACGAATACTTGCCATTTTTTAGGATCTGACCTTAGCCATGACAACACGATTTGTGAATCACTTCAAGCTTGCACTAAATCAAAATTTATAACTAATGCAGCTTTTACAGACTGAATCAAGCGTGCCAATAACACTGCTGCACATAATTCCAGTCTTGGAATCGTAATAGATTTTAATGGTGCTACACGAGTTTTAGCTGTTACGAGTTTAACATTAATGTCAGAGTTATTGCAAGTTTTGATATAAATAACTGCTGCATAACCTCTTTCAGACGCATCACAAAATCCGTGAAGTTCACATCGAAAATAATCAGGTAGCAGAATTTTCCTAGGTATATTTATAGAATTCAAAAGTTTAACTTCTCTACATAGATTTCTACAATTTCGATCAATCTCTTCTGTTACAGGATCATCCCATGATAACTGTAATTTCCACAATTGCTGAAGGATCATTTTAGCGAGAATTACAAACGGAGCTATCCACCCCAATGGATCGAATAGTTTTGCTACGAATGACAAAATAATTCTTTTAGTTGGAACACTTTGATACTCTATTACACCGACATTACATTTGAATTCATCATTGTCCGGATGCCATTCCAATCCCAGAACTTTCAATGGTTTGTCTTCTATTACACGATGAATATTGTCACTATCTGTGTTTGTTAAGCCAGAGGTTTTTAACAATGACGGTTCACTTGTCGACCATTTGTGAAGTTCAAAGCCACCACTTTTTAGCAGATGTTGCAATTCGTCTATCAATGCAATACCTTCCGAACTATCTTTTACACCAGTTAACATATCATCAACATAAAAATCTCTTAAACTATATTCTTTGCCTTTGGAAAGTTCAATCCTTCATCAATCGCTAACTGACTCAAAACTTTGGTTGCAAGATATGGAGCAGCTGCAGTTCCATATGTAACTGTTTTCAAACGATAAACTTGTATTTGCTTATACGGGCTATCTCTCCATAATATTCTCTGAAAATCTCTATCTTTTTCATGAACCTTTATCTGTCTGTACATCATTTTAATATCAGCGGTTATTGCAATGTTATGAAGTCTAAATCTTAGTAAAATACAAATTAAGTCATCTTGTATTTTTGGGCTTATCATTAGTGCATCATTTAAAGAAACACCTGTGGTTGTTTTAGCGCTCGCATCGAAAAAAACTCTCAATTTTGTTGTTAAGCTAGAGTCCTTCAACACGAAGTGATGTGAGATATAATAGTGTTTATTCTCTAATTCATAATCTGTGTCTGGCACTAATTCTACGTGTTCTAGTGAAAAGTACTCTTTCATAAACTGAATATACTGGTTGTAAATTTCTTTCATAGATAATAGCCTCTTCTCCAAGTATTGAAATCTTCTGTACGCCATTTCACGGGAGTCACCTAGAATATCTCTATTATGTTTGAATGGTAATGCAATTGAATAACGACCTGATGTGTCTCTAAAATGCGAGTTTTTAAAATGTTCTTCACAAAGTTTTTCTTCATTTGTTAAAGGTTGTACATTTGGAAACTTTTCTAACTCCCAGAAAGAATTTACTAACTCATCTGTGTTTGTATTCAAATGATTTACATATACTGGCTCAAAATTTGTAGATTCAAAATTTGTAGTACCCGAAGTTATCCATCCCAACCTCGAATTTAGAGCAAATGGTAGATCAGGACCACGTTTGACAATTTCTCCCGTCATTAAATGCAGAAATACATTTACTCCAAATAAAATGTTAACTGGTTGTGACTTGTAAAATAATGGATCAGCTAATTGTAAATCACTGAAGTTATCGAAGATGATTGATGGCAAAGATACATAGGGAATGTTATCTGTCACCTTGTCCAGTACAAACGCTGATGTTGATACACGAATATCACTTTTAAAATGAGAAGTGAATACTAAATCGACTTCCCCATTACTTATAGTATTAAATTCTCCTAAACATGATACAGAAATGGAATTATCTTTCACTCGTAATCCTAATTTCTTTACACAATCCCTTGAAATAAATGATCTCTGAGATCCAGTGTCACATAAACATCTACACTTCACAAATTGTTGCTTAGAATTTTGAACTTTTATTAAAGTAGTACACAATAAAATGTGACTGGTTTGATTACCTTTTGCATTCGAATCATAATGAGAGGCACAAACTGTGGCTGAAACGTCCTTAGGACTCATTAATTCATCTCTTTTAATGATAGATTGCGTAGGCGGAGATATACTGTTTAACTGAGTTTTATTCTTTGAATTATTTACAATGTGAAAAATACTGTGATGCTTCTTAAAGCAATGTTGACATGTATTTAAACTCTTGAATTTTTTGAGCAAGTGCATATTAGATAAACAATTAAAACAGTAACGATTAGATTTTACAAATTCTATCCTTTGCTGAACCGATAAATTTAGAAATTTCGAACATTTGGCTAAACTATGATCTTCTTTACAATAACCACAACCCAAAGTAGCAACCAGAACATTATTCTTATTTTGAAACACTGATTTAGGTACCTTATTACTTGTTGATTTGCTATTTTGAAGTGTTCATGCATAGTTTTTTAAGAATTCAATTAAAGTCGTAAGTTTTGGAATTTCATTAGATTTTAACTGACGTTCCCACCATAATTTTGTAGAAGGGTCTAATTTTTGCAAAATTAAATAAGTCATTAAAATGTCACCAAAATTATCAATGGTTTGATTCAATACTTCTAAAGAACGAATTACTTCATTAATATTTTCAACTAAATTTAAAATAGCAAATGCTGATTCATTTTGAATAGTTGGTAAACTTAAAAAACGTTTAATATATGCAAAAATTTGTTCTCTCTTATTTGAATATCTTTCGTCTAACAGATTCCATGCTATTTCAAAATTACAATCCGAAATTTGAATGGTTTGAATAATGCGATATGCTTCACCTTTCAACGAAGCCTTCAAATACTGCAATTTCTGAGCATTAGATAAATTTGTATTATTTCTTACACAAGCACTGAAAACATCTTTAAAAGCTATCCATTCTGTAATATTATCAGGTTCAGTGTTTCTCCTTACTTGCTTGGGGAACATTCAAGAACCTGACCCAGAACAGGGAGCTTACTAAAGCTATGTTCAATAAATGTGGGAAGTAGGCAAGATACACAGGAAGGGTATACGAAACCCTTTATTTTTCACTCTTTACAATAATTTACGGACTTCGGAATACAGAGACCAATCACTTGTGGTCTGAACGTAAGAATATAAAAATATTAACTAAACTCTAACTTAACTTTGGAATAATAAACAAGGGTCTACGTGGAAGATTGGCCATATATTAACAGGAAGCCGTATGTAGTACAGAGCACTGTTAACACTACAATACGTTTAAAATTATCAAGAGGATTAAACCTCTGGACTGGAAGGCAACCAGGAACCGAGTAAAAACTGCTAAGGCAAGCGGCCTGCTTCTACTAACTCCTTCCTCTCTCTCGCTTGGCAAAAAGCCACAACTTAAGTACTTGGCGTTCGCCAGACAAATTTGCATAAATAAGTTAAAGCTTTTAATTTTGGCCGGAAGTAGAAAATAAGAAGTGATAGTAAAGATTTAAAATAAAATAAACGTTAGTAAAACTTAAGATCCTTACAATATTACCACCAAAAGTCGGTAATGTTAACTTGGGTAATTTAATATTGTCAAGAACCTGTTCTGAAATTACACTATTAGAATTATTTTTATTATTTTGATTTTTTAATATTTTTTCACCTTTAAATTTCCACAAATAAATTTTATCTGTGTACTCCTGAACATTATCTATTTCGTTTTCTAATTCTTTAGTATCTGTAATTAAACTTTCGATTTCAGAATCAAGCTTCCTTAACTCAGTTTCTTTTTGTGTCAATAATTCGACACATTCCTCTAGTTATATTAAAATAATTTCATCTGCAGTTAAAATAGTTTCAATTTTCTTTACATAATTAGTAACACTCCTGCGTAAGACCACTCTTTTGTTTTAAAAGTTATAAGTTCACTCATAATTGATCAATTCAAAAACAGAAATTGTTCTTAAATCACTTAACACTATTATTAAAATGAAATCGAATTCTATGTTGTATTACAACATTGTTCTTAAAATTTAACAACAAATTAAACGAATTTTTGTTCAAAATCCATTTACCTCACAAAGTGGAGGAATATTTTCACCAACCATATGCATATTTGCGTTGTTAGAATACACTTAGAACAGTCACTATCTTCACTAGCTCTCCGGCTAGACTTTTGACCAACAATATGTGTTCTATTAAACTTAATATGTTTCACAAACAATAATCAATCAACAAATGGACTGTATTCCTACACTTTTATTTTATTACACTTGTCAGCGATGCGAAATAATTGATACAAAATAAGCGAGCCATTCTACATGGCTGCCACAAACACAATTCTATCAATCAATTATCTTGTTGCCACACATAAAGTTCAAAACTAAAGGAAGAAAAACAAAAGGAATTTACGCTGTTTGCAACAATAAAATGAAGCAAACGATACTCACATAAACAATATGGTTGAATAAATTTAAATTACGTTATAGAACATCATATCGTATCATAAATGGAGAATACCATGATTTTCTCAGTCGAATTATTTGAAGATTCAGGAGTTTATCCAGTGATGTATGTGGATGTCACCTAAAGATGTTTTTTTTCCTCCTGATGAAACAGCGGCCGAGCGGTAAAGTCGCTGAACACTGGTAGTTCGGTCCGAGGTTCGAATCCGCGAACGGGCTGGCTGCATGGGCGTTTTCCTGGTTTTCCCCATGTGTAACGTGTATGCGAGCCAGTTTCCCTTAGAAAGTCCTTCACGAAGGCACCCCTTCCCTTAGGCAGATAGCCCTAGAGTTCTTTGTGATAATTAAATAAAGCAAAACCTCTTGAGGAAACCAGGCTTTCCTTTCATCTCATACCTTCAAAATGTTTAGCCTCTAAAGACTGATAAAGGCACTGACTAAATACTTCGTGAAGAAGTTTCTAAAGGAAACCAGCTGTCATACGCGGTACACATGAGAAAATCCACGAAAACGCCCATGCAACCAGCCCGTTTACCGGGGTTCGAACCCCGGAGTGAACTACCAATGTTCAGCAACTTTACCGCTTGGCCGTTTGTGGGCCTTTATGAAATGGAAGGCGATAACTTTATTTAAAATGATTGTCAGAAATACCAAAATGTTTCGAAAAGTTGGATACTTTTCAATATACTTTCAGAATGCTTAAAGAAAAAGAGAAGAAAATTTTTTCGTAAAATTTAGTATTCGTATTTGTTTAAATTTAAAGCTTTTCAATCTTATGATATTTGATTCTTGCGATTTCAAAAATAAAATATTTGACTAAAATATGAATATCATTTTAAGAAACCAAATGTAGTGTAAAATTGTGTAAAGCAATGGGCACAATGATAAAACTGTTTAAAGCAGTGTATGCAAGTCATCCTAAGTTAAAATATCGGTTATACATCTCTCTTATTTATATATATGTTTTCTGAACGGAACATTGAAAGGCGTGTAAAACTGTGCTTTACTGTATTTTCTCTTTTAATATAGTATGCAGTTTTCAAACGCATCGTAGTCTGGGTTACAAAGTATTCTTCCGAAAGAAACGCAGTTCAAATAAATAAAATCAAATTCTGGAAAATTGGTATTAATAAATATATTTAAAATGCTCAGTTCGAAGGAATAAATAGAAAATTTTAAAACAATTATCTGAAGAGACAATGCAACACAAACAATTAAAATAAAAGTATAAATATTTAAGAATTACGTAAAATAATAACTATGACAAAAATATATATATAAAGAAAACTATTTGAAAAAAAAAAAACATGCATTTTAAACAATTAAAATGAAATTCGAAAAAGAAAAAAATACTTAAAATAATAACAGTTATAATTAAAAATATAATATAAAGAATATTAATTTGGAAAAAAGGAAAGATGGTGACTTTTTTTTCTCTCACGGGAAAGGAAACTAGGTTGCCATATATTAAGAAGTGAACTATTCTTGGCGCAAACTGAAAAAAAAAGTGCCAACATAAATTTGTGAATTTCTCCGTAAATTTCGCTCCAAATTTTACAAAATTTCATATTTAGGCGTAATTTGAGTTGTAGAATCGAAATATGTAAAAAAATTGGTATGTTATTTCAGAAAAAGTCCGATTTTGTGTCAAAATACCTATGTTAGAATAGTGCTATATATAAATCTAATATATATCCTACGTCGCGCTTTCGAGACATGAAGAACGCAATTTGAATTTTGTCAATCGGCCCAGTCGAACGGGAGATATAGAACTGTCCCATTTTTTTTTGAGCAGTGTACATTTATTCTCATGCTATATTTATAATTTTAATTTCTTTTATGATATTTTCTTGTTATAAGGCTGCTCTATATGCAACGGTTTAGGATATTATGCGGGTGTTGCCTGAAACACGTATAAATAACGTCATCCTTGAGCAATCTAACAACAAAACTGCTATTTTCTTTTTATAGAATTCGCTGAATCAAAGCGTAAAACAAGTTTCTTCTAATGGATGATATTAAGTAGATCAGTAAAAAATTAGTGATTTCTTTAAAAAAAATTGCTTTTATCAGCGGTCGAATGCTTAATTTTGAAATGTAAATGCAGAAGTTCAAAATAGCTGAATATTTCAGAAATGATTTTATAAGAATAATTTAATAAATATACATGAATAGATTACCTTTAATAAATATACATGCATATATTACCTGCATATTCAGCATGTAAACTCACTCATGTAAAAATTCGATTTATATATCAATTAGCGTATTTTGCACTTTTTAATTTTGTTTATTGTTCGTTGCTTTCAGAATTTGTTGACTGAAACTACTGACATTTTACAAATTAGCTAGTCATTATAAAGATACGCATTTTTCTTATGTTATTAACCTTTACCCTTTTAGTATAACACAAGTTTAATTTCATTCCTAAGTCTCATGAGAAAAGTAATGATATTTAAAGTTTTTAAGAGTGATGACGATATTAGTAATATATATACTACTGTTATAATGAACCAATGATACTAATTTTAGGTATGATACGTTACTAATTAGTTATGTGGTAGCTCCCGAGCAGGGGGCTCATGCTGGCGTCTGACAGGAAACACAAGAGGCATAGCTATCCGGGAAAAACGAAAGAAAGAGAAATAGAGTGGTGAAGAAAGACGATGACGTGAGTAAAGAAACGTTCAGACGATGGTATAGCTCTCCTCTACTGATGGTTATAAAGTTACATGCCATTAACTTTTAGAGTGTTCAGATAAAAATATAGCTATCCCAACTCCATAAGCAAATCTCCTGTTGCTAGGCAGCTAGCCAGGTCTACAACACGGAAATCGGTATAAAGATTTTGTCTAAAGTTGAATTTTATGCAAACTTAAACAAGAAATAAACAATCACAGCGAATAAAACACGAACTGGTATCCGTTCAACGATTTCTCTATGTCAGCTGCACATTAATAAGTGCACAACTTTACTCTCCCTGACTGATTAAGATTTAAATCCCATTCAAAGAGTGTGAAAGAAACCTAATGGCTTTTTTACGCCTTAATGGCTAATGACAATAGTGACAGCATTGAAAGCTCCCTTAAAGATATAATAGTGGTACTTTAATTTGTATTTTTGGCCATATTAAGAGAATACATAATTTTTGAATTTAGAGAATTAATCGGGCATAAATAAAATACTTCGATCGATATAGTAAGTCAGCTACTATAAATTCGGTTACACAAATGTAAAGTACGCTTCATGTAGTTCCTTGCAAGATGTCAATATGAGTTTGTCGCCATCTTGCTTTCCTCAAAAACAAGTGAAAAAAATAACTTTTTTGAAAATATCTATACTTGTATTGCATAAGAAATTGTGCATAGTGTGGTATTTATTTTTATGGGACGAGCGTAATCATGTTCTCATCTACATGTATAAGAATAAAAAATAACAAAAGAATTCTTCTTCTCTAGTCATTTCAGGTTAAGTCATCATTTTCTATTTTCGAAACATAGTGCGACACTAGAGATATTCTTATTATTATTCTAGGGATAACGTATTGCGAATAAATTTAAGAAAGTATTAAAAACCAGCTATAAACGTTTACTTTCTTAATATATTTAAATACCTCCCCTACGTTATTTTTCTTCAATATAAAAATGCTATTCGCTTAACAGAATTTGAAAGATTTACATTATTACGTAATTAATAAAAGAATTATTACATTATTTTACTTATAGTAACAGAATGTCAGATTATTATACGTTACATATATTAAATTAATTAACGTATAATTATTATGCATCACATATAACTCTATAACTAACTGAATTCTTTAAATTAAAGAAACATCACTTGTTTCAGCTCAAAAATTAGAAAATAGCTCAAATATGATTGAACTAACAACCGGAAACTCCACACACAATTTAACACTTTCGCTACTCGCGAAGAGATCGAACTGCTAGACCTAAGACATGAAAAATTATAAAAAGTAAGAAATCAGAAAAATGATCAAATCCACACAGAAAACAAATTAGGCTTTTCGTATTTGTCAGATTTCTTAGAACAGTATAATCTAAGAATATAGTAATCCCTTCAATGGGTTAAAAACAATAGCTAACAGATAAGGTTTAAAAAAAACATATTGGTTTATAGCTTACAATAATGAATCACTTGCATCAAGGCAAAAAAAAAAAAAAAAAAAAAATACTATTTGTAAATAAATTAGTTGAAAGTTATGATCCGAAATAAATGTCGCATCATAAATTAAATTAGTTACAATAATAGCAAAACCTCGAAACATTTCGGAGCATAACTTATTTAGTAAACAAAATACTAACTGAGAAGCCGCCAATGTGCTTTGAAATCGTGATTCCCATAAATAGTCTCATTGAATGTCGCAAATTAAGACACCAGCAACACTGTTATATACTCATTGGCCACGTTTTCTGACGCAGTCGCCGACATTACCTCACGCCCCCTTGATATATTTCTTCATGTTAACGAAGCAGTCGCCGCGCACGCGATAGTCAGATCCACGATAGCATACGCATTCAAAAACCTGTGGCCAATGTTTGACGTGTAATTGATATGCAATATACACGTGATTATTTGTGAAGCCACTCATACCCTGGAAAGGCAACTGAAAAAAAGAGTAATGAGAGGACAATCATTTAAAATAAGGCATTTTGTAAAGGCTTAAGAAATTTTTAAAGATTTCAGCTGTAGATAGGAATAAAAATTGACATTGATGAAGTGATGGCTATTTGATTTCCTGAAAATTTAGCTTCCTTCAGAACACAGGCTTAATGATTAAAATTTATTCAGAAAGGAATTTAAAATGATGATAAAAGCATTACTTTTCCAAATTATTCATAAACATTTGCTTTTTGAAAAATTAGTAAAAATGACTTATTAATTATTTTCCCTTTTATTATGAAGAAAATAATTCTTGTGTGGATAAATGTAATGCATTAAGATTTATTACTTCTGTATGAGGTTATAAGGTATTTCTCCCACTTTCCTTGCGAGCCTTCATGGTGTAATGGTTCTGCACACTGAGCCGGTATTTCAGAGGTCCGTGGTTCGATTCCCGGGGAAGACGGTTGCATATTTTTCATCTTTTCTGCTTCCAATTAACCTAATGACTCTATAAGTGGCGCCCGAACCAAAAGGGTTGTGGATGATGATTCTCCGCACCCAGGATTTGGCGACTAGATCCCCTAAAACCCTAGTCGCCCTTTAAAAAGGGGAGTATATAAGGTATTTCTCCCACTTTCCTGGCGAGCCTTCATGGTGTAGTGGTTCTGCACACTGAGCCGGTATTTCAGAGGTCCGTGGTTCGATTCCCGGCGAAGGCGGTTGCATATTTTTCACCTTTTCTGCTTCCAAATAACCTAATGACTCTACGAGGTAAAAATGATCTTATCGAAGAAATAATTAACTTTTAGAGTGCATTTTAGTGATCATTTAATCTTAAGGAATAAATTATTAACTCAATTGATGACAAAATTTCATCAATTCAGCTAATAATTTATTCCTTAAGATTAAATGATCATTAACTTATAGTTTCTGACTAATCACTTCTCTGTTAAGGTAGAAATGAAAGACCATTGGAAACTCAATGAGCTGTTGCCTTTTTCTCTTTCTTTGAGAGAAAGTGGAATTCGGTTGGGGAAAGAATTTTATCTGCAGAGCCTTTTCAAATTACTTAAGCTAGAAAATATAGATTTTTTTATATCTCATTCAATGAAGTAGATTTTTTTCTTGTCTAGACGCTTAGAATAAAGAATAAAAGAAGATACCGAAATTAGATAAAAGAAAGTGCAATTTGTTAATGGAAGTCTCTTTGCGAGGACCTTTCGCATTTTTATATTTGGATGCATATTTTGCGATACATTAAATAATATTACTGAATTCTTCATTATGAGCCTCAGACACTTTATCATTTGTATTAACATTCTAAGGGAAAAGTTTATTTATTGCGAAAGTTAGGATTTGTATGGTAAAGTTTGATGGTATAATCTGCAAAGTAGTATAAAATTGGTGCTCTCAGCTATACTTTCAGTACTTCCTACTATTTGGTAACTGCGACTGTTTCTACTTTTTCTAGTTGTTACGCTACGCAGGTTACTTTTACAGGTTAATTTATTTGTTCGACAAGATTAACTATGAAGTTATCAGTAAATATATTAAACCTTTCCTTTTATGATTTAATTTATTTGGTTTTGAAATTGGCGAACTTTGCTTTCACTACTATGTACATTTACGTCACCTCCATCACTAGCATTTGTGAAGAATAGGTGACACGGTTCTTATTTTTACACAGACAAGCATTTTATAGATAGATTTTTCCCTTTAGAAGGAATAAAGTGAGCAGTGATTGCCCCAAAATGCAAGACAACACCAAATAAAATGCAGAAACTTGTTATGGCTCTTAAGATAGGATTTCAGTAGAACAGAAAGTGGCAAGAATTTGCCAACATATGCACATCAATGAAGAAGACACCTAACATTGAATTCGTTGAAGAGAATGTCAAGAACCTCACAGATACATTTACAAGTGTCAACTCGAGAACCATTTTATAAATCCTTTTCTCTTATTGTTTTGTTTACATGCTTGATTATGCTGAAAATTTCGTGGGAACTATAGTTGAGAAGTCCGATAGTTTTCCTTCTAAATTAGTGAAGGGTAATTTCGAGTGTACAGATTTCATAGCCCACGGTTTTGTTCATATTATCATTACGTCGAATTTCTGAAACTTCTTGAACAGATTTTAATGAAATTTAGCTTGAATATACATTTATAACAAAGCAACAGTGAAAGAAATGTACCATTGAAAAGTAATTTCATGTCCGTATGATTATCAGTAAAGCTCATAGTGCAGGGATGTCCAAAATCCATGTTGCGATAAATAAAAATATAAAATTATATATTTTATTTAATCTTATATATTTACCACAAATTAATGATTCTTTTCTGATTTGGAGTTTTTAAAAGTTTTTTGGAGTTCTCGAAAGTCTTACTCTGTTATGTCTTCGCCTTGCATTTCTCTATCCATATCATTGATATTCACTTTCTAAAAAATATCACAAGCACCAGACTTTTGTCTCTTATGTGACTTTTGCGGTTCCTGAATTCAGCCACCCGGTGCCAATCTAAATTCTAAAAATTTAAGTGCATTGAAATTCTGCCACTGGGCAAAACATATCGGTTGATTCGTCTTTCGAGCAGGCAATGTTTCTTTTGTCACGTTTTTACTATGCCTCAAAGGTAAACAATTGCACTTTACTCGTAAAAGCGAGAACGTAACAGGGGACAAAATCTCGGGATTGTTTGAGAAAGATTATCATAATCGAGAACAGAAGTTAAATTTACCACGCTGTTGCCAAAGTGCCAAATGAGGCATAAACCCGTAAGATGGGAGATTTGAGAGAGACAAACTGTTGGCGCCGGAAGTGTGCAGTCATTCTAGAGTGCTCTCAACGTTTATTTCGAAAAGACGTTGAAGGTAAGTCAGCACTCTACTTCACATAAGAGTCGTCTGATAGTAATAATAAGTTTGTAAGGTATTTCTCCCACCTTCTTGGCGTGCCTTCGTGGTGTAGTGGTTCTGCACGCTCGGCCGGTATTCCAGATGTCCGTGGTTCGATTCTCGGTGAAGACGACTGCTCATTTTTCATCTTCCCGGCTTTTCCAATTAAGCTAATGTTTCTACAGTGGCGTCCGAACTAAAAACAGAGGATGGATGATGACTCTCCACACCCAGGATTTGGCGATTGGGCCCCTAAAATCCCCAGTTGCACTTTAAAGGGGGGAGCATATAAGGTATTTCTCCCGCCTTCCTAGCGTGCCTTCGTGGCGTAGTGGTTCCGCACGCAGGGCCGGTATTCCAGAGTTCCGTGGTTCGATTCCCGGGGAAGGCGATTGATCATTTTTTATCATGCCTGCTTCCAAAAATTATACCTAATGTCTCTACAGTGGCGCCCGAACTAAAAAGGCGGTGGATGATGATTTCTCTCTACCTAGGATTTGGCGATTGGATCTCCTAAAAACCTAAGTCGCCATTTAAAAAGGAGAGTATATAAGGTATTTATCCCGCCTTCTTGGCGTGCTTTCGTGGTTCAGTGGTTCTGCACGCTGGGCCGGTATTCCAGAAGTCCGTGGTTCGATTCCCGGCGAAGGCGATTGCTCATTTTTCATATCTCCGCCTTTTCCAATTAGCCTAATGTCTCTACAAGTTTAGACGACTAATTGTTAGCTTTTGGTGATGCATATAGCTAGATTAATTGGGTGATTTTGAATCTGACTTATGTGTTAACAGCGTTGCCTGAATATTTGCAGCAAAATGATACTTCTCGGTTTATATTTGAAAAGTTAGAATAATTTTATTGCACATTTCTGTTTTCTGAAATTTTTGGCCACTTACTGTGTTTATATTATGTTGAAGATCTTGTAACGTTGAGTAGATCAACGCTTGAATTTTAATGAAAGCTTAATTAAAACCAAAGATGTGGGCAGAAGCAATCTTATCGGATCTTCAGAACAATTTTTATATACAGTTTTGGGTCATTTAGATATTTCTCTCAAAATTGGAAACCTTGAGGAAGTTTCTAGAAAAAGCGTTTTTGGGACTAAAAGCTATTTTTCTGGTATCTTCCAAATTGCTGGTGCAATCTTAGTGCTTCTGCGTTACAACCGAGAGGTACCCAGCTTAATTATTTTGTTCAGAATAGTATGACTGCACTGAACTCTTTGGTTTAGATTTTGCTCGGTTATTACTTTATTGATGTGAGATAGTTTGTGCGAGTTAAAGAGCATTTGCTTTAACTCTGTTGTTTTGCTTGGGCTATTTATAACGATCAGTGATTTCTTTCAACAAAGTGTATATTTCTTTCTGCCCATCTGACACAGTTATTAAAGAAATCTCTTCGAACCTGTATCATGCAACAACATATATGTACAGAGAAAAAGAGTGGCACACATAGATACACTTGTTTAAATATAT
Organism: Stegodyphus dumicola; assembly: GCF_044657685.1. Taxonomy (NCBI): domain Eukaryota; kingdom Metazoa; phylum Arthropoda; class Arachnida; order Araneae; family Eresidae; genus Stegodyphus; species Stegodyphus dumicola. The sequence goes on along the minus strand of NC_140768.1, from coordinate 240,298,850 downwards.
TTCAGGTATTTTGCTTAGAGGAATTTAATTCAGTTAAAAAGTGAGGAGAAACTTTTGTTAGAAAGCAGGTATGGGGCACCCTTGAGATCGACTGGACTTTTGATTCATGATAATACTTTGAAATATATGCATGTAATAAAAAGGATTTTGCAGTATTGATGGTGTAGTACGTAGAAGGTTGAATCCATAATGAAGAGCAAGAATTTTGATTACGCAGAATGTTGATCCATAACAAATAGGAGAGATTAGCCGAGGCAGATTAAATCTTCAGTTTATTTCAGTAAACATGTACATTATTTGTGTCTATTCTATGATGTTTCTGGTCGAATGATAAATCAGAATGGACAAGTCGACCGCCAACACGAAGGAGATCTTAATCGTCAAGAAATATATTTAAATTACTCATATTAATTCCCTTAACATTTCCTTTAAGGCATTAATTTCTCTATGGCATACATTTACCTCTACTGCACTAATTAAAGACCTTTTGGCGTTCAAAATCGCAATAACAACCTTGTATTTCGCGTACATTTATTAAAACCCTCAATCGATTTCGAGGATAGATACAGGTCCCTCCTCATCATAAGAAAGAAATTACTAATAGAAAGAGAAAGCTTGGATCTTGGATCATATCTTTACTGCTGGCTTTAGCTACTAGGAGCTCTTACCAGTATATTATCATTATACCATAGGCCATAAAGTTAAAAATTTAAGAGGTGTATTTAAAAATACACGGCGCCCGAAGGCGAGATCAATAAATGAGAGAACTCATAAAATAAGTTTTGCTAAATTGCATATCATGGCATAGCATGGGTGATTATATAAATGGCGGCGAGAGGCGAAATGAAAGTCTAAGCTTCTGGGTGAGTCTAGAAGAGCAGAAACACGTGATCAGCGTCCGGCATTTAGATTGGCTGAGGAGTCAGAGTTCGAAAAATGGAGTTTTTTGTAGTTTTTGGAAATAAATAAAGTTCGAACATAGTAAAAGCAACATCTATCTGTGAATTTAAGAGTCCTATGTCTTTTGAAACACTTGAAAATCTTCTAAACTTGCGATATAATCATTAAATGATTAGGAAACCGTAAAAGGCGAAAATGAGGTCATGTAGCTCAGTAGGGCTAATGAGTGAGAGTAAGCACTTAGTGTTACCACGAACTTTGATTTTAAAACACACGATACGAAATAGTAAAAACAAAAAGTAAAAGCAAAAATCTTGGTTAAATAAGTAGTAAAACTAAGAATTCATCGATGAAAAATAAAGTCCTAACTTTGCAAAGTTCATCTTTCTTGAATAGTAACTGCAGAGGAATAGTAAAATAATTTTTTTTTTTACATTATGGTGGCGTGGTGGTTATGTGCTTGGTGTATATCCTTGAATTGACATTACTCCTTTTCTTTAAACATAACCTTTATTCACTTCGCTTACCTGAGCGGGTGTAACTTCCAATATTCTATCTGCAATACTGGCAGCTTTCGATGAATCGAGAGGCTCAACCGACGCTAGAATAGACTGAATATTTGGCGGCATCTAGTGCATGAATAATTCCAGTAACAAAGAGTCAGACACATTGTATTTTTCAGCCCTCCTAGTCATTACACGAAGACGTTCTGATGGCTTTTTATCTCCAAGTTGCTCGCCGGTGAGTAATTTCCGTATTTCACTCGTACTGCTTTCACCACAGCGTTCCGTAATAGCAGCTTTGAGGTCTTCGTAGGAAGCATCTGTACGTTTCCGGAGAATGATATCTCTAACCAACGCAGCAATTTCCGGCGGCAAATGAGCGACGCAGTAGTTAAATTTTGTCTTCGAATCCGTTATAGGCTTGGGTGAGGCTAAAGCAAAAGTTGCTTCACACATAGCAAACCACAATGCCGGGTCAATCGGATTATAAACTGGAATCTTGACAGTTGCTGTTTCCTCCATGTCAGCGACTGAAGGGAAAAAAACACAAAAGTTCTGGAACCAAGCTCTTGAACGAACAACCAGTATAATCTTCATGCAAGTAGCCGGATCACCATTTTATGGTCGTAGACGCCGGGTCACCATTTTATGGTGGCGTGGTAGTTATGTGTTTGGTGTATATCCTTGAATTGACATGACTCCTTTAAACATAACCTTTTTCACACACACCATAACTTTAAACACAACTGAAATAACAGAACGAATAACAAAACCACTAAACTAAAATTCAAACATCCTATGCTGCAGCTAAGGGCGAAGAAGTGAGCGAGTTCACTGCCGAACTAGCAGTTTTTACATAAACCACATGACGTGGATTGGCTGTTCACGCAGTCGAACATTACATTGCCACAACATTATATATACTACCACCACTTAGAATTGTGGTGGATCGTTCGAGGTCTTTTCACTACGTGCTCAATAGTAGGGTCATAGTCTGTAAGCGATTTAATAGCTTCATAGCAAGGATTTCTACTATCTTCAAAGAAGTTGTGTGCAGAAATTAGGATTTGGTCGTGAATTGGGTTGATATGCAGGTCTTTGTGAATTTGAGAATTTCGCACGAACCAGGGTGCGTTCACTATGCTACGTAAGATTTTGTTTTGAAGAACATTTAATTTTTATCTGTGTATTTTTCGGGCAGTAGCCCAGGCTGGAACTGCATAGAGGATTATTGGGCGAATAAGTGAGATATAGATATTTTTCTTGGTACGGAGGTTTAACTTAGAGTTTCTTTCAATTAATGAGCGTGGAATCTTCCAATGAAAGCAGCGTTAGCCTTATTTGTAACATATTGAATATGATCTTTGAAATTTAGGGTTTTGTCAATATGTCATTTTGTCACGGATTCTCCAGAAATTCAATTTTCAAGTCAGTTTCTCCCCTATCAATAAAATTCACGGTTCGATTCTAAAAGATTGCGTTCCTGACTTTAATTCTTGGGGAATTTATAGTACATCGTGTCAGTGTGACTTGAGATATATTGGCCAAACAAAAAGAGCGCTAAGTTTTCGTATCAAGGAACATGAATCTTATGTCCGAAAAGCCGAAATTAACAAGTCTTCAATAGCGTATCATAGTTGGAAGTTTAATCATAATTTTGACTTTGGATAAATGCAAAAATTATCCAAAAAGCTTCTTCCGTGGGTGAATTGGATTTCTTTTCATATTCACAAAGATTTAGCATGTTTAGTGAAGGATTTTAAGTCCAATCCAGTCCTTCCTAACGCTTTTAAAATTCTAATAATATAATACTTGGTTATTATTTTTGCCGGTAGATGGTGTTGAGTCTTCGCGCATGGTACTACCGAAAGGTTTAAAATGCCGTTACAGCGGTTGCTTTCTCTTTCTAGTAATTTCGTTCTCCTGATGAGGAGGGACCTGTAGCTGCCCTCGAAATAGATTGAGGATTTTAATAAATGTACGCGAAATACAAGGTTGTTATTGCGATTTTGATTGTCACATTGGCGTGTTTCTCTTCTATTCTACCTTTTGGCATGTTAAACTTCTTCAGTAGTTATAGAACCAAATTTCTTTTCCTTGTTTCTGCAGTTATATGTGAACGTAAAAATAAAACTAAGAATTCGTATTAGCTTATGAAAATTATTACTTAGAGAGAGAAATTGGTTGATAAAGTCACTTATAATAGAAGAAGCTAAGTTGATGTTAGATGAATTTTTAAGTTCAGTTAAATACAGTTCCTTTTCAGTGGAGTCCATTTGTTTTTCACTGGAACTATCCGAGATATTTTCAGCGGCAACAGGTGGCCCTGACCACCAAATGTCAAGAGATTTGAGATCAGACGGATCAACACCGCGAGATATTAGATCAGCATGATTTTCACTGGATGAGATATGTTTCCACTGATAGTTTGATGTAAGAGATTGCATTTTAGACACTCGATTTCCTGCAAAAGTTTTGAGCTGATGAGGGGTTGAATTTATCCAGGTGAGAGAGATAGTTGAATTTAGGGAAAAAATGATTTTTGTTGACAAGTTGTGAGAGTAATAAGCAGGAAGATAGCTCCAATCGCCGAACAAAAATTGTCTTTAAAGGCGAAACTCTTGATTTGCTGACAAGCAATTTAATTGTTAGAGAAGAGTTTCCATTATAACTTCGAAGATAAACAACTGCTCCATACGCAACAATGGATGCATCACAAAAGCCTTGTAAGACAACGAATTGAGGATCAACACTCAAGCTGTGTCTGTCAATTCTAATGTTTTCAATTTCCTCTACGGTGTGAACAAAACGGTTCCAATCTTTTCTCACTTGATCAGTAAGTTCATCATCCCAGTTAATTTTCTCTAGCGAAAGCTTCTGCAGAAATATCTTGGCCTTAGTTATAACAAGTAAAATAAATACGAATGGGTCATAAAGTTTGGCAATAGTTGATAAAACTTCTCGCTTGGTATACACATTTTGCAGTTTTACTGAAACTTTAAAAACAAATGTATCTTCTTTCGAATTCCAAACCATACCTAGTGTTTTAGTAGAAGATTCTTCAGTTTGGACAAATAAATGCTCTTCGGAGTTTTGATCTTCTATTTCTAGAAGCTCATCACAGTTAGAATTCCATTTATGGAGAGTCATGCCACATGAATGAAACATTTTAATTAACTGATCTTTAAGAACTTTACATGTTTTGATATCTTGGCTGCCGCTTATAATATCATCCATATATATGCTAAAAAGTGCACCTTCGGCAACTAAGGGTAACTTAGTAGATTCGTCTAAAGCTAATTGTTTTATAACTCTTGTAGCTAGAAATGGTACACATTTGGTACCATAAGTTACTGTATTCAATTTCTGCATTCTGCAGGAGACTCATGCTCTGTGGATTTCCACATAATTCTTAGCAGATCCCTCTGGGCTGGTTGAATCAAAATTTTCCTAAACATTTGTTTAATATCAGCTATTAAAACTATTTTATGCTTTCCAAATCTTAGCATAATGTCAAAAACGTCTTCATGTACTTTTCCAGCCAGAAGAATATCATTCAAACTTCGAATAGAAGTGGTTGGCGCTGACCTGTTAAAAATCCCCCGAAGTTTGGTAGAAGTTTTCTCAGCTCTAAAGACGCCATGATGTCACAAATAATAAATTATGGGGGCCAGATAATCTTCGGTTACTTTCTGCATATGACCTAATGATTCATATTCTTGAAGAAACTCATAAAGCTTAGGCATATCAGGATTTTTATTCAATCTTCTAACTGTTTGTTGCAGTCTTTTTACAGCTAAAATTCGTGAATTACCTAGAGTATTTAATTCTTCTTCCTTGATAGGCATCTGAAAGACGAATCTACCCGTACAATCCCATTTGTAAGATTTTCGAAAATAGTTTTCACAGAATTGTTCTTCTGAACCTAAGGGTTAATTAACGGAAATTTCTTCTATTTTCCAAAACTTTCTTAAAGTGTTATCAATGGTTTCCGAATTAGTTGTTAAAAAACAACATTGTTTACGGATATCTGAAACAATTGATCCGCTAGCAATCAAGCCAAATACGTAATATTAATATTAAATTTTCAGATACACATTTTCTACCATCCTTTCTTATTTGATAGAAAAGTTCAGACCCTAATATCATATCTATATTTCCAGGGATATCAAAATTTGGGTCGGCTAATGTAGAACGATTTGGCATCCTTAATATTTTATGTTCAGGATGAGGACCTGATGAAGGAATTAAGTCTGTAATTTTAGGTACGACGAGAAAGTCTATTACTGAAGTGAAAGAAGAGTCATTATTACTAATAAGAACGTCATTTATTTTCCATTTGATATCCATCGCATTTCCATTTAAACCATTAACAGGAATATTTACCTTATGTTTGTTAAGACCCAGAGAAGAAGCGAATTGCAAGGTCATAAAATACGATTGAGATGCACTATCAAGTATAGCTCTGCCGCCAATATAATCATTCCGAATAGGTGACCAAACGTTAACCATGTCTGTAGAAAGTAAAACTGTTTTGTTATTTTATTTAAAGAGGCAAAAGTCTTTACCACCTCAGTTAGGCTTGGATTTTTATTACATCTGTCGAACTAGGGTTCTTTATGCTTTACGTATTACAAGCATCTGCAATCTCTGAAATAGGAAGATTTTTCGACGAAACTCCGTGTTTCAAAAATAGCGGCCATCTTAATTTCACCAGAAATCTATGATAATAGAAATAAATTTACGACTATTATATACGATTTTAAAAGAAAGAAATATTAAGGAATGATTAATGAAAATGAGTAAGGTTAAAAGGATGTAATTTAAAAAACTATGCCGGAAAATCTCACCTTTGCTTGGCTTTCCCAAATGTAAGATACCTTTGCATGGTATCTTACATTTTTCACAACAAGCTTTATCCTTCAATAATCCACAATCCATCAAAATCCTCTGAAAAGTTCATAGTCTTTTGTTAGTTCATACATAAAATATCTGTTTGGAATGCCTGGCTTTCCCAAACTTGTTTGAAAACTCCCACCTTAAATTTTCCTTTAAAATCTCTCGATACTTAATTACAACATCACTAACAGCAGGATTAGAGCAATCCATAACTAAATGCAAAAATCTGATCTCCAAAACAGTATTCTCCACAATATCTGAGCGTTAAACATTCGCCGAAAATAGTGTTACGAATTTTTTGTAGATAGTTAATTTTAGTACAATTCTAATTTAAAAATATTGTATTTCCCCGTGAAATGCAGCGCGAGATAAATTTTAATAATTGACATAAAATCTAATTAGCCTTAACGTAAAAATAGAAAACAGTACGCTGTAAATGTTGCTGTTTTGGGAACTGACAACTTGTTTGCCTACAGTGTCAGCCTGTTTGCTGGCCATGATACCTGCTTGGGCTGTAACCCAGAATAGGTGTGGAAGCACGTGCTCTGGAATTGCCAGTAGTAATCTTTGAAACTGTAGAACTGATGAGCTCCTGCTACAGTCCACATATTGCTTCTAGAAGAAAGTTTAGTCGGAATAGATAAAAACCAACTTTAGAGAAGTCGTAAATTTAAGAGCTGCTTTTATGGCCGTGAGCTCTGGCTGAACTCAATTTGCATTTCCATACTGGAACCATCCCTATACCCAAGTCAGACTCCAGAGCTGTAAGAGGAATACAGTTGTTTATGTTGTAATAAGCAGGATAACAGGGTTATGAGTTGAATATATGTTAATAATCAGTATGAATTTGTACATGATTCCTTATGATGACTGTCGGTGTTAATCGGAATACTTTGGAAATAGTAGCCTCTCTTATAGCGAATACTGGTGTTGTACGAAATGTGTGACAAATCATGAAGAGGAAATGCCTGTGCATTGTGAATAGGGCTAGTGCCACATGAGCATTTAGGATTGCTCCCCCGAACAGAAGTCCCATATGCAACGATCCTTTTTACACATTGCGATGCCAATAAAGCGTAGAATCTTCGAGGATGCATTCGCAGTTGAAGACGTTGTTCAGGTGTAATGTGACTTATTCGTTGCTTGCTTGAGGAGAGGCAGCAATGACAGTCGGTCATCGATAGTCTCTCTCGGATATTTAAACTGTGAGACTGTCCTAACTTGAGAGCTGAACATTTTTAATGCTGGTGCACGTTGCCGATGAAGTCCTTTGTTAAATTCCAGTGCAAACTTTGATATTGCCAATTTGTGCTTTTTTGACTAGTTAGTGAGTATGTCAAGCATATCTGGAATTTTTTTACCGCAGTTTTAAGAATAACATGTTTCACGATGTCAAAGACATTTGCGTAACTTTGCTTTAAGGAATGTCTTTGTATTCTGTAAAAACTGAATTGGTCACCAAGTTCCATAAGTTAGGGCCGAGACAGAGGCTTTTGGTGCAACCTCTGCTGAAGCGACGCTTCACTGTTACATGATATGTAGTAACTAGTACGTTTCTATCGTTGAGAGAGCTTGCTATGATTTGTAAAGCGTTTTCGGACAGGAGACTTGTTTAAGGCTATCTAATATGTCAGGTGACCTAATAGCCTTAGTGACTGAGTGATGATTAAATCATAAGAATTATAATATGATCTATCTATATGATCAATTATGAATGTTTGAAATATAAGAATAAAATTCGTTCAAATACTTAACTGAGACGTGATTAGAGGATGCCAGTCTATATGACTCTGATAGTCCTGGATCATTCTGGGTTTTTAAAATCAAAGCTACTTCTGAGGTCTTGGACTTAATAAAGTAGTGACATAATCTCTTTAATGTTTGGAGAAGATGAGGGTACAGTTAGAAAAGCTATTTGAATAACACCTTTGTCTATATCAGGGATTTCCAGCCTTTTTTTTTTTTTTTTTTTTTGCATCAATACCTTTTAAAGTTGACCAACGGCCGAGTGGTAAAAGCCGCTGAGCAGTGATATTTCAGTCCGTTCGCATCCCTACGAGAACAGACTGGTTGTATGGGCATTTTCGTGGTTTTCCCCATATGTAACGTGGATTCGAGCCAGTTTCCCTGAAAAAATCCTCCACAGGGCAACCCTCCTTTCCGTGCAGTAATTAGTGGTGGAGCACGTAATAAATAAAAGAAACCCCTTTAATGACGAATGCATTTTTTCATCCACCCCCTTACATTTTTCTCTATAATATAAAGTGTGCAATATAATCATAATATAAATAGCTGCATATAAATAAATTAAAGATAACAAGATTGAAGAAAGAATAGATTAAGATTACGAAAGAAGGTTTTGATAAAAAGTTTGCTAGATTTATGCTTAATTATTTTTTTAATTAGTATTTTTAATTTTACGAATATAAACACATTTTCGAAAACAAAACCTCTGATTCTAATTGCGCAACAGTTCGATTTGAATTGATGTGATGGCTGTGCTTAATGAACTGATGCAAGTTTTTTAATATTTGGCATTCAACTGCTTAAGTTTTAAATAACCTCATTCAAAAATATTCGACCTATTTTTTGTTTCCTGCTCTAGTTTTACATTCTTTGTATTTTTTTTTTGTTGTGTTTTTCTGTGTTCTTTTCCTTTACTTTTTTATACTGCGCAAAAAATTTATACATTTAATGAAAAATATCATTAATTTTTAAAATGTATTAAATCATATTAGCGTATTTTCAATCTTATATTTATTTTGTGATTTCTACCTTCTTACATGATACACATTTATATCAATAATCAATTAACTATCAAATTTATTAATAATTTTTTTGTAATTAATGGGATGCAGATTATGCTCATCTATTTGCCCATGCATATTCGACTATCGACCTCTTGGTCAATATAGACACCTTTTAAAATTTCATTGACCCTCGTCTCTACCGAACCCAATAGGCACTCCTGGTCTAGACCAGTGCTCCGCAACCTTTTCTCCCCTGCGACGCACCAAAAAATCTTTCTGGAATTTCGTGGCACACCAAAGAGTTCCGAATTATCAAGGAAGTGCCGAAAAAGTTCAAATGCTGACACACTTACAATCACACACACAACAGTGAAATATATAAAAACATTTAAAATAGACATTATTAAGGAAAAAAAATTGTCATTGTGTATTAAATACATGATAAAAAATTGCAAAATGTCAAATACATGTATTTGATTGCGGCACACCTATATCCTACTCATGGCACACCGGTTGCGGAGCACTAGTCTAGACCACCTAGCCCAGGAGACATTTCACATTGAGTGCGCTTATTATGATCTTCAGTTCTTCCACGATGGGAATGGGCTGTATACGATTTCTGTTTAGTGAAAAGGTTGCTCTGAGTTTGAAGTAACATGTCTGTCTCCGGATTATCTTCTTTGAATAATTATTGAAGATTTGATTGATGATATTACGCTCGAGCTGTATTCCGGTAAAATTAAGAGGCTGAGAGTAGTGGAACGGAATACTTCGCCTCAAGCTGTTTGGTTTGCAAAATTGTTCACTGCAACTGTTTGAGAACAGTGACGACGCCAAGCATCATATTTGGTCTTCATGGGCAATCTTTTATATGCAGCTACTGAGAGTTAAAAGGTCAGCAGGAGGAAGGCACGATGCATCGCGTCTCTCGCAGCTTGTGCTTTGCGACGAACAGCTTTTAGTTTATTCATTTTTGCTTCGAGAGCTGGTGCCTACCAACAAGTCATTGAATTAGGTTTTGGTCTTCTATAAGGAAGACAACCGTTATTGTTTCTGCCAATTATTAGTATAAGCTGTCTTGGTTACTGGCTATGGCACAGTTACCTAGTGAAAGTATGAGAGAATTGTGATGATAAGTAACCTCTAAATGTATTATCATATCTGGGAATGTAGCGTTTTCTTGAGTTTATAGCCAATATGTTAGGTGAAATTATAGAATATTACTCTGTGATCACCTTGGCAGGATTAACTCTATACTTGCCTGTTACCTACAGAAAGAGCTGTATGAGCAGTTGGATCTAGCCATGCTTTTACACTTGTCATCAAGAAAATTTGTGGATTGCCTGGTTGATTAAAAACACTAGTATATGCTGATAGGAATTCCACTGCTATCGCAGTTCTTGAATATATTCTTCAGAGAATATTCTATATGCATATTTAATTATATTCATATAGAGCACTGTTTGCCCTGAAATCTTTCGTTATTATTGCCAAATGAGATTTGATACCTAGCTGATTTCCATTCATTTAAAACTTGGTTATATCCACATTCAGGGAGTTATATTATAAGTTACTTTTAATATGCCTCTTCTTCTTTCCCGAAGGATAGTAACTGACAGCTCAGTTGGGAAAAACAAGAGGATTGGGTGGCACATAATATGCTATTGTTTCGAGCATATATTTTGAAGGGTAGCTTCAAAACGAATGTAACATTTTTTAACAGTATAACTTTTTTGTAAAAGTGTAAAAAAAATTCTGTAAACTTTATATCAAAATTTTGTATCCAAAGATATTGTTTTTAAATAAAAGCCGCTAAATGAGCTGGGAAACCTGAAAGTTTTTCGGACGCAACAGATGCTCATTCTGTGGTTTCCCGTACAGCTTATGTAGAAATTTCATATTGCATTTGCATCGAGCTAGTAAATCTGTGGCATTAAACTTTGCACATCTGGAACACTGGAAAATCAATTTGCAGGAATTGTACTGCTATTGAGCAATGGGACTTTTGAGAATTGTTGTCTGAGCTAAATGACTACTGAAATTCTACTGGCTCAGGTGAACTTATGCATTGCTCGTTTGTACGTAAAACATGCTTATGCGCAAGCAAAATGTCAGTTTGTAGTTTATTCGTGACTGGATTGCTCACAGTTAATATACTGTTTCTTATGGCATCGCAGAAATCCGCTGTATGCATATCTCCGCACTCTCGAATGGTGGTAGGGGAGGTACAGTTGCAAATATAGTGGCTCAATTGCAGCCATTTGGACACCTTCCACCTTCTTTGATTCGAATACGTAGAGATAGCGTTGCTAAAAGCTGTATACTATTGTTGATTATTTCCTAAAGTTTCAGTTTATGGGATCTTTCTCTGCACACCACAGGTAATTCGTCCGCCTTGTAACTCTCACTTCTTCCCCAGCAGTATGTAAGTTTCCTGGGTAAATTGCACTGGTAATCTAAGCCTTAATATTGTCTGGAGATTTAACAATATGATCTTAACTACGAGGACATGCTCCAGACAAATGTCTGACAATTGTTGTGCTTTTCTACATTAGTGACACTGGGCTATAGAGGATTGATGCGGCGGTTTGCTACATACATTTTGCACTGTGGTACCGATGAGAAAAGGAAAAAAGGTGTGTACTCTTTACTGTTAATAGATGTAGGTGAGGAGCAGTTCTACAGCGGGTGTTTACATACTTTTAGAACAATTTCGATAAAGAATTAGAAAAAGCTAATGTTTTGGAATAAAATTTTATGGCAACAGCTTATTCTTTAAAATGAGAAAAACCTTTTGCATCTTGTAAATTATTCTTCTTTCAAAATGTCGCATGCAAACAAGCTGTGGATTGAAGAAAATGTTTTTGCGATTTACGATGAGAAATATTCCTATTCCATAATTCGGAAACGTTGTGGTATTAAAATTTAGAAGTGAAAAATAAGCAACATTATTAACCGGAAAAGTAAAAACCGTGAATCATTATTTCTGCATGGAAAGAAAGCTCCAAACGAATAAGTGAAAAAGGTACGTACTGTTTCTAATGTTTTTAATGTTAAATCGTTCGTAACAAGAAAAAAAAATCTGCTGACACAGAAATCAATTGCAAAGTCTTTAAATACATATGTAGCAACAATAAATAAAATAATAAACTAAGATTTACAACTTAAAATCACTAATAAACACAATGTTCACTAGCGTTTGTGGCTCAAAGCAGAAAAATTTGTAGAACCTTTTATGAAAGCTACTTAGCAAGGTATAAATGGAAATACCTTGCCATCCCTGGTGAAGCCTAAATGACTGCAATGCAAAGAAAGCTTCAGTAAAGTTTTTATGATTGTAGCAGGATCGTCACATAATAAGAAATTAAGAATTAGAAAAGTGAACAAAATGTTAAAAATCAACTCGGCGTACTGTCAAGAGAAAGTTTTACGTCGATATTAACAATAGTTTTCCATTTCTTTACATCACTGACCTTCAAAAAGTGAAACTTCATGAAGATAAAGCAACAAGTCATACTTCGAAAAATACCACTGCATTCCTTGAAAAAAATCCAGATACAAGTACTGCATTTGTACCTTTTCAAAGTATTTCGAAAACGAGAGCTCTTCCTAAACGCAAACACACAACGATTGACAAACTCTGGAAAGCAGTGGAAGAAGGACGAAAATCGACTGAGATTTTGATCATTATAAAATAATTACTGGACACGGACGCTTCCAGGCGTACCTGGAAAGATTTAATTTGCAAAATAATAGTCTTCGTATTTTTTGTAGTGTTGAAGGCAATGCAATTTATCTTGTCGAAGACTGCGTATGATTGCGATAATTGAGATTAAAGATCTGCATATTAAGGAGATTAAAGATCTTATGTCCCACTGGAAATTTTTATGGTCACAAGAAGTCACTGGAAGAAGAACATTTATCTATTTATCCCTCCCCTCACGTAAATTAGTTTCTACAAATAGTGCAATGACTTACCTTCTGACAGCTCACAAACATTTTGTGGCCTACTTACTTCGTTTTGGGCTATAAAATACAGACAGTCGCATTTGTGGCTTACCAGGTACATTTGACAACTACTTGTTTCAGTGTCAAATAACCAAAAATCTTTATTTTTGGCCCTATACAACAAACAATGCTCGTGAATGATTTCAGCAGATTCTCAGGAATAAATGTCTTCGCCAGAAGTTTCATACTCTAATGAACTGTTTATTATAGACAGCGAAAATCTCAAAGCAGTATAATTCTCCTTTTTATTTACATTTTTTAAACCTATTAATGTTATTAACGTAAGTAGTAGTCACATAAGTGGCTTATAATCTTAATGATAATAGTTTTACTTTTGAAATATTATGCTATTGCATTTTTTAAATATAAAAGTCGCTAAAGGAGCAGAAAAAGCTGAAAGTCTTTCAGACGGAACAGCTGCTCATTCTGTAGTTTCCCTCGTATTATTGCTACATGTTAGGAAAAAACATGATAATATAAAGGAATTCTATTTCCTCATGAGAGAGTTTAGATGTACAAAGGATTTGATGAATTTATGAATAAATGGCAAGAGAATAAAGCTGGGAATTTTTTTTTTTGAGGATTTTAACTGTATTTTGGATTTAATCTATGTTGGGTGTGCTGAGTTAACCATGAGGCCGATTATTATTGGCCAGGAGGGTTGCAGCACACTCGTATATTACATCACATTACACTGTATTACCCCTGAAAACCTTACGAAAAGCCTTTCTACCGTGGAAATCACGATGCATAATCCAGAAGTAAGGATATCAGATCGAACACTTTGGGAAAAATACTCTTTACATTTCAAGTGTTTATTAAACGGCTTAGAAATCGTTCTAAAATTTGCAAACACCCTCTGTATTTGGCCTTGGAAGTTTGTAAGAGATAGTTCTTGTTCTACGACAGGTCAGAGTGAAGGGCGCGTACTTAGCGTTTCTGATGTCAGCGTGAAGAGCACCTCGGGGGGGGGGACGGATCCAAAGATTTCCTACCTCTCTTTTCATGCGGCACAGATACTATGCTTTACAAACATCTAGTCTTTTTCGGGATTTCAACCCGGTGTCAACGATACAGTAGCCAGAAGCGTTAACCACTATATCGAACAGAGCAGCTTTTTTTTTTGCGACGCAAAAGTCATCTTTCAGGAATTTTGCATTGGAAGAATTTTGCATTGGAAGAAGACCTTAGCAGTATTTTGATATGGTTTGCTGGAAAATTTTAGTTAATGATATCTCGGATAATTTTGATCTTGTGAGGATAGAATGTTTATATATTTTAGATTTTTAATTTTGATTATTTTGCCTTCTGAAAACGTTTTCTTCATTCTTACTTTTTCTTTTTTAAAGAGCTATGAAAATATTTAAATTTCACATTTTTTTATTGAATGATTAAGTCTTGGTCTTAAGGTCAATCTAACTCTATTCATTTCTTAAACAGAAATCATGTGACAATCCAGGGCTGGTTTTATTAACGAATCTACATATACCAAGATATGGAGGCGAATTTCTTTTCGGAAATCAACAAAACGTTCAAGCCTTCCAATTTTTAAAGACTAGTTACATATTGTTTAATTCCATATTAAATAAACAATATTTTACTGCTGTAAATAGATATACCGTGACACTTTTCATGACAATTACATCTCTAAGACGACTAAATTGCAAAGAAGAAAAATTGTCTTAGAGAAGTTCATTATATATCAGCAAATTCTAACACAATTCCAGAAGATTTTGTCTTTTATGAAGGTTACAGAGTAAAAGAGGTAAATATAATACCGATGTTTGTTTATGTTCTCAAAATATTGATTATTTTCAAAGATGTAATTTTAGGAAGAAGGTGGATAAAAGGTTTGACTGTGCTATACACGGCATTGTATAGAAAAGTGAAAGAAGTAATTTTTTTTTCTGCCTAGGTGTTTCATACACTTACGCCTGCCGTTTAAATCGTGCAATTTGTGTTTGGCCCATCTTATACAATTCACTTCTTATTACATCAGACTGAAGATATATCTTTTAAATGACATGCATGCAGCATAATACATCCCTTAGAACGTCTTTTTTTAAGGATTTAAAAGGTGTTTGAAGAGTTCATAATTATTAAAGGTAAATAATTGCATGGAAATAAGGAAGACATGTCCTAATTTAAAGCTGTGAAATTTTAAATGAGCAACGCTATTTAAAAGAAAGGGTCTTAGAAATCAGTCACTTTTGGACGGGAGGAGGATTTCGTGATGCCTGAGACTATAGAAACACGTAACACTAGAAAAAATTGAAAATTACTTACTAGACAAGAATAATTTATGTAAAGGAGGTTTTTTCGTATGGCCTTTCTAGTGAATGTAATGTGGAACGCAAAAGATCCAAAATAATCGAATCTGAGGGTAAAATATTCCCATTATTTTTGTTTAGAATATGCAATTTTAATTGGAACATTATTGAATTCTGTTCAGGCATTTTAAAGGGTGGTTCAGTGAAAATCGAAAGTGATACGTATAGAAATTCAGGTCTAAGTGCTTGCGTTTTAGCAGTTAAAGGTGATGTCTCCTAGGATAGTAAGATGGAAATAAAATAGCCTAAGGATTTTAAACTATGCAGTTCAGGAAAATAATAATTTCTGCTTGGCGTTTTTTTGTTTTTGATATTTTTTATTTATTTGTTTTCTTATGTAGTACAGTAAATTGTAAGATCATGAAAATATTAAGGAAAATAAGTTTTTGGAATCTTACTAGATCTTCGAATCTTCTTTTTTACTGTCTGCTTAATTCATAATTATTATTTCAGTTTATTTGATGATACTTACCGCAAATTACACTTGTAGAATTACCACACGCTCACACCCAAACCCACAAGGATTCCTAAATACTTGTGGCTCTTATGGAATCATTCAAATAATGGAAGAGTTTACCCGTTTCCAGACTACGACTTCGTTTCTTTCACTTGCTTTTATATTAAGGTACTTGACAAAAATAAATATATCATAGATCAATAAATATACACAAATAAAATATCATAATTATTTTAAATTGTAATTAGATCGCTATAAGAAGCACTTTCAAACGGCAGATAATAATTTCACAATTTCTATATTATTCTAAGGTGTCAAAATATTGTTAAGAAATATTATAGCTCATTTTGCTACACTGATGAGCAATGTACGACCACAAGTTAAAAGATATTAAATTCATGATGTGGCTGGTAACGTTTCATCTATTTCAGATGCTAATGTTCAAGTTTTTCTTTTTCAATGCGGAAAAAACGTTGGCAACTATTTGCGATAAAATCTTTTGTAGAGGGGAAGAAAACTTTTTTTTTAATTGTAATGATCTGATTTACTGGGAAGATACTTTCAGCAATTTTTTTCTTACAAAGTTTTTTTATACATTATGATAAGATTATAATTAACAGTATATAAACAGTATTATAATTAACAGTATATATTCAAGCCCAAGTGGAGGCTTTGCTGTACGCCCTGAGAAAGGAGCCAACTGTTAAACTCTTATTTTGAATAATAAACGGTAATTAATCCTTCTTGACTTTACATTTTGGTTCCTGAACTAAAACGATTATTTGCTTCTTTAATTCCTACACATTTCTTTAGGCTCCTACACATTTTGCTGTTAGATAAAAGGGTGGAACCTCGAGGTTTAATTTTAACTCGAGGTTTAATCTTAGCATAATTTTTTATTAAATAAAAAATTATGCTAAGTTTATTTTGTTAAAAGTCAAAATTACACAAAAAATTTTTGATTTTTTGAGTAATAATCATATCAGATTAACCTAACCATATGATTTGGACTAATCATATCAGATTACACAAAAAAATTCAATTTTTTGTGTAATCTGATATGATTAGGCCATAAGTTACTTACCACAGAAGTTACTTAGAAAAAACTATGTGATTAGAAGAAACTGAACTGCAGTTATAAATAATATGCTATTCGTAAAAAAGATTAATTCTATGACATAAAAATGACATTTTATAATTTAATAAATTAATACATTCAGCAAATAATATTTCTTTTATGTAAAATGTTCCTTTTATGAATAAATGAAGAGCAGAAACTACATTTAAAACAATTTACATTTACGGAGAGTCAAGCTATTTCAGACATTAACATTAATTTTTCAAGTTTTAGTTGTAAAGAATTATCGTATCTTCCATGCATGCTCTTGCAGTGTAAGTAGTTCACACATCCAGCAGGCGATTAGAAGATCTGTAGTTCGAATCCCAAAGATGGCGCATTTTATTGATAATATTTCCTGGCTTCGAAAAAATCTAAAACTGGCACCCGAATTAAAAATGCTTTGGATGATTACTCGTCATCACCTGATTTATGCATGGGAATAGTATCTGCACTTGCTGCGGAATTCCAAATTGCCATACAGTATTAAAATATACCACCTTTTACGTGTCTTATAAATCCTAGGTTTTTATAAAATTAGAAGCAGAAAATTTTAAGAATTCTTAGGTTTTTTTTTCTTTTCTCCTTCCCCGCACACAAAAAGGGGTCACAGATAGCTCTTGTGCGCTTTTTCTTTACTCAATTAATCTAACCTACGTTTTCAGAAAAAATAAGATTTTGTTTCAAAACGTTTAAGCTTATATTTATTCAACGCATATTAATTTGAAGCAAGCTTTAAAAAGAAAACATACACAGAGGTAATGTTTTTTGTTTTAAGTGGGAAAGAATGTAAGAATGTAAGGAACTATATTACGCTCGGGCGTGCTCTCGTAGTGTAAACGGCAACTAACAATTAATTGGAAGATCCAAGAAACTGTCAGCTTTCCTTTAGTTCTCTGCATAATATTCATCTTCGAACTCATTGTTGATTTATTTCATAACATCTTGTCTAACTGGTCACACGCCGACAGATATATGGAGCATGAATAGAGCTTTTTGAAATGCATTTCGGAAAATGTTTTGATGTGGGAAGATGAAGGAAGGAGCAGAGTGCTTAAGCATACTTTGAAAAAGATACAATCTGAGGGTTTCTTAATTCAGATTGCTGACGATGAGTTTTGAAAGCAATGAGCTTATTATAGCAGCATTAAATCCATTATATCATTCATTAAGTTTAAACTTATTTGATTTGTCCTCAGCTTGCTTTTCAAGATCGACAAACTAGCGGCAGAAGAGTAACGAAGGTGAAGTTGAGCTATTAGTTAACAGTCAAATATGGAACAGTGGAAACTTACAGTGGAAACAGTTTCACTCACTAAGCTGAAACAGCAAGTTCGGTTAAGAAATTAATGATAAGAAGGTCACAAGGCACTGAGTATTAGTCTTGTAATTCTTGTGGAAGATTGATGCCTTATGTTGCGCTATAGAAACTGTTGAATTATTACAGGAATGTGTTACGTAAGAGGTTTAAGACATATTTCCAAGAATGAAACTGAGATCCCTCAACTACGGTGAGCTTAGGGCGCAGCCCGGTCCCCCTGCAAAATAAAGTTTGCCCTATGACCCTATGCGGGCTACGCCAGTTCAAAAAAGCACAAACGAGGGCAACCAGCGGCCCAGCGATGTCCCAACAACCTACAAAAAAAGAAATTATGCGGCAAAAGATTAAAACTAAGCACCAAGAAACCAGGCCCTGAGTCCGAGTAACTAAACAGTTAGAAAAAAGCAACAAAAGAAACTCAAAATATACATTCAGCCAGAATTTCAAAATATAGCTGCTGAATGAATTTTCTTTTCAAAACACACAAGGAAAGAAGAGAAACATAAAATAATCACAACTAATCAAAATGGTGTGTTAATAATAATAAAAAATAGTAATAAACACATCACACAAACATCCACACAAACACACAAATCACACAATGCCAATGGCTTCTTTATTATTATTGATAATCTTCATAATTTTATGTGCTATTTCTCTTGCCTTAAATATACCATTTTTCATGAAATCAATGTTCGCTCCACCTATGTGTCTGGTTAACATGTAAGGATCTTAAGTTGTCGTGAACATTGTGAGTTTAAGAGAAAATAATGAGCGGTTTGTTAAAATTTAGATCAGATGAAAGATCTTTTAATATATAGCATTTTAATACTATTTAGCACAGTGTAATAAGTTCATTTTACAGTACGCAACATCCTCAAAATTGATCGTTACAACGCAGTTCGATCATCCATCTTTTCTGAACAACAATCTCTCTCGTTGCCATTCCGTAACAGAGAAACTTACCTCTCATGGAGTTCGATAGTGGCGCGACATTCTCCCCACCTTGAGTTTGGGGATACAAACTCAAAACAGTAATATACTGATAATACATACATACAATTTTGAAATAACAATAACGTACATAATAATAATAGAAATATTTCAAAATATTAGAATGCAAATAGAAATCAATATTTTAGAGTTCAAACACAGAAAGTTCAAAAGTTTGTTTAGAAGTTTATAAATCCAGTCTTTTAACTGGTTTTATTTTTCGTCCTGAACGAGACACGCGAACAGTTTCATTAGAGTCAGTATTAAGCTCAGGATTTTCAGCTACCACTTCCGGAACCTTCTGAGGTTCCGATACGACTTGCTCGTAATTTGGGGTCAATTCCAAAGGATACAGTCGTTGGATTGGTCTTAATATGTTTCCCTTTTTAGTTCGCAGTTTCACAAGTCTGATGATTCCATCTTTTCCTGGAAAGAGTTCCAGTACTCTCCCTAGCAGCCAATGGAGCCTTTTTTTATCATCTGTACCAATTAACACTATGTCACCTACATTTATTTTATCTTCTCTTTTGTTAACTGAAGAACGAAGGAAACCCAGATACTCCCTTTTAAACCTTCGTTTTAGATTTTCACGAACCTTTTGAATATGTCTCCATCTCAAAACAATATTAGTCTTTTCAATTTGATCCAAATCAGGAACATCATTTAATGGAATGTCCTGAAGAAACATTGAGGGGGTCAAGGTCTTCAGATCTTGTTCCTCGGATATGTAAGTTAACGGTCTGCTGTTCATGATAGATTCCCTTTCACAGACGAGAGTCTGCAATTCCTCGTAAGACAAACAGGAGCGTCCAAGATTTTTTCTCAAAAGATCTTTCAAAATCCCAATCAAGCGTTCCCAGAAGCCTCCCCACCATGGAGAGAAGGGTGGGTTAAACTTCCAACGAATTTCGTTGACTCTAAATTCAGTTTCAATTGTAGTCCAATCTAATTGTTTCAGATCATTATTTAGTCCTGTAAAATTAGTACCATTGTCTGAATACATCACAGAAATTCGTACTCTTCTGGTTATAAACCTACGCATAGCTTGGATGAAGTCATTGGTACTCAGTGAAGGTATTAGCTCAAGATGGACAGCTCTAAATACGGCGCAAGTAAAAAGTACTATCCACACCTTTTGTTTAGATTTAGTCAACAGAGGTCCAGCTATATGTACACCTGATACTTGAAAAACTGCTGCTACTTCTGTTCGGTCTTTTGGGAGAGGCGGAAAAGGTACCTCAAGATGTTTTACCTTTTGCCTTTTACATGTTAAGCATTCTTTGATAACACTCCGGACAGTTCTTTTTCCTTTCACTATCCAAAATCTTTCCCGTAAAATATTCAGTAGAGTTAATGTCCCAGCATGCTTGTTAGCAATATGTTCTTGGGCTATAAATCTTCTCACTGCCA
This sequence comes from Stegodyphus dumicola, assembly GCF_044657685.1. Lineage (NCBI taxonomy): Eukaryota > Metazoa > Arthropoda > Arachnida > Araneae > Eresidae > Stegodyphus > Stegodyphus dumicola. The sequence continues at coordinate 240,278,162 of NC_140768.1, read as the reverse complement.
GGTGTTTCGATGGTAGAATTATTGGAGAAATAAAATCTTTCGATTCTTCCTCATTTATCAATCTGGACTTCAATCGTAAAATTCCTTCTTCATCTTCAAATATTAGAAGACCTTGCAAATTTTTTCGTGTTTCTTCATTGGAGTAACATTCCTTTTGTATTACACGGAAAATAGTCCTTTGTGCATTTAACAATTCTTCATTTTGAAGTTCCCTACATTTTCTTAAGTCCTTGGCCTTTGGTTGAAAACGCAATATCCAAGCCATAACCCTAATCATCTTTGAAAATCTAGAGAATCTTCTGGCTAACTGTAATGGAATTGACTCTAGCTCTGTGTTACTAGCAGAGATGACTGACTTTCGTTTCTCTATCTCTACTTCTTTTTCGTTAATATTTACAGCTGACTTTGGCCACTGCTCCTTCGGATTCTTCAACCAGGCTGGCCCTTGCCACCACTTGCGTTTCTGAAGTTGCCTAGGTCCACAACCTCTTGACAAAATGTCTGCTGGATTCTGGTCAGTTGAAATATGGAACCAAGCTTCCGAAATTGTCAATTTTCTAATTTCACTTATTCTGTTTGTAACGAATACCGACCACTGTTCTCGACGAGTTATCCACACAAGAACTGTGGAAGAATCTGTCCAAAAGTAAGTCTTGATGTTGGGAAGTTTTAGAGCTTGCTTCGCAGAACTAAACAGCCTAGTACCTATGGTAGCAGCCATTAGTTCAAGTCGTGGTATAGTAATAGTCTTCGTTGGAGTTATTCGTGATTTGGCTTGAAGTAATTGAACAGTCACTGAACCCATACTGGATTCACTTCTTAAGAAAATGCATGCTGCATAAGCTGTCTTGCTGGCATCGACAAAAGTATGGATACTTAAATTGGATTCCTTCATCACACCTAACCATCTTGGAATTTTTATATTTTTGAGGTATTACAGTTGTTTTCCCCATTTTAAAAAATTCTTTATTTCATCATTCACTTCATCATCCCATGATTCTTTTCTCTTCCAAGCGGCCTGCAGCAAAATCTTAGGCTGAATCATAACAGGTGCAAGGAAACCTATGGGATCAAATACTCGACTAACTAGTGAAAGCATTTTCCTTTTAGTTACTTTTTCTTTTTCATCAAATTTCAAAAATTCGGTGTCTATTTCTAAGGTATCTAAATCTTTGTCCCAAACCAGTCCTAATACCGGTGATGTTTTACTTTCTGAAAATGCAGGAATGCCAGAGCTGCAGGAATGCCATCCTCTGAGATCAAACATTCCTTCTTTCATTACATTAGTTGCAGATTCGATGAATATTTCTAGTTCGTTATTGTTTTGTACACTAGTTACGCAATTATCGACATAAAAACTATCTTGTAATTTTTTAAGAAATTCTTCAGAATATTTTTCTTTCCACGTTTCTTTGGATAAATGATGGTCAATAACCGCCATCAGCAAAAATGGACTACAAGTAATGCCAAATACCACACGGGTGTGACGAAATGTCTTCACTCTACCATCATCACCATACCAAAGAAATCGTAAAAAATCTCGATCTCTTTCATTTAGAGATATCTGTAAAAAAGCTCTTCTGATGTCTGAAATCACACCAATTTCATGTAAGCGAAATCTTGCTAGAATAGACGGAATAGTTTCAATCAAATTAATTCCAGTCTCTAAGCAATCATTTAGAGATGGCTGATTAGAAAGCTTTGCCGAAGCATCAAAAACGGGTCTAATTTTCATGGAAGATAGTGAGGACATTTCCTTAATGACTAGACTATGTGGGAGGTAATGAACAACGGCTAAAGACAACTCCTTTTGGGGAACTTCTTCAATCACTCCTTCCTGCAGCCATTCATTAAAGACTTCATGATACCTTTCACGATATCCGATTTTTTCCAACTTCTTCGTAGTAGATTCGAGTCTTTTCAAAGATAGGTCATAATTGTCAGGTAAGACTGCATGCTCAATCTTCCAAGGCATATCAACCTCGTATCTACCATTTTCTAATTGACGAACTGTTTCTTGGAAATGAACCATAATAGCTTTTCTTGACTCTTCTTTAGTTTTTTGTTCAACAGGATCTCGGATACCCAATAATTCTAAGTCCCACAACGATGAAATAGGCAGGTCTTCTTGAGATAACATAGAAACTATAGTCATATTTACATTGTGCTGATGTTCAGATTGAGGTACTTTACCCAACAAAGTCCAACCCAATTTTGTTTCTATAGCCACTAAACCTGTTCTTAGTTCTTCTCGTTTGCCAGTAAATAACTTCCCTGCAACGTCTGCCCCTAACAGTACTTCAATAGGGCCTGGATTCCCTTGGGTATCGGTTAAGCGTATTCCCTTATTTCCTAATTCGCGAATCCAAGAACCGTATCTTATGCTTGAAATATCATTACAAATAACATCATGGTCTACAGCATCTAATTTACACGAATATTTACCATCAAGGCTACTCAAATAAATCTTGTAACATTGATGTTTATAAATTTCAGTTTTCTCTTTTTTCTCATCATTTTCCTGGTTATGCATTTCACTAGACTTATTACATTCAAGACTAGGACAAAAAAATTTCAAATGCCTTTTTGAACAAATCTGACACTTGATCGACACTGGTTACTGAGGTGATCTTTAACCAAGCATATTCTGCATAAACCTTTCTTTTTTACCGCAGACATTTTTTCATCTAACGGAATATAAAACGCCTTTTTACAATTACGCGTTTTATGATCTTTTAAACAAAACGAACAAGAAGGTATTGCTTCATGATTCATCAAATCCGACGCGGAAGGAATATTTTGGCTAGTTGCCAAGTGCTTACGATCAGACTTAGAAAAAATATCCGCTCTGCTTAATTTTATTTTTTCTTCTGACTGAACTTCGCTTTTCAGAAATTCAATTATTGCATCAAGACTCGAAATGTTTCGTTCAGATTCAGTAATTTTTCGTTGTCTTTCAAACGATCGCAATACGTGAATAGGAATAGCACTTTCCACAAGAGGATATAAAATTGTTCTACACTGATCAGTCGTTACACCAAGACTGCTCAGGGCTCTAAATTGTGTTGAAAGTTTGTTATACAAACTACTCAAAGAATCCTGCTTCTTTTTCGCTGCGTTATCCAAAACAAGTTTTATTAACCCTCGAACATAAAAATCAATTAAAAGTTCTTTACGGCCATATCTCTCAGTAAGGCTTTCTATAGCCAAAGGATAATTTTCGTTCGTTACCGGAAAAGATTCTACAATATCTCTAGCTTCTGATTTAATTTTTGTTGACTGTATCAAATAATGGAATTTGTCTGCATTCGTTAAGTTATTATTTTCATGTATGTTTTTAAACTGATTCCAAAACGTAAGCCAATTTTTTAAATCACCTGCGAACTTATAAAGTTCTACTTTCGGTAGGCGTTGGCACAAAGTTTTACATGTATTTTCATCAGTAACTAATTTCTGACTACTCTCTGACGATGTATTTTGGATTTCGTTTAATTTACTCTTAATATTATCTAGAAATCGTTCCGATTTTAACTGTATCCTAACAGCCTTCTCTCGATAGTCCTCTGTTATTTCAAATTCTGTTTCGAATTCTTTATCATCAGTTATAGTATCTAAATAAGCACTGTGCGTCAATTCTAATGTTTCTGCCTTTTTCTTGAACAAATAAAAACACATTTCTGCTTCTTCAGAATCAACATTATCATCATTTAAAAGTTCATCTAGTCTTTTATATGCTTTAGTAAAAGCTGAACGTTGCGCAGTTTTGTTTCTTTTCATCACTTCCATTTTGTCATAAAAGTTTAAAATATTCAGATAAAAATTAGGCAAGAAAAGTATTTTAAACTTCAGTAAAACAATAATCAATAACTTCAAAACGGAAGTATAAGGTAATCAACTTACCCTATCTATTCTTTCATCCAACATGTTTCCAACAAACACGCCCACCCGGGGGCGCCAGAAATGTCGTGAACATTGTGAGTTTAAGAGAAATTAATGAGCGGTTTGTTAAAATTTAGATCAGATGAAAGATCTTTTAATATATAGCATTTTAATACTATTTAGCACAGTGTAATAAGTTCATTTTACAGTACGCAACATCCTCAAAATTGATCGTTACAACGCAGTTCGATCATCCATCTTTTCTGAACAACAATCTCTCTCGTTGCCATTCCGTAACAGAGAAACTTACCTATCATGGAGTTCGATAGTGGCGCGACATAAGTTTATTAACGTTTATTTTATTTTAAATCTTTACTATCACTTCTTATTTTCTACTTCCGGCCAGAATTATAAGCGTTAACGTATTTATGCAAAGTTTGTCTGGCGAACGCCAAGTATTTAAGTTGTAGCTTTTTGCCGAGCGAGAGAGAGGAAGCAGTTAGTCGAAGCACACCGCTTACCTTAGAAGTTTTACTCAGTTGCTGGTTGCCTTCCAGGCCAGAGGTTTTAATCCTCTTGATAATTTTAAACGTATTGTAGTGTTCACAGTTCTCTGTACTACATACGGCTTCCTGTTAATATAAGGCCAATCTTCCACGTTTATTATTTCAAAGCCAAATTAGAGTTTAGTTTTATTTTTATATTTTTACGTTTAGACCACAAGTAGTGGGTCTTTGTATTCCGAAGTACGGAAGTTATTGTAAATAGAGAAAAATAAAGGGTTTTGTATACCCTTCTTGTGTATCCTGTCTACTTCCCACAGTTATTGAACATAGCTTTAGTAAGCTCTCTGTTCCGAGTCAGGTCCTTGCATGTTCCCGAAGAAAGTAAGACGGAACATTGAACCTGATAGTGGCGCCCAACGAAGAAGAATAACCATGGCCGAGTTTCAAGAAGAACCTGTGCTGCCTGCAGAAGCGGCTCAGAATCCAGAAATGCCAGCTGCCGCCCTGGAAGGATTTGGTTACATCGTCCAGACCATGCGCGCTTCGATGAAACCAGAAGCAACATTTAATGGAAACTCACCGGTAATCACCGGTAACCAGTTTTTTGGAAAAATTGGATGACCACTTCATGCTCTACCCCGTGCACGAATTTCAAAAAGTTACCTTAGCAACCAGCGCTTTGAGGGGCCAAGCGCTTAACTGGTTCAAGTGTATAGGCAGAAGTCTCTTGGGTCAAGCAGGAAGTCCCAACTATACTTACGAGAATTTCAAGACTGCCCTAGTAAAAGCCTTCCCTGTTGTATAGGATCGTGCGAAATTAGAAACGGAACTTTTCAGTATATATCAGCAAAGAATCGAAAATCTCTCAAGCTTTATTTTAAGAAAAATTCACCTCTTCAAACTCTTGTATGGAAACCGTCCGGATCCTGAGATAATTCAAGTTATTTTGCCGAGGTTACTGCCCCAAGTGCAAGACTTTATTGAATTAAGAAATCCGACTACACTGGAAAAGTTATTTGAGCTAGCAATCCAGTTTGAAAGTAGAAGAACGGTGGACATTGAAAGAAGACGCCAATATCAACAGCGAAACCAATTTGGTGCGCCAAGACTACGGTGCGCCAAGACTTCTGAAGCACACGGCTACGGAAGCAAAGCGAATCAATGGGCAAGGAAACCCGAGCATTCAAAAACAGCCGGCGAACGTCGACAGTTCAATAGCAATCCAGGAAAAAAGTCTCAAGGCCAGTGGAAAAAGAAGGAAAGCACGGAAATGAAAAATAATTTAAACTAAAACGGATTTCTGCTGACGGGAGGGTGCGGAAATCCGAAGGCCACGAAAACCCCTCTTCCTTCAAGTTAAATACAGTAATGGTAAAAAATTTGACTCTTCCGAAGATTGAAGTGTTGGTGAATAATATCCCAGCCACCGCACTCCTGGATACAGGCGCGCAGTGTTCCTGTGTGCAGAAGATTTTTTTAGGAAGTATTTTCGGAAATACCGCATATATAATTTGGATAATACGACAGTGTTAGCGGCGCAAGGAGAAAAATGTAAGTGTATGGGTAAATTACCGCTATACGTTCGTATCAAGGACGAACAAGTAAAGATTACGTTTTTTATAGTAAAGAATTTGCAAGCACATATCATCATAGGGATAGATTTTCTTTCAGAGGTAGAAGCAACGCTGGATTTTAACGAAGCGTCCCTTAAGCTGACAATGAAACCAGCTCGTGGAGAAAAGGCTGAACCGCCGATGTTAAATCTTGACCACTTGCCTAATGAAGAGCAACAAAGAATCCGACAAGTGGTAAGTGAATTTGCTTCGTTATTTAGTGATATTCCAGGATTTACTCAGGTTACTAACCATAGTATTGACACCGGAGATTCAATGCCAGTTCGCCACAAAGCATACCGGTATGATAAGAATAAGGAAAAAAATTATAGAATGGCATATCACCGATATGCTACGTAAAAAGATCATAACGCCCATCTCAAGTAGTCATGCTAGCCCGGTGGTTTTATGTAAGAAAAATAATGACTATCCTTTGATACATCCAAAAAGGTGGAGATTCGCAATTGACTACCATAAATTAAACTCCATAACTAAATATCCGGTATATCCGTTACCTATTATTGAAAAATTCTAAGGAACATAACATCCACCAAATATATGACGACTTTAGACTTAACGACTGGTTATTTTCAAATAGGAGTTAGGCCTGAGGACGTTGCCTAAGACTGCTTTTATAACCAAGTCTGGTACCTATGCATTTTTGCGTATGCTGTTTGGCCTTTCAGGGGCACCGGCAACATTTCAGCGATGTATGGACATTGTGTTAAGGCCTGTTCTTGGAAAGTCCACATTTATCTATTTAGACGATATCATTATTACTAGTGATAATCTCGACCAACATGTACAGGATTTAAGACAGGTGTTTGCTTTATTAAATGAGGCCGGTCTAAAAGTTAATGTCGAAAAGTGCAAATTTGCAGCCCCTGAATTAAAATATTTAGGTTACAAAATATCTCAGAAAGGAATTGAGACAGACGAATCAAAAATAATCGCTGTGAAAAAGTATCAGCCGCCAAATACGGCTAAGAAGCTCTCTTCTTTTCTAGGACTTTGTTCATTTTATAGGTCCTTTATAAAAGATTTTGCAGATATTGCTGAAACATTGTTAAAATTAAAAAGGAAAAAGGCAAGATTCTCGTGGACGGCCGAAGCCAATAGTGCTTTCGAAAAATTAAAACAAGCATTAACGCAAGCCCCTGTCTTGAAATTTCCTGAAAAGGATGAGAATTTAGAAATTTCAGCGGATGCTTCGGATTATGCGGTAGGAGCGGTACTTTCGCAAAATCAGCAGCCCGTGGCATTTTTTAGCCGAACTTTAAATCAAACACAAAGAAACTATTCCGCGACCGAGAGAGAGGCACTTGCAGTTTTGTTAGCAGTGCAAAGATTCCGAGTCTATTTTGGAAAGGCGCCAATAACAGTGTACTCTGATCATGCGGCGGTAACTAGATTGTACTCAGGGAAAAACCTATCCCCAAGCTTAATAAGATGGGCACTCAAGCTACAAGAATATAATTTGGGAATCAAGCATACCCCCGGAAAGGAAAATATCGTAGCCGATGCCCTATCCAGAATTAAAATAGATGAAGAAGGTAATACCGTAAAGGTGGCAATGCTCACAGCATGTACAATAAATTCCCGAGAAACTGTAATAACCGAACTGGGTAAGGATACTGAGTTTGGAAGCATTTATGAGTATTTAAAGGATCCTGAAAATTTTAGCCACCAAGATATTGTGGCGATAAGAAATAGGGCGGCCCATTACGAACTAATAGATGGTCTATTATTCTATACAAAAACTACGAATTCCAACAACGAATTTCGACCTGTTATCCAAACTAGTCTTAGATTAAATATCCTGCAGGAGCTCCATGAGAGCCCTTTAGCTTCTCATGCTGGTATTCGAAAAACTATCCAACGCGTACGCGAGGCAGTCTATTTTCCTGAACTGCAAAAGTTAACAAGGGCGTATGTCCAGTCCTGCCCAACATGTCAAGCAGTTAATTATATTAATTTCCGCCCGGCCGGGTTTCTAAATAGTATTAAATCCGAATTTCCAAATGAAATAATTGGCATCGATTTATTGGGCCCTTTCCCAAAAAGTCAGTTAAATAAAAGTTGCTATCTCCTTGTTATGGTTGATCATTTTAGTAAGTGGACCGAAATTGTTCCCTTAAAACGAGCCTCCGCGAAATTAGTTACTGATTCTATTTTAAATAAATATATTTTAAAATACGGGGCGCCCCTAAAAGTTATATCGGATAATGGTCCTCAATTTGTAAGTAATATATTTGAAGACATGTGCCAAAAACTGGGCATACGTCATTTAAAAATGGTCCCGTATCGGCCGCAATCAAATATAGCGGAACGGGTCAATAGAAATATAGGGAAAATTATCCGTAGTTATGTTAGAAATTTTCATAAAAGCTGGGATAACTATGTCAATGAATTTGCTTTCGTCCTTAGGACCGCAAAACATGATACAACGGGCAAAACTCCTGTTGAGTTATTTTTAGGCAGAAAGATTATAACGTCGTTAGATAAAAAAACAAATTAAAGAAGCAAAAAAGAATACGGAAGTAGCACAGAGAAAACAAAAGCTATATTACGACTTGAAACGACGGGGAGTAACTTATAAAGTAGGGGATGAAGTGTTAAAAATTCTTCAGCACCAGAAGATAAAACTGCCAAATTGTTTCCACGATTTGAAGGACCATATGTCATAGAAAAAATAACTCACGCTGTAGTAGTGTTAAAAGCTAGAAATGGTGAAACCTGCTCCGCAAACATCGATCAAATCAAACCCTACTATGATCGTAATAAAATGCAAATTTTCAAAGATCTTTTGCAGGATCCGGCACGGCAGACACCGCAGGCACAAGCTCCAGAGGTGGGACAACGACAAGTACAAGGGCAAGCCATTAAGAGGCAGGAGCAAGTGAAAAGAAAGTTTCACCGCGGGAAAAGTGAAGGTAACAAGAAAAAGAAGCCGTTCCACCGTCCAGGAAAGAGAGCTCACGAACAACCCCAGAATGAAGAAGGGAGAAGGACGACGAATGCAAAGAGAGCCAGGAGAAATGACGGCAACTATAACCCGGCTCTAAAACGGAAGATCTACTCATCCGACAGGACTCTCCGCAGCAAATGTCGCCGAACTGCGGAAGGGCCACCAGCGGCGGAGGAAAAGTTACAAGGAAAATTTGAACGGCCAGCAACGAGGTCCAAGCAGGAACACGAAAGAAGTTTCCCGGTTCCGCCAAGACCAGCTGCCATCAAACGGCCAAGACCACAGGCAGAGGCGAAAAAGAAGGTATTCAAGGGTGACCGAACTGGAAAAAAAAGAAAGCTTCTAGAGGAAGGCAATGAAGGGCGAGCCCGCACACGAAGGAGGATAAATCAAACAACAATCTACGCTACTTTCCAGGACTGGGCTCAGAAAAGAATGTCCGAATATCACAAAGATAAGTAAAAATTTATGTTACTTTGCAAACTTAAGTTAATCTTTCATTCTTACTGCAAGTGGTAGATTTCAAGAAGTTTTACCTCATGCGAGGTCTACCTTTATCGCCAAAAGGGCGAGAAATGAGTTGTTACCGATTTTGGTATTATGTTTTTCAATTACTCGCGTGTAAAACTAAAGTTGATGTATAATAGCGATGTGTAAAGACTTAAATATTATAAAAGTTATTGTATAAATTTTATTTAAAACATTCTGGCAAGAAAGAAGTTTTAGTCTGAAAGACTTTCTGAAATGTAGTATTTCATTGTAGAAAAATTGGCACTTGCTTTGAAAAGAATAGAAGTTAACAATGTACTACTAATGTATGTTGTCAAATGCGTAAAATTAACGGCATGTTAATATGTTCTTATATACAATGTGAACTGTTATTTCAAATGTTAAGAAATACCGTGATATGGTAAAAGTGAAAGTAGTGTTAAAATTTTTTTTTATTCGTGTGACTGTAAAAAGACTAAATCATGGTGAATATGTGTTAAAGGTTGAATGAATGTAGTTAGGCTCTCTGACGGTACACTTCAGAGTTAGCCACTTTCAGAATAGTACCTCAGGGTTTAGAGTTGAAGTTAGGGTGTGTTACGAGGTCTTGGTATGTTGAATTTTTAACACGTTAGTGCTTTGATTGTAGGAGGAAGTGTTGAACACATAGACATAAACACATTCGTGTTTAGTGTTCTTTTACAACACATGTCAGAGAGCACGGGGAGAGATAATTAAAATAGTCATGAATGAAATAAGAATGTTAAGAGAAATATAATTATACATGTTACTTGCCATTTCATTGTGTAACATTTCATTAAACTAGTTTTCCTTCCAGATCTCTGGAAGGAACCAGATTTGAATAAAAGCTCCTGTTTAGATGCAGTACAGATGAAAAATTGCGTGTCCTGGGAGCTGCTATTGTAAAAACAAATTTCTTTCTTTTAAATTTCTAGTTTCTAGCGAAAAATGTTTGTAAAAGATTGGCCTCGCGTTAGATTCTCGAGCTAAAAGTTTTCAACAAGGTCGTTTTAGACCTCAGTTTCAAACTAATTAACTCTGGCGGGAAGTATGTAAGGATCTTAAGTTTTACTAACGTTTATTTTATTTTAAATCTTTACTATCACTTCTTATTTTCTACTTCCGGCCAGAATTATAAGCGTTAACGTATTTATGCAAAGTTTGTCTGGCGAACGCCAAGTATTTAAGTTGTAGCTTTTTGCCGAGCGAGAGAGAGGAAGCAGTTAGTCGAAGCACACCGCTTACCTTAGAAGTTTTACTCAGTTGCTGGTTGCCTTCCAGGCCAGAGGTTTTAATCCTCTTGATAATTTTAAACGTATTGTAGTGTTCACAGTTCTCTGTACTACATACGGCTTCCTGTTAATATAAGGCCAATCTTCCACGTTTATTATTTCAAAGCCAAATTAGAGTTTAGTTTTATTTTTATATTTTTACGTTTAGACCACAAGTAGTGGGTCTTTGTATTCCGAAGTACGGAAGTTATTGTAAATAGAGAAAAATAAAGGGTTTTGTATACCCTTCTTGTGTATCCTGTCTACTTCCCACAGTTATTGAACATAGCTTTAGTAAGCTCTCTGTTCCGAGTCAGGTCCTTGCATGTTCCCGAAGAAAGTAAGACGGAACATTGAACCTGATAGTGGCGCCCAACGAAGAAGAATAACCATGGCCGAGTTTCAAGAAGAACCTGTGCTGCCTGCAGAAGCGGCTCAGAATCCAGAAATGCCAGCTGCCGCCCTGGAAGGATTTGGTTACATCGTCCAGACCATGCGCGCTTCGATGAAACCAGAAGCAACATTTAATGGAAACTCACCGGTAATCACCGGTAACCAGTTTTTTGGAAAAATTGGATGACCACTTCATGCTCTACCCCGTGCACGAATTTCAAAAAGTTACCTTAGCAACCAGCGCTTTGAGGGGCCAAGCGCTTAACTGGTTCAAGTGTATAGGCAGAAGTCTCTTGGGTCAAGCAGGAAGTCCCAACTATACTTACGAGAATTTCAAGACTGCCCTAGTAAAAGCCTTCCCTGTTGTATAGGATCGTGCGAAATTAGAAACGGAACTTTTCAGTATATATCAGCAAAGAATCGAAAATCTCTCAAGCTTTATTTTAAGAAAAATTCACCTCTTCAAACTCTTGTATGGAAACCGTCCGGATCCTGAGATAATTCAAGTTATTTTGCCGAGGTTACTGCCCCAAGTGCAAGACTTTATTGAATTAAGAAATCCGACTACACTGGAAAAGTTATTTGAGCTAGCAATCCAGTTTGAAAGTAGAAGAACGGTGGACATTGAAAGAAGACGCCAATATCAACAGCGAAACCAATTTGGTGCGCCAAGACTACGGTGCGCCAAGACTTCTGAAGCACACGGCTACGGAAGCAAAGCGAATCAATGGGCAAGGAAACCCGAGCATTCAAAAACAGCCGGCGAACGTCGACAGTTCAATAGCAATCCAGGAAAAAAGTCTCAAGGCCAGTGGAAAAAGAAGGAAAGCACGGAAATGAAAAATAATTTAAACTAAAACGGATTTCTGCTGACGGGAGGGTGCGGAAATCCGAAGGCCACGAAAACCCCTCTTCCTTCAAGTTAAATACAGTAATGGTAAAAAATTTGACTCTTCCGAAGATTGAAGTGTTGGTGAATAATATCCCAGCCACCGCACTCCTGGATACAGGCGCGCAGTGTTCCTGTGTGCAGAAGATTTTTTTAGGAAGTATTTTCGGAAATACCGCATATATAATTTGGATAATACGACAGTGTTAGCGGCGCAAGGAGAAAAATGTAAGTGTATGGGTAAATTACCGCTATACGTTCGTATCAAGGACGAACAAGTAAAGATTACGTTTTTTATAGTAAAGAATTTGCAAGCACATATCATCATAGGGATAGATTTTCTTTCAGAGGTAGAAGCAACGCTGGATTTTAACGAAGCGTCCCTTAAGCTGACAATGAAACCAGCTCGTGGAGAAAAGGCTGAACCGCCGATGTTAAATCTTGACCACTTGCCTAATGAAGAGCAACAAAGAATCCGACAAGTGGTAAGTGAATTTGCTTCGTTATTTAGTGATATTCCAGGATTTACTCAGGTTACTAACCATAGTATTGACACCGGAGATTCAATGCCAGTTCGCCACAAAGCATACCGGTATGATAAGAATAAGGAAAAAAATTATAGAATGGCATATCACCGATATGCTACGTAAAAAGATCATAACGCCCATCTCAAGTAGTCATGCTAGCCCGGTGGTTTTATGTAAGAAAAATAATGACTATCCTTTGATACATCCAAAAAGGTGGAGATTCGCAATTGACTACCATAAATTAAACTCCATAACTAAATATCCGGTATATCCGTTACCTATTATTGAAAAATTCTAAGGAACATAACATCCACCAAATATATGACGACTTTAGACTTAACGACTGGTTATTTTCAAATAGGAGTTAGGCCTGAGGACGTTGCCTAAGACTGCTTTTATAACCAAGTCTGGTACCTATGCATTTTTGCGTATGCTGTTTGGCCTTTCAGGGGCACCGGCAACATTTCAGCGATGTATGGACATTGTGTTAAGGCCTGTTCTTGGAAAGTCCACATTTATCTATTTAGACGATATCATTATTACTAGTGATAATCTCGACCAACATGTACAGGATTTAAGACAGGTGTTTGCTTTATTAAATGAGGCCGGTCTAAAAGTTAATGTCGAAAAGTGCAAATTTGCAGCCCCTGAATTAAAATATTTAGGTTACAAAATATCTCAGAAAGGAATTGAGACAGACGAATCAAAAATAATCGCTGTGAAAAAGTATCAGCCGCCAAATACGGCTAAGAAGCTCTCTTCTTTTCTAGGACTTTGTTCATTTTATAGGTCCTTTATAAAAGATTTTGCAGATATTGCTGAAACATTGTTAAAATTAAAAAGGAAAAAGGCAAGATTCTCGTGGACGGCCGAAGCCAATAGTGCTTTCGAAAAATTAAAACAAGCATTAACGCAAGCCCCTGTCTTGAAATTTCCTGAAAAGGATGAGAATTTAGAAATTTCAGCGGATGCTTCGGATTATGCGGTAGGAGCGGTACTTTCGCAAAATCAGCAGCCCGTGGCATTTTTTAGCCGAACTTTAAATCAAACACAAAGAAACTATTCCGCGACCGAGAGAGAGGCACTTGCAGTTTTGTTAGCAGTGCAAAGATTCCGAGTCTATTTTGGAAAGGCGCCAATAACAGTGTACTCTGATCATGCGGCGGTAACTAGATTGTACTCAGGGAAAAACCTATCCCCAAGCTTAATAAGATGGGCACTCAAGCTACAAGAATATAATTTGGGAATCAAGCATACCCCCGGAAAGGAAAATATCGTAGCCGATGCCCTATCCAGAATTAAAATAGATGAAGAAGGTAATACCGTAAAGGTGGCAATGCTCACAGCATGTACAATAAATTCCCGAGAAACTGTAATAACCGAACTGGGTAAGGATACTGAGTTTGGAAGCATTTATGAGTATTTAAAGGATCCTGAAAATTTTAGCCACCAAGATATTGTGGCGATAAGAAATAGGGCGGCCCATTACGAACTAATAGATGGTCTATTATTCTATACAAAAACTACGAATTCCAACAACGAATTTCGACCTGTTATCCAAACTAGTCTTAGATTAAATATCCTGCAGGAGCTCCATGAGAGCCCTTTAGCTTCTCATGCTGGTATTCGAAAAACTATCCAACGCGTACGCGAGGCAGTCTATTTTCCTGAACTGCAAAAGTTAACAAGGGCGTATGTCCAGTCCTGCCCAACATGTCAAGCAGTTAATTATATTAATTTCCGCCCGGCCGGGTTTCTAAATAGTATTAAATCCGAATTTCCAAATGAAATAATTGGCATCGATTTATTGGGCCCTTTCCCAAAAAGTCAGTTAAATAAAAGTTGCTATCTCCTTGTTATGGTTGATCATTTTAGTAAGTGGACCGAAATTGTTCCCTTAAAACGAGCCTCCGCGAAATTAGTTACTGATTCTATTTTAAATAAATATATTTTAAAATACGGGGCGCCCCTAAAAGTTATATCGGATAATGGTCCTCAATTTGTAAGTAATATATTTGAAGACATGTGCCAAAAACTGGGAATACGTCATTTAAAAATGGTCCCGTATCGGCCGCAATCAAATATAGCGGAACGGGTCAATAGAAATATAGGGAAAATTATCCGTAGTTATGTTAGAAATTTTCATAAAAGCTGGGATAACTATGTCAATGAATTTGCTTTCGTCCTTAGGACCGCAAAACATGATACAACGGGCAAAACTCCTGTTGAGTTATTTTTAGGCAGAAAGATTATAACGTCGTTAGATAAAAAAACAAATTAAAGAAGCAAAAAAGAATACGGAAGTAGCACAGAGAAAACAAAAGCTATATTACGACTTGAAACGACGGGGAGTAACTTATAAAGTAGGGGATGAAGTGTTAAAAATTCTTCAGCACCAGAAGATAAAACTGCCAAATTGTTTCCACGATTTGAAGGACCATATGTCATAGAAAAAATAACTCACGCTGTAGTAGTGTTAAAAGCTAGAAATGGTGAAACCTGCTCCGCAAACATCGATCAAATCAAACCCTACTATGATCGTAATAAAATGCAAATTTTCAAAGATCTTTTGCAGGATCCGGCACGGCAGACACCGCAGGCACAAGCTCCAGAGGTGGGACAACGACAAGTACAAGGGCAAGCCATTAAGAGGCAGGAGCAAGTGAAAAGAAAGTTTCACCGCGGGAAAAGTGAAGGTAACAAGAAAAAGAAGCCGTTCCACCGTCCAGGAAAGAGAGCTCACGAACAACCCCAGAATGAAGAAGGGAGAAGGACGACGAATGCAAAGAGAGCCAGGAGAAATGACGGCAACTATAACCCGGCTCTAAAACGGAAGATCTACTCATCCGACAGGACTCTCCGCAGCAAATGTCGCCGAACTGCGGAAGGGCCACCAGCGGCGGAGGAAAAGTTACAAGGAAAATTTGAACGGCCAGCAACGAGGTCCAAGCAGGAACACGAAAGAAGTTTCCCGGTTCCGCCAAGACCAGCTGCCATCAAACGGCCAAGACCACAGGCAGAGGCGAAAAAGAAGGTATTCAAGGGTGACCGAACTGGAAAAAAAAGAAAGCTTCTAGAGGAAGGCAATGAAGGGCGAGCCCGCACACGAAGGAGGATAAATCAAACAACAATCTACGCTACTTTCCAGGACTGGGCTCAGAAAAGAATGTCCGAATATCACAAAGATAAGTAAAAATTTATGTTACTTTGCAAACTTAAGTTAATCTTTCATTCTTACTGCAAGTGGTAGATTTCAAGAAGTTTTACCTCATGCGAGGTCTACCTTTATCGCCAAAAGGGCGAGAAATGAGTTGTTACCGATTTTGGTATTATGTTTTTCAATTACTCGCGTGTAAAACTAAAGTTGATGTATAATAGCGATGTGTAAAGACTTAAATATTATAAAAGTTATTGTATAAATTTTATTTAAAACATTCTGGCAAGAAAGAAGTTTTAGTCTGAAAGACTTTCTGAAATGTAGTATTTCATTGTAGAAAAATTGGCACTTGCTTTGAAAAGAATAGAAGTTAACAATGTACTACTAATGTATGTTGTCAAATGCGTAAAATTAACGGCATGTTAATATGTTCTTATATACAATGTGAACTGTTATTTCAAATGTTAAGAAATACCGTGATATGGTAAAAGTGAAAGTAGTGTTAAAATTTTTTTTTATTCGTGTGACTGTAAAAAGACTAAATCATGGTGAATATGTGTTAAAGGTTGAATGAATGTAGTTAGGCTCTCTGACGGTACACTTCAGAGTTAGCCACTTTCAGAATAGTACCTCAGGGTTTAGAGTTGAAGTTAGGGTGTGTTACGAGGTCTTGGTATGTTGAATTTTTAACACGTTAGTGCTTTGATTGTAGGAGGAAGTGTTGAACACATAGACATAAACACATTCGTGTTTAGTGTTCTTTTACAACACATGTCAGAGAGCACGGGGAGAGATAATTAAAATAGTCATGAATGAAATAAGAATGTTAAGAGAAATATAATTATACATGTTACTTGCCATTTCATTGTGTAACATTTCATTAAACTAGTTTTCCTTCCAGATCTCTGGAAGGAACCAGATTTGAATAAAAGCTCCTGTTTAGATGCAGTACAGATGAAAAATTGCGTGTCCTGGGAGCTGCTATTGTAAAAACAAATTTCTTTCTTTTAAATTTCTAGTTTCTAGCGAAAAATGTTTGTAAAAGATTGGCCTCGCGTTAGATTCTCGAGCTAAAAGTTTTCAACAAGGTCGTTTTAGACCTCAGTTTCAAACTAATTAACTCTGGCGGGAAGTATGTAAGGATCTTAAGTTTTACTAACGTTTATTTTATTTTAAATCTTTACTATCACTTCTTATTTTCTACTTCCGGCCAGAATTATAAGCGTTAACGTATTTATGCAAAGTTTGTCTGGCGAACGCCAAGTATTTAAGTTGTGGCTTTTTGCCAAGCGAGAGAGAGGAAGCAGTTAGTCGAAGCAGGCCGCTTACCTTAGAAGTTTTACTCAGTTGCTGGTTTCCTTCCAGGTTTTAATCCTCTTGATAGTTTTAAACGTATTGTAGTGTTCACAGTTCTCTGTACTACATACGGCTTCCTGTTAATATAAGGCCAATCTTCCACGTTTATTATTTCAAAGTCAAATTAGAGTTTAGTTTTATTTTTATATTTTTACGTTTAGACCACAAGTAGTGGGTCTTTGTATTCCGAAGTACGGAAGTTATTGTAAATAGAGAAAAATAAAGGGTTTTGTATACCCTTCTTGTGTATCCTGTCTACTTCCCACAGTTATTGAACATAGCTTTAGTAAGCTCTCTGTTCCGAGTCAGGTCCTTGCATGTTCCCGAAGAAAGTAAGACGGAACATTGAACCTGATAAACATACTTTCTATAATAAAGTGTACATTGTCTCCTACTTTCCTACTTTTGTACATACTTTACATAAATCATTATCTTGAATATGGAATCTTTTCAGATAAAAGGGAAATGTCCCATGACCTGTAATTAACTGATTCAAGTCCATGTCATTGTTAATATTCATATATTAATCTAAAATAAAAATAATCATAAATAATAAAAATCTTCATAAACATATTATTTTTATCGGAGTTTTCCCTTTGAATCCTCCATTTTTCTACAATGTCACACTTCATAATGTTAATACATCTTCTCCTGGAGGCTTGTACATCAACAATTTCAATGCCATTACTCATTGTTGCCTCCTTTGCTAGGACATCCGTCCTCTCATTGCCCAAAATAACCAATATGGGCTTTAACTCAATTAAAATTCAATCGATGCCTTACCTCCAATTGTACCACCAATTTTTTAGTAACTTGAATATTTAAACTTTGCTGCTCGGGGTCAGAGAGTGCTTGAAGAACTGACATACAATCAGAATGTATTGTAGTTACATGTGATTCGTTAAGATTTTTTACAAGCCACTCTAAGGCTTTTTGTATAGCAATCAGTTCGGCTTGATACACCGAATTGTATTTTTCTAATTTAAACTTCGCGTGTTCAATCTCCAATCCATGATAGAACACTACAAATACCAAGCCAATTTTTCTATCCAACCCCGGGCCATCAGTATAGACATCAATATCATTAAATACAGGAATGCATTTATTAAAAGTAATTGATCTTCTTTCTTTTGGATGTAAAAGATGACAATTAAAAATATAGAAAGCAGTATTAAAAATCTGTATATGAATAAAAGTCAATCTTGTTTGATCTCAATAAAAACTTTTTATAATAAAATTCATAGGTCAACGAGGTGGGTGGAATGCCCGCAAGTATATTAGCAATTTCCGTAGGAACAGTTCTAAAGTGTCTTGTGATTGCCAGCAGCCAGCCTCTCTGGATAGAGTTCAATTTGTTCCTCAATCTCAGTTTTCCCATTGAAGATGCCAAAATGGATGGGACATAGCTTCCTACGCAATATTATTGAAATCATCGCCGTAGCAATAAAATATATTAATAATGTTTCATGTAATAAAGCATAAAAGTTTTTATTTATCAAGTGAATTACATGAAAATACAAACAATGAATGAAAACCCAGCAGTATAAAATTTAATATTTATTACTACAGATCTCCAAAATTCAGACCCCTCCCTATTTTGCTGTTAAAAGCTACGGCTGTGCATTTGGTTTGAATTGAGAACTCCTGGACTGAATACTCGTGAAACTGGAAAAGAAGTGTCATAGATATGCTCAATCTGTTAAACGATAACTTTTAATTGAAATTGCAGTAGGTAGAAATTATTTTGAATAAAATTAAACTCATTTATTTATTTCAATAGCTCTTCAATACCATGAAACTGAAGAATATTTAATATAATAACTTGAAGTCCAAAATTTTGAACCCAAATTATATTTTGTTTTTTAGCATTTTAAAGATTAAAATAAAAATATTGGCTCAAATTATTAAAAAGACTAAAGTGAAATTGCTCATTTAATAATTTGAAATCTACATGTAATATTTCCGTTGCTTCTAACGGAACATCTTAAACGAATCGAACTGACGCAATAACAAATGTTTTTAAATTTCCTTAATTTCACTTTCTTTGAAGAAATTAATCGAACTGACGAATCGAACTGACGCAATAACAAATGTTTTTAAATTTCCTTAATTTCACTTTCTTTGAAGAAATTAATTTAATTTTATTAGTAATAATACGCAATTAAAAATTATAAACTTGTGTTAACATTGTGTTAACAATTATAAACTTGTGTTTTGTTTGTTTGAGATTTGGTGGCTGTTTAAGATAAGAAAGATAGAAGTGCAATTTTTTATTTTTCTATTCAAAATAAAAAAATGTTTTGAAACTTAATTTATAAATGCAAAATATACTATCAGTTGCAAGCTTTAAAAGCAACTTTCATATACTTTTAAATTACGTTAATTTCTAAATATCAAAAGTCAACCAGAAGTTTGAAAATATTACGTTTTTTTATTAAGCCTAAAGAGCGTTAGACCAGAAGGAATATTAATTTCGTTTTGGCATTTTGCGTTCATTCACTTTTCAAACTGCAGTCATCAAATATTACAGCCTGTATTATATTTAAAAAATTAAATAATGAAGAATCTACATAAATGTATATATGTTTCTCGCATTGTTATAAAACAACGGTACCTAGAGACATCAAATTTTGAATAGCGTAATCCTCCAGCGAATATGGGTATCTGGAAGCCTTAATTTGGAAATTGTTTTATTATTTATTTCATATTTTATCAGACATTAAAGAATTTTTGATTAAGAAACTCAACGATTTCAAAGCGAAGAAGGGCAACACTGAACGAAAAACGTGCAAGACTATGTATCGGAAATTCTAAAGGTATCTCATTTTTAATTATTTTGCTATATTGCTATTGAATTGAATTTTATGGTTTAAATGCGCAGAACATGATATTTAATAAATAAAGCTAGCACACAAAACGTTAAACAAACGCCCCTTTGGGCGTAATGTAAAATATAAAAGCGTTCAATATTTTTTTTAACTTTATTTTTCTTTTCTTTTTTATTTATTTATTAATTTCTTTTAAAGAAATACTTTGTCTTAAGTTTAGTTTTACTGAAATTAGTTTTAGATATAACAAGCTTTCAAGACTGAAACAAAAACTGTATAAAGCTAGAATAAAAAAAATCTGCTTTAAATAAAAAAGAGTAATATTTTTTATATTAATATTAAATTAATGGTCTTTATAGAAACAAAAGTACAAGAAAAAGCAGGCTCTTTAATAACTGTTTCCAACTCATTATAGAAAAGTATTTCATTGCATGCATTTTTCGCCTATCCATTTATTTATTTCAATAGCTCTTACTTCTTGACGATTTAGAGAAACGCTCAAATAAACAAGCTCAAGTTTCGTAATCTGATTTTATAGAAACTGCTCTCTAACCACCGCAAAGAGTGTTTTGCTCTTTGTAAACCCAATCTGAAACAAGATTTCGCAAATTCGTTCATATGATGTCTCTGAAATGTTCTTAGCGCTCTTCATGTTTTATTTCTTTCCAAAGAATAAAATTCTCTTGTGGGAGATCATGGAAATCGTTTTCGATTTAAATTTAGGCTGTTATAAAACAAATCTAATTTTGTGAAGTGATATTGGATTTTAAAGCACGAATACACTTCAACAGAGCATTGCGGCTAAAACATAGGTATTTTATTCTTTTACATCTAAAATGCCGGAAGAAAGAAGTGAGTGCAACCTACTGCACACTTCAAATATGTTGCTTAAAAGTGCTTTCTCGTGAACTAAGAGGTAATGCTTACATACGAAATCAGCATACACAGTCCTACTTCCTTTTGTCGTACTCATGACTGGCTTTTCATGAGGTAATATTTTTTTATTTATTGATACCGAATGACCATTTAGAACTATACTGCTTAAAGCTCTCAAACCTTTAGTAGGAGGAACAAATAAGTAATAAGAAAATAAAAAGGGGAAGTCTAAGATTCTGAATAATCCATGTAAGTGGGTCCATGATCGTAGTGGACAAGGAACCATAAAAGGCATAGAAGTGGCAACGTCCTCTGGTGGAAAGGTTAGTTGTCGGATTTGAACAGCCTGGTTGTCAAACTCTGCTATCTGGAAAATCTACTTCTGGTTAGCGTCATATAGGAATTTTTTGTTTGAGATGAAACCATGGCCCTGTTGTTGTTGTTGTTGTTGTAACTAATCTCGATGCCTAGGAATATACTAGACGAGGTCCACGAGTACATTCACCTTTAAAAAATCGAAAAGAAGCTTAGGAGACCCGTAAAGTTCCACAAGAGACAACTCCAGGCACTCAAGGATATGTGCCGGTGATGCGGGTGCATTGTGACACTTAGAACAAACTGGGTGCATCTTGATACCACTCTCAAAAGTAAGTTCCCTCAGGTGCCCACTGAAGAATCGGGAAAGTGTTGTCTGAACACATCTTTCGCAATCCATAGCAAGGGATCTTCCAGGACAATCAGCTGTAGCCCTGTAGCCCATGAGAGCTAATAAAGCACAGTGTTGTTTCAGAATCTTCAGCGAAATACCCTGGTCGGCAAAGGCATCACCTTAATGTAGGGCTCTCAGACCCTATGCCCGTGGGCACAATTGTGTCCTCCGACGGTGTTACGTGTGTTTGGGTCTCATCCCCAAAACCACACACTATCAGCAAAAATATATTTCCTGAATCTCAGCATAATTGAGAATAAATCATCTTGTATCACACCTCCATTATACTGTATAGAATTGAGAGTTTCCTTTGATTGTCAAAGAAGAAGCGTTAAATATTACCCTCAAGGGAGTCGACTTACTTTTCTCTTCTCCCCTATATACTCCAATATGAGGAATGTAATATGAACCTCGTTCCTCCTCGCTTTCACTCACCTCAACCATATGTCCTAACTGTTGATATTCTTTAAAAAAATCTGAATATAATTTTAAATATTCGGGATTCTTTACTAAGCGTTTCCATAAGGAATTTAATTTACTCGTTGCAATTTGTTTAGAACTTCCTAAAATGTCCAGATCCTCCTTTAATGGCATTTTAACAACGTACCTACCGGTTTTATGTCGTGTATAATTTTCTACGAAATGTTTCTCACAAATTAAAAATTCTTTGTTTTTGGGTTTATCAGTTTCAATATTTTCTAATTCCCAAAATTTTCTAAGAGTTTTATCTAAGTTGTCTTCTTCCTTTATCAACCCACAATGAACCCTGTTTTCAGTCTCTGTTGGAATACTTCCAGACACGATAAAACCAAAAACTGTATCTTGAAAAATAAGATCATAATTATTCATTCGAATTTGACTCGGTTTCAAAAGTTCATAAAAAACTCCCGCTCCCAACAACATATCTACCCTTTATAGAACATTAAATCCTTCATCTGCTAATTTTAAATTAGGAAGATCTTGCACTGAAATTTTAATTTTGCGCGAAGGTGTTAAATCAGCAGTTATTTTTGGAATTACTAAAAAGTCCAAATTCTTTATAAAAGTTCCTTCTTTATTGCATATCGAAGCATTAATTTTATGCTTTATTGTTAAAGTAGCATCATTTATTCCCGAAACGGAAATGTTTGTTTTTTCTTTCTCTAACTGCAAATGCTCAATAAGATTCCGTGTCAAAAAGTTCGACATACTGCCCCCGTCCAGCAAACACTTCACTCTGTGTTTTTCTCCCTCGTTATCAATTAGAAAACATACGACTGTTGAAAGCAAAACTGTACTCTGTTTATTCGAATAATTGCTAATAAATGCCTTTTGAACGAACTCCTGCGCATTAACATTCAAGGTCGATGAGTCATCTCGTTTGGGATCGTTGCAGTCAAATACATTTGTTTTGTTTTTATTTTGTTCCGATGAAGAACATTCTTTCTCCTTTACGATATTATTTGCTTTCGGAAAGTGAATAGTTTTGTGGTGCCGTTTTTGACAAAAACAAGAATATTTCGATGGGCAATTTGATACTGCATGCATGTGTAGACAGTTAAAACATAATTTATTAGATTTCACAACCTGTACTCTTTCTTGTACCGGTAATTTTAAATACGATGGGCATTTTGCCAATCCGTGATTCTCGTGGCATAAAATACAGTTCTCTGTTTTAACATCTGATAAAAACACTTTAGCTACACTTCTTGAGCTATTATACTTACGATTAACATGAGAATTCTCAGTAAGAGGTTTTCCTCGTGACGTGAAATATAAATCTATTTCTTTACCTAACTCACTAGGTGAAAACCATGAATCACCTTGCCTCACTGCAATGTGAGAAGCTGTTCCCGCATCTAAAGATTGGTATAACCTATCTGAAACTATTAGTTGTTTGAGGGTCTCGAAGTCAGTTACCTTCCTTAATTTTAAATAATAATCCCATGCAGTTACTAAGCGAGAAGCAAACTGCACATGAGTCTCATGTGGTTGTTTAACAGTTTTTCTAAAGTTTTCTAAACACGAATATGATGTTGGCTGAAACTCCTTTAGAACTACTTCTTTTACTCTTTCATAATTCGCGATATCCTTATCATGTAAATAGGTTATTATATTCGAAGCTTTGTCTCCTAACAGATTTAACAGAATTTCTGCTTTATAGTCCTCCGAAACATTTTTTGTAATAAACGTTCGTTCTAATGACGAAAAGAAAAATCCCCAACTCTCAGGCCGTATAGGAATTTTTACAGTTAAGGTTCTGATACTTTTTATTAATTGATCTAGTGACTCTGATTTTGTTTCGGTTTCGCTTACACCATCAAGTTTAGTTTCTGCTTTAAGCTTAGTCAACTCTTTCTTTGATCTCTCAAGTTTTATTTTTTCTAACTCGACAAGTTTTTGCTCTTCCTGTTTTCTATTTTCGATAATAGAGTTTGCTATCTCTTTTACTAAATCTTGTTTAGTTTTGAAAATTTCACTATTCTCAATAATATAATTCAAATCTGCTCTGAAAAAATGCTTCTAGTCATTTTTTCGTCAACATTTAGATTTATTTCTAAGGCAATAAGACTTAAATCTTCTTTTTTAGCACCCTTAAATAACATTGTTATTTATAACTGAACAAGCACAGAAAGTACAGAATTAACAAGAGAGGAATCACTTACCTCTGCAGTGATTCACTTTTGATGAATATCCGTATCCAAAATCAGCGATATTCGTTGAAAAGAACAAGCTGGGAATATTGGCAAACACAAACACTCCTGTGTTCTCAAAAACGAAACACTATTTACTCACTCTCCGGCTCGACGGACCAGATATGTTTGGGTCTCATCCCAAAATCCACACACTAAATAAATTCGCTGGTTCGATTCTTTATTAATTCTCATAATTAATTACAATTAACTCATAGCTGTGACCAGCCCTCTTACACCGTCGATGGCGATTCTCAAACTCGTTAGATCATCACATTACAGATGCGCAGGCGCGAACAACGTGTTCACGCAGCTGTTCGACTACGATAATAAATTATTTAAGCCTTCGAAAAATCTTATGTAGTTTTCTATACTAATTATTTAGAGAAATATAAACGTATTTGCTTATAATTCTATGTTTATAATTATCGTTTAAAATATCTGCAGATGAAATCTGTTCTGCAGTTCCTAAACATAAAAAAAATATAGGTGAGGCTGAAATTGCCTTATCCTTATTTATCAACCTTGCATTACTTCAAGATCAGTTTGGGAAATGATTTCAACCGTTTAATATTATCAAAGTCATGGTCATCTTTTCCATCAATCCCTTTACTTGCCAAGTAATTGCAACCGAAATAGCTGCATACATTATAGCATTTATTTGAGCAAGAACTTGAGCTAGAAATTTTGTATCTTCAAAATGACATTTTCTTAAAATCCAATTTATCAGGTGACAACTTCTGGAATATATTTGACAGAAGCAAATTTCCGTTCTTAAAAAGAGCATCATACAAGACAAAACCGGTTTTTGGTTCATACTTATGTAAATGATCATTTTCAACAATTAATACCGCAAAATAATAATACGGATCTCGAATTACAGATGAACCTCTTGATGATAGCTAAAGAGTACGAATATCATCATATTGCCTAATTATGAAGCAGTGATCAATTAAATGCAACGCTAAATATCATATTGACACAAACAGTTACATTTTTATAAATAATTTTTATACCAACGAATTGTCAACAAAAGAATTTGTAAAGATTAATCTGTATTATTCAGTAGTAATTTATTTTACATAAGAATACAATCAATAATTTTTTATACCTTAAAATTATATTTTTGAACTTTTTCCTATATTATGTGTAATATATGCGAACTAATAAATTTACTTTGAAAAAATAAATGTGTCCTCTATCTCCATCAATATGCTAGAATGTGTTCTAATATGCAAAAATGTTGGCGCTTTCTGCCTTAGAAACTTAAACAGTTCTACAGGAAACTATACTACTCGTGCTTCCAGGCATACGTGAGTCACATGAAAATATTAAAAGTCATGTGTAGTTCCTCAGCTAAAATCTAAAGACTGACACCAAACATTTGAGCCATTAACAGGCCTGTGATGATACGCTGTGACATTACAAAAGCAATAACTTTTCCATTAATATCTCTACTACAAAAAACGTAATTTCATAACTAATGCAATTTTAGTATCTGCATTTTAATGTCATTAAAGCCACATAATTTCTGGAGCTCATGCACCAATGAATCTGCAGCTTCCATGATGTTATTTCCATAACAAATCAGAAGACTTGAAACAGATAACTGAAAGGACATGACTAATTTATTCTGCAAATTATAAGAAATGAGAATAATTATAAGAAAGTACAGGAATGCTCTTAAAATTTCAACCAAAGAGTGCTAAATACTATCCGCTAGCAAAAACTGCGTCTTCATTCAATGGAAACACTTAACGGTATTTACTTTTGAAGCCCATGGTTAATCATTATTGCTTCTTGGGATCTAATACTTTATTGATAATTTGTTGTTGATATTATTAGTAAGCTTACTACTGATTATAAGGCTTTTCGTAGATAATTGATAAATACGCCAGAGTTCAATATTGCACTTATTCATGAGCTAGACTATGCAACCAAAGTAGTATACAAACAAACAATCAAGTAGCCTCAGTAGAGACCTTCCCCTCCCCAGGGCACGTATCCTGTGATATCCTTAGATCCTTGGCAAGCAGAAATACAGATTTCCATTACTGTTATAGCTACATGTCCTCTTTTTACCACATTTCAAAAAGCCATTCGTATTTCTAGGATTTTTGCGATGCAAATATTTAATTCTTAATGATAAGCTGAAAACTGAAAATACGTTTTTATCTTACTGCAAAAATTACACATGAACTTAGTTCTTAATACACGTAGTGGTTATAGAACCTGTTCTAAGTTAAAACTTCAAAAAATAAATAAAACTGTTGATAGATAATCAGAATGGGACATAAGTTTATAGCTGTCTGTTTTTAAAGGAAAAGTTTTTTTTTTTTTTTTTTCTTTGACTTGAATTGAAGAAAGTATAAAAAACTGCAGCGAAAAAACACTATTTCTTGCGAAGAAAATCGCCATTTGAGACATTGGTATATTTCTTTTCTTGGCAGCTTAAATGTCAGAGTTCAGTCAACAGCGAGAAAAAAATTGGATTACGAAGGTGCCCATGTCAGTAAACACAACAACTGATTAATGATGTCAGGCTTGGAGTGATGGAACTTTAACATCGAGTCCGGAGATCAGATGACGATTATCTGTCCACTGCTATACCTATGGGAATGAGCTGAGGCTCCGCCCTTCCATTAATTTCGAAGAGGAAAAAAAGTAAAGCTTAGCCATGAAAGAAAGATTTTTGTAGCTTTTAAGTTGGTGAAGAAACAATCATGCTGGCTCCATAAATCATTATCAAGGGGAATTCAAGTTCCATGCTTTTAGCCTTATGTTAATGAGGTTTCATTTAGTTTCATTTATCTTGTCATTTATGTCTCCTTTTCTTTGAAATAGAATAATGGCATCGAAGATAAATTCTCTCTATTTTACAGTATGCAGGAGGATTTTCACTGTAACTGGAGTAAGTAAACTTTGTAGACATTTCGTATTCGAAAACAGTAAATGATAATGCCTGAAACAGAATCTGATTTTTGCTCTTTTGTACAGTTTCATGTCCTCTTAAAAGTATGCATACGAATTCTTATTATAATTTTATTTTGGTATTCAAAACCAAATAATGTATGCCATTAAAACGTTGAAAACTTACATTTTATAGGAACATTTCTGAAAGGGATATTCTTTATTTGAATTCAGGATATACCAGATTTGAATTTGATACAGATTTTATAACTTTTATTATCACTTATTCAATCGCATAAATTATATGGATTTTTCGAAGCCAGAAGTATGAGAAATAAAATAGAATCACCCTAACGGTTTCACTATAAAGACATATACGGAAGGAATTCTCGAATATTTTACATTCTTCTCCATGCAGGAGGCGACTGGAGATTGACTCAAAATTTAATCAGCCAAATACAAATGGTCATGAGTTACCAAGCACTACAATTTATTTCAAATGCAACTATAGGAACTAAAAGGCTTTTCTAACCTTAAATGGGGAAACTCAAGTGGACCTTCGCTGGGAATCCAACAAGATATCTTTCAGTATTAGTAGTTGGATATACTAAACTCCATACTACAGTGGCAAGTATTGGAAGCATGCTGCAATTCTGTGGACAGTAAGCATTGTGATTTCCAAGTACCGAGTGTAGTAAAAATACAGAAAGGTTTTTTTAAGTGTAAAAATTGTGTTTCTCTTGAAAGTGTAAAAATATACTGGCATTTAATGTTTGTCTACATATACTACATTGGTACGAATGTATGTCTATACATATTGATATAAATATATGGTATTTGATTTTCATCTAAGATTTATTAATTTCTACATAAAATTTCCAATGTTTTCTTCAAAGCGCTTATTACCATAACGTCATCTTCAGATCCGTAATGTCATTATATAGTACCTTAGGCTTCCTATATACTAGTTTGATAGGATGCATAATAAGCGACGCAAACGTGCTTATAGATACACGTTGCTGGTTTTCTTCCGTATATCTTTTCACCCAATTCAAGGAATAATGTAGCCTATGAAATCCTGATATTTTAAATTCAGTTTTAGATATATTTTGTTTTAATTAAATTTGGAAACATTGGCTACTTCATTGTTCCGCATGTTCTATCTTAATTGAGTTCATATTGCCAGTCGGAATTTCCAGAATTTTATTTTGTACTGTACATTAAAATAATTTAATCTCCAAAATGCAAAAAAGAAACTATGTTTTTACTCATTAATTAAAAAGGATTAGGGTTGGTCCACGTCTAATCTTTATGCAAGCTGTTATTTGGCTTGGCATTGGTTGATAGAGTTGGTGGATGTCCTCTTGCGGGATATTGTGTCAAAATCTATCCAATTGGCGCGTTAGATCGGCTAAATCCCGAGCTGGTTGGAGGGCCCTGTCCATAATGCTGCAAACGTTCTCAACGGGAGGAGACGTCCGGCGAACTTACGGGTTATAGTGTTGGGCAAGCACGAAGAAAAGCAGTAGAAACTATCGCCACGTGCGGGCGGGCTAAAGAGTACGAATACCATCATATTATTGTTTAAATGTAAGCCCAGGATGGTGTGATGTAAAGGGCAACACAACGGGGAGTAGAATTTCGTCGACATAACATGTATGGGTGCCGGCAGCGGACGACAACCAAAGTGGGCCTGCTATTAAATGAAATGGCACCCCAGAACGCCACTCGTGGTTTTCGAGCTGTATGGCGGGCGACAGTCAGGATGGTATCCCACCGCTATCGACCCCATTTCTAGGCACGTCTTCGTTGGTTATCGTGGCTCAGTTCGCAACAGGATTCATTACTGAAGACAATTCTACTCCACTCAATGACATTTTAGGTCGAATGTATCCGACCTATGCAAACGTGCTTATAGGTGTATAGAGGTCAATGGTAGTTGGCGCAAGGGCCTCCGTGACCTCAGCTCTTTTTCACTGAGCTGACTATTAATGGTCCCTGCGGTCACTGAATCACGAGTTGCACGTAGGATCGATACTAATGATGAATCTAGGGCTCTAAGTGCCGCTTTGACGATTGATCGGTCCTCACGTTCTGTCGTCTCTCTATGCCGACCGCTTCCTTCTTGGCACTGTATTCGGCCATAGTTCACCCATTCCTGCCAACATCGTCTAATAGTGGTATCACTCCTATCCAAATGTCAAGAGATTCGCCGATTAGACCAACCAGCTTCTTTGAGTCCAACTACACGTTCTCTCTCAAATGCTGATATCTGAGCATATTGCCTACCTGAGTACACGGAATGAAATTCGCAAACAATATATGACATGGAATCGAAATTTCTCCTCTTTAATATCCTGCCAGTTGCGCATTAAAGATACGCTGCAGCGTCAAATGTTCATTCATTGGTTACCGAACTTCAAAATTTTGCATTCTCCGTCAAAACCTGTATGCATATCAATTTGTGTCCAGTTTTCATTTCTCCCTTTTCGTGGGTCTTTTTGTTTTTGTCTTAGAGTGTAAATTACCATATTTTAAAGATACTGTTTTAAGTGACAAAGAATTTTTAACAATAGCTAAAAAAGCAAATTTCCATTTCATGTTGCTGTTCGCAATCTCAGTTTTAACTCCCGATTGTTCATCTTAATTGCTTTTGGAATCTTTGAAGCAAAAGTATAGCCAGAGCAAAATACGAAGCTGACATTGTTAATGCGTTAATGTAGTTAAGCCACTACTGTTTCAGCAGCTTTCTAAAGGTTTATATAAAATAAATGTTTTGACGATATCAATAGATTCTTCTAACAGGAAAGGAATTAAGACTACGCCATAATGGTTGTGCGGTATTTTGTACCAGAATTTAGCGTAAAAGTTAAAAGTTTTGGACTTTTAATCAGTTTTTAGTAAAACTACAGAAATATTGGTAGGCTATTTAATGTTGGCATTAGTTTGCGATGCTTACATCGTACGCAACTGCTTTCAAACTGCTGCTCATGTTGTTCATATTGAAACAAAAGCTTAAGTTAACAAAATGTACAAATATTTCAACATTTGTACGGTCCAAGTATAACTTAATTAAGAGAGTTCTATGAATTTATAGCTATATATTATCAAAAGGTTCTTCAGCATGGCAACACCCGTCTTCTTTCGCTATTTCCAAGTATTGACACAATACTTGAAACCTGTTAAAGACATAAATGTTATTTTATTTTACAAGAATACTGACCAGTGACGTTAAACACGTTTTTTGTAACGGTTGTCGAGAAATGTATTTATGGTCTGTGCAGGAACAACTCAAATTGTTTAACAAAGTTATTTTGATTGTGTAAGAAAAAACGAAGGTAACAGATATTGTCAGTTAAATTAGAAAACTATGAAGACAAACTTTGACGATGGAACATGATAGTAAATTTATACCTGAAAGAGGACAAAAGAAAACATTTAGATGCTAGGAAATATTGGATCTATTAATATAAATATAATTCAACAACAGCTTATATCATTTTTATGACAGATATCGTTTTTACATTCAGATATGGGAAAATAGACTTTTGGAACAGAATCATTTGTTAACGTAAAAACAGTGAACTGACATCGTCAAAAAGTGAGGCTTTAAATGAAAACATTAATGAAACTGTCACAAATAATGCCATAAACATGGATCAACGGTTTGATAAAGTTGCGATTACCAAAGCGTTTTGGTCAGCTAATTGTATAGTTTAGAAAAATAAAAGTTGTGGAGAGAAAATGGATCCAATTTATAAGTCATTTCAAAGAAAAAATAATTTTATTTTCCGGTGTCTTGTTAAAAATATAGAATATATAGTTTTACCATGCCAGGCACATTGGCCTAAGTCGAAAAAGTATTTGTAATAATGAATATTATACGGTCTAACAATGGGTTCTACTTGCTGATTGAACCGAAAAGCTTCTATTTAAGTAAAAAAAAAAAAAAAAAAAAATGAGTGAACTTGCAAATTCTGTCTCTTTGGGAACATAGACTTTAAAAGGTCTATTGAAGAGTTATCTTCTAGTCTTGTGAAACAAAACAGAAATCAGAAGAAGGATGTATAAGAACCTTTTATTCGAACCCAGCTTGGGTTTACATAAGCCAAACTTAACAGAAATACCTAACAAATAACAATTTCAAAGTGTGGTAGATTAGCCTAACAGCTCACAGAATACTTTAACGCGCAGGAAAGGCTCCGGTTTGTAGTAGGCCGGAGAGACAGTCAAATGGCTAGAAACAGCCAACTGCTCTAACTCAAGTCGCTAATCACAGCACAACGTGGCCTGGAATAGGCAGACACGCTCTTGCATAAATAGCACTTCTTTCTATTTTAATCTTAATATATGTTCGCTATATCATTTACATTCTGGCTTGGAAAGCGTGAGCGAAAGGAAGTAAATTTAAAATGAACCATTAGTTTAAAATAAATCGATAAACCTCACGGTCTAAACGTTTTTAAGTTTAGTCGATCGATTATCGATATCAAAGTTTATGGATTTATTAACTAACTTAAGTTTTGAATCTCCGTTTCTTTGCCTTTACTGGATATTTTGTGTTCTAGATACCAAAGTCCTTGGGGCGACGAACTTACATTTTGCGGCATTTACTTTTGCTTTACACTTGCTTCACTTAGAAGCTCAAATACTTCGTGTAAATCTTTTACGTGTTATTCTATGGTTTCACTTGTAATTATAATTTATCTAAATAGATGAAAGAGCTTTTTTCGAGCACTGGCCGCAAGTTCGTGTGCATGGCTCTTTGGGAAGTGGCAAGTGCCCCACATAATCCTAATGGCATACTTAAGAAAGCTTAGACCCCGGACTTTGTAATAAACGCTGTTTTAAGTCTATCTTTAGGCTTCACGCCAATTCGGAAATATCTGGCAGTAAGGTCCAACATAGTCATGTATTTTGTTGATTTAATTTTTTGGATTATTTCCTCAGTTATCGGTAAGGATAAACAGGGTACTTCGTAACAGCATTCAATTTTCCTAAAAATAGTCGGCAGAGAAACGCCATCCTTTATGATTATTAGGTGGGATATTGTTTTTTTCTTTCCTACACAAAAACTACAGGGCTCGCATACCGGCTACTGTTAGGTGTAATTATTTTTTCTTTTAACATTTCCTTAATGTGTTTTTCGATTATACCCTCTTTGACACCATCGTACCTATTGGATTTGCTTCTGACTGGGGCCGAATTAATAGTATTAATCTCATGGTTTACTTTATTAGTAAACCCAAGCTTATCATTAAAAAGATTTGAAAACTTCTTACCAATGCTTCTAACTTTTCTTTCTCTTCTATCTGCAAATGATCCAAGTCGAGTTGTGGTGGCTGACCTTTTTGTTCAGTTTTCTTCATATGTAATTCTAGAACAGAATCATTAAACTTAACACGAGCCCCTGCCGCTTTAAAGAAAAGAGATGGCAATGAGGATGGGTGACGAAGAAGTGCTATGCAGGACGATGATATACAGTACGATGATATGCAGGACGATGATATGATAAGATGTAAAGTGCTATGAAGGACTATGATAGATGAAGGATGTGTAGATAAGTAATGATGATAGAAGACTGATGAAGATAGATGATGGTCATAGAGGACAAAGATGGATAGTGATAGCTTCTTGGCAGTAATTGGAGCTATGCACTGCATGATGAAGAAGACGATGAAGAAGAGCTGGGAAGATGGACATGGCTAGATGGATGATTATAGATGATGATCGTTGGCAGATAATGTTGATAGATGATAATAGTTGACAGATAATGTTGAAGAAGTATGACGACAATTAGTATTTGTGAAAGGATTAAGTTGCTTGTAGACTATCGCAATTAGTAGAAATATAGTTGGTAAGATTTTGAAGTTTATTTCCAAGAAAATTATTTTTAAGGAGTTGGTAAAACCGCACTTCAGTTTAACTGGTTCCCCTGCTTTTTATTTACTTCCTTTCTGCCCCCGCTATTCACGGTTGAATTTTTTTCTTTCCTTTCGAATTTCTTCTTCGGGCCAAACTGAGATTTTTGTTGAGGCGTTTTACTAAAACTTCGCTCTATTGGCTTCCACGGTACCCTGTCATTCGATTTTTTTCTTCTACATGTCGATTTTGAAATTTAATGGCAATTTTGAATAAATTTCCCAACGTTGTTGGATTTCTAAGTTCAAAGCAGTCCTGAGCTTGGGGTAGGAGTTGCGACAAAATTATTTGAATGATTTGTTCGACCGGCTTCCTTGCCGTACGATTTATTAAAAATCTGGACTTTCTGCTAGATAAAGTCCGTCAGATTCTCGATTTTATACTGGAATTTGCTGACTCGAACTTAGCTCTATCCTTCATTATGCGGAACGCTTTAATTAATGCGTTCCTAAAATTTGTTGTAGCTTTCGCTACCAGGCTCGCCCAAGACGAATTCACCAATGCATTTATATCACGTAGCAGGCTAGCCTTTAAGGATGAATGTGGCGATAGCGACGTTTTGTGCTTCTTGTACTGGATGCATAAAAGAAGCGAATTTTGATGCTCAAGAAACCTAAGACGGACGTCTTCCCATCAAAAAATTGCTGCTGGATTCACTGCAGCTCTAAGGGGTCAACGATAAACCCGAATCCATCCATGGGATTCACGTTTGTCGACGGGGCTTGTGATGTTGAGGAAGAAATGCTAAATGGAAGTTTTCTGTGACATTTTAGTTCTTACTTTTCAGGCGTCCATGTAAATTCTATATCTCTTTGGGAATATAAACCATAGAATTTAAAAGGATTATTGAAGAGTTATCTTCTAGCCTTGTGAGGCAAAACAGAAATCAGAAGAAAGGTATATAACATCCTTTTATTCGAATGCAATTTGGATTTACATAAATCAAGCACTTCTGGCTTAAATACGTAACAAATAACAATTTCAAGGTGTTGTAGATTAGTATAACAGCTTACAGAATATTTTAATGCGCAGGAAAGGCTCTGGTTTGTAGTAAGCCGACGAGACAAATCCAAATTGCTAGAAACAGTCAACTGCTTTAACTCAAGTCGCTAATAATCACAGCACAACGTGGCCTGGAATAGACAGACATGCTCTAAAACTAACTTCCGAAACTCTTGCTTATATAGCATGTTTTTCTATATTAATATGAATATACGTTTGCTGTCTCATTTACATTCTGGCATGAAAAGCATGGCCGAAAGAGAGTAATAGGAATGTGCCATACTTAAAATGAGCCATTAGTTAAAAATAAATTAATAAAACTCACGAACTAAACTGCAAGGTATTTTTCGATACCATTAAAAATAACAAAGAATGCGTATACAAAGTTCACAATACTAGTAATACTAATAACTTCTTAAAATAAGGTTTATTCAGTTGAGTTAATAAAAATTCCTTTTAAGTGATTGTTGCTTTTTGTTAACAACTTAGTTACTTAACCTTTTTAATCCTAGTAGGTTTTATTTTTATTGTAGTTATTTTTTAAAATTATCCCAGTTTAAGCAAAAATATTATGATAAGCCTATTTGAAAATAAGCTGCACTTGTCTTATGAGAGTTAGGAATTGCAACTATAAGTGGAAGATGCAAGTTAAAAAAAATATTGCAAATGTCAATGCTCTTATGTTAGCAATTTATGTTAGTGATACAAAACTTTTTGAGTATTGTTTCTTGTATGGAACTTCTTCCCAGTAGAAACACAGGATCTTTGCGTGTTTCATGTGTTTTGTCTAGGAGAAGGAATATCATTAATTATTATTTATAGATATATGATTTTTCATTAGTTTCTCCATGTAACTTTTGCTTCTATAGTAAATCAATCTTTCTTTTTATTTAACCTAATAAAATGTGGTGTGGCAGGAAAAATAATTTAAAATTGTTCATGTAACTTGGCTTCTCTGTTTATTTGTTTGAGTCAATTCTTTGAAATTAATTTCTAACCTCCTTTTACCAATCCGATTTTCTAGAAATATTTCACACTAACGTATATATGATGGCAATGCAATATTCAACAGGAATTTTTCCAAAATATAAAAATTGATTTATTCATTAATTTTCATTAATTTTATCTCATCCTTCTTTGATAGCTCATTATACTGCTAGATAAAAAAAGTAATTTTTTCAAATGAACAGTTTTTGGAATTTCTGCGGAAATTTATCAAGGCAATTTTCCTTAAAAGTTCAATTTCTTTCTTTCTTTCCTTTTCTTTTAAATTTTTAGTTAGATTCTTTTAGATTGACGATGAAATTAGTTACACTGATGAAATGCAATTATTTTACAGCATTCAAAAGTGGTAATGTTCTTTCTTTAGCTCATTTTCTGCTTTCTATAACAGAAAAAATGTGCTGCTAAAATTACACTTAAAGTTTACGAGGTTTTAATTAAATGCACTTAATAATAAAAAACGCCCTTGGTAATACGGGAGAAAATTCTTTCTTTTAAAACTTAAAGATTTCATTACGAGTTGGTGATAAAAATAAATAAAGCATTAAAATATATCATTACTTAATAAGAAAGGCTTAAACATTAAATGTAAGAGTAAGCAGGAAAAATCAACATTCATGATGATTTAAGAGACAGTACAACTTTAAAATAGCCAAAAAAATCCATAATTTTATATTATTGTATAAAGTATGTTATTCTAATTAAATTCCAATCCTTCTTTTATTCTTTCGTTAATTAGTTATCAAAGTATAAACGAAAATATGAATGTCATTGCGTGGATTCTGATTTAAATGTTATAAGTAAGTTGCCATGACAGTTTGCTTCGAAGAAATTTTTTAAAGACTTGTTATAGAACCTAAATTTAAGTAAATGTTAAATTTTGCCTTGCTGGTAGAATAGAATCTGGTAACAAATACGCTCGTAACAGAATAGAACACAGAATCCCAAGGAATGTTTTAATTTTAATATATCAAATTTTTGCTCAGAAACAAGCAATTTAAGCAAATTGTTGTCAAAGTAAATTGTTGATGCAGTTATAAATGAAGCAATTTTATTATGTAAATGGAAAAACGACGAGAATACTATAAACCTTGCAAAATTCGCATTTTCAGGTAAGAAAGCATTTTTCAGAAGAAGCAAAATAATGTGATTTGCGCTGAGTAATCAAAGCTGGAAAATTTGGTACATAATTTAATTTGGCTGTCGAAGAAGATATAGATATATAATCCTTCAAAACTGGAAATAATAAACAGAACAAGGAGAAGTTATATATGAAAGTGAAATATTTTAAATTGTTAAGAAAATTAATTATGTTTCTATGACAATTTTTTGTTGAAATGAGTATAAATCCCCTTATACCAAATAAAATTTTAATAATTTATATGAGAATTTTTTTACAAGAATTACGTGCAGCTATGTTTTACAGTATGGTGCATGATTTTCATTATTACTGCTACTACTCAGTAGTAAGTACTGTATGTCTTGCTAACATTCAATGGTTTTTTTAAGTTTGGTACTATATTTTATATCATTTTCCAAATTGTTTTATATTTACCACTAACATCATCAGATATTATTTTAAAGCGTTAAATTATTACTCAGAAAATGATTTTTACTGTTACTAACTTTAAAATTGAAATGTCAGTTGTTCAAAATGTTAATGTTCAAAATTGTTCAGGCTTCGTGGCGAAATACTTATAGCCGCTTAAGATACATCCTCAAAACTCCTAATACACCCAACATGAAGATGAATTATAATTATGCAGATGCATTAAATAAAAAGTGTTTTTGCGGTATAATTGCATGCAAAAAATTAACACTAAATGTATTTTTTCAAATTAATGCTTTTTTAATTAAAAAAAACGACTTTTGAAAAGAATATCGTTCAGAGTTCAGACAAGTAATGAAATAATTGTGTTTAATTTGTCATTAAACTTAGATACTGACAAATTTGTGTAAGATATCTTGTGCGCAATGTTGTAGTATAATTCGAGACTTGGGTTACTAAGGCTCGAAAAAATATTTTTATAAAATATATTCCTATTTTAAGTATATTTAATATTTTTTCACACATATCAATGTTACACGTAATACTCATGAAAATAATTGTG
Organism: Stegodyphus dumicola; assembly: GCF_044657685.1. Lineage (NCBI taxonomy): Eukaryota > Metazoa > Arthropoda > Arachnida > Araneae > Eresidae > Stegodyphus > Stegodyphus dumicola. Next base: position 240,241,061 of record NC_140768.1, on the reverse strand, counting down.
CTCTAAGTGCAATGGTTACTTGAAAAAAATGTACAGTTGTGTCAAATGACTTAATTGACATCCTTCTTTATAAATTTATTATTACAGAAGCCAGAAATGTCGTCTGCAAAAATAATGCATGAAAGTTTTCATTTGTTATTACTACTAATCGAAAACAAAGATGAAAATACCCCGTCCAATATCACTCGCATTACTTAGCGTCTGTACGTCATTTTCATTGTAGTTCAAATGTAAATCAAGAGGATGGGATTTTCCTTGTGTTCACTTAAATGTCGTGTCGCTGAGTTGTAAGCCACAGAATGGTAACAAACGGTTATCCTCACTCGGATTGTGAGCCACACCATTAATACAAGAAATTCCCTATGAAACAATCAAGCCCTATTATTATAATAAAGCTATAACTGAAAAGTATATCAATAAAATAATAATTCCCATAAGCAGGTCATATACGCTTGCCCGTTAATACTGTGCCGAAAGAAGAATAATCTCCCACCTACGAATCAAAAAGCGTAGAGTTTTGCAGTTGATATCGAAAATTAAACAGTAATTCTAAATATCCTGTTTATCTACTGTCCATAATAAAAAATATAATTAAAAAATTAAATCAATGAATTGCATGACAATGTTAGATTTTACTTCGAAATGTTTCCAAATCCGTGTCAATCCAGAGAATGTACCGAAAACTGCATTAATTGCAAAGTCAGGTGTTTATGCCTTTCTAAGAATGAAGTTTAACTTACGAGGAGTTTTCGCTGCATTTCAGTGGGCCATGGATACGATATGAAGACCTCTCCTCCGGGAAAGTGCTTTTGTTTATATAGGTGATATGAATATAACTAGCAAGACAACTGGTGAACATATTAAGGATTAACACGAAGTGGTCTCGCCTCTAAACCAAGCAAGATTAAAAACAAAGGCTTCAAAATGCAAGTTTACCACCAAGGAACTTCATTACGTAGGCTATGAGATATCGCAAAAAGGAATCGAGACAGAAGATTCAGATATAACTGTAATAAAATATCACCACCAAATACATTGAAAACGTTGTCCTCATTTTTAGGCATGTATTCTTATCATAAGACTTTTACAAAAGATTTTGGAAAGATAGCTAACTGAATCGATATGAAAATTGAAAAGAAAGCCACATCTACTTGGTCAGCCGAATCAAATGCTGCATTCGAAAAGCTTAAACAAACGTTAATTCAAGCACCGGTGTTAAAATTTTCTGAACGCTATGAGAACTTGAAAATCACTGTGGATGCCTCTGATTACGCAATCTGCGCTGTTTTGACGCAAAAAGGACACGGCTGCCCACTTTAGTAAAATTCTTGTTCCTACACAGAGGAATTATAAGGCTACAGAACAAAACTACTAGAAATACTAGGATACACCCCAGTAGTTTTGTTACCGGTTCAAAATTTCATAGTGTATTTCGAAAAAAAAAAAAAAAAAAAAAAAAAAAAAAAAAAAAACAGTTCTTTTTCGAATAGATATTATTTATTATTTATTAGTATTTTAGTATTTCGAATAGATAAGTTACCATCTATTCGGTTCACGTGGCTGTGATCACCCACACTTATTGCATGGATAATTAAATCGCAAGAATTTAATCTAATTATTAAACATAAGCCAGAAAAAGAAAACGTAGTGGTTGATGTTTTATCGAGAATAAAATTAGATGAAGAGGGAACATACTCAAATGTGCTATGTTGACGGCTAAAATCCTTGATTCTCGTAAGACTATTATTTACATGTGATGCAAAGCGTAGACTGAATAGAATTTTCTCAGCACATTATATGTTTAATACTAGTTTAGTATTGCAAGCTTAAAGATTCTGTTAATCTATGTACTAAAGAAAAAGCAAATGCCTGCGTAGTTGTAAAAGTTAAGTATGGATGAAATGCTTAAATGTAAGCTGGCAAGAAGTTAAAGTTGATAAAACTGAATTAAAGCTAGGGGTATGCATGAAATCAAAAGTTAGGCTCTCCAGACAACACAAAAATTTAATTACCTGTTTTGATTAGCACATTAGGTGTAGCTTTGAATTTAAAGTGTATCTCAGGTCTAGCGTGTCTGACATGTAGTATTTCCGTTAGATGGCAGTTGTTGAAATACTTGTACAGATGAAACATCCTTTGACATTTCAGTACCTTTTACTGGAGAGTTTTGGAGAAGAAAATTTTATTATAGAATAAATGAAAATGCATGAAAATTCTGAAAAAATTGTATTGGAAATGATTATAATAAAGTGATTGAAAAAGAAAATATATATCGTGTTATTTTTTGTTAAAATGTTTTTCTTCCAGATGAGAGGGAAGAAAGCAGCTTCTGTTTTGTATGAAATGTAAGTTGAATAAATTGTCTTTCAGAGATCTAGCTGTAAATAAGCTGTAAATAATTACGTGTAAACTTGGCAAGTTTTATTGCTTGTAAAAGGTTTTCTCTTAGCTAAAATTTAAGATTTTACCAAGGCCATTAAAAACCTTTGTTCCGATTACTTAAATTCCGGCGGAGAAAGATATGAGATTTCCGTTAATTTAAATAACCAGTTATTTTATTTCTGAATCTTTGCTGTCACTTCTCTCTTTCCGTTTTCCCGCCAGAATGCAAATGAGCTCGTGTGTATTTAAAGTGAGATTCTGAGATTGTTAAGTTAGAGCGTGTTCTGCATCTTGAAGGTCACGCTACTAGGTTTTCAGTCCTGAGATAAGAGTTCTAGTCTTCGTCCTTACATTACATTTGCCGATAGTTAAATTCATTTCAATAACATAAAAGATAAGACATTTTTAATTGGTGATGCTAAATAAAGTAGAACTACATCTTTTGGAACAATAGCATTGCGAAAAAAAGATCTCCTTAATGACAAGAATACTATTGCCAGAATGTATTAACTCTATTATGAATTATTATTATTATTATTTCCTTTCTTTTTTCAAACAGGCTTTAACATTAAAAAGGCTAACTAATTGAAAAAAAAAAAGATAATAAGTATCTTGCACTTTTTCTTTCCGAACGAAAGCAGGAATCTTAAAAGCGATGAATTTTGTTAGGTCAAAGACTATGATTAACAGAAAAAAAATATTTTTCTTTTTATCGTGGCTTTGTTCTCACTATTTCATTTCAGTCTGACAGTCTTCTAATCTTTCTAGATCATAGTTGAAGTTTTTTAAGAAAACTCACAGACAACATTTTTCTCCGCTCTAAAAGAATCACCTCCCTTCAAGTCTAGTCTAGCTTTCTTTGTCGTTAATATTTTAGAAAGAAAATCTTTGGTACAGATGATTAAATTTTACGATTTTTTCATTTAAACACAGAACCCATTTATTTATATGTTCGTATATATATGACCACATAGGTCTTTTATCGTTTGTTCTTTCTACTTTACTTTAAATTATATATTCCAATTCATTTTGCTTCGTTTTATATAGTTTTTTTAACTTAGAATACGTTTTTACAGGTTTATATATTTATAAGTGTGTGCGATGATTTACAAGTTGTGAAACATAAAGCAGCATTCATGGCTGATTGAGAATGTTTTATTTCTTGACATGCACACTCTTAATATAAATTATATAGCATAAAGGATGTAATATGCGTTCGTGATCCCATGTGTGGTTTTTTACATCGATATGACAATATAATTGATGACAGACGTGTCAGCAGCGACGTGTTGGCAAAAGCAGATAGCGAGAGTGGGAATGCGACCTGATTGAGAGGAACACTCAGTTACGAATGATTTAGTTTCAGCTTGGCATTATTCTGATGGGTTCATATTAAGTTCGGTTCCTAGATTTGAAATTAATATTGGCTGAAACGTTATGTAAGTATCTGCGCCATGAATATGTAAGGAATATGTTAATTTTATTAACAGTTAAATTTTAAGTTCCTTTCCTGTTGATTCGTAACTTCAACTTACTACTTCCGGCTACAACGTAGTTTTAGAATCACGTCTGAATATATAATGAGGAAGAGTGGTATTTAACCGCGAAGTTCTACTTGCTGAGTTGGAGGGAATCAGAGATTCTGATTAGCGCGCGTCCGCCTTTTTAGGCTACTCTCTCTCAAAGCTGTTATTACACTCGGCCGTACTCAGGCCCTTGATAGCTTCGCAGTCATCTCTTGCTTAAGGAGCCAACTACATTAAAACTTTGATAGCTTCAGCTATATCTTTTTAGTTAATCTTAGTTTAGTTTAGTTCTTAATATCATATGTTCAAAGCCCGAGTGTTCGGCTTTATTGCAAAACTCCAAGTCGGAGTTCTGTTAAATCTTATCTGAATAATAAAGGATTATTTTACCCCTTTTGCTTGTTGTTTCCTCTACACGAACTCAAGAGATTATTCACATTCAACGAAAATTTCTAATTGCACAAGTGAGGATCTTTATAAGTGTTATGGAAGAATCATGTGAATGGATTAATTCTGAAATTATGGATTTTGGATTGGCGAATTAGTTTTAGAGCAGAAAGGGGAAATGATTATAGAAACGATCAGACGCATCATTACGGAGCTCGGTGTGTAAAGAGAATAACAGCTGTCGTGGGCGATTGAAGATTTCTTTTTATTGACAAAGCTTTCTTTACCTTATAATATGCAGATTAACTAGCGCCGTGCGTTGTTGAATAGATATTGGTTTTCTGACATTTCTATAACAGAGCAGCTGCGGACAATAAGCCGTTATATAACTATTCAAATATAATAGTTGACATATCAGCACAGTTTGGTTTGGATATTGGGTTATGGAAAAATATCTTTTTAGCTCTCCCACACATTCTTAATCCTTATATTAATGTTTCTAAGAAAATGTTGCTGAAGATTACCACTTCCAGATACCACCATTTTAAAGCTGAATTCCGAGTCAATATAGTCTGAATAATGCATTTTATTAATAACGATGAATTTATTATAATAGTACATTGTAATCAATCCTACATAGTGAATTTTACAGTTAAGGTGTAAGTGTATATTTCCACTAATGCATCGGTTATATCGAAAAGATCATAAGATATATATTTTAATTATAGACTATCAATTAGATATATTATTAAAAGTAAAATATAAATTGGTTAAGAAATATGTATATTGCTTTTAAACAGTTTAGTTATTAGGAAATGTACTGCATTCTTTTAGTTTGCAAAATAAATTAAAGATTTATATTCATTGCAATAAAAACATATCAGACAAGTGGCAATTTCACATATTTCATTACGATTAATGGTGTGATAGCTTAAGGTAACATAATGTAACTTAATGAGAAACTTGGAAAGACTAGAACACCAAAAAGAAAGAGTAACTGTTTTAAATATGCATGAAACTTCGTTTTTAATACAAAATAGCCACTTTTGAATGAATTAGCACATTTTTTTAGCACACACACACACACACACACACACAAAACAAAAACAAAAAAACAAAAAAAAAAAAAAAAAAAAAAAAGAATTTTATTTGTGTGCTTTTTTTTTTTTTTTTTTTTTTTTTTTTTTTTTTGGGCATGTAGAAATATAGCATAATCTCTTTCTCTTGTGAGAATTTTTTTAAAATTCAGCACTATCGTATATTTATATTATTATATTTCCTGATCAAAATTATTCAAAATACTTTTTTGTCATTTATAGCCTCATCTGGATAATCTGCGATTATTTTAGTTACTTTTTTAATTTGAATTAGCTTTTCACTTTTCTACGTTCATTACCTGAATTCTTGTATATACAGCTTAGTTAAAGCTGCTATTGGATGTTTGTTACTTTACCAACAATTTAAATAATACATATTACCTAGGGTTGTTCATTTCTACACAGGAAGTGAAATAATACCGTTAGTAATGCGATCAAAAATGTCTTTATCATGCTCTTTAACTAAACAAGAATTTTCTCTGTCAATGGTATGTTCCAATTTAATTACTATCTCAGATCCTGCGAGAATCAAGAAAGAACAAGAAATGCATCTGAGGAGTTCTTGGAATATAAACAACTTATATTAAACAATTCTGACAGCCAGCTTCTAAGACGACGATGTTCGATGACAGTGAAATTATGTTATGGTTTCTGTTGCAAAAGCTTTCCGGGCCATTGATTATATTGCTCAATTATTTTGCAAGTATTTCCAGCAGTTTTATTAAGAAATGGGAGAAATTCTCGAATCGTTCTGCATATTCTTAAACAATATTCGAATTCTACAAATAATGAGCAAATATAGTAAATACACGAAGAGGTTTACTGTAATAATTAGCACAAATGAACACAAATTGTATTACAGACTTTAGTTTCGTTGAAACTTTGTGCAACATTAACGAAGCGAGGTTGTTCATATAATTCAACGCAGAAGAAGTGCAATACTTGTTGACGTGGGAGTAATAGTGCTTAATCGAAAAAAGGGGGGGGCGGACAGGCACAGGTGTTTATTCGCTTTTGATAAAAGAAAGTGAAAGTTTCATCATCATAAAGATTACTCATCGGTTAATTTTCAGAAGTGTAAAGAAGTCAAAAGAGAAACGCGAAGTGTGTCAGCAAAAAGTTTGAATTTGAAATTTTCATATCGACGCTATACAGACCGTTAGATATTTTGTTTCGGAGCAGAAGACGGGAAAAAATGCAGTGCCCTCACCGGGATTCGAGCCCCGGAAATCCCAATTGCTAGCGGACGTACTTTCAATTATATCTTGTAGGTACGTGGTAAGGAGGGAGAACATAACATACATCCTCCCCCACACAAAGGGTGAGTGAGGAGGAATAGACCAAGTAGTTAAATAATGGGGGTGACGAATCATTGTCCACCACCTTTTTTAGCTTGGGCGCCATTGCGGAGATCTTTTATATTTTTCGAAGTCGGAAAATGTGAGGGTTAGATTTGCGACATCCCGATTGCTAGCCGGGCATGCTTCCAGTTACAATGGGAGTTCGACTCGGGCTGGCTGTATGTGTGTTTTTCGCGAACTTGTTCATGTGTAGTGTATGCGAACCAGTTTCCCTTAGGATTAGCCAATTTTCCTTTGATAGATAGGATTCATGAGCTTTTCCATATTCAAATAACTTAACGTAATTACCCTGACAACAACTCTTTGATATTGTCAGCGAAAGCAATCTAGTCAGTGATACAATTTTTCCTTATTTATGCTGCTAAATAAACTAAATTTGTTAATTATTTAATATTAAACTTCAGAAACTTCTTTTCCTCAAGTTGTGATGTTGCGTGGCCCCAACTTGCCCGCAACAGTAGTAGTGACTGCTATGAGCTGGAAATTACACAAACTCTTAAGAAGGGTTTAACTCCCTTTTTATTCCACTTTAGAAGTTACAGATACGTTCACTTGACGCTAACAAACTACGCCGACCTGGCGGTTAAATAAAAATAAGAAAGTACAACTAAAAATGAATAATAACAAGTCACTACCAACGAGGCTCTATAAACGTGACTAACTTAACCGCGTTCTAAGACACAGCTGAGATTTCCGCAAACTTTCTGAATAAGAAGTTGAAAGATTCAACTAACTGCCGAAGTAGGCTCACAAGCCGAAACGCGCGGTTCTTAAATTTCTACCTAGCAACCTTCACGCTCGTGAATCAAGAAAGCACACCTACAAACTCGTTTCCCTTCTATTTAACTCAAAAATACTTCCGCTAATAAATTTGAATACTCTGCGCGTTCTACTAAAATTTACATACTCTGGCATTGACAATTCCAGGGGAAAGTAAAGGCTTGACAGGAAAGATAGCTTAAAATAAATGTTAGTTAAAATAAATATAAACCCTACATTTACCGCTGCCAGAATTTGGTAAACTTGGAAGCAGGTCCTAGAAACGACCTGCTGAAAAGTTTCCACATTCTGAACTAAAATTCAAGAGCCTCGTTTACATAAAACAAACTGTTTTCTCAAAAATTAGAATAAATTTCTGTAGATACATCATTTTACCATCTCTTCTTACAGGAACCTTTCCTGGACTTCAGCAATCAATCCATCTCTTCCTTCCAGCATCTGGAAGGAATAAGTATCAGTATCTTCTAAATACATTATAATTTACACTTTCTTAACACTGCATAAAGTTTTTGTTTTTGATCGTTTTATTTTCCTTAACTGCTTAATTCACATTCATTCAAGTATTCAAACATGAATTTAACTTTACCCTGGTTTTCCACCATGTGTGGTGTCAAACGGGAATATTCGTGTTTTAGTATTACAACACTTTCCCTAACCACAATGATTTGTTAGAATTCAACGACCAAATAGACACACCTTAATCGACATACTGAAACTCTAGTTAAGCTATGTTTAACATTCTTAAAATTCAAGTGTAGGTGGAGAACCCTACAAAAGACATTCATTCTAAATTCCCCCTCATTCATCTTTAGACATGCAGGCTTTCGCTCTAAAGCATGATTTTATCTCCAGTTTAATACTTAAATTTGAATTCATTTCTTTCGAGTATTTACTTTTAGCATCTAAAATTTTATGCTTCTAGACTAAATTCTACTTTTACATAATTTTCAAGTATTTACATATATTTACAAATTCTAATACATATGATTTTTACAATTTACCATACAATGAATAAGATAAAAATAAAATTTTTACTTCACGCTTTCTTCGCCAAGCTGGCGGCACTGAAACTAAATTTCTCATTAATACAAGAATACGAAGTTATTTTACTTTCGGCCAAATTTTGGCTTTAACATAACAGAATTAGTCTTTCGACCAATAGGAACTGCTTGCTCTTAGATTTTATACTTAAAATAATACTTTTGCCTTAGCTAAATAAAGTAAAACAAAACTAAGTCTCAACCGAGACAAATTGACTTCCGTCAAAACATAGAACTTCGTATTTACGCATAACATTTCGGAACAAAAGAAAAAATTTATAGAAGATTTTGACTTATCTTTGAGTTTTCGATGATTGGAACTCCGACATCCTCTTCCGGCAGAACTGCTCCCACGTTATGGAATTCATAGAAGTCAATCGTCTTCTTTGGGTTCTTCGAGTTTCATCCATAGCGATTTTTCTTTTTCGCCCTCTGTATGCCGGCCTCTTGGAGTGGTAGTCATCGGGTTCCTGTCTTTTCCGTTTTGCCCCTGGACGGCTGGTCTTGGCGGCTTCCGGTCTGGAATCGTGCTTGAATTTCTTCTGTTGGTGGTGGTCTTTTCGTTCCTCTTGCTGTCATTTTGTTCTCGTGAACGGCGGTCTTGTTTGCTCCTGACTATCTGGTCCTGGAAGTGGTTTCCTCGACGCAGAATTTCTACTGCGGGGCGTTGTAACTGGTCTTTTCGTCTTTACCAAAGATTCTTTACACGGCGGCTTTGATTTCTTGTATTTCTTAAATGCTGGAGTCTGAACATTTTCCTTTCTTCTTTTCGGGACCGTAGCATGACTTGTAGAAGGGCTAAGTTCCTCTTCTGTTCTCTGCTTCTTGGGTGGTGGAGCGGGTGGCGTTTCTTCGGGACCTTCCACTTCTTTTGCGCTTGAGTCCTGCAAGAAACTTTTAAGGATTTCAAAATCATTTTGATTATAATATTTTTTCAGCTGGTCGGGATTTGTTTTACAGATTTCCCCTCTCTCGTTCTTAAGGTACAATACGACTCCCTTGATTTCCTGAATTACATAGGGGACTTCAAATTTTGGAGCTAACTTTGCAGTACAATTGTCTGGGGCACTTGATAAAGAAAATTTCCGCTTTAACACTTTATCCCCAACTTTAAAATCTGCTTCACGGCGTTTTATATCATAGTACAATTTCTGTCTATTTCTTGCCGTATCCGAACTTTTAACCGCCTTTAACTTTTAACCAATGAGTTTTTGTACATCTTTTTGTTTAAATTCTTGCTCTCTTTGTTGCACAAAGCATAATTTATCTAGTGGCGTAATTAACTTCCGTCATAAAAATAATTCTGCTGGAGTTTTTCCCGTAGTATCGTGATTTGCTGTTCTTAACCCATTAACCGCGAAAACTACAAGGAATGTTTCTTTTCTCATGAAAATAATAACAAATATTAAATTAAGCATTTATAACATAAAATTACATTGAAATAAAAAAAATGCTCTTACCTGTCGAAAAAGCGAGTGTTGCGTTCGCGCAACGTCAACGGAATAAGACTACGGATGTTTAGTGAGTAGGATTATACTCGTGTGATGTTTTTTTTGAGTGGAGCGCAGGATTACTTTTTAGCTGTGTAACGTTCTATAAATCTACAAATCACTTCGCTTGTAATTAATTTAATATTAAAATATACATTGTATTTCTTTTAAAAATACAGATTATTTCAATCGAAAGATTGAAGCATGAAAAGCTTGATTACAACCATGATGTAAAGCTACATTACATACTTTGCATCTATAAACAGTCTGGCTATGGTACTCTTTACAACAAAGTCTTTTGTTATCAACGGACATTACGATAAAATGTCTACCATCTCCATGCAATGGTTTTTGAATGCTGAATTTACTAGGTCTTCCTATTGCTGATCTATTTCTGGCTGATTCTACACTCTCAAAAGGAGTTTTCAAAAGGAATAATGCATTCTCTCGACTGAAATCTAAAAGAGACTTTATAATATCCAGTAGTAAAAAGTGGTGATATTTAGTAAGTTTAGATACGGTCTCACCTCATATAATTTATCAGTATTGTCAAATGCAAGTTCTGCTTCATATTCCTGTACTGCAAACGTGATATCGATTCTCGTACAACAGGAACAGAAATGTCCTTATCAAAAGACCAATATATTTTTTCTTGAGGTAAATAATGATATCCTGTAAGCAATAATATTCCAATAAATCTTCTCATATAGGCTTCAGATGCAATAAATTCTTGGCCCGTTTTTTTTTTTTTTTTTTTTTTTTTTTTTTTTCGCTGAGCGTACATATTTGTCTGTTCAACGAGTAGAGAGTAAATGTCTAAACTAAAAAGAAAATCGAAAATCTTTGCACTAGTTTTGCCTTGTATTTTGTCTTTTATAATTTCTCTTTTAAATTTTTCTTCATGTTCTTACTGAGACATAACTAACAGTTCCTTTTCTATACACTTCAAGATTGCAGTCTTCTGCTTTTTAAACTTTTTAGTATGACTATAACTGCTTTTAGAAGGCTGAAACTTACTTCTTACGTGAATTTCATCTTCCCCAGCAGTATCATTTGATAAAATATCATTATCATTATTTAAAACATTGCCATTCCTTTCTTCTTCGTCACTAGTTTCTGCAATTTCTAAGGGAACAACAAGAATAGCAGTTTCATTCTGGTCATTATTAACATTATCATCATCTGTTTCTTCATCAAAAAATCTTCGATGGGCTTCTTCGATAATGCCAGAACGATGTAAGATACCTCGTTCTGGCATTTTTAAATAACCAGAACATGAACCAGAACATCGAAAGGAATGAGTGACGAAGGAGATCGACATCCCGTTTCCTGCTGACGTTGCGTCAGCGCAACACCTGTTTTTCCTTCCTTCCCAACACAAATACAAACATCTTACTGATATAATGTTCTGATAAACGGCGACCTTGACTAAAAATAGATCACTCATAAAGACGGCGATTCTTTGGTTAAATATTTTCAGCAAAAATACCCGGTCGAAAATTTTGCTTAAATTTTGCTTAAAGTATGAGATTAATTATTATAAACAAAATGATTGTTGAAGGCAAATATTTTTTTACAGAAAAAATCTTCATAATATTCCCTACACAAAATCATCTGCTGGTATAAAATATCTTAGGTAGTTATATTTATATACGCATTTATTTTGACCGTTTCGTCAACGCAACACCAGCGGCTAATGGGTTAAAGCATAAGCTAACTCATTTATGTAGCCATCCCAGCGCTTGTGATGTGTGCTAACATAACTTCGAATTATTTTACAATATTTTATTAACTCTTTCTGCGATGTTTGCCTGTGGTCTAAACGGAACCATTTTGATATGGCGTATGCCAAGTACAGTGCAAATGTTTTCAAATATTTGGCTATCGAATTGTTTACCGTTATCGCTAATGACTTTAATCGGTGCACCGTATTTTAAAATATATCTGTGTAAGAATGCATCTGCGACTGTTTTGGCTGACGCGCGTTTAAGAGGAACAATTTCTGTCCATTTTGAAAAATGATCTACAATTACTAAAAGAAAACAATTTTTATTTAACTCACTCTGGGGGAAAGGATCAAGAAGATCTATGCCTAAAATTTCATTCGGAAATGTAGCGCGAATGCTATTTAAGTACAAGGCCGGGCTGTAATTAATATCATTTATTAACTGACATTGATTGCAGGACGTGACATACGCAGTTACTATTTTGTATAATTGCGGAAAATAGACCGCCTCGCGTACTCTTTTTAAAGTCTTTCTAACCCCTAAATGACCCGCTGTTTTTGCGTCGTGTAATTCCTTCAAAATGGTTAATCGAAGCGAGGCTGGGATGACTGGTTTAGATTCGAAATTTTCGTTTGTTGTTTTCGTATAAAATAATAAATTATCTATTATTTCATAGTTTTCTGCTCTATTTTTTATTGCATCGATATCTGTGTGTTCAAAGATTTCGGGGTCTTTCAAATACGCATAGATACTTCCAAATTCAGGATCAGCTTTCAATTCAGCAATAATTGTTTCTCTAGAATCTAAAATTTTTGAAGTCAACACAGCGCATTTGAGTTCATTGCCTTCATCGTCCAGTTTTATATGAGATAGTGCGTCAGCAACATTGTTTTCCTTACCCGGTTTATATTTAATTATGAGGTTATATTCTTGGAGTTTTAAAGCCCATCTTATTAACCTGGGCGTTAGGTTTTTGCCCGAGTAAAGTCTACCAACAGCCGCATGATCCGAAAAGACTGTTACTGGCGATTTGCCGAAATAAACTCGAAATTTGTGTACAGCCATTAATACGGCTAATGTTTCTCTCTCTGTAGCTGTATAATTCCTTTGCGTAGGGTTTAAAGTTTTACTAAAAATTGCCAAATGATGGCCATTTTGCATGAGAACCGCACCTACGGCATAGTCCGACGCATCTGCTGCAATTTCCAGGTTTTCGTCCCCTTCCGGGAATTTCAAAACAGGGGCATTGATGAGTGCTTCTTTTAACCTTTCAAATGCAGTATTTGCTTCTGCTGTCCACGTAAATTTACTTTTCTTTCTTTTAATTACTAAGAGTGGTTCAACAATATTCGCAAAATCTTTTATGAACGATCGATAATAAGAACATAACCCAAGGAAAGAAGAAAGCTTCTTGGCGGTGTTGAGAGGTGGGAAATTCTTGATGGCTTTTATTTTTGAATCCTGAGTTTCTATACCATTTTGCGAAATTTTATAACCCAGATATTTCTTTAGTTGCATTTTGATGCGTTAATTGTAAGACCGGCCTCTTTTAATAATTTAAAAACCTCTTCTAAGTCTTTAATGTGTTGTTCCAACGTACTACTCGTTATAATTATATCATCTAGATAGATTAAAGTCGATTTTCCTAGGACAGGCTTTAGAACAATGTCCATAGCTCTCTGGAATGCTGACGGGGCCCCACACAATCCAAAGGGCATGCGTAAAAATGCATAAGTGCCCGATTTTGTGATAAACGCGGTTTTATGTATGCCTTCGCGTCTCATAGCTATTTGATAGTAGCCAGACGTTAAGTCCAACGTAGTCATGTATCTCGTAGACTTAATCTTTCTAATAATTTCCTCTATAACCGGCAAAGTGTAAACTGGGAACTTAGTAACACTATTAAGCTTTCTGTAATCGATAGCAAACCTCCAAGCCCTTTTATCCGAAGGAGGAAACTCATTCTTTTTCCTACATAGTACGACTGGACTCGCGTACTCACTATTTATGGGCGTTATTATCTGGTTCTTTAACATTTCCTGAATGTGTTCTTCGATAATTTGCTCTTTTTGTTTATCATACCGGTAAGGTTTAGTTCTACAGGGTTTGTCGGCAGTTAACTGTATATCATGCGTAACAATTTGACAATTACCAGGCCGTTCTGAAAACAAGTTCGAAAAAGTACTCACCACTTGCTGGATGGCTTGGCTTTCATGGTCATTCAAATGGCTAAGGTCGACTTGCGGTTGTTCCACTGGCTCCACCACCCTCCGGTCCATTTCCAGCATAATAGAATTTTCCTGAAAATCCAGTTAGGCCTTCGCGGCTTTTAAAAACTCCATACCTAAAATAAGTGGACATTTTACCACAAAATTAATACTTTAAATTTATACAAAATTAATACAGAAAATTTTTTATCACAAAAATTAATACTTTAAGGCTTTCATTTTTTACCTGTATTTGTAATAATAATTTGCCAATACATTGACAAGTTTTTCCTTGCGCTGCTATGATTTCTGTGTTTTTATTTTTAAATAATCGTAACCTATTAAAATTCTTCTTAAAAAATGTATCACTCATAAAGTTATCTTCTGCCCCTGTATCGATGAGGGCTTCTACTGGTACATCGCCAACCAGGACTTATATAATCGGTAATTGTGAGTTCTTTACCATGACCGTATTTAGGTATCTTCTTGAGGGTTTTTTCGAAACTTCCGGAGTCTGGACCCTCGCTTTCACAGGCCCCTCTACTCGTTTAAAGCTTTCCTTTCAACTTTTGCCTTCTGGGTACCCGGACGGTTGTTTTCAAATTTCCTTTTTGGGCCTTGACCTTCGAGTTTTGATGAGTTAGCTTGATAGCTCTTTCCCCCATAAGAGCGATTTGTGTTTCTGGTCTGTTCATTTGAGGATTGCCTTCGGAGACCTTGAGAATACGATGCCCCTCTAGCGTTTTCCGCTATTCTGCGATTTTCTTGACCGCCAACTCGAAGAGTTCCTGCAAGGTGCTTGGGTTCCGAATTTCGAAGTAATCTTGAACAGCAGGTAGCAATCTTGGTAAGATTATTTCAATAATCTCCGCGTCGGGTTTCTTCCCATACAGCATATCCGTCAGCTTAATTTTTCGCAGAATAAAGTCCGTCAACTCTTCTATATTTCGTTGATAAAAACTATACAGGTCACAGGTGACGGAGGACGGGGACGCCTGGCGTCTAACAGAGGTAAACGGGCATATGTCCCACACCCTCCCCTATCCAGACGCAACAACTCCCTGTGGCCCCATAAGGGCGCACCGGGAGTTTATCGATACTTCAACATAAATTACTACTTGCTCATAAATTACTGCCTACTGATAACATATAAATTCTGCTTATTCGTAAATTATCGCATACACATAAGTTACTGCTTGTGCGTGTACCTGAATTACTGCTTACACATAAATTACTGCTTACACATGAAATATTGCTTACATTAATATGATTACATTAATATGGTGCATTAATATGATGCTCAGTTACATATACATGCTACATTACACGTTAATTTGATACATAATTACACATTATTATGATACAAATACTGACAAATACTGCTTACACATTAATATGATACACAATTGCATAATACATTGTACATATGGCAACATTCAGATCACAGTTCACTCATATTGGGTTATTCAGTGCGGAGTATGAAACAAAATGCTGTTTCAGTTAAAGAATATACTACATAGTTGCAATGCACCGTTGCGTTACACACATATACTGTTGCACTATACATAACTGCTACTTTACACATAAGTTATTGCCTGCTGATGACACATAAATTATTAATTATATAAGTTACTGCTTGCACTTAAAATTCTGGTTACATATTAATATGATACATTATTACATATAGCATTGTACATATGGCAACATTCGGATCACAGTTTACACGTATTTGGTTATTCAGTGCGGAGTATGAAACAGCATGCTGTTTCAGTTAGGGATTATATTACATAGCTGCATTGTGCATAGTTGCGTTATACCATTGCATTACATACATATTCTGTTGCATTGTACATAAATTACTACGTACTCATGAATTGCTGCCTACTGATGATACATAAGTTCCTGCTTACACATAAGTTACTGCTTACAGACTAGTATGATACATAAATACTCATAAATTACTCCTTACACATAAGTTACTGCTTACATATGAAATACTGCTTGCACATTATGTTAAATAGATACTCATTAAATACTGCTTACACATAAGCTACTTGCACATGATTTGCTGCTTGCACAGAAGATACTACTTACATATTAATATGATACATGATTACATATACACATTACCTTACACATTAATATACTTACATATGCACATAAATATATGCATTATATTACACATTATTACTCCTAAATTACTGTTTACACATAAATTACTACTTTCACTTGAATTACTGCTTGCACATAGAATGCTACTTACACTTTAAATGATACATAATTACATATACTCATTACATTACACATTAATATGATACATGATAACACATTAATATAATACAAGTACTGCTTACACATTAATATGATACATTACTGCCTACGCATAAGTTACTGCTTGCACCTTGTTACTGCTTATGCATAAATTACATGTTTATGGTTACATACATATTCAGTTGCACTGTACGTAAATTACTACGTACACATGAATTGCTGCCTACTGATGATGCATAAGTTCCTGCTTACGCATAAGTTACTGTTTACATATGAAATACTGCTTACACATTAGTATGACACATAAATACTCATAAATTACTCCTTACACATAAGTTACTGCTTACACATTAGTGTGATATGTAAATAATCATTAATTACTGCTTACACATTAGTATGATACAAAAATACTCATTAATTACTGCTTGCACGTAAGTTACTGCTCACACATATTCCTGCTTACACATGGTTTGCTGCTTGTACAGACAATACTGCTTACGTATTAATATGATACATAATTACATATACCCATTACCTTACACATTAATATACTTAAATATATGCATTGCATTACATATTACTACTCATAAATTACTGCTTACACTTGGGTTAGTGCTTGCACATAAAATACTACTTATACATCAACATGATACATAATTACATACACATTATATACATACATTATTACATATACACATTACACATTAATATGATACATAATTAAGCACACACATTTGAAATACATGAAAAATAAACATACATAGAGAAAACACAGTTCAACACAAAATATACAAAACATAACAGTACAATGATACAAAGTACGCACAATACGACATTAAACAGCATAAAACATATATAAACATTCCGTTAAACACACACATTGCATTAAACACATAAAACTACTTATAAGGTGCACAGTTATAGTGGCAGTTCAGTATAGTTTCAGGGAAAGTACTTTACAGTGGCAGTACTAGGCACATTGCGCAGAATGTACCCACAAGTGAAACACTAGCGGTATACAGCATACAGTATGTGTTGTTGCACAGTTTGTTAAGGCAGAATGCAGTCACTGAGACCATTATGAATAGCACTGTTTTATAATGGGAGGCAAAGGTCTTGGCCGTAAGCCCTAATGGTGTTAACGATTTTGCACACTGTGTTGATTGCCGCTTTATTTTTAAGGATAAACTTGTGGAAGGAAGGTATGTTCGTGGGTTCCGGGAAATGGTACTGTTCTGTGAGTGGGCACCGGAAGATATAGTGATCGGGTGTCCCCTCTTCCCCGCATACACAGCGATCCGTGTTAGAAATAGTGCGTCTGTTGAAGTAGTCCGGGATAAAAAATAAAAAAAAAATAAAAATAAAAATAAAAAAAAAAAACTATACAGTTTGGCTTCTAGCTTTGCTCGGTCTTTCACTATGGGGAAGGCCTTTAATAATGATATTTTGAAATTTTCAAAGGTATATGTTTGGCCTCCGATTTCTCCTAATAAAAATTTGCCTACATTCTTCCACCATAGCGAGGCCTGTCTTAGTGCAGACGTGGCAATGGCAACTTTTTGTCTTTCAGGCACAGGGTATAGCTGGAAATGATTTTCGAGACCTTCTAAGAATATCGCCACCGAACTTTTTCCGTCGAAATTGACGTTTGGCTTGATTGATGCTCTCATCGTCTAGACCAGGTATCCAAATCCTTCTAATTGGGTCGCCATTTCTTGTTGTTGGACTTGTACAGGAGCTTCTATCCAGTTTTCGGCCATTTCAGTTCGAAAAGTGTTCGGGCGCCAATATGATGTTGCGTGGCCCCAACTTGCCCGCAACAGTAGTAGCGATTGCTATGAACTGGAAATTACACAAACTCTTAAGAAGAGTTTAACTCTCTTTTTACTCCACTTTAGAAGTTACAGATGCGTTCACTTGATGCTCACAAACTACGCCGACCCGGCGGTTAAATAAAATAAGAAAGTACAACTAAAAATGAATAATAACAAGTCACTACCTACGAAGCTCTATAAACGTGACTAACTTAACCGCGTTCTAAGATACAGCTGAGATTTCCGCAAACTTTCTGAATAAGAAGTTGACAGATTCAACTAACTGCTGAAGTAGGCTCACAGGCCAAAATGCGCGGTTCTTAAATTTCTACCTAGCAACCTTCACGCTCGTGAATCAAGAAAGCACACCTGCAAACTCGTTTCCCTTCTATTTAACTCAAAAATACTTCCGCTAATAAATTTGAATACTCTGCGCGTTCTACTAAAATTTACATACTTTGGCATTGGCAATTCCAGGGGAAAGTAAAGGCTTGACAGGAAAGATAGCTTAAAGTAAATGTTAGTTAAAATAAATATAAACACAACAAAGTAATAAGCAAATAATTCTTTTTGTTTAGTTGCTGGAAAGAGATTAAAAAAAAACAAAGCATTTAAACAGCATTAGGAGTAGATTTAGAAGGCTGACTTTTATTGCTGTCAGCTAAATGGCATGAATAATATTTCACAACTCAGCTTTATTTGTTTCATCTATTAAATTTTATATGTATCATTTCAGCTCAGAACTCTTACCTGTAAAGAAACGCAGCATTATGTGCTTTGTAGTGATAGGAATTCAATACCATTCGGCAAAATATATTAGATTCAGTCTGTGAAGATATAAAGCAGTTCTGCTCCCATTTAGACTGCTGAAATTACCACCTGCTTATTCAAGCGAACTATTTACCATCAGTTCTACAGAAGGCAATTAAAGTACGTGATGGAAACCGTAAGATGTAGCACTTCAGAAATTCGACTGAGCACAAACCCTTTCCTGAACTAAAAATACTGTAATTTGAGGTATTACTAATAAAAATTGCTAACAAGAGTTTCAAAATACTTTTTATTATGCTTCAAGAAATAATAGGCTGATATTTTATTGCTGTAAAATATAGTTAAATAAATTATATAGTATCGGTAAATGCAGACTCAAGCAGGCACTTTAAAAGTAAAGAGATCCAGGCCAGAACAAGTCAAGAAATCCACATACTACATCACATATGGGAAATTTAATAGTGGTGTTAATCTTGGATGTTACAGGAAATTATCAATTGAATGCAAAGCATTTGAGAAAAAAAAGTATTAAAATTTGACTTAATATTATGCTTAATAAAGGCATTACAATCTCAAAATGGACTATTAAATGTTTAGGATTCTTAGATTTGAACTATTTGGATTACAAGATAGTTGCAGTTAGATACTTCATGTCAGCAATCTCTGTGAAGCTGAAGGCAGCAAAGTATGATAATCTGACACATTCGGTATTTTAGAGATGCCAGGCAAAAATATGTAGGATTATTAGACTAAAATTGTGTGAGGTAAAAAAGAGAGATTTGTTTTCACGTTATTGAATATATTGTTGCGTACGTACAGGTTCCTAATAGATTGAATGCACAAGTCCGATAAAAGGTCAACAAAATGCATTCTTATCACAAGAAATAAACCAAAATTCTGAAATTTTTCCTCACAGACATTCCTACAATATCATACAGTAGTTACATTTTAAACTACTAAAAGAATACCATTCAAAGTGCAGGAAAAGCTAATCGGATCTCACCGCGAATTTGCTACATTCAATAACAATAAATAAGTAAAAAACTGAACTGAGATTTTTCTCCGGCTTTTATAAGAGTTTTAATCATGCACGAGAACATTCTGGTATTTTCTCGAGGTTTCTGGAAAACAAAAGAGTACATTGACGAGATATCTCTTTATTAAATGCGCGTGCTCCTGTATTTTTACTTTTCGGCGTAGCTTTCTCTTAAAACTCGTCACGCGCTGCATTACACGAGGAAATAAAACAATTTTAATTACATTTCTACCAAAAATAAACTAAATACAAAATCAGTAACAATAAAATGATTTGTTTTTATGTTACTGAAATGATTTGTGTTAACGTTGAAACGTTATGATTTGCTTTCAAGTTAATGAAATATGAATACACTGAAGAATATAAATATTGCATATAATAATTCTGCAAACATATTTAAGGAGTCAGATTTATTAATCAATAGTTTATTGATGGTGTAATTACATTTAATCAGTTCTTTCTTTAACGTTGTCAATATTACCAGAGCATGAAATGTTTCCAAATTAGTTTGGCGTGTTTTCTCGCTTTGCGGACACTATTCTCTTTCAGAGAAGAAAAAAAATCTTTCTGGTTGCATATGAATATTCATTTTTCTTGAAATATTATATTAATTAATTTTTTTGATGAGTTTCACAAATGTGTTTCGCGCTTCATCAGATTTATGCCCAAAGCACTTTGACTGAATTACATTAAAATTTGTTTTGGGTTTTTGGATTCAAAGCATTTTGAATTATGAAATTTTCATTTAATTCTTCCACAGTTGGTTTATTTTATCCTCTTTAGTCTAGTGAATAATTTTATTTCCTCAAAACGAGATTAATGATTGTTCAAAAATGTTCTTTTAGATGCTTGCAATAACACAGACTGGTTGGTCATTGTATCAACAATACTTAAACATCTATAGAATTTTGCTTCGTCGTCCGTGGCTACAAATTTCATCAAACATTTTGCAACGCTGTATTGCGTAACGTTTCCAAACAGTAGTAGCCATGATTTTGAAAGAGAAATTTCATTGCGAAAACCGAATCTTTTGTACCGAATTGAATTAGGAAGACTTGGAGGCTGCAATCAAACCAACTCCTATTTTAACATTCTTAATATTTCCTTGCCCCATACTTTGGATAAATAACTTACCTTCCAAAAGTCAAGCACGTAATACAAATTAGAAATTTTTGAAAGTTTAGTTGAATTTAAATGGCGGAAAGTTGCTAGAGATATTTTTGTTGTTGTTGTGACTTATCTCACTTGTCTGACAGTAACATCAGAAACCAGCGAACTTCATCGTGGTAAGGAGGGAAATCTGCACCTGTCGTTAGCAATAGTCTTGAGCACCATCCAGGTAACAGCTCAGTTCCGTCCATAATTTGCTCAGTTTCGTCCATAATTTTGATGGAGAGCACTCCGGGAGGACAGGTCAGACGGCCTTCCACCCCTCTTTTCCTACCACCAACCTCTCGAGAGGAATTTCGGCTTGCCGCATATTTAGAATGCCCCTATGCCGCACAGACACTACAAACATTCATGCCTTGTCTGGGATTCAAAACAGAGCTCTTCGTCGCTAACCTCTATCCCGGTTGGGCGAGGCTGCCGATATAGGTAGCTGTATGGAAACATCTTATGTTACAACCGATTACTATTGGCTATACGACTATACAAACATAGGCAGTCGTTGAAGGTGCCAGAGTTTTGAAGGGCTTGATGTTACGAAGAGCTTGTAACTTTTGTCGTAAATGTCATTATAATACGCGTATTTATTTCTGTACTTGAATGAAGACGAATGGGAAAACAGTAAGCACTAGTGGGCTGTCGGACACTTTGAAGCAGGACTGTCAATCAAAGATGTCGCCCATCGTTTGGCTTTGACCATCTGGCTATTTCTCGAATATCGAAATAATTTCAAACAAGTCAAACTTTGTCCTGAAAACTGAAACAAATCGAACCAAGTTTTTAACAACTTTTTGAAGATCGATATGTTTCTATAGTTGCCAAACGGAACGGACGAGGGATCCTCACAGCTGTTTCATCCATGGGTACAGCGTCACTTTGGTAAGACAATATATGCCAGCACTGTGCGACGAAGGCTTCACATTAAGCGACCTTACACTCAAGTACCAAGGTTTTGTGTTCCACTAACCACCCAATCCACAGGGTTAAAATTAAAGTAGTATCTACAATATCTCTATTAGACTTTCTCAGATTGGCGCAACGTTCTATTCACGGACGAGACCAGATTTTCTCTGGAATCAATTGATAAGCGTGTAAGGGTTTGGAGAAAATGAAGCGCATGGAATAGGCCAGGAACATCATCGGACATATCATATTTATAGGTGGGAACATCATGGTGCGGGCTAGAGTTTCAGTGGGAATGACACCGAGCTGTACATCTTTAAAGGCGGTTTTGTGATGTCTGCGTGGTATCCGGATGAAGTCTGTGAGAATCTATGCTGCAGCGTTGGTTCTGACTTATGGATAATTCTGCCTTCCTCAGCGAGCGAAAATCTTTAACGAGTACTTCGACAGTAATGGCGTTTTTCATACGAAGTGGCCACCGCATTTACCCAACCCTAAAATCTTTAAGATGCCTTCGGACATCCCGTCTCTGCAAATCTACTTCCAACCAGGCTCAGGTTGTCGAAAACGGCTCTAATTGAGGATTGGCTATTGCTAGCATCTGCTGTGATCGATCGCCTCTTAGCAAACATGGGCAATCAAATTCGTGTGGAGTCCGTAGCAGACGCTTACCTTTTTAATGTAAGCTGTTTTTCTCCAATATCGGGCTATGGCGCTGGCCGTTACTAAGGCCGGAAGCGGTGGTCACTTTATTTGTTGGAAGTACCTAATAGGTGAGCCATCGTTACCTGCTATGAAGGGACAGACAATTTACATCCATGCCTTCTTCATTATTCAAACCCGGAACCTTCGATTTGGTAGTCAGAGTCATTAACCACTTTTCCATCTGGGCGGCGATATTAATGTACGCTTTGTTTGCTTGTTTTTAATTTAAACATTAATATGTTATTGACCCAACTTTACCATCATCTTATAATTCACGAAAATTAAATAATATTTTCATCCTTGTGCGTAATGCTTGTTTTCTTTTATTAACAAACACATTTGATACTTTCACTTCCAAACATGAGACGCATGACTTCACTTAAATGGGCTATATCATCTAAGCTGTCAAAATTTCCTGTAGAATTATTACGGAACCAATACTCACGTACTGAGCTGCAATCTGGGGTGGTAAACTTACCTACCACATGATACGATCCCTATTCTCAGTTCAGAAACAGCAGCTACTTCAAATATGCAGATCCTACCTCATCACATCAACCCCAGCCCTGAAACAGCTGGCAAGAATTCCTGCCCTAGATCTGATAACTGAAAGGGAGTCAATTATCGCAAGGGCGACTAGATTGTGTCAAATATCAACTCTCTGGGGTCATAGTTATCACCACTTGGAATAAATAAATAAGGAAAAAGAAAATAAACAATTCAAAAACATGAAGTTTTAGGTTAAAAAAAAGAAAAAAGAAAAAAAAACTGAAAAGAACAAGGAAACTCGAAACAACTGCCGAGGTTTCCCGCATATCGTCAAATAAAATGCTGTCAACATCATTTTACCACAGAAAAATTAGTGAAAAGATGTGCTGGATTGTGATACGCAGAATCACTGGATGCCACGTTACTTTAACCGCTTTTGCGGGCTAACATGTTTTAACATGTTTTAAAGTTATAGTCAGCTGAGAAAATCTGATACACGTAAAAGATTACTTAGGTAAGAAGAAGCATATTCTTCAGCTGATCGAGGAATCCAGACAAAGTCGAAGAACACTTTCTGAGCTCCTCAGTCAACAGATAATCATTTAACAGATGAGTCTCATGTGACAGGATATTGCTGCCCAGAAGAACGAAGTAAGTATTTGTTGCAGCATCAATATATATTATAGTATAAACAGAATAGATCCGAAAACACATGGATCAATGATTTCGTCACGATTTGTTTGTGCTGTTACCTTTGTTAAAAGTATGAAGATAAGCGTTACCAAAGAATTTCCACCTTATATATTGACACCAGCACTACCAACATTATTCGACAGCATCAGCATCTATATATCGGGGATCAAAGTCTCTTTTCATTACATTCCGCCGCTCTGCAATCTACAGAACGGGTCAGGATTTTCTGTTGAAACGCTTACTGCTCCAACCACCCAAGCAACACGCAATTAACAACACAGCAGTCAGTAATTCTAAAACTAGCAGAAAGCATTTAGTCTCCTAATATGAAGGCAGACTTTATATAATTTACGTCACTGTTCTAATGATACAATTAGATGGAGTAGAAATGAATGAAATTAGAATTGTAGCGAAAGTGTGGACAGAACATGAATACAATCTACCCGTTCCGTCTAACCAATAAACACAAGTACAATTGTCAGAAGTTATTGTAGCTCAATGGAAGCCAAATACTTTTAAGATCTTCCACTTGTTGCTCCGCTATTTTGAAAATGTGACAAAAAACGTGAAATCATCATGAGCTCTGAATACCAGAGATAAATTTAAATTAAAAGAACGGAATTTGCCGTACCTACGATTTGACATTATTGACCAGGAAGCATGTATCGTTTTTGAGATATATCGAACAAAATCTCCGTTTGGAAATCTGTAAAGTTTCGTAGTTGATCTAATGCCATTCGTTCACTCATATACCCCATTACCCCGAAAAAAAAGGACTGACTGCTTTACCAACATAGTGATTTATATATTTGATAGTAAACCTTAAATTACGCTTGGCGTAAGTTAAATTATTTGCACATTGTATGTGACAAATAAATTTTACGCGTATCTTAATTTTATTGCCTTCCTGTTCTCCCTTTAGCGTAATTAGATTTGCGTTCATGTTCTCCCTTTTTTTAAATCGAGTATAAACGAACCATTTAAGTAGTACTGAATTCCGGGCATTGCACGTAATGCGTTTTTAAAGATGCACTTTAAAATAAACTTTTCCAGCATTCAGTGAAACTCCGATCTGCTGAAGCATGTCTGTTATTGATTCCACTTTCTGCAGATTTAATAGTATTCATTCTACAGAAAAACTGAATTTCATACGCTATTTGATTGCAGTGTGTGTGCTTTATATACGACGGAAGTACGTACTTGGTGCCACAATAAAACAGAGTTTTATAGTATAGTTGAATAAATGTTAGATTAATAAATACATGTAAATGTTCGTGATTCCAAATGTTTATGGCTTTTTTGCGATAAAATAATGTAATAAGCTTTGTTTCAGGAACAATTAAAGTAATTTTATTTATCCATTAAAGAAAATGATGGATATTTAACTCCACGTAATGTTAAAATATATCGATTTCAGTATTTGAAAGGTCAACAAAGTGCAGGAATAAGGCTACTGAAATGTACTCTCCGGCATGTCCTGATTTCAGATAAAACCTGAAATCTGAAAAATCTATCTTTCAGTACCATCCAAGACTCGATTTCATTGAAAGAATATTGATTACTCCAATAAAAGTACAGCTTTCCTGTGTTGTGTTACAGTCGTGTTATTTGTACAGGTAACTGTCACAGTGAAAATATTTTGAAAAAGTATAATCTTTAAAAATGAACATGAGATGATAGCCTTCATACCAGTATGAATCTTTAAATCAAGTAGCAATCTTTAGAAGCGAAAGTTCTTTAAGATTTAAACAGCTATAAGTTTAGAAACACACAGAGTTGTATTTTCCTTCGTTATTGTAGTCCAGACTTCATACGAATTTCTGAATATGATTCAGAAACACAAAAGGTTGCAAATAGTACTGATTTTTGCTATCTTTGTTGATATAAAGTAACGATAATAAACAGAAATAATTTGTTTTCCAATAATACATACAACATTAAGGAATAGGTTTAGGTGCTCAATAACATTTTAATTGTATAAAAAAAATTGTCCAGCTGCCTTGTCATAGCAAACAATGTAGTTCGCTTTGTCATGATTTTAAAACACGTGATATTACTTCTGTAGGGATCTTTTCAAATTTTCTCAAACATAATTTTAATATATTTTTTAGGTGGAAAGTTTTCTAATGTTTAATACGTTTTTCACCCATGCCCATAGGAATGAAACATGAGGACTATTCAGTATCTTCCGATGACGCTTTATGAATATAACGTTTTGTTACAAGAGAAACTTTAGCAGCGTTTAAAGGTGCAGAATACTAATGAAAATATACATTTTAATTTTGAAGATAATCTAAGGAGATTATGCTTTAGAAAAGGTTTTAAAATTTCCTGCATTATTATTCTGAATTAATTTTATCTCTGGCTTTGGAAAAATCGAGGTTTGACAGGTCGATCCACAGAAATAATCATCCAATCTATAACTAGTTTAGGATGAACAACGGAAGCTGAAGGAGTTATCACTTGTTTTCGCCATACTGCTGGTAATTTGCTAAGAACGGATCTCAAATTGCAGTGAAGCATAATATTAAAAAAAGGAAAGGCTAAGCAGGATAAAATATTGTTGCCACACTGCTCAGAGATTAGAATAAAGAACATTTATTATTCAGAAAGATACAGATGGAATACTACAATACAGAAGGGCATTTATTGTTCAGAAACTTTGACACATCCAAAAGTACAAAAGTGTTCCTTTCATGCTGTGTATTGTACAGAGAAATGGAGAAATGCATATGAACGATAGCAGGTATCCTTGAGAAAGGTGTCAATACGAGATATGTCCGTCGCAGACTGCAATGCAATTTTCAACATGTCATTCCACATGTTCCCCCACGCTTCTTTGCACAACATTATACAGCAGCTACTGAGGCAATTGATCCCATTCTACTGTCTGAGCACGATGAGGGTGTTCTCGTTCGCAGGAGGACGTCCGTTTCCAGATCATCCTAAACATTTTCATTGGAGTTATATCTAGAGAACATGCTGGCCGTACGAGGCGTTGAATTTTCTCGCTATCTAGACTATCCTGAATAGCGAGTGTTCGATGACAGGGTGCCTTGTCGTCCATGAAAAGAAATTTATCATCGTAAATACTACGAAAAAAGGCGAATAGGAGCAGAGGAACTTCGTCAGTGTAAATCGTTGGCCTGTCATAGTCCCAGTTACAACCACATGTAGAGGCGTGCAGCCAAAAAAGAATTGTACGCAAATCCAGTCCTATTGAGTCCAACTGCTATGCTCGCGATACCACTGCAAACGGGTGTACGGTGCTGTCTGGACAATGGTACATACACAGAAGGTCTGGGGGCGTATAGTCCTACTTCTCCCATATATCTGGCTACAGTTTATCGGAAGACTGTATATCCTGTTCCAGCAAGGAACTAATTCGATACCTGCTGAGCTGTGGTGCGCTGGTTCCTTTTCGCCGATAGGGCAATACATCTGTCTCCTGCAAGACAAGAGGTGTACTTCTAACACGACCTCCTGTGTGATATATTTCCGACATATCCATTTGTTTTAAATGCTTTCTACAGCCGTGAAACAACGTTGAGGGAGATTGAACTCCCTGAATGCATCTGTTAATTTTAACGTTTCGTCCACCTTTCCAATGGTACGGTCACGCATTAGATCATCTAATGAGATTGGAAAAACATACGCAAAGTTTCAAGATCGGCAATTAAATCTTTCCCATAAAACCTTGACTTTGGTACAGCAAAGGCCACCGGGAGTCAAATCCTATAAATCGTTTCAGCACTATATCACATGACGGACAAGGGAGAAAATGAAAATTTGCGTGCTCACATCTCTTCTTATTGTATTCGGTACTTTTCCTAAATTCCCACATTTTTTTCCCTTTCAATTTATGGTTCGTTATGGAAGACAGTGCTGCCCGTCTCTAGTAAATGTCCAGCAGCATAATCAATGTATTGAAATCTTTATTTTGGGTAAACATAGAATAAAGTCTTTACTTACAATTTGTAGGGTTTATATTTATTTTAACTAACATTTATTTTAAGTTTAAACTATCTTTCCTGTCAAGCCTTACTTTCCCCTGGAACTGCCAATGCCAGAATATGTAAATTTGAGTAGAACGCGCAAGGATTCAAATTATCAGCGGAAGTATTCTGATTTAAATAGAAGGAAACAAGTTCGGTGTGTGATATTCTTACTTAGCGAGCGCGGAGGTAGTTAGCGAGAATTGAAGAACCCCGCGTTGCGGCCTATGTGCTTGGCGGGAAGTAGTGGTAATTATTCCAGTGAGCTTCAAGTCTGCTGAATTAGCAGCAGTATTGTAAAACACGGTGAGTTAGTTATTTTAGAGAGAGCCTCGTAGTTAGAATCTTGTCTTTACTTTCTTTTCAGGTTATTATTTTTAT
Source organism: Stegodyphus dumicola (assembly GCF_044657685.1). NCBI lineage: Eukaryota > Metazoa > Arthropoda > Arachnida > Araneae > Eresidae > Stegodyphus > Stegodyphus dumicola. Next base: position 240,212,839 of record NC_140768.1, on the reverse strand, counting down.
TTGACTGCCAAGTTGGCACAGTCTGTAAGCGTCAAGAGGACGCAATTGTAATTTATTACGTTGAATAAAAAGGGACTTAAACCCTTCACAAGGCTCTATCTTTTATACAAGTTTTCACAGTCACCTCTTGGTTGCGTGCAAGTTGGAGGCGCGCAACGTTATATTGGCGCCCGAACACTTATCGAACTGAAATGGCCGAATACTGGATGGAAGCCGCTGGACAACACCAAGAAATGACAACGCAGTTAGAAGGATTTGGATACCTGGTCCAGACTTTGAGAGCATCAATGAAGCCAAACGTCTATTTCGACGGAAAAAATTCGGTGTTCGTATTTTTAGAAGGTATAGAAAACCACTTTCAGCTCTACCCTGTGCCTGAAAGACAAAAGGTTGCCATCGCCACATCAGCACTAAGAGGACAGGCCGCGCTATGGTGGGAAAATATAGGCAAATTTCTTCTAGGTGAATTTGGAAGCCCGACGTATACATTTGAAAATTTCAAAAAATCGTTAGTAAAGGCCTTCCCCATAGTGAAAGATCGCGCACGGCTGGAAGCCGAGCTATATAGTTTCTATCAACGGGATACAGCAGATTTGACGGACTTTATTTTACGAAAAATCAAGCTAACGGATATGCTGTATGGGAAAAAACCCGATGCGGAGATAATTGAAATAATATTACCAAGATTGTTACCCGCTGTCCAAGACTACTTTGAAATTAGAAACCCAAACACATTGCAGGAACTTTTCGAATTGGCGGTGAAGTTTCAAAATCGCAGAATAGCGGAAAAAGCGAGAGGGGAAACATATTCTCAACATACCCGAAGGAAGGAGGAAACCAGAAATGGAAATCGCTCATATGGGGGAAAGAACTAGCAAGCTAACGCATCGAAACTCGAAGGTCAAGGCCCAAAAAGAAAATTTGAAAATAAGCATCCGCGTACCCAGATGACACAGATTGAAAGGAAAGCTTTAAACGACTAGAGGGGCCTGTGAAAGGGAGGGTCCAGACCCCAGAAGTTTTAGAAAAACCCTCAAATAGACATTTAAACACGGTCATCGTAAAAAACTCACAGCTACCAATTATACAAGTCCTGGTTGGCGATGTACCAGTAGAAGCCCTCATCGATACAGGAGCAGAAGGAAATTTTATGAGTGAAAAGTTCTTCAAAAAGAATTTTTATAGGATACGACTATTTAAAACCAGAAATACGGAAATTATAGCGGCGCAAGGAAAAACATGTCACTGCATCGGGAAAGTATCATTAAACGTACAGGTAAAAGAGGAAAATCTCAAAGTATTAATTTTTGTGGTGAAACACCTCCAACACTCTCTTATTTTAGGTATGGACTTTTTAAGGGCCGCGAGGGCCAAATTAAATTTTCAAGATAGTTCCGTGGTGCTGGAGATGGACCAGAGGGTGGTGGAACCTGTGGAGACACCTGAATTGGACCTTAGCCATTTGAATGACCAGGAAAGTAAAGCAATACAGCAAGTGGTGAGTAATTTTTCTCATTTGTTTTCAGAAAAACCAGGAAACTGTCAAATCGTGACTCACAAGATTCAATTAAATGCCGAAAAACCTTGTAGGACTAAACCGTATCGCTATGATAAACAAAAAGACTTAATCATCAAAGAACATATTCAGGAGATGTTAAAGAATAAAATAATAACGCCCATAAATAGTGAGTACGCGAGTCCAGTCGTACTATGTAGGAAAAAGAACGAGTTTCCTCCTTCAGATAAAAGGGCTTGGAGGTTTGCTATCGATTATAGAAAACTAAATAGTATCACTAAATTTCCAGTTTACCCTTTGCCGGTTATAGACGAGATCATTAGACAGATCAAATCGACAAGATATATGTCTACTTTGGACTTAACGTCTGGCTACTATCAAATAGCTATGAGACCCGAAGATATACACAAAACCGCGTTTATAACAAAATCGGGCAGTTATTCATTTTTACGCATGCCCTTTGGGTTGTGTGGGGCCCCATCAACATTCCAGAGAGCTATGGACATTGTTCTAAAGCCTGTCCTAGGAAAATCAACTTTAATTTATCTAGATGATATAATTATAACGAGTAGTACGTTGGAACAACACATTAATGACCTCGAACAAGTTTTTAAATTATTAAAAGAGGCCGGTCTTACAATTAACGCCTCAAAATGCAAGTTCGCAACTAAAGAACTTAAATATCTCGGTTATAAAATTTCGCAAAAGGGTATAGAAACGCAAGATTCAAAAATAAAAGCTATTAAGAATTTCCCACCGCCCAACACCGCCAAGAAACTTTCGTCTTTCCTTGGATTATGTTCTTGCTATCGATCTTTCATAAAAGATTTCGCTAATATTGTTGAACCACTCTTAGTAATCAAAAGAAAAAAGAGTAAATTTACGTGGACAGCGGAAGCTAACACAGCTTTTGAAAGATTAAAAGAAGCGCTTATAAATGCCCCTGTTTTAAAATTCCCTGAGGGGGACGAAAACCTGGAAATTGCGGCAGATGCGTCAGACTATGCGCTGGGTGCGATTCTTATGCAAAATAACCATCCGCTGGCATTTTTTAGTAAAACATTGAATCAGACACAAAGGAATTATACAGCTACAGAAAGAGAAACATTAGCCGTATTAATGGCTGTACACAAATTTCGAGTTTATTTCGGCAAATCGCCAGTAACAGTCTTTTCGGATCATGCGGCTGTTGGTAGACTTAACTCGGGAAAAAACCTAACGCCCAGGTTAATAAGATGGGCTTTAAAACTCCAAGAATATAATATCACAATAAAATATAAACCGGGTAAGGAAAACAATGTAGCTGACGCACTTTCTCGTATAAAACTGGACGACGAAGGAAATGAACATAAATGCGCTGTGTTGACTTCAAAAATTTTAGATTCTAGAGATACGGTTATTACTGAACTGAAAGCTGATCCTGAATTTGGAAATATCTATGCTTATTTGAAAGACCCCGAAAGCTTTGAGCACACAGATATCGATGCGATAAGAAATAGAGCAAAAAACTATGAAATAATAGATAATTTATTATTCTATACGAAAACAACAAACGAAAATCTTGAGTATAAGCCAGTCATCCCAGCCTCGCTTCGATTAAGCATTTTGAGGGAGTTGCACGAAAAAAAAACAGCGGGCCACCTCGGGGTCAGAAAGACTATAAAAAGGGTACGCGAGGCGGTATATTTCCCGCAATTATACAAAATAGTAACTGCGTATGTCAGGTCCTGCAATCAATGTCAGTTAATAAATGATATTAATTACAGCCCGGCCGGGTACTTAAATAGCATTCGCGCTACATTTCCGAATGAAATTTTAGGAATAGATCTCCTTGGTCCCTCCCCCAAGAGCGAGTTAAATAAAAATCGTTTTCTTTTAGTAATAGTAGATCATTTTTCAAAATGGATAGAAATTGTTCCTCTTAAACGCGCGTCAGCCAAAACAGTCGCAGATGCATTCTTACACAGATACATTTTAAAATACGGTGCACCGATAAAAGTCATTAGCGATAACGGAAAACAATTCATTAGTCAAGTATTTGAAAACATATGCAATGGACTTGGCATACGCCATATCAAAATGGTTCCGTATAGACCACAGGCTAACATAGCAGAAAGAGTTAATAAAAACATAGTAAAAATAATTCGCAGTTACGTGAGCACACATCACAAGCGCTGGGATGGCTACATAAATGAATTAGCTTATGCTTTAAGAACGGCACATCATGATACTACGGGAAAAACTCCAGCAGAATTATTTTTAGGCAGAAAGTTAATTACGCCTTTAGATAAATTATTCTTTGTGCAACAAAGAGAGCAGGAGTTTAAACAACAAGATGTGCAAAAATTGATTAATCAGGCGCTTAAAACCTCGGATACGGCAAGAAATAGGCAGAAACTTTATTATGATAGAAAACGCCGTGAAGCAGATTTTAAAGTTGGGGATAAAGTATTGAAGCGGAAATTTTCTTTATCAAGTGCCCCAGACAATTTTATGGCAAAGCTAGCTCCAAAGTTTGAAGGCCCCTATGTAATTCAGGAAATCAAAGGGGTAGTATTATATCTTAAGAACGACAGAGGGGAAATCTGTAAAGCGAGTCCCGACCAGGTGAAAAAATACTATAATCCAAATGATTTTGAAATCCTTAAAAGTTTCTTGCAGGACTCAAGTCTAAACGAAGTAGAAGAATCAGAGACTACAACAACTATTCCACCACCGAAGAAACGGAGAACTGAAGAGAGACCTAGCACGTCTACAACCCGGACGTCGGTATCAAAAAGAAAAAATGATTTTCAAACTCCGGCGTTTAAGAAAAACAAAAATACAGATGAACCGGGTAAAGAAACCGTGGTAAAGACGAAAACACCACCTACAAAGGATGGCAGGAGAAATTACACATCAAAGAGAACGCGTACACGGCCACAGAGTCAGGTGCCAGCAAGGCCGCCGTTCCGGAAACTGAAACGCCAGCAGGAGGCACAAAAATACGAGGAACAGAAGAAATTCAAGAAGGACTCCAGACCGGAGGACGTCAAGACCAGCCGTCCCAGGCAGAAACGCAAAGGCCAACAACCAGATGATTACTCCGTCAAGAGGCCAGCATGTAGAGGACGCAAAAGAAAGAGCAGCGTGGACGACACTCGGAGATCAATAAGGAGAAGATTGACATCCATGAAACCTCTAACTTGGGATCAATTTTGCCAAAAACGGATGACGGAGTTTCAAGCATCGAAAACTCAAAGATAAGTTAAAACCTTCTATAAATTTTTTTCTCTTTTGTTCCGAAATGTTATGCATAAGTACGAAGTTCTATGTTTTGACGAAAGTCAATATGTCTCGGTTGAGACTTAGTTTTGTTTTACTTTATTTACCTAAGGCAAAAGTATTATTTTCTTTAAGTGTAAAAGCTAAAAACAAGCATTTTCTGTTGGTCGAAAGACTAATTCTGTTATGTTAAAGCCAAAATTTGGCCGAAGACAAAAATAAATTCGTATTATTGTATTAATAAGAATTTTACTTTCAGTGCCGCCAGCTTGGCGAAGAATGAGTAAAATAAAAATTTAGTTTCTCTTATTCATTTTATGGTAAATTGTAAAAATCATATGTATTAAACTTTTGTAAATGTATGTAAATACTTGCATGTTATGTAAAAGTAGAATTTAGTCTAGAAGCATAAAATTGTAGATGCTAAAAGTGAATGCTTAAAAGCAAGGAAGTCAAAATTTAAGTATTAAACTGTAAAGTCATGCTTTAGAGCGAAAGCCTGCATGTTTACAGATGAATGAGGGGGAAGTTAGAATGAATGTGTTTTGTAGGGTTCTCCACCTACATTTGAATTTTTAAGAATATTAAAGTAGCTCATTGAGTTGTAGAATGTCGAGTAAGGTGTGTCTATTTGGTTGTTGAATTCTAACAAATCATGGTGGTTAGGGGAAGTGTTGTAAGACTAAAACACGAATATTCCCGTTTGACACCACACACGGTGGAGAGCCAGGGTAAAGTTAAATTAATGCTTGAAAAATTGAATGAATGTGAAGTAAGCAATAACTAAGAAAAACGAATCGTTAAAAACAAAAATTTATTGTGTCAAGAAAGTGTAAATTATAATGTATGTAGAAAGATACTGATACTTATTCCTTCCAGATGCTGGAATGAAAGACCAAGATTGATTGATGAAGTCCAGGAAAAGTTGCTGTAAGAAGAAAGCTTTGTAACGAGTAACAGAATTTTAATATATAATTGTTTCATAAGATTTTTTTTGTGTAAACGAGGTTCTCGCCAGTTAGTTCAGAATTAGATAAACTTACAACAGGTCGTTTGTAGGACCTGCTTCCAAGTTTTCCAAATTCTGGCAGCGGCAAATGTAGGGTTTATATTTATTTTAACTAACATTTATTTTAAGTTTAAACTATCTTTCCTGTCAAGCCTTACTTTCCCCTGGAACTGCCAATGCCAGAATATGTAAATTTGAGTAGAACGCGCAAGGATTCAAATTATCAGCGGAAGTATTCTGATTTAAATAGAAGGAAACAAGTTCGGTGTGTGATATTCTTACTTAGCGAGCGCGGAGGTAGTTAGCGAGAATTGAAGAACCCCGCGTTGCGGCCTATGTGCTTGGCGGGAAGTAGTGGTAATTGTTCCACTGAGCTTCAAGTCTGCTGAATTAGCAGCAGTATTGTAAAACACGGTGAGTTAGTTATTTTAGAGAGAGCCTCGTAGTTAGAATCTTGTCTTTACTTTCTTTTCAGGTTATTATTTTTATTTGACTGCCAAGTTGGCACAGTCTGTAAGCGTCAAGAGGACGCAATTGTAATTTATTACGTTGAATAAAAAGGGACTTAAACCCTTCACAAGGCTCTATCTTTTATACAAGTTTTCACAGTCACCTCTTGGTTGCGTGCAAGTTGGAGGCGCGCAACGTTATAAATTAATCAATTTGAAAAATAAATTAAAGGCCTTTTTATTATTATAGACTTCCGTCCTCTGCCGTTTCTGAATAGCTCAGCTTTCAAAGAGCCGTCCTTCTCGGTTTTATGGATTTATAAGTAAGGTAATGGAATTTAGGATATTTTAACAGTCTTTTCTTCAATCTGTATTTTACTTGAAAGTTTAAGATTTGATGACTTTTAATTAGAACTTTATCACAATTGTTTGGGTTGGAACATTTGATTTTGACATTTTTTCCGAGCCTTTGCAGTATTGATTTGTTAAATTGTTTTTGTTTACCTTTTTGGATTCTCGTGTTATTTTTTCATTACGACTGGAGGATACTTAACTCAACTGATGTGGGTGAAACACACTTTTATTTTTTTCTTCAATATTTTGAATTACAGTAAATCCTTGCAGTGCGCGATTTGCGGAACCTGATACGCGTTATCTTCTTTCTATTTAATTTTTCCAGTGCTAGAACTCCTTTCGTATGTGGTTCAACGTTCATTCATCTTAAAACACCAACCGATAATGAAAGCACTGATAATTGTCTTAAGCAAACCTCACCAGCTTTAAAGAATAGTTGTTTAACGTATTTCGTAAATACTAATAAAAATACCTTGAATTCAAATCTTTAATTGCAATAATATTTAGGTTTGTTAGAATTATACGCATTTTTTATAGTGAATTATATCTAATGCATTTTTCCAGAGAAAATTAACTTTGCGGAACGCGATTTCACTATACGCGCAATGTCTTAATGAAGTATCCCCTCATTCGGGAAAGGGTTTATGGTACTTTGCTGCACCATCGTAGTTCCAAAAATGCTTGAATATGACCCTTTAAGGTTTTGCCAATATTTTGATGGTATGATTCAAATTGAAAAAAAAAAAGCAACAACATATATTGCTTTTTCACTTAAGTAGTGGATTTAGTGACACATAACCTCATCGAAATTGTTGCTTTTCTTAATGAATGTTAAGCTACTGAAGTATTTAAAAACTTATTCCATTAGAAATAATCTTTCAGACATTGCAGTAATGAAATGTCTTAAATGATACTACCAATAGGCCGGAACCAAAACGTTGCGCAGTGAGAGATTAGCAGTTTAATACTATTACTCCTTTGGCTAATTTGTAGAAATAGGCTTCCAAGGTGCCAACTGTTATCGCAGTCTACTGTTATTCTCTGAAAGTAAAAAAATCAGAGTTTATGAGTTCACATTGTGGTAAGTGGTTTTTAGGTCTTTTATATTTGAAATCCAACCCTGGATCATAAGCTGATAAGGAGATAATTTCTTGATATGAAGATGCAGTCAATCCATCAAATAAGTTGTGGGAATATGTAATTATGCTTGAGTCAACAGAATGAATTTTTAAATCTCATTGGACATGGGCATTAGTCATATAAAACGGCGTATTAAGGATAGATCTTAGAATCTTCATCTGAACAGATTGAATCTTTTATGACTGCAACTAGAAACCGCAAGAACTCATCTCATTAATACATGCGTGGCTGTACTGGAATATTGCCAAAACACTTTTCGGTAAATCATGAAATAAATCTATAATCTTATATATAATCTTAAGTGCGCACACCTTCAAGTGCTGATCTCTCTCGAACTACTTAATTTTGAGAAAAAAGAATGCGTTGAATTTTAGCTGGATTCGCTGATAAAAGAAATGAAAAGAATTTAAAGCTAAAAAGTATCATTTCTATGGAGGTCGGCTGCACAAAGGGAGGCGACTGCGACTTGAAATATTTTCAAGGAATATATATATTCCTTGAAATATATATTTCCTCCTATATATATTTTTTGAAATATATATTTCCTCCTACATATATTCCTTGAAATATTTTACCAAATCACAGGTTTTTGCTTTTGAGAAGAAATTATTATTTAATGCAACTTAAGTACTTCTTTGTTCTCTTTATAAACAGTTGCAATATATTTGTTCAGATCCCTTTTTTGGATAAAATAAAATGCATCTGTAATTAACTGAGATATTTGTCCTGTATGATTTGCAATTTATTGATGTCATCATTAGTAATACTGGTACAAGCTGGCAATGTGTAAGTAAGAAGAAACTTGTAGAAAGAAATTTAGATATGATTTTTAGCAGTAAATTAATAGCTGAAATGCTATTATGAGCTACAATCTTAGCTTATAATAGCATCCCTAAGTTTTGACCCAAGTTTAAATAAATCCGAGTTTAGTTAAATCCCCAAGTTTTGACTTTACTTGATTCATATTAGAGCTCTCGGTGAAAGTTCGGGTATTTGGCTCAGTTAACCATTCTGTTAACAAAAATGAACAAATCAGTGTTGATTACGTCACTAGTCCTGTAGTGTCTGATTGTCAGCATATGGGAGTTTCCTGGATTAATATGGATATTTCCCTTTGTTTTTGCAATATTTGATGGGATGGGTGTCTTGGATACTTTCTTTAATAAAATTAAGCCGTTTAGACTTAATGATGGCTGCAGTATCGTCCGCATAGCAGGTTAAAACAGAATTAGTACCGAGATTGTCATTTGGTAGGCTGCAAACAAAATCAAACAACATATGTCAGAAAAGGTTAATTACATATAGAAAAAAAACATTTTAAAACTAAAGCGGTAGATGAAATCAAATGTGATATGTTTTGTATAACTTTTTTATCATCTAATTTATTCTGTCATCAAGTAAAAAAGGATTGATTCTCACGATTGCAAATAAGTATTAAAAATTCAGGGATAGGTGTAGCTAAGAAACTGCACAATACTTTTATTTTTATATACCGGTGTAGGTTAGTGATGCATAACCTCTCAAATGACATTTCAGTAAAGGTATATAACGTATAACCACATTTTTGTCTAAATAAATTTTTCCTTACATATTCGTATAAATTTTATAATTTTAATGAAATTATACGTAAATTTTAGTATCTCTTGTATAATATAACATGAAAAGTCTCAAAACAGCGATGCTCAGCCGAATAAATAAGGTTACAGGGGCAAATCCATTTAACATTCAGGTAAATGGCTTAGGAACAAGCTGGCAATGGTTTTGTCACCAAATTTGACCAGAAATCGCCAAAAGTCTCCAGATTTGGCTACCATTTGACGACATTTTGGTTCGATCCATGTATAACTGTAATTAAACCAATCCCTATATAAATTACGAGCAATTTCAAGAAATTGTAGGTGCTGGAAATTTCTAGGTAGCCGGGAGGGGTAATCTACGTAAGACCGGAAAGAGTATCAGTTTAGTTCTGTGCAGAGCTGAGCTGAGAACACTGAAACCCGCGTCAGCTTCGCTTTTTAGATATGCTTTGCATTATGCTGTGTTTAATGTTCTTAGTAGTCTGGAATGATAACTACTGATTATGCTCTGTCATACTAAGAAGAGCTGTAGAAGTATTTTTGGGGAAAGTTCCAGAACTGTAAAACGCTTCTTTTGAGAAATAAATTTTGTCAAGCTATCATCGGTTCTGCGTGCATTCAATCTATTGCGAATCCGTATGCACCTAACAATATAAAAGCTGCAACATGATAGCGGCAACAGGGAAATGTGCCCTTGTTGTCCAAATAATTTAAGTTTTGATTTATTTCTTAACGTCATGTGTTTAGCCCGCGAAATTGCTGAACCAGTTTCTTATTTTTACCATCTGCTAAGTAGCATCTCCGTCAGGGTAGTTCAGTGAAAAATAATTTAGATGAAATGATTGAAGGAAAAAGAATTTTTAGTTTATTACTAAAATGACAATGAAAGTGATGTAAATTGACGACAAAATATTTAATGGGTACTCAACCGATTCATTCATCTCGGTTTACTGTAATTAAGTGTATTCTATATGGTAAAGATATGTAATAAATAGAAGTAAGGGCAGATGGGGGTAGAAGGGGTACAATTTGTCGCTGCGCAAGTAAAGATGACGAAAAGCCAGTATGTGTAACCATCAGTACAAATTTGGTGTTTGTTTCCTGGCTTTATCCAACAGTTTCATAACATTGTTTTGACAAAATCTTAATAATTCAGAGTAAATTTAAAAATATGATTTTTAATTTTTTGCTTTCATCGTTTTTCAGAGAAATTGCGAATAAAGTGTCTAATCTTAGTTTGATTTTAACACTTTTCTAATTACTCAAGAGTAAACACTCTAGAGCAGTGGTATTCAACGGGTGGCTTGAGGATACCTGGTAGCCTTCAGTCCTATCTTTAGTAGCCCGACAGCCATAATCATAATATCGCTATGAGACAACCACTGCAATCATACTATAAAAAGCAACCACACAAAGGTGCAATTACACATCACCTTAAAGGAGCATTGCATTTATATTCATCTACTCAAATGTTATCACCTTCACTCTTCTCGTTTCCGCGGTCTTACACGCATGGCGAATTAGGATTAGAATGCCTGCTTTAACACAAGCCCTGTTCGCTGCTGTCTCCGCTGCATGTCTGCAATAAGAATGACTTATCCATTTGGCCATAGTGTCGATGTTCAGTAACGATATCAAAGCGGTCGAAAGTTGAACGTCCTCATAAAACCGTTGACAAAGATTTCAACGGTAAATATCCAATCAGGTCTACTTTAGGCGAATATAAACTTTAATCATTGAACTCTTCTCTAAATTCTCGAGAAAGCAGCCTTTTTACACTAAAAAATAAGAAAGCAAATAATCATGCAAAAGCATCCATCAAAGGAAGTTATTTTCTTGCATCATATGTAAAAGCATTTTCAGACAAGGCAATTGTCTTCACAATTGGCTTTATTTCACGATTTTCAAAACAAAAATGAAATTATTTTCAGCTCTAAAAGGTGTTATTCTGTCACGAAACACGGTGGTATGACGAATGGACGATATCGCAACCGTCATTCTGTGTACATATATCAGGGGATATAGGTATATTTTCTTGTAGTTTGATGAATCCATTGATATTACTGACGCTCCGCAATTGATGTTCACGAGAATAATGTTTCCCGATTTCTGTAAGAAAGAAGCAATGATGGCCATGTTAACTGTGGCCAAATATACTGGAGGGCAAGAGACATATAACGCACTTAAAAACTATATTACTGAAGAGAACGTACCAATAAAATTATTCGTTGTAATCACAACCACCAGTGCTCAGATATGATCGAGAATAATACTGGGTTTATTGGGCTCTGTAAGGAGGATGAGCCTAATTTGATTCATACCACTGCGTTATTGATCAAGAAATTCTTATGGATAAAAATATCAGTTAACCTCAATCACGTTATATTGTTATTGTACGCAGTGTAAATTTTTATCCTAGGACGGCTTTTGAATGATCGACTGTTTAGAGCTTTGCTTGATGGGCTGAATAGCGATAATGATGATATATTTTACCATGCAGAAGTAAGATGGTTGAGTCGTGAAAACGTTTTAACAAGATTTATTCGAATGCTGTTCAGAGATTAAAACTTTTCTTATACCCAAAGACAATTATGATCAAAAATTGGATGACACAGAGTGATTTGCTAACTTGGCATTTTTAACCTATATCACTGTAAAACTGAACGACCTAAATACCACGTCACAAGGAAAAGTAAATCGCGTATGGGAAATGATGAGCTCAATTTCTGCTTTCCTGGCTCAAACTGGTTTTGTGCAAGAACAACTTATTGGAGACAGTCAGTCAACATTTCCTGTTATTTGTCATTTACCCTCATTCTAGACCCAGAATTTATTTTAGAGTATGCTCCAAGTAAACATGTTGAAAATCTAATCTCACTTTGCTCAGAATTTAAAAGAAGCTTCTAACATATGTTTTCTATGGAGCCCAATTTATTATTCACAAAACGTTCTTTCTCGGAATTTCACATAGCAAAAGTGACTTTATCAGGAGGAAAAGTTTTGGTTTGTTAACAAATCGGATAGTGAATTAGAGATTATTACTCTTCGTACTAATATAACACTCAAAAGAACAGAAAATAACAGCGATACTACAAAAATATACTTAGGTGTGCATAATAGCGAAAACATTTTTGGGGTCGACATACCTCTGTAAGTAGGCTTCTTCACAACTCAAAATAATAATTAAAAGGCAAGTCAATTGACTGCAGAGCGTGTGAGAAACCGGTCGCGGACACTTAACCGACACCAGTTAGACGACAAGACATTTAGCCGATAGGGACACTTAGCCGACATGGACACTTAGCCGACATGGACACTTAGCCGACATGGACACTTAGTCGACAGGACATTTAGCCAACAGGAACACTTAGCCGACAGGACATTTAGCCGAAAGGACATTTAACCGACACGGACACTTAGCCGACAGGACATTTAGCCCACACGGACACTTAACCGACAGGACATTTAGCCGACACGGACACTTAACCGACAGGTCATTTAGCCGACACGGACAGTTAGCCGACAAGACACTTAGCCTACAAGGACACTTAGCCTACAGGACATTAAGCCGACACGGACAGTTAGCCGACAGGACATTTTGCTGACACAGAGAGTTAGCCGTCAAGACATTTAACTACGGGGCACTTAACTATCAACACATTTAGTCGACAGGACGCAAAGCCGACATTAACGTTTAGCTGGCACGTACCCAATAATTATTCAAACTTACTATCAATTACGAATTTCTCAACTTCTCCGTAAGTTCAATATTTAAGTTATTTTTTCACTATCAGTAAAATTCATTTTTCGATTCTTAAAGATCTCATATATACTTTTAATTATTGTGTTAATTTAGCATTGTTTGACATGTATCCATGGACATTATAAGAAATAGACCAACCCAAAGGGATTTTCTCCCTTGCCTTGGCGTATTGCCGGCTGTCACCTTGACCACATCCGGAGGAGTAGGGACGACTTGCAGAAACTTAAAAATAGTTGGCTATTGCAGCGCGTATAATTTTCAAGGAAAAGCTGGTGATAGCACCTCATTTCACAAATTAGAATTTTTAGATATTTTTACTTTTGAAACTGAGATTGATTTTTAAAAATTTAGCATGCTTATCAAGCGTAATTAATGTTCTAAATAATTATAAAGCTGTTACATGATTTCAGGTATGGATATTCTACAAAGAAGTTTTATTTCAATAATATTTCATAATACATCATAGTGATTAACACTTTTAACACTTTAATAATTTTTATGCATTTATTATAATGTTAAAAATTGTATTTAACTGTAATAATTAATTGTACTAGTATTTTATGGTGATTAGTTTTTTAATTTATGTCTAGTTCTGCATAAGTTTTCTTATTTATTGCTAATTTATTTTATTAACCCAAAGGGGCGGCAGTTCAGAAAAGCTATTAGTTTCGAAACGGCATTTTGCTTTGTTTCACTATAAATGTCCATTTCACTTTGCAAACTGTTGCCATCAAATATTATCGCCCTGTATTAAATTTAAAGAAATTAAATAATGAAGAATCTGCATGAATGCATGTATGTCTCTCTCGCACTGTGAAAAAAACAACAGAATTTAGAACCATAAAATTTTGAATAATGCATTCCTTCACCTGAACATGGGCACCCGTACGGCCTAATTTCGAATTTGTTTTAATCCATTTCATATTTTGTAACTTTAACGAAGTTTTGATTAAGAAACTCAACGAGTTCAAAGCCAGCAATAGCAACCCTTTACGGAAAATAACAATCTCCAGGGCGGAAATTCTAAAGATATGTCATTTTCAAATATTTTATGATATTGTTCTTGAATTAAATTTTATGTGGCTTACTTGCGAAGAACATGATGTTTAATAAATAAAGGTAACACGCAAAACGTTACAAAAACGCTACTTTGGGCGTAATATAAAATTATATTGCTGAGTGTTTCCAGAGTTTATCTTTTTCCCCCTCATTACACTCAAAAAAGTTTATGCTCCGAATTTTATGAATCACTAAAATAAATAATCATCTTGTAATGTTAATAATTAATGATCATATAATCAAATAAATGATCGTCTTGTTATGTTATAATAATGTTAAAAACTGCTGCCTGAAAATGCTCATAAAATCAAAGAAAATTATCAGATCTTGTTTAATTTTACCTCATTTGTTTCCAAGCATCATATGCTATCAGTATTATTTAATTTTACTTTATTTGTACACAAAAGTTCATAAGTTTTGGGTTTAGAATTTTTACCGTTTTACTAAAGTAAAGAAATTTATACAAGAATTACGCTTGAAAAAAATGCGCAAAATGCAGTAAAAAGTGCTTTTATGACATATGTTAAATCTTGTTTGCAAAAACTGTGACTTTCATAATCTCATCACTTATACAACGTATCACATTTAATAATTAAAAACAGTTATGTGATACAAACGCCAGCGGTTTCCGTGTTAAAGTAAGCCAGATTGTCCCTTCTCTTTCTTACGGACATGTGGGCGACGCACGCTCCGCCCACTTGGTTAGTCTATCTCTTATAAGATTCACGTATCTATCGTGCTGTTTGGTGTATATTGCTGAAATTTCTCGTCAGGGAATATGAATGAAATTTTGAAAGGAAAAAAGAATTTTTTAACTAAGTACGGAGGTCACTTAATTACATTTTAATGTGAGATCTTCAAAAATTATCCATAAAGCTTCTTCATTTAATCAACTGGGTTCTTTTGAACACTTTCACTTCATTAATAATTTTTCTTGTTTACTTAATGATATTAATTTTATCTCGCTCTTCCAAATGCTTTCAAATTTTTAATACCTTTACGTTTCATTACTATTTTACACATCACATCATGTTCCATTCTTTCCCTTACAAAATCGTTTGGCTCTTCCCACTAATGAAATTTCCTTACCTGTCATGAAAAATCTGAATAATGCAATAAAAATTATTGTTATTCTTAAATTATACTTTTTATGGAAACATATGGTGGTGAGGGTTAGTTTAGGAAATATATTTTATTTTGTTATTAAAAACAATTAAAAAAAGTGAATTTTTAAGACAAGCAAAGGTATAAATTATTTGTGACCTCTATAATTTGCAGTTCATGCCACCATTCTTGAGATAAAAATTCTGTAATATTTTACTGATCACGCCTCTCGCTTAAAATACTTACTTAGATTAATGTTTATAGCCCTAAATTAGTACATAATGTTTAATTTAGAAGTAAAATATTCTTTAAGGTTTTGTTTTATTCATTTTCGAGAAATTTTAGAGCTTTTTCAATTTGGCCAATGCACACCAGACAGCACGATACATATCAAACAATGCTAAATTAACACAATAATTAATAACACATATAAGATCTTTAAGAATCGAAAAATGAAGTTTACTGATAAGTGAAAAAAATGACTTAAATATTGAACTTATGGAGTAGTCGAGAAATTTTGTAATTGATAGTTTAAGTAATTTTTGGGTACGTGTCAGTTAAACGTCACTGTCGGCTTAGTAACCTATTGACTAAATTTCTTGACAGGTAAGTGTCCTGTAGCTAAATGTCCGCTGTCGGCTAACTGTCCGTGTCGGCTAAATGTCCTGTCGGCTAAGTGTCCTTGTCGGCTAAATGTCCTGTCGGCTAAATGTCCTGTCAGCTAACTGTCCGTGTAGGCTAAATGTCCTGTCAGCTAAGTGTCCTTGTCGGCTAAATGTATTGTCGGCTAACTGTCCGTGTCGGCTAAATGACCTGTCGGCTAAGTGTCTGTGTCGGCTAATTGGCCTGTAGGCTAAGTGTCCGTATCGGCTAAGTGTCCGTTTCGGCTAAATGTGCTGTCGGCTAACTGGTGTCGGTTAAGTGTCCCGTCGGCTATGTGGTTGTCGGTTAAGTGTCACGGACCCGTGAGAAACAACATGCTATGTACCAGAATACGCCAAATTTTAATAAGTTGTCAGAGAATATTAATAATCAAATATCTCATTAATAGCAAGTTAATGACTTAATGAGATATTTGATAATTTAACAGTTTAACAGGTACATTTTATTATATTAGTTATGCGATTTTCGTCATTTTCTAATATGAAATAAAATTAGTTTGAACTTATATTACATTTGCATTTTATTAGTGCATTTTCTTCATTTCTTTATAGGTTCTTACTAATTGTTCTTATTGTTTGGATACCCAAAATAATCCAGTAAATTTACATAATAAAACACCAGGTTTTTGAGATGCACAGCAGAAATATAAAAGTAATCTTTAAGGCAAAACCGATTGGAAAGCACCATCCAGATGAATTTATATTCCATCTTTACTCACGAATACTAGACTGCTTTGTGAGTATAACAGTATAAAATAATTAAATATTTAGTTTGACTTCAGCTCAAAGAGCAGAAATGATATAAATATAAAATTCTCTTCCATTTCTTGTGGAATCGAGAGACGAAAATGATTTTAATTATTAATTTAGATTTCTTCTGTTATTAAAATACTATTAACAAAATTCCCAAGAACGCTAACGCCGGAGAGTGAGAGAGGAGTTTCATTACGAGTGCTAAAGTTGCCAAACCACTCCTAAAGCTTTGAATTTTTGCTTTTATTTCAAATTCTTCTCATTTACATATTTTAGTTCAGTAGATAAAACAAGAGGACTATAGGACAGATTTTTAGCATAAGTAATAGCGGATTATTTAAGGTAAACATTAGTTATTTAATTTAGAAAAATTTGAAAGAAATTTCTCTCCTTTGTTTTACTTATGGGCCACATAAAACGCATTCTAAATACGTATCCTGAACAGGTTATTTAGAAAGTATTATTCGTAAGCGAAAAAGGAAGTTCCTATCGGAAACATGTTTCATACATACTATTTAATTTTTCTTCCTCACTAAGCAACTGCTACTAATATATAAAAGATGGGAAAGCTCTACTTAGAAAGTTGCCAGAAAGTTGGAGCCAAAAGTAGCAACATAATAGATGGCTGTTTACTTCCATTCTGAGCAAATGTAAAAACAGAAAATCGTGACGTTATTTTTCTGGTACGTTGTCCTAAGAAGAAGCTTATTCGCAGCAAATGACTTCCTTAAGAAGATCAAAGAAAACACCCAAATGAAAGAGGCATGGCGTCGGTAGATTCCCGCTCGGCTTCTTTTCTCGTTTTCTGCATCACGCCACTTCATCTACCATGGGAGCGTTAACTGCAGTTTTAACTGCTTACGACGTGTGTATTCGGAATTAAGAAGTTGTTTTCCGGTATCACAGGGGATATTCAGCTGAAATTAGGATTCGATTTCTCTCCACTTAATATGAATGCTTCTAAATAAAGAATGCTAACATAAGAGTATTCAATATAAGACTGAATAACTATAGATTATAATATTGTAAAGTTTATTTTAATTAGCATATTAGTTCTCACATAAAAAGTGTCTTTATACTTCTATTGTTTCGTCTACTGCGTAAAGGAGAGAAAGTTTAAATAGAACAATAATTAAAGTTTTAAAACATATTTGGCAATTGCAGCAGCTCTAGTGGAGCTCCTTTGTTATTGTTTGCCATTACGGCTATTGTTACCAGTTGGTGAGATTTCTTCCATTTAGAAATTACGTTAATAGTGCTAGTACAGTAGAGAGCAGTGATAACATTTAAATTTAATCTTTTTGACTTGCAAATAATTTGAATCACGGTTGCCCGTCAATTTTGGTGTATTAATTGTATTTCTGTGTCTTAATTTAGGTGTATTTTTCTACTTCGAGCTAAAGTAAAATAAGTCTTTAGTTATACTGATGGAAACTGAAATCTTTAGCACATGGAAAGAATTGTGCTATATAAAGGAAATTTCGGAGGTGCGTTTGCACATCTGAAAAACGACATCTATTCAAATTTCGCATTAGATGAATAACTGCGACACTAGTTGCTCCACTATGAACATCTAAACATCTAAATCCCGTTTGCTTTAAATGTGCAATCTGAACTTCGAGTGCTTTATTTATAGTCCAGATTGGGCACTGTAAGTGAGATTTGAATCAAGAGTTAAGGAGTCGAAGAAGGCAGTATCAGCAATTTACTCATTTTGAACAAGGCCGTGTAATAAGGCTACGAGAAGTTGGATTTTCTTTTCGAGGTATTGCAGAAAGACTTGAGAAGAATTTATCTAGTGTGCATGAGTGTTGCCAGCAGTAGTTATAGGAAGGTACGGTGTCAGAAAGCCCGGAGTGCGATCTCACGCGTTCCATCACTCAAAGAGAAGACCACCGTACTCGCCGCATGTCTGTGACGCATCGCGCTGCATTTGAAACAGACATTTAAGCTTTTGTTGGTACCAGAATGAAATAGCGAAATGTAACAAATCAATTATTTAAGGGACAGATCCAAACCAGACGTCATGATGCGGCCATACCACTCAGTTCCAACCACCACCAGCTGCGATTTCGGTGATGTCTCAATGGAGCTCATTGGAGGGTGGGATAGAGATCTGTTGAGTTGCCAATTGACAGCCGTTTCTGTTTTGATGCCAGTGATGGCCGTATGTTGGTTAAATGGAGCTCAGGTGAGTTTTTGAACCAAAGTGTCTGCGGTATAGATGCATTGGACCTACACTGGGTATTATGGTCTGGGGAGCAACATACTACAACAGCAGGAGAATTCTCAACATTATACCACAACTTTGATAGTAAATTTGTACGTCAGAATGGTGACTGAATCGGAAGTTTCTAGGGAGTATTTTGCAACAGTGTAGCACTGCTATCACCTAACTGCTGTACAGTGTGTTCACATGTTGCCACAGACTGCAAGGTTATCTGATCTTTCTCCCATCGAGCACATATGAAATATCATTGGAAGAAAAATTCAAAAACCAACAGAAAGCGTTGCTGATTTGACTGACCAAATACAATAGGAGTGAAACTCCATTCTACAAAATGACATCTACATCTATACGGCACAATCGATTCGTGTTCGCATGCTTGCACAGATCATCGTGGCGACTACAGCGGTTATTAATGTATCACCATTTCACATTTCAAATGGCTTTTTTCGCACGTACTTTACATTTTGACCTTGAAACATTAACAAAATATGTATGTTACTTAGATAAATGTTTTTCGTATACATCATT
Organism: Stegodyphus dumicola; assembly: GCF_044657685.1. Taxonomy (NCBI): domain Eukaryota; kingdom Metazoa; phylum Arthropoda; class Arachnida; order Araneae; family Eresidae; genus Stegodyphus; species Stegodyphus dumicola. The sequence continues at coordinate 240,193,431 of NC_140768.1, read as the reverse complement.
TCTCTAAATCGATTTCTTCTCGTTGTTGGGATTTCATTTTACATCAGTGTATTTATAATGTTGTAATCGCTGAATTGATTCAGAATTGACAGGTAAGAACATGGCAATAATTTGTTCTGTAATCACAGAAATTAAGGCTATAATTTAGATTCAGTCAAATTAAGTTTAATTTTATATTCTTTTACCAGTGTTTTGCACAAGCACAGTTTAGTGGAAAGATTCTATTATAGCAGGGTTTTGCTCTAGAATGTATTAAATTGTCAAACCAAGCCTATAATTTAATACGGCGGTTTGACCAAAATATCATTCTGGAAGACTTAACTGCCTTACACCCGCAATCTAGCGTTGGAAGATACTATGACATTAAAAAAGTTCGTGGAAAAGTCATGTGAGTGAAACTTGAAATAATTGAATTTGGCTGATAGAGACCATTAGCATATTCTCTACGTAAGAAATGCCTAAAGTGGCATTATAGAGAATAACATAGCCGTGCTGTAGTGCTAACGAAGCTTAAACGTCTTTCAATCATATGGCGCGATAATGCATCAATAGCAAAGAAATTTCATCCTTTTTTTGCTCCAGAGGTTCAAATCACGCGAACGGGCTGGCTGCAGTGTAACGTGTATACGAGCCAGTTCTTTAGAAAGTCCTCCACGAAGGCACCCTTTCCCTTAGGCAGATAGCCCTAGTGTGCTTTGCCGTAATCTCAATAAACCAAACTAAACCAAACCAAACCTTTTTTTTTTCTCCAATCATCTTATTTGACAGGAGACCATCAATTGAACGGCTACACCATCATTTCGACGTTCAGCTTTTGTGCTCTATTGATGGACACTATCTACCATCCGCTATCAGCGGCATTTATTTGAAATAAAATTTTACAAAGTTACAATGGTTGCACAAATATACATATTGCATACAGAGATAGATAATTCAGGTGTTGTGGTGTTTACATAGATGGAGATGTTTACAATAAAGCTCATAACATAAATATTTAGAAATGGTTACATAAGTTGACAATGTTTACAGATTTTTATAAATAAATTTTGAAGAATAACCAAATTATATAATAGATCATTACACATTTTAAAGAATTTAGACATATATTTTAGAAATAATTAAGCCAAATTAATAAAGAATGAGAAAAACACTAAATATAGAATAAATATTAAACCAATTTAGAAAAATGTAAAATATAGACTGGATATAAATATTATAGACATGCTAAAATTAAATAATAAATAAAATAATAAAAATATTTACAATCTTATATTTAATAATCTTCTAACTAATAATCTTATAGTTAAGGAATAATCTTTTAGTTATGAGAAAAGAAGTATTATAATTAATAATAAGAAAAGGAGTATTATAAATTTATTGAAGAAAAGATATTTAAGCTAAGTGCTAAGAGAAGGAGGTGAATAGATAGTAAATAGAAAAGTGAAAGACTTGGGAAGGATGATTAATATTGAATCACTATTATAAATGTTGAAATATTACAGCTATAAATCTTGATAACTAAAGCACAGAGTTAACTACAACAATAATAATCATAATACACAATTATAATAATGATAATTAAATGTAAATTATATAATGATTAACAGAGTTGTTATTATGAATATATGAAACAGTAAATGTAATAGTAATAAAAATTTTAACAATAATAGTACTAGTGTTGAATAGGAGTAAAACTACTATCTGATAGAAAGGTTAGTGAAACTGCAATGCGTTAAAATATCGTATAATGCAGTAAAATATGACAGTATGATGATAAACATAAAATAATATAATTAAAGATGAAGTAGATTAATATAACCTTAAAGATTTTTAGTATTATAGATGTAAGGAATTAAAGAGATGAAGAATTGAAAAGTGAATATTAGGAAAATATAGAATTAGTGTTAATATCTTACATATTGCTAGTTATTAAGGAAGTCTGACAGTTATGATCATAACGTATTATAATCAAAATAATAAATGGATAAATGATATATGTATTAGTTAATAACTAAAGAACGATAAAAATCTAAGATACGTAAACATCTAAGGAACAATAATAAAATAAAATATGATATTACAATAGAAACATAAATGAGACGATAATATACTTATTAATGTATAAAAATATTAGAATAGAAAATATATAATGAACGATAATAATATGTAATAGAACATTGAAATAGTTACATAAATAACTTAATAAGATGTATAAATGTAGGATAGTTAAAAAAGTAAATCTTTAAAAAATATACACTTAATAATCATGAGTAGGGGTTCAAAGGAATAATATATAAATGTCGAGAACTCGGAGTCGAGTTCTTTAAAGTAATTCAAATATGCATAGTTTCAAATTCCAAGTAAAAAATGTCTAAACATTGAAGCTAATGAATATTTAGTCTTTTTTCTAGAGTTTCAATGTTGAAAAATGTTAGAATGGGGTTATAAAGTTAATTGGTAGAAAACCTATATTGAAATGTCTAATTTTTTAGTGTTCATAATAATCATGATTTTTTTGAAACATTATTTAAAGTTAAATGTTAATCCATATAAATGATTCTAGAAGAGAGTCTAGAAATAAATGAGTAGTCTGTAACTGTAGAGATAAGTAAAAAGTATCTTATTTGACAGATATCTCATTCTCTAACTCATATCATTTTTGTCAGGAAGCTTCACCGTTTTCAGACAATTCAAGATATCTAAAACCAAGGGAACGCCAATCTATGACAGATATTAACAGAAAATTCTGTCATTCTTTCCAGGAATATTAGAAGTCCTGGAGTAGGTGTCCCCCAATGGCTGAATAATTTGATTAAGACCGCTGAATAATTTGATCAGGGTTTGAACACATGAAACGGGCTGAATGAATAATTATTTTTTGTGGCTTCCTCGATGAGTAATCATGAATACAAGAATTTCCCTTAAAACGCTGTCTGTTAAGAGTTCCCTTCCTTATCCAGATAGTCCTTGCGTGTACGTATTTCGTGGAGATTAGGTAATAGCTTTTTGAATTTCAAACTGAACTGTACAAGAAGCGTTTCCAACGAATTATTGAACCCTGGAGTGTTTTGATCTAATTTATCAATTAAAATTTGTTTTTAAAAGAAAGCATGTTAATATTTTATCCCAAAACATGGTATTTAGAATAAAAAAGTTTCTTATAAATCATCTGAAATATATGAAGCTCTAACAAGTCAAACCGTGTCAAACCTTTTTTATGAGTTTTTAATTAATGGTGTTTTTCGCTATGATCAAAAGATTGCCAGCAAATTTTAAACTATTTCCATATGAATTATCGAGCTCAAATTTTGGAACAAATCTTAACGCTGTTCTGAAAGTATCGAACGTAATATTTTATTTTTTCCCACGTAAAGCAATGAAGCGCAGGAGCTTCAGTATAAGATGTTAGAGGGGATAGGCATGTGTATTCGTTAATCCCCCCTACTCCCACGGAAAGCGTCAGTTGCTGGCAGTAGGCCATCGAATGTATGCACGTAGTGAGTTCTCGTCGGATTTCAAGATTTGTGGAATACTTGGAAATTGACTGAAATACTTGAGCAGCGATATTGCATCAACGTTTGCGCAAAGCTTGGCGATTTCCAAGCAGAAACCATTCACAAGATTTAACAGGCTTCCGAAGACGATGCTATGAGCAGCTCTCGCATCAATGAGTGGTACAACCTTTTCAAAGATGGCTGCATATCATGGACAGTGAACCACGGTCAGGTAAACTAAGATCGTCCTGTCACCGTCCGAGAAACTGCGAACGAGATAAAGGTAAACATCGGATCGGTACATTTAGTTTTGCACGAAAATTTGGTAATAAGGAGATTATCCGCTAAATTTGTATTGAACCTGCTAATAATGGAGCAGAAGCAATGGCGTCTGGACATCGTATAGGACATGCTGGATAATGCCAACTGTGACCCCAACATTCTGAACACTGTGGTCACAGACCATGAAATATAAGTGTACGTGTACGACCCAGAAACCTAGCTTCAGTCATTACAGTGGCAACATTTGTCATACCAGAGACCAAAAATTCCATGACGGGCATCCACAGCAAAGTCCTGTTGACCGTCTTCCTTGGTGTGGTATACCATGAGTACGCTCCACAAGATCAAACCATCACGGAGTACTACCAGGAGGTCCTTCGCCGCCTTGTGAGCGGCGCAAATGACCGCATCTGTAGGCAGCTAACACTTGGCTGAAAAAACTTAAACTCCATGATAACGTACTTGCCTATTGTGCGCATTTGATTCAAGCTTTCCTCATGGAACACAACATCATTCTTGTGGTTCGTCAGGATCCTTACTCACCCGACATGGCTCCGTGTGTTTTCCAAGCTGAAAACACCGCTAAAAGGGAACCGATTTGAGTCAACAGAAGGCACCATGCAGAATGCGGCGGAGCGATTGTTAACCATTCCAAACACTACGTTCCAGAGGTACTTCTGACAATGGTGGGAGCCTTGGAAGAAGTGTATCCCTTACCTGGGAGAATACTTTGAATGGAATTAGTGCTTCGGATTTCGAAATCAATAAATGTATTTTTGCAAACCAAAGGTTCGATACATTTTAAACAGGTTATTGTGAATGACAATGGGATTTGGCGCAGAGACAGGTTTTACAAAATTTAATTCAGATTCTTTAAAATTTAATATTGAACTATTTTTTGCAGGTATCTTCATTTAACGAAGAAACTAAAACTCTCAGAAGTTTTCTATTTTTGTCAACGAAAACAGAAAAAAAAAAAAATGTTTTTAAACGAAAATTGTATGAGAATTTTCATGTTATTTCAGATTTTTCTGGCGGATTTTCGAAAACTGCTCGATTTCCTTTGACTCCCTGTCATTCAATCAAAAAGTTAAAACAATGCAAGATGACAAATTTTAATGAAATAAACTTTTCATTTAAAACTCATAAAATGATTAATGAAATAAAAGATCAGAAATTTATCGTACAGTTTTATGGGAACAAGAGATTAATTTCTTTACAAAATTAATCTACTATTTTTCATCAGGAATAATGAAAGCGTGGGTATCCAAATATAGATAATCTGTTAATCGATTGCACTTTCCACAGTATAAGCTATTATTTTTATAGATTTATCAAGTATATCCCACGTTTTTATTATTCGTGGTATAAAATAGTAGATAAATTTTATAAAGAGAATCGTTTATCTCTTGCTTCCATAAAACAATCTGATACATTATTTTACTTCCTTTGATTTTATTGAGTATTTTATGATATTGAAATAGAAGTTTATTTTATAAAATATTTTCTTTTTACGCTATTTTGCTTATTGTAAAGCAACTTTAACAATTAAAGACAATATTGAATCGGAAACTGATAGTATTGAACAGGCACTCTGATAGTGTGTGTGATTATGGCAAAGCCTCGAGGGCTATCTGCCTAAGGGGAGGGATGCCTTCGTGGAGGACTTTCTAAGGGAAACTGGCTCGTATATACGTTACACATGGGGAAAACCACGAAAACGCCCATGCAGCCAGCCCGTTCGCGGGATTCGAACCTCGGACCGAACTACCAGTGTTCAGTGACTTTACCGCTCGGCCGCTGGCACTCTGATAGTACTGTATTTTAAGATTTTTGGTATATTTTAATTTTTTTTAGATATAGAATTTTCTCAAAAAAGTTCGTAATTAAAAAAGCTCCATAACATTATCTGAGTACTATAAATCGACAGTCAGAAAGTCATTATTACGCTATACTAAACTATTAAGCATCGAAATCATTGCTTTGATTCAAACATAAAGAATTTATGGAATATTTGATAAAATTTCTGTCACGTGTGAAAAAACCCACGCTTGTTCAATATTTTTCAAGCGTACAGAAATATTAACCAAGTGTCCTTCTCATTGTTTTCACATACTAAAGTTCAGAATAACAAAGCTATGTTGTAAGACAAAGCCGCCGGCATTAGTATAATAATAAATGAACAGTATGGAACTGTTCATTTCTAATTAAAAGGGACGCACACCGATTTTCCTATGTAACCTGCATACAATTTGATTTTTTGATACATACGTAAATAAAGTTGCAAGAAATTAAAGGCATAATTCTCACTTGTTCTTGCAATGTAGTTCATCTTGAAATTAGTAGTCTGGAAACTCAGCCTGGAACAGAAAGGAACACTGCCTATTGGACGACTGTCTATCTACTGTGAAGTATCCAGCTGTAAGTGTCCAATCAGCAACTTAAATCTTATTTTACAGCTTCAAGTCTAAGTCAATATAATAAGTGTTCACAGAAGAAATAGTATAATTGAAATATAGTGTACAGTAATGGTATACATTCAGCTTTCAGTGGCCAGCTAAGTGGACCAACAGTATACGCAGCTGACAATACAATGAGCCGTAGGTGGGGTTCCCACATCTTTCTGAGTTCCGGGAAATTCCCCAGAATTGAGTCGTGGAAATTAAAATTTTCCGGCTCCCGGAAGGAATTAAAATATATATCCCAAGTAGCACGGCAACGTCGTAACGATGTCGCAAACTGTTCCGAGAGGCTGCAAAGTGGTCATGGTAGCTTTTACGACGTCTTTACAGCTTTGCGAAGACGCAAAATATTTGCCGTTTCATCTTGGAAATTTGTCGACGTCGCTGAAACGTCATGACATGATTTTTCGACGTGGTCGTCTTAGCATCTTTTTCATAGTTCATCAGCGTTACTATGAAATGCGAATGAAAAGAGACTAAATCTGCTCTTTCAAGAATTTGAAGTGCGCATAAGATTCATTTTGCAATGTTTCATTACTTTATTTCATCTAAATATATTAATCTAAGGTAGGTTCATCTAATGAAATATAAATTTAATATAAATACTTGAATTATTAAATTTAATTATTACTAAAATTACGTGCTAAATTATTATTAAAATTTTGTTAAAATATTTTTTTATAAATATTATAGCAAAATATTTTAAAATGAAACTAATCTATAAAGTAAATTATTAAGTTATGCATTTTATATATTTTAAAAAATCACATTTCCGAAATCAATGCAAATCACGTTAGCAATTATTTTACTGCTGAAATATGACCTTATTTATTATTTTTGAAGTAAGGACGTATTTATTTGAACTAATATGCTGACATAATATGAAACATTTTTACCGCATACAGAGCAAAAAGTACAATTTTCACGAAGATATGATTGTGCGTGAGGATGTATTCAAGGTTATAAATGGGGCGATTTTAAGCATTCCGAGAAAACGTCCAATGTTAAAAGACGTTCATATCCATGCATATATAACGGCTGTCCAATATATCTGACCGACAGTTCACCGACAGTCAGGAGAAGCAGAACGGAAAAATTAATGGAAAAGAAGAAAGAAATATTAACACTTTTAATAGAAAACAACAAAATTAATGGCTTTGATAAATTACTAATAAATGTTGACATCAAAATTAGAGAAACTGTGAACAAAAACACGAAATTCATTACCTATAAAAGTTCTGATTAAATGTTTGTTACGTTTTTGTCCATCTCTATGCATTTAAAAATGCTTGGTTTAGTCCTAGTATACGGTACATTCGGGATCTGGCGATATTGACATTAAAAATGTCTTAGTGAGCCCGATATATACTTTTTTGTAAATATAATCTTGTGAACAGTGTTCTTAATTCTATTCAGTTGAAGTAATTCTTCTATGCCATTTAAAAAAGATTCTATTAAATTATCAGAAGAACCGTCGAAAAGTTTAATGCCATCGTATAAACCGCTAAGAGTTTAGACTGAACTGCTATTCGAGAGATTGACATTCTATGTACATATTATTTACAGGTTGGTTATATAAACGAACATCTGAGCTCGAGGCTTGCGCGCTTTGGCTAGCTGCTAAATTCGAACAAGTCAGTTAACGGTGCAATAATTTCAGGTTCCATCTTATTTTCAGAAATATTTTCTTCACGGTTTTGTAATTCATCTTCGGAATTAAATACTGGAGAGCTTCAATACAGCAAGAGAACGAGGGAAAAGAATTTAATGATGGCAGTTTATTTTGAATTGAGGAGAAATCATGGTGGTAATGCCGATTTCTGCTTATTTTGTTTGTGAATATTGCTGTACAATGCAATGTGCTAAAAATCGTCCTACAGTGAAATAGTGTTCTGTTTTGGTATTTTATGTTTCTGGTGATCAAACTTACATGATGGTGTTCTCTAATATTTAGTCATTCAGCGGTGAAATATTTGGATACACGGATTCGGTTATAACGTCCGAAGTGCTTTATCGTATATCACTCATATTAAACGAACAGGTTGGTTCTCAGACTTTCCGCATATGATCGGAAAAATAGTGTTAAGGAAACATTAGGAGTGCTATGAAATACTGTAATCTATAATTATACGATATTTAAGTGTGCAATATTAAAAAACACTAAATATTGTTTTATTTATTGCAAATTGCAGTTTTATTACTTGTCGTTTGGTAGCTTTCTTCCAAACACTGTGTAATTCGCGTTTTTTTAAATATTGCTGTTATGTATGTCTATTAGATTATCTCAATAAATGAATGTTGGAAATTAGGTTTTATTCTGTATTAAATTTAAGCATATTCTATTTTCTTCGCTTACATTTTATGTGCATGTGATAACAAAGAAATTCATAATAAAACAAAAAGTTTCATCATGTGCTATTTAACGAAGAGCTTACTTTAACGTACTTAGCTTACTATCGTATACTGTATTATTTATATTATTTCTGTACAGTATCAAAAGAAAAGTTACTGATTATAAAAAGTGCATGAAGTGATCATTGCAATCTACCACTATTCTAAAATGTAGAAACTAATAGTAAATAAATACATTTACATATGATCAAAAGAAATGGTGTTAAGAAACATCAGCCTTGCTAGTAAATACTGCAATCCATAATTATTGCACTTTTAAATGCTTACTATTTAAAAAGCGCAAATATTTTTTTATTAATTGGAAATTTTAGTTTTGCTACCTTCCTTCTGCTATTTATGCTTTCAAACACTGCTATTTCATGTTTTTTTCTTAAATAGTGCTGTCATGTATGTTGTCATGTATGTTGTATGTTATTTCATTTTAGATATGAATATGGGAAGTGTTGTGGGTTATTAGATTTAGGTGTATTTTTGTATGAAATATTTTTGATCACATTTATTAACTAATTTGTACAGTCTTTCATTTGCACATCTCGGAGATATAGAAGTTAATGGTTATATTTTTTACTATGAAACGCGAATAAATTTATACTTGAGTTCAGGTAAAATACTGATTATGTTACCTTACGCTTCCTAATTTATCATGACAGGAGCAATTTTTATTGTATCTGAGATTTAAGGGGACAGTGGACTTTAAAATTGCTAAAAATCAACCAAAATATTGAATTTTTTTTTTTTTACTCTCGTAATATTACACATACTTAACTACATAATATGCAAAAAACCGAGTTCAAATATTCTAATTTTTAAAAAAGTTACAAGCATTTAAAATGTGTAAACTTTGTCATGTAAATTTTGGAGAAAATGTAAAAAAACATATTTTAATAGTTATAATTTATATATTTGCTTTATATAAATTATAACTATTAAAATACAATTAATATAAATTATAACTAATATACAAATTAATATAAATTATAACCATTACAAAGTGTTTATTTCTAAAAAAAGGCTAGAAATGTCAGGATTGACAACTATTAATGAATTTAACTTTGGTTATGTAAATGCTATACGCTTAAAACAGGAGGACACAAACTCATTTTCCCTACTCGTTGAAAAAAAGCCTGATCAACGTCACTTGAACCAAAGTAAAAAGAGAAGTTTAACTGCTTGGAAAAAAGCAGAAATAGTAAAAACAGTTGTAAAGCATTAAAAGATAAAGCAAATGTAGCAAATGAAGGCAAAGCATATCATGCGAGTGAATTTTAAAAGTTTCACTGGATATAATGCATAAATTGTTTCTACCTCTAACTTCGAATTACATATACCAATTTGCGATATGTTTATTTTTCTCATATTTAATATTATGAGATTAAAAATAGCTAAATGATACGAAAATGTTATCTAGTGTCTACATATTCATATTTAAAGTTAATTTGCTGTTTCTTATGACCATGTATTAAAGGTGAGTTTGAAGAAAAACTTTAAATTCGGTTTTCTCAAAATAAATTTTTTCGCAGTTCGTATGTCTTGAAAATGCTCTATGCGTCTCATTTTTAGTTAATAATGAATGATATTTGGAAGAAAGTATCTTGTTGTACGTTACAGTAGAACTGTGTATGCATTTTTGGACTTGAGGTTTTTAAGAAGTTTAAACTTGTTTAATAATAATAATGTTTAACAAAAGATGACATTTTTCCGAAAACTGGGTTTAAGTTTACAAAAACTCTTTTTAAAAATTTCTGATCCATCGTATTCAATAACGGATACACAAGAACTTTTTTCAAGTTTTTATAACTAACTTAAAGAAAAAACTAGAAAAAAATATTGAAAATTAGCGCGCAGGGAGCATTTTAAATCTTTAATTAAAATAATTAATTGTTTGTTAAAAATTTTTAATTTAAAATAAATTGAAATTTTGAGCATATATTTTACAAAATGATGTTATAATACGTATATGCATAGAATTTCTTGTTGAAAACACAAAAACTTAAAAAACTAATTTTTAAAGTCCATCTTAACAGAAATAAATGTGATAATGCTGTTATAATCAGAAACACTCTTTTCTTTACCCACATATATAGCTTTACTTTTATTTATGTCTGATTGAGTTTTATTTACTTAAAACCTGCTATTATTGTTATATATTTATAATAACCACTTTCATAATTACTCTAACTTACGTATTAAAGGATTAAGGGAAAAATGATGAAATCTAAAATAATCGTAACTTAGAATTTAAGTTATTTAAAAAATATAGTTTAAAGTACTGAAAATAATTAAGGCTATTATTAATTATGCATATTTAGTCTAAAGAAAAAAAAATGTATTATCTTCTGTTTCTTAGGTAATGATAAAATATTTAAACTTTAGAAAAATACAAGGAATACAAAATTAAAAAAAAAGGAAGAAAAATACATTAATTATTAAGCTTATTTTTCTGCATAAATCAATATGTAACACAAGGACGTCATAACGACGTTTTCACAACTGTTGCAGAAAGGTTGAATTCTGCGAACATTTAGGCGTCGTTAAGACGTCGTGATACGATGCTTTCACAACCAAAATATAACGTGAGGAAGACGCAATAACGACGTCTATTCAACAAAAAACTTATCTTCAGAGACTTATTAAACACGTCTTTGCAATGGTTGCAAAACAGTGGAGTTTCGCGGACATCTGGGCTTCTTAAAGACGACATATTGCAACGTTTTTGCAACGACATACGCAACCAGTTTGCAACGACGTTACGACGTTGCCGTGCTACTTGAGATTACTCTTCCGAAATACCAAGTTTCTCGAAAATAACGACACAATGCGCACGGACGAAATGGTTGAGAGCATCGAAAATCACACAACCGCGCACAGCAGCCAAAGAACGTCTATGTCAATATAATTTGTATATTAGTTATAATAATATGATTCATTTATATTAATTTCATATATATTAATTAATTTATATTAATTTCATATATATTTATATTCATTTATATTAATTTCATATAATCATATTTGCAGCAGTTATCTACGGTGAGCGGTAGTAAGCGACTTACGGAATGAGTAGTGGTTTTCGTGCCGGCGTATCGCGCGCACACGCCCTCATCTCCTCTCACCCTCTCATTTTCAATTCATTCTTTCATTTAGTTTGCAATTAGCTAGCTATCCACAAACAAGTGCGTATTTTGAAATTATTTAAATGCTTTCGTACTAATGTCTAGTGAAAAAAACGGTTTTGTGGCACTTCCATGTGAACAAGTGCCACAAAAAAAGACAAAACATTCAACGTCGTTTCAAGACAAGAGGTTAACTCCATTTGGTTAGCTTATGAAGAGAGACAACTTTAACAGACAATGTAAAGTACGTCGGAAAATGATTAATATTAAGTACGAGGATGTTAGAGCTTTAACTGTACATTTCCAAAGCAAGAAACACCAGTCGTTAATACTGAATAGAGATTTATCGCAAGCGGTTTCGAACGTTTTCGTGAAAAAATCTTCAGAGGAACAAGATAATATATCAGCAATTGAAATTACTTTAGTCTATGATAGGATTAAGCACCATCACACCTTTAATAGCCAGGATTTCACAAATTGTATAGCACTCTATTTCCAGATTCTTCTTTGGGAAAAACGATTTCTTATGGTAGAACAAAATGTACAAGTATTTGCGAGAGTATGCTTGCTCCTGCAGCTCAAAAAATACTTTTAAAGGAAATTAAGGAGGCGGAGTTTTTTTCAGTTGTAACTGAAAGAAAAAAACGTTTTTTTCTTCTCCGGGAAAAACTGAAAAAAACTTTTCTCTCTCTCTCCCAGATTTTGACAGCCAAGAGATGGCAACGCTAGCTGTAGGTCATTTCCAGAGAAAACTTAGCTGTTTTTTGTTTTACTTTTTTCTCAGGAACAGCTAATAGTCAATATAAATCGTTTCTTAAAATGTGCTGACTACTTTTTTTTTTTGTGATTAAACTGAAAGCTTGAACTGCATCTAATAAAGATAAAATATATACATGTTAAAAGAAATTTTGCTGTAACAAAATAAAAAATACGAGTGATACACACATTTTAGAAAAAGCGGAAAACGCATAATATATTATGATATCTAAACCAGGTAGCAACCAGAACCGTGCATAAAAAGAACAGAAAATTAAGGGGGTCTATTATCTCGCAGATTGTTTAATTAATTAAAATATATTGCTACGAAAAATTGGCATCGTTTAATTACGAATAGAAGTAATCAATGAAGAAACTCAAGAAACAAGCATTATGCAGCATTAATGAGGATAAGTTTGATCAATATCCGACAGTTATAGGAAATAATACATTTAATACAATTCCGCATGAGAAAGTAGAAGGGAAACTTCCTTTTGAAATTATTATCACTTAAAATATATATGAGTATGTTTAATTAATTTCAGAATATAAAAATAAAAAGTAAGAAAACTTCTTAATTCAGTTAAAATGGACTTCAGAAAACAATCATATTTTAAAAATTAACATATTTTTTAAAAATATAATATTTAATGTTGACAAATGCACACAAGAAGATAATGCCACTTTATGACTTTTAAGATCAACCAAAGCCATATCATTGCCCTATACATGCTACTTAACATTCATACGTGAAGTAAAAATTACCCTTAAGTAGCCTGCATGGCTTATTTATGACGTTCCTGTCAGATGGTTATAAAAGAAATTTAATTAACAGCACATAAACGTTCACCATTATTCTTCTGAGCTCGTCCTTGTTTGCAATAAATTTGACAACGGCTTCTTGACCTTTATTTTCGTAGACGTTCACTGAAGAAGATTACTTTCAAAATGATACTTGCATTCCTATGTTATGAATGATGAAGCCCTATAGTTTAACGCTATGGTACATTCACACTGCCATTAAACGAAAGCACTGAAATGAAGCCCATTACAAAACATTTTTTGCTTTGATTTCATAATATTTACAATTCTTACTTTCAGACTTTGGGTTATTTTACTTGATAAAATATTTCTAGACGGATGTGGGCGAAAATTCTGGGAAAAGTCTAGAAATAGCTATTAGAAGGCAAGTTCTTTGAATTTCCCATCCCTTTTTAGTTCTCGAAAGATTAATTCTCTGATCTTTAAGAAATAACTATTTCTGTTTTTGTTTAATATAATTTACTTTCTTCTTTTCTCGTTCTATTTATTTCTTTTTTTCGGTCTGCTTTCATTTTTTGACCTAGCAAAAATAATTTTTCAAGGTCCTTTATAATCATCCAAAAGTAAAAAGTTATTTTGTGTTGAGATGATTTAAAAACTTATTCTTCCAATTAAAACGATTTAGCTGTCAGTTCTTTAAAGAAAGTGTTGAAACAGCAGTTACATTAGCTGTGGATTAAAAATGGGAGAAAAATCAGCAGTTGGAGCTTACTATAATTCTCATAATAAATAGCTCCATTTGTTCCAGTGCACAGAAACCAGCATAATGTATTTAATATTTGAAAATAAGTTTTTAGATAGTTAAAGTTAATGATATAATGTTTAAGAACGAATGTTAAAATATAAAATTTCGCTAACTAAAAATCGAATATCTGAATTCGTTTATCAATTAAACTAAAAATCGGTCATCAATTGGCAAAATCGTAACTACTTTACCGCATTAAAATTCACAAAATCCTTACAGAATTGTTATTTTATTACGTATACGTCTTATTATATATATTTACGAGTTATGGGAAGGCTTGTTAGATAATAATCTCTCTTGAATCATATATATGTAAGTTACTATAACATCATATACGAGTATATCATTTTGAGTAAATATCTTTACATAAATTCCTCTAATGTAAAGTAACTGTATATCTCAGAAACCAGAACAAAATCAAGTAAGTATGTGAGGCTTTCTTTTTAAATGTTTTAATTATAAAGACAATATTTGTAATTAACGTAAGATTTGTTATCCTATCAATATTTCATATCAAAAATTAGAAACAATCTTGTACTCATGAGCAGTTACATTCTAAGACAAGCTGTTACTCTGCCTATTAGTTATATATTCTTGTCTTTTCTTCAATAATTTTCTTGCTCTCTTCTGTTAAGTGGCTGGACTTTCCTTCATTTTGGCAATATTACGTTTCATGAGTATCATTGAAATTTCAGAATACCAGAATTTGACTTATTTCTCAATTCCTCAAACATCGATCATTATCCAAATCCACTCTCCCATGCTGCATCTTCTCCCATTAAGAATGTTTTAATTATCAGTCCTATAGATTTAAAAGAAATATAATCGTTCTGAAAAAATGAAAGAATAGGAATCTATTTCGTCTCAGTTTATGTTTTGGACTCGGACTATTGTTCAAAGTTTTCAGCTTTTACGCATTTTTTAGAACAAAATATTTCATTAATTAATTTACCTTTCGATAACTGTCCTCCGTTAAAATATTTTCTTCTCAACTTTAATATTTTCGGTGTGATTTCAAAGTTATTTATTTAGAATTCTGTCGGTGATTTTATTATTTTTCATTTGCTCAAAAACAAGATGTAGTTGTAATAAAAACCAACCTTTGTGTAGACTGTGTGAGTTTACATCTAGAACTTAAAAATATTTTGTTATTAAAAAGCATGGATTATTTTGTTATTAAAAGTATTTCTATTCTAATACGCTTAAAATAGTTTCATAATTAGATGTATTATAACTAATGAAACAGTTATGTACAAAGTTCAAAGACTTTTACAGATTCAAAGATGTTTTCTAGAATATACCCTGAAGCAGACTATGTCATTAAAATGCTCTGGAACAATCCGAGATGACTTTTTGCATTATTACAAAGAGATCCAATACTGCTTACCTAATTGCTTGAAAAAGACTCACAATAAAGTTCCATGGTTAAATGCTATCTGTTAAATACTATCTAAGTCAAAATCTGTTCCAAAATGAATGGGTCTTTGCCAATAAAGCCTTCTCGGATGAATTATTTCATCTTCTTGTCGCTGAGAACGTTTTCCAAGAGATACTGATATGATTGGCATCCACAATCAATGCTTTGTAACCCGTTGAAGTACTTCGAAATCAAGTCTATAGACATGGTAATCAGATTTAACTAATTTCCATACAGAAGTATTAGGTATTTCATCAAAATCCGCTGAAATATGCTCAAGATTAGTCAAAAGGTATCATCCTCTTAACAAATGGTTATAGAAAGCAATTTAATTGGCCCCTCTTTGCCTGTAATTCATCAAAGTATACTTTGATTACTTCAAGTTTTTGTCACGCATTATAGTTAAGCTATGCGTGATCCTTTTTTCTTGCGATATATGCCTAATCTGTAATTCAACTTTGTTCGCACATGCTGAAGCTATGATGTAAGATCTATCTCTACTTTTCCACATACACTGACTTGGATCCTACAATGAAACTAGCGAATTCTCGCACAGGCATGAAATAAATACCAGCACAGAAGATGGGTGCAAAATAACCCTCTATTAACTCAAACTAAAATAACAGACAGCACGGGCTTCTTGCGTTACAGAAACACCGTTCACTTGCGATAACTTAAACGTAGACGAGAATGTAAATCAAATCTGAAACATAAATGAGTGCAAAAAGACACTTCAAAATTACTCCTAAGAGATGGACTCACAGAAATCTAACCGGCGTGATACTAAACGGATAAGGCCGAAAGGCTTACACGAATGACCGCGAAATAACAGCGAAAGTGCGCTAGGCTAGCGAAACACGCTCTGAATAAACTGAGATAATCACATGTTTAAATAGCACTTCACTTCACTTTAAATTTACATCCTGGCGAGAAAATGTGAGGGGAAGTTTGAGAAGTTGAGAACAAGAAACCTTAAAATAAATTTGTTATGCAAATTAAGAAAAACCCTACAATTTCCCTCGCCAGAATTTAACTATCGCATAACAAGGCTTTAAAAGCCTGGATAAGATAGCTAAATTCTAAATCTACATGTGAGTTCACCTTTACAAACTTAATCTATATCTTAACTAAATTTAAAAGTTTATTTTACAGATGGAGAAATATGGCACCTAATTACAATATCTTCTCTCTTTAGTAATTCTTGTTCTGTCTCCTTCCAGGTATCCTGGAATGAAAAGGTTTTAGTACGTGCTTATATATATCTTACATTTGCCCCACTTTTAATATACATATATTTTAACAGTTCAACATTTTCTACATTTAATCAATTCAATCGTTCTAAATAACAGTGAAACTCCCCCTTGCTCTCCTGCATTGTGTACCGTAAAATGCGAGCGTGCTTTATGTAAAATGAGTACAACACTTACCGACTACCCCACATTTACTCTTTAGAATTAAACCAACTAGACCTAGACAGAGATCTTACAATCAAGTCTCAGCCTGAGGTGCTAACGCTAGTAAAAATTAACTTAGTGTTGTCTGGAGAGCCAAACCTTTTGAATTTCATTCATTCTCAAATTATATTAACTTCTTTTTAGTACTTATTACCAGTAACATAGACTACTCTTTCATTCGATACACAATTTCAAGCATACAAAATACTTTAAGTAATTCAGAATTCAAACATTTTTACATAATCAAATTTTTTACTTTACTCCGCTGAAAAATAAGCGTAGATTAACTACATGCACGAATTTCTAACACTTTGAGTAACGCTGTTCGTTTTCTTGATATCATACAAACGTTTTCCTACCACAGTCTCTACGACCAAAGTTAACATTTCATTCTAACATGGCGAAGATTATTTGCTAAACTTTCTTACTTTTCATAAACATTCAAAGGTACTTGCTTAATAGAACAAATTTTAAATTACTTGCATAATAGCAATAATGCAAAAACACAAAATTGTAAACCCTTACTAAATTAAAAATTGTAAGCTTCTTGCTAAATACAAAATTGTAAGTTTTTTTGAAAAATTAAACAAATCTTATCCTTCCTGTCTCAAGAACTTATTTCATTTATTTGTTCATACATCTAGATTCTTGAAGTCGCAGCTTCTTCCCATCCGGCCTCAAGACTCTGTCTCCATTCCTTTTGGTTCCTGGGAGAACGATTTGTGCTGTTGAGGGTCCTTCTGCTAAATTTGAATTATCCTGCAAAAGAACTTTAAAAATAGGTATTCATTACGATCATGGTATTTTTTCACTTGATCAGCATTGGCAGTGATCTTGCCATCTTTACTTCCTTTTAAATATAAAACTGATCCACAAATACTTTCAATCACGTAGGACCCTTCAAATCTCGGGAAAAATTTTGACATTTTTTTCGAGTGGGCGCAAGACAATGCATGTTTTCTTCACAGTACTTTATCCCCAGATTTAAAATTAAACTTTTTTCTCTTCTTATTATAATACAACGATTGTTTTTCTCTCGCTGCATCTGAATTTTTGATTGCATCATTGATTAACTTCTGTACATCTTTTTGTTTTAATTCTCCCTCCCTTTTCTGGACCAAAAATAATTTATCTAAAGGGGTAATTATCTTCCTCCCCAGAAAAAGTTCACAAGGGGCCTTTCCTGTGGTATCATGCTTGGCCGTTCTGAGGGCATACGCCAATTGATTTACACAGTCATCCCAAAGTCAGTGATACGTTTTTACATAGCTCCGAATGATTTTAACTATGTTTCTGTTTATGCGCTCGACAATATTTGATTGCCGTCTGCATGGGACTATCTTAGGGTTGCGGATGCTAAGCCCTGCACATAGCTCCTCAAAAATTTGACTAACGAATTGGGGGCCGTTATCTGATAAGTGGTGCACCATATTTTAAAATGTATTTATTTAGAAAAGAATCGGCTACAATTTTCGCTGAGGCTCTTTTAATAGTTGCTAGTTGACGGGGGACGTGTGCACCATCCCTTTACCGTAATGGTTAATTGGCATATGCAACACGTCCACCTCTATCTTGAGCCAGATGGACCACACAGGCGCCTCGCACCATACACCGAAACACAGGCCGTCCAGGTAGCAGTCCAAAAGACCAAAGAAGCCCCAGAAGCATATTCACACCAAACGCCCGGGCCTAGTATTAAGGCTCTTTTAAGCGGGACTATTTCTAACCATTTTGAGAAATGGTTTACTATCGCTAGTAAATATCTATTTCTATTACTTTCACTTTTTGGAAATGGCCCAGTAGATCTATTCCAATTAACTCATTAGGAAACGTAGCTCTTACACTCTTTAGATACCCGGCTGGGCTATAATTTACATCGTTAACTAACTGGCATGTATGGCAGGACCTGACATACTCGGTTACCACTCTTTGAAGTTGCGGGAAAAAAACCCGCCTCGTGCACTCTTTGTACAGTTTTACGAATACCTTGGTGTCCAACTGTTACAGTGTCATGCAATTCCTTTAAAATACTGAGTCGCAACCCGGCTGGAATGACTGTCCTTATTTCACTATTCTCATTTGTTGTTTTAGTGTAAAATAATAGTTTATCGACTATTTCATAGTTTGCTGCTCTATTCT
Organism: Stegodyphus dumicola; assembly: GCF_044657685.1. Lineage (NCBI taxonomy): Eukaryota > Metazoa > Arthropoda > Arachnida > Araneae > Eresidae > Stegodyphus > Stegodyphus dumicola. The sequence continues at coordinate 240,174,335 of NC_140768.1, read as the reverse complement.
TTATAGCCACGATATCCGGTTGTTCGAAATTATCCGGGTCTTGCAAGTATGCATAAATATGCCTATATTCTGGATCCTTTTTTAATTCGGAAATAATTGCTTCTCTGGAATCTACTTTTGATGTTAATATGGAGCATTTTATTTGTTTTTCCTCTTCGTCTAATTTTATTCGAGATAATGCTTCTGGCACGATATTTTCCTTTTCCGGTGTGTGTTTAACTATTAAGTTGAATTCTTGCAACTTCAATGCTCATCTTATGAGCCGTGGGCGTAAGTTTTGCCGGAATATAGTCGTCCCACGGCGGCGTGATCTGAATACACGACTATCGGAGCCTTACCAAAATAAACTCTGAATTTCTGTATGGGTAAACGTAGACCAAAGTTCATCTTTCCGTTGCAGTATAATTTCTTTGAGTCAGTGTTTTTGAAAAATACACCACAGGCTGCTTATTCTGTGCCAAAACTTCACCTACAGGAAATCCGAAGCATCAGCCGAAATTTCGCGATTTTCATCCTCCTCCGGGAATTTTAAGACCGGCGCTTGAACTAGCGCAGCTTTTAGTCTTTCAAACGCAGTGTTTTACAAATTAACCAGGTTAAATTTTACAAATTAACCTAGTTTCTTACTGGACATGGGAATTTTAAAAGTTATTTGAATAGATTTGAGTCCTGAGTCTGTCTGTGACTGTGGCCTCGGCGGCGAAGAAAATGTTGAACATGGGCTTCTTCTATGTCCTAAATATGAGAGCGAAAGAAAAGTCTTGAAACTGGGACTGAAAAATTTTAATATTAACTGGCCTCCAGAGTTTTACCAATTTATTTCCGAGAGAAGTGCTTTTAACACTTTTTGTCAATTCATTGTAAAACTTTGTAATCAACCTTATTTTTTTTTTTTTCAGTTTTCTCTTCTGTTTATTTTGTATTGTGTTTCATACTTACTTCTGTAAGCCCCATGTGATACTATGTGGTACATGGGAAGATTGTTGTGTTTCTTTAAAAAAAAAAAAAAAAAAAAAAAAAAAAAAAAAAAAAAAAAAAACGCAGTGTTTGCCGAAAATCTGGATTTTTTTTTTCAATTGTAAAAGCGGTTCCGCTATTTGTGCGAAGTCTTTTATAAATGTTCTATAATAGCTACACATGCCTAAGAAAGAAGAGAGCTTTTTGGCGGTGTTAGGCGGCGGATAAATCTTTATCGCAGTTACTTTCGAGTCTTGAGTTTCAATTCCGCGTTTTGAAATCTTGTATCCTAAGTATCTTAGTTCTTCCGCCGCGAACTTACACTTACTCGCATTTAATTTTAGACCTGCGTCTCTTAATAATGTAAAAACTTCGTTCAAATCTTTTACGTGTTCATCAATATTTTCACTTGTAACTATTATATCGTCGAGATAAAAAAACGTTGATTTCCCGAGGACAGTATAATGTCCCCAATATAATGTCCATGGTGCGTTAAAAAGTCGCCGAGGCTCCACATAAGACAAAAGGTATTCTCAAGAAAGCATACGTTCTTGCTTTCATTATAAAAGCTGTTTTAAACATATCCTCTGGTTTCATAGCTATTTGAAAGTACCCTGAGGTAAGGTATATTTGGTCATATATTTGGTGGACCTAATGTTCCTGATTACTTCCTCAATTATAGGTAGAGAATAAACGTGGTATTTGGTTAAGCTATTTAGCTTCCTGTAGTCGATAGCTAGCCTTCAGGCTTTAAAATTTGAATTTGGCAGATCATTTTGTTTCGACATAGCACGAGAAAATAAATCTGAAAACTCGCTTACAAATTCTTGTAGTTTTTTTCTGTCTTCTGCTTTCACATGTTCCAGGTTGAGTTCCGGAGGCTCCACAGCTTGTACTTCCTTCGGCTCCATGTTGAGTTGCATCGTTTCATTCTGAAAATTAATTCGGCTCCCGCTGTTTTTAAAAATTCTGTCCCCAAAATTACCGAAACTTGTAGATTTCGCACTGCAAAAAATATAGACTTCTGAACTTCGTTTTTAATCTCTACATTAAACGTTGCTTTTCCTATACATGAACAATGTTTGCCCTGCGCTGCAATGACTTTGATGTTTTGCGCTTGAAATAATCTATAGTTCTTTAAATTATTTCGAAAGAATTGTTCTGACAGAAAATTTGCTTATGCTGCCATATCCACCAAGGCTTCTGTTGGCACCTTCTTTATTCGAATGTGAATTACCGGTAAGGGAAATTTTTTTATAATCACCGCATTCAATTGAACTTTTGAGGGATTTTTATTCGAATGGAGTGACTGTACCCCATTTTTAGCAGCCACTCGTCCTAGTTTAAATCCATCTTAACTGCCCCATTTTTTGAATCTTGCGGCCTATTTTGGCAATCGCCTTTCTTTTTATCTTGAAATTTATTCCCGCTATAAGATGCTTTCGCTTTTTCCGCATATGGCCTGGCAAAATGTCCGTTTGATCTTTGGCCAAAAACTTCTCGTACGCGTACTTTCTGCTACCCTCCTACTCTCGAATTTCATCGCCAGCTCGAACAATTGCTTAGAGTGCTGGGGTTTCTTACTTCAATTATAATCCTGAATTTGCGGCAATAGTCGAGGCAAAATGATTTGGATTAGTTCTTCGTCGGGCTTCTTACCATATAACAAACTTGCGACTTGAACCTTGCGTAAGAGGAAATTAGACAATTCTCCCATTTTAAATTGGTACTTTCCGTGCGACTCAGCTTCAAGCCTAGCTCTATCCTTCACCACGGGAAAAAGCTTTTACTAGCGCGGCTTTAAAATTGTCGAACGTATAAGTGGGGCTTCCTATTTCTCCCAATCGAAATTTTCCTATGCCTTTGAATCAACTTAATGCCTTTCCTCGCAAGGCAGTAGTGGCTATCGTGATCTTTTGTACATCAGACACAGGATAAAGTAAAAAATGATTACCTAAAATTTCTAGGAAGCTAGTTACCGATGTTTTTCCGTCAAATATGACTGAGGGTTTCATGGAGGCCCTCATAGTGTCCATCAGATATCCAAAGCCTTCCATCATACTTCCAGGAGCCAGTGGGGTCTGCGATGTTGATGGAGCTAACTGAGCTGCACCTTCGTTGTTAGCCATGAGTTCAGAAAAATTCGGGCGCCACTTGTAAGATCTATCTCTACGTTTCCACATACACTGACTTAGATCCTACAACTTAATCACACCTGTGCGAGAACCTGGCGAATTCTCACACAGGTGTGAAATAAATACCAGCACAAAAGAAGGGTGCAAAATAGCCCTTTATTAACTCAAACTAAAATAACAGACAGGACGGGCTTCGTGCGTTACAAAAACACCGTTCACTTGCGATAACGTAAACGTAGACGAGAATACAAATCAAATCTGAAAAATAAATGAGTGCAAGAACACACTTCAAAATTACTTCTAAGAGATGGACTCGCAGAAATCTAACCGGCATGATACTAAACGGATAAGGCCAAAAGGCTTACTCGAATGACCACGAAATAACAGCGAAAGTGCGCTAGGCTAGCGAAACACGCTCTGAATAAACTGAGATAATGACACGTTTAATTAGCATTTCACTTAACTTTAAATTTACATCCTGGCGAGAGAATCTGAGGGGAAGTTTGAGAAGTTGAGAACAGGAAACTTAAAATAAATTTGTTATGCAAATTAAGAAAAACCCTATAATGACTGCCATCAAGTTAGCGCATAATGTAGATTTTGAGCTTCTGTGGACGGCTGACAATAGCGCCATGAAAAGTATATCTTTAATATACTCTTCCTCTTCCAAGAAAATTCCATAATTTATAAATATATTAATTATTCCATAATTTTTACCAATAAATCCTGGAATTTAATTCCAGGATTTATTGGTATTTACAGGTCAGTTAAGAAAAGCATTTTCATTTGCTTGGTTTGGACTGCAGCCTGGATGTACGTGAGGTGACTAATGTATGTTACATAGATCCTATGCAATGTCTGAAACGGAACTTGGATAGTCAAAATTTAATTTGATGGATCTTAGGGATGTATGAGCCAATTATGTTCTTTCCCGAAACCATTTGTAATAAGATGAGTTTTTAGATTTACCTTGCCTCTCTTGTTACAATTTGAACACCCCTAGACTTTATCATTAAACAGCATCTGATTTTCTCTTACAAACCTCCCTAAACTGTTTAGGTTACTTTGCAAAAAGTTATACTATTGTTTAAGAAGATAACCAATTAATTATTTGAAGGCAAAGGATTTTATTAACACACCATATCCCGACTTTTAATTTTGGATACTTGTACGACTTTTGCTTTAGAACCCATCTTTGCATCGGGCAAATGGAATTATTAAGTTAAAATATTGTTATGTTATATCCTTCCTTCACGTTCGTACGGGATTCGTGTGGATTTGGAGTGAATAACGACGACACTTGACGAAGTATCCAAACACACTTTATTTACCAATATTAATCAGGACAGCTCCAAAATACTTTTACAGTCTTCGAAGATCTACAATAAACACGCTGGAACAATCAGCGACACAGCCTTCACACTGTCAGGCAATAACGGTGGAGACAGCTTCACTGCAAAGCACCAGAGTACAGCTTCCGAGTCTGCTCGGTCGTTCTCGGAACTCCCCATACTCTCGAGACTCTCCACGCTACAACTCGCGATGCACTCTTTGATACACACAAGAGTATAGCTCTCGACTCAGCACAGTCTAAGACAAAACTCGACGATGCACTAATTCGCGATACACTAAAAGACTCTCTCGATGCACTCGACGACCAACTCGGCCCTAGACTTCGAGACGCTCGCTCAATGACTAACTTTCAGCTCGCTAGACGAGGCACACACTAACTGACTGCGGACCAGCAGGGTTTATGTAGCTTTTGGATTGTGTTCGAGAACATTCTGTGCTAAACCGAAAGAATTCGTTCCAGATGTTTCTCTATCCGTCCATGGTATATCGCCAATTTTGTCGCCAATTTTATGGCAACCCTAAAAATTCTTTGCGGGGAAGCCATCTCACCACGCCTGTACATTTCGTAACAATATTATAATGGCGGCACTCATTCTTGTATTGAATAAGTTATAGCAGACGACTAAATGGATTTAAGTTCATACAACATTTGATATGCTAAATAGCAGCTATTAGCGCTATTTATCTCTTACCTAATGTACCCACTTTATATATTATTTCCAACCTTTTTAAGTTTTAAAGTTCTTATACAAAAACTTTACTGTATTGAAGGTTAGCAGCCTCCTTACTTTTATATCTTGCTAGTTTAACTGATATTGAAATCACTAAATGTCATTCCACTAGATGACAAACTTGAAAATTTAACGCCATGCCTGCTACAGATAAACCCAAAAAACAATTTCTATGAAAAACATTTAACTGTATTTACATGATTACATGCGGTACTTGACATATTAAATATATAGGACAGACTAAAAACAATCTTAACTTTCGAATCAATAACCATAGAGCTCAAATCAAAAAATTCAACGCACAAAAAAATAACATTAAAATAAGTACACCATCACAACTTAATACAGCAGAATTAGAACACTTTAAACACCATGACTTCAACTCTATTCAACTTCAGATACTAGATATAATACCCAATCACAAAACACGAATTTTTCAGGAATCTCTCTATATACTAAAACAACGTTCACTTTATCCATATGGACTTAACACTTATATACATAGTCATAGAGATACTTCTAAGAAGTCTATTTTCAGCCAATTTAAACTCTACAGCATCAAAACGCAGAGAGGAAAAAGAGGAAGCAAAATAAAAAATAATGCGAGATTTTTATCCACTTTGGATACACTTGCATTGAAAAAACAATTGAAATGTTTTTTTGACTCAGACTGTTTTCCCAAGAAACTTCTCAACTGGTTACACTCCTGTACTAATAAATTCCTTATCAAACTAAAAAAATTCATTCAAGAAAGCTACGACGACATACAAATCATTAAAGACATGATTCTTGATTTTAGTCTTTTCAGACTCTCTAATAGTCTCACTCAACGCAAAATTTATTTTAAAGTCAATTTTCTGCATCCGCAGTTTGACAATATTCATTTCTCAAGAATCATCAGAGATTGTAAAGATTACTTCCCCGCAGTTGACACTATACCAATGATTGCATTTAAATATCAAAGGACCTTAAGCAACTTGCTTACTAACCACCATGAAATAGATGAAACTGCAGAATGACATTGTAAGACACCAATTTACAGCAATTACGTAGATTCTAATCACCAGCACATAATTACTGGCAACCTGAATATCATACAAAACCATCAACTAAAAACACTAATGAGTTATGGTACAAAATTTAGACCAGTCAGAAACATGACTACAAATTACTGTTACAAGACTTTCGAAAACAACATCAACGAATTTATAGTTAAAGCAAGCTATCAACTGAATTTTCCCATAGATACCTTCTTAAAATGGAAAGCTAAAATTCTTCAACGCATATCCACAGAAATCAGTCACCTCAAATTTAAAAGTACACTGAACTGGTCGCAACTTACATCTGATATTAGTAAATTAAAACAGCTTTTTACTATTACAAAAATAGATAAAGCAACTAATAACTTTAGCATTATATGAAAACAATTCTACACTGAGATTATTCATAAAGAACTTCTCAACGCAACTACTTATCAATCAGCCAACCTTACAGAAACATCTATAATAAACAGGATTAAAACTTTTCATAAGAAACTCAATATTACTTTCAATGCAAACTACAACAGATTTACTAATCTTTATGCGATTCCCAAATTCCATAAAACACCATTAAAATTTAGATTTATAGCTAATGGAACTAATAATTACAAGAAAAATATAGACTATTATTTTTCAATTCAACTTAATAAAATCTGTAAATTTATTTTCGATGATTGTAACACTAATCATAACTATTGCTGGATCATTCATAATAACATTCCTGTCATTAATACCATTCATACCATTAACATCCAAAACATTAACTGCTATGATTTTGAAAACTTATATACCTCACTTCCTCTAGAAGAAATCTATACCAGTCTACTTGATCTACCAAAACTTTTCCCTAATATACTCAATATCATGACTCTTGACAAATGGAAAACCTACCTAAAATGCACACTTTTTCATAACTACATCAAGTTTCAAAATCAACTTTTTAAACAAGTCAGAGGATTGCCAATGGGCTTACATTCCAGCACCTCGATCTGTAATATCTTTTTATTTGTCAAAGAATTTAACTTCCAAAAAAATCTACAACCACAAGAGTTAAATTACTACAAACACACCTACAGATTTATTGATGACCTTATTACAATTAATAATTTTGGTAAAATTGAAAACTCCGACATTTATCCGAATTGTCTTAAACTTAATAAAACTAATAATTCACAAAATAGCATAGACTTTCTAGATCTTCAAATCATTAACTACAAAAAAATTTTACTTTTTGACAAAACAAGAAACTTCAATTTCAATACTAACAAATTAATAAATTGGAACTCCAACATATCCAAAAAAGTAATTAACAATACTATAATTAATCAAATACAACGAATTAAAACTATATGCACAGATACAATAGATTTACAACGCGAAATTTTGATCCTTATCAAAATTCTCAAAAATAATCTAATTCCCTTTCAATTTATCAACCATTGCCTTAAAAGAGCAGGCGTTAAATACTCACTCTAAATCATTTAACTGATAGGGATATGATAATTTATTCCTAAACCTGAGAAGGCGGTATAAGTTGGATGACTGTCAGTTGAAAGATTTGTATATAGTGTAATTACTCAATTGTATATATTGTAAAAAGCTAATTGTCTTCAGACATATACTGTTACTATACTGTTACTAAAAAAATGGGCCTATTTCCTGCCTTTAGACTGTCTACTAGCTCTTGGATAGCGAAAATGCCTTTTTCCTTTCTTAAATTCTTAATCATTGCGACACGACAATTAGCCAGAAATTAATTAATTTCCATTCACTAGTATTTTTAAAAAAATCTTAACAGACGGTCTCTCTCAGATAAGAACTCCACAAAATACATCCCTCAAGAATTCCAAGTCCCACCCACTACCATAAATTTCTTCACCCAAATCTTGCCGACTGATATAATTCAAAGCCCCTACTGCCGCTAAGAATTTTCAGACACCCTACACTTCTGAGTCAGACACGAAGAGAACACACTACCAACTCCCCCACTAGAAAGAATGTAAGTTACTTAATACCTTTCTGGCCTTTATATCTTCATGTACATTCACTGATCTTATTTATATTATTTTCTATTTTATTTTTATATTATTTTTATATTATTTTTATGTTCTCTTTGATTTGTTTTTGCAAAGTTTGCATTATTTATCTTTTTTATAATCTTCTATGTTTATTTCAACTTTACTTTGATTTCGATTTCATAATGACAATTTCCAATGTTTAATTTCTACAAATAATATAGTACACAAATACATAAAGATGATAGTGTCGGGGACGATTACTCGAGTTTTACAAGATTTCTCTACAGTAATTGATTTTTACTCCAAATTGAATTGACTAAAATGCTTTATGAGAATCAGTTCTTTGAGTAACAACTATTCGCGGAAATATTTGGCCTGACTAGAATTGCCGGTTTGGCTTTAATTTATAACTCGAGTAAAGACGAAACACTTTCATATTTACGTATTTCTATCAATTATTGATCATTGAACGGGAGTTGGTTTGTTCCCCTTGAAAAGTCAACTAATTTCCGATCAATGACAATAATTACATGTTTTAATTTCTACTTTTGCAATTGTAATATTATTCTTCGTGATGATTTAACTCCAGTCCCCGTTAAAACATTATTAACATTTTGCTTTCAAATTACTTCAAAACATCTTTCAAAATATAACTTACCAGTATGGATGCACACTTTTAAAATAATTCTACTTTAATTAAACTTAGGAGATAATATAATCAATTAATCAATACGGTTTAGGAAATAAATTATTATATATATATATATATATATATATATATATATATATATATACCCCTTGATTGAAATTATTCATGCAATTTCTCTTTTACTTCCGGAATGATGCAGATGAGTGTTTTCAGACGTGTAGGTACATAGATTAGCTTAGGTATAACTGCAGGAAGCGCCTATTCATTATTTACCCTGAGTAAGTAGGTAAAGGTATTTTACACAAGCTATCCAGTGTTAACAACGCCTTCCCTGGGGCCCACAGTGGTGTTCTGTCTTTGAGATTCAATTGTTGACTGGTGCAGCCGACACTGCAAACCCTGTCATCGCTGGTGTCATCGTTTGTCTTATCTTATGGCCGGACATACTGTATTATTGAAGCATTTATGGTTCAATGTGTTTTCAACAAATCTAAAATGTAACGCTAAATATTATTTAAAAAGTATTGAAGGAAAGAGGTATTTAAGGAAAGAACTCCGAATGCGCACTTTTAATATATCACAATAAACTTATATAGTAAGTACAGTTTCATACATTTCGAAAAATAATTTTACTATTATTTATTTTGTCTTTAACTATTAAATTATTCACACGCTATTCCTATTTAGCATTGCAAAAATATATTTATTTATCTCTTTGAATTAAAACTTTTAAAATGCTAGATAATATTCAAGACATTACTTTTATAAATAATTCCATGCTCTTTCGAAAAGAAGAAAAACATTAAGTTAATATTTCAGTTATTAGTGGCCGATATTATTTATCTATTTAAGTTACATGAAAAAAATAAAATATTTAAAACAGAAAAAAAAACTTCTGTTTCCGAGTTTCATATTCATTAGCATTGAATCATTTGCAGGAAAGAATTCAGCAGGAAAGAAATTTCTTTACTCTCTTTAAAGTTGAGATTTTTGCAATTTTATTTATTTCAGACTCTAAGAAAATGAAAATGTCTGAAATGAAAGTGTGTAAAACATTTCTTGCTTGTAACATGAAGAAACATTTAGTGTCGTTGTTAAATATTAAAATATTTTCTCCTTTTAATGTTAACCTATTACAAGAAGGAAACGTCATTTCTAGTATAAAACCCAAGAGGAAATTTTCTTATGCATTATTAGAAGACAGATGCAAGCCTTATGCAAACAAAACTATGTATTGAAAATATACAAATCAGTAAATTTCAACAAGTTTATTTCTATAGAGCTATTAATAATTATTTAATTTCAGAATTAGAATAAATATTTAGGCATAAGTAATTTAAGAGTATGCAGATAAAATTTGCTATGTAAATATGTCTGAAAAAACTTAGCACTTAACTAAAACAAAAAATGCTCTTTGCATTAAATTTTAACAATTTTTTTGACAGTAGAAATTGAAATAGCAATTGTTTGTTTTTTGGAAAAATAATAAAAGTTTGTACTAAAGTGTATTTGATGTTTTTCATGAAATAAATTGAGAGTAAATTAAAATTTCAGTTGAGTCTTTCTGCTAAAAAAAAGAGAAGTTATTTAATTATGTGCTATTTTCTCCAATGTTGCGAATGCACAGTGATCGCGTGAAGTTTTTCGTAAATCGTAAAGCGTTTCAAAATGAAACAATTATTACTAATTTATGTATGAGGAAGCTGCTTTGTGCCCAAAACAGTGACATATTCTTGCATGACTATAGATTTAAACGTATAAGGGAAAGTTTATGAGGAGAATATATTTAGAAACGTTGTAAGTTTTATCCTAAGTGGTTAACAGTTATTTTCAGTTAAAGCTACTTTCCTGTCCCTCCTAATTTCAGTTTACAATTTCCTGCCAGAATGTGGTTTTAGAATCGCGTTTAATGCAAATGGGCAGTATATTTATAGCAACAGTGGTATTTAAGTCGAAGTTCCACCGACTTCGTTAGGCTGTGTTCAGACGGGGGAGTAAAAGGCATACGTGGTTGAAGCCGAGCTACGTTGCCAAGGCAATCAGTCTGTGCTACGTCACATAATCTGGTTTAAGGCTGGTGACACAAGGTTTCAAGTTTTCAACTTTACGCCGAGTTTGTGATAAGCGTCGACCCATTAGAGTGAAGCTAAAACGAAGCGGCTTTCTTTAGACGATTTCGCTGTCACATCGAAGGCGACATTTTTTTAAATATGAAGCACATCGTATCCGAATGTGTTGTAATCGTATCCGAACGAAATAATGAGTTGATCTCGCAAGAAATCTACGATGATTACGATGACAGACATTGTTTAATGAGTTTTAACAATAAATTGAAAAATATGGATGAAACTCGAAAAGCGAAAGCTAAGCTCAGAATCATGCACGCTATGCATGATCCTGTAGATGATTGATCCTATCCATTATTTTTCATTTTATTATGAAAATTCTTTAGAAAATGCATGCTTGCAAAAATTTTTATTTTTTCTGTGTAAATTACTATTATTGCTTTCTTTCTATTTATTATTTTTGTATAAATTAATACTATAATTTTCTTCCTGTTTAATTATTTTTGTATTTAAGAATAAATTTATTGAAAAAGCTGGAAATATTGTATTGCTATTTGCTTCAAATGCTGATTTTCTTCCCAAACAAACTTCATGAATTGATTTTACTAAAACATCAAATGAATATCAAGAATCTGCTGGTTTTTTTTTTAGTAAAAATATTACTTTTAAAAACAGAAAAAAATATTTTCACTTATTTAAGAACAGTCAAAATTCAATGGTGTAAGCTTCGTATAAGTAATAAAAGTTTAATCTTTTGAGAAAATGCTCTTATGAATTACAAGAAAGAAAAAATGTAGTGAAATATCCTTAAAACAACAGTCAACAGTCTAGACAGTTTTGTCTCCTGTTGATGTTCTGTTCTGTTTTTTAATTACGTTCTCCATGAAAGGAATTTACTTTTAATGAAACTGAATAGCCTACATAATTCATAACGTGAACTATAATTTAATGAATAGTATTTATTATTATTACCCACTCTTATTACTATCATTTGAATGGAATTTTGATAATTAAATTCATGCTATTTCTCTGGTAAAAATTCCTGGATAAGGTATGAATGTTTATAATTTTATTGTATTTGAAGACTTGGGTACCTAAAATTTGTCAATGTGAAATTGCTATTGAGATATTGGTCGTAAATAGAAATGACAGCATATGTTGAAATTAAACTCTTTTTGGTGCTTTAATATGCATGTATAGCAGTGAGTGAAGAATTGTCATAATCTGTCAGCAAATGAAATATCATTAAAAGTAATTACTTCTGACAACAGACGTGGATGAAGACGTGTAGACATCTATGACATCTCACAGCAAAGTAGAGTTTAATTTGAATTACTCATATGATGTAAAGATACCAGTTTGCTTTGCAGAATTATCCACAAAAATTCCTGAAAATTAGTGTTTACTATGTACTGTAGTCTCTCGAGTGTAACCTACCTTTTTTTTTTTTTTTTCAGAAAAAGCATTTGAAATTCAGGCGTGCGGCTCTTATACATGCAAATTATTAGAAATAGATGTATACAAACAACTGGCAACACAGCAAAATGTATTTAATGATTGAGCATAAAATACATTGCCGGGTGAACGTTTCATTGTATTGTACTAGTTGTGGTTGCTGGTTATGGTGACCAGTTGTGGGATAATACATAGTACTAGTGATAATTGATACCGGTAGTGCAGCCAACTACTGTAGTGATCGACATTGACCGTGAATAAGGACTGCAAAGCACAGAAACATGTTCCTTTTGACTGAAAATTTAAAAAAATAATGTATGGTAAGTGCTGTTTTCCGCTTAACTGCTTTCACACCTGCAAAATGGAAAAATATTTTATACAGGCTGTCTGTTACTTATCCTCAAGATTTTTTTAACTAGGCATATTTAGAATATCGTATTTCTCCTAAGAGAAATTATATATAAAAATTGAAGAAGGTTTTCATATATATATATATATATGTAAGATAAAAATGTATGAATCAGAATTATAATATAACTATAAACATTAATTCTTCCTCTCTATTCTAAAATCGTAATAACTTATCTGCATTGCGTCATTCAAATTAATCATGCGATCTTATGTAATCGTTAATACCAGATGCCTCTTGACGACCAATCACCGAATTGTAAACCAAAACTTTTCTCTTCGCGTGCTTCCATCTTTCATAACGACGCACTTCAGCTTTTGCTCTCTACTGTGCTAAGATGTAATTTCGCTGGCTTGCTTTCTATCCCAACAATATCAAAAATGTAAATCTTCTGTGGAAAGGCACGACTAGAGTGCCAAGTGATTGTGGCCACAAATATCAATTGGAAATAAAAATGGAATTAAAACTGCTTCGACTGCCAAGTTCTTTAGATATTACCAAGTTAGCATTACTAGCATACTACGCAATCAAAATTTTCTTCAATATGGGTCTAACCACGCATCTACAGTGTTCCGTCTTTTCCTTTGCTTTTATTATGACATATATATGCATGTGCATGTTTATAGTATAGAGAGAGCATATTATGAGATTAACCATACTGATGAGATTTGTTTCTTCTTTAATAGTTTCACAGCACTGCTTACACTGTGTATACCATGCAGAAATATTCCATATTGCTATGTGCCAACCAAGTATAAGTCTTTCCAAAAAAATATCTCCAGACCTTTTCGTTCTTTTTCTTTTTTTAACTTCTTCCGCTGCCTCTTGGCTTATAAGAAGGGCAGATAAAAGAGCATTCTGTTGAACCAGTAAAACTTTGCGGTGAGCTGAAAAAGCCATGACACAAAATAACGAAAACAAGCAGAGCGAGCGCGGGAAATGAATCGAGCTAGAAAACAGCGCGCGAAAGGTGTAGACACATCCACACATGCGCAAATTTAGCTTCTCTCATTGGTCACAGCTTAGACCATAGTCTCGCAGGTGTGAACGGAACTCCCGTATTTTATGCCTCTATGCTCTTTATGCCGCCGTCTGAACGCAGCTTTAGAGAGCCAGAGTTTCTGACTAGCGCCTTTTGGCTACCCTCTCTCTGAGCTATTCCTACGCTCGGCCGTACTTCAGGCCCTTGATAATTTCGTCAGCTTAATTGATACTTTAGGAGCCAACTACTTAGAAATCTTGATAGCTTCGGCTATGTTTTTTTTAGTTAAGCATTAGTTAAGTTTATTTCTTATTACTTTGAGCTCAAGCCCAAGTGGAGGCTTTGCTGTACGCTCAAAAGGAGCCATCTGTTAAGCTCATATTTTGATAAATAAAGGGAAATCAACCCTTCTTGAATTTTAAGTATCTGTATCTGAACTAAAGCGATTTCTCTCTTACATGTTTACGAGGTTCCTACACACGTAGCTGCTAGATAAAAGGTTGGAACCTATTCCTATGCTTTTAAATTTAATTTGGGAAGCACAAGTTGTCGTAATTTTTCTTTCAGTCAGTTTTTTTTTTTTTTTTTTTTTGGCTTTCAATATTATTTTCAGGCCAAATTCACGTATATGTGCTCGTTCATCTTCCATCATCACCAATAGGATATTTCAGAGCTAACGAAAGAACAGTTCCTCTGAATAACTTCGTGAACATCTGTCTTAAAATTTTCTGGGAAGTATGAACTTTTCTCGATCATTCCGTGAACGTGACGTGTTTCCTGTGTTGCTTTCGGGATTTTCTTTACTTCAAACAAGGATAGCATATACAACTTTATAATATTCGACTAGTAGCTTCGAGTCGTCTGTTTGTTCCGAGAATGATACATAAAGGCGAAGAATTCTGTTGGCTGTAGTGGACCATCTTCCCAGGACACTTGTTTGCTAGGTCTGAAGGGCACTCCTCTGAAGATACTGCCTTAGAAACACCAGGAAGGTATTTTTAGTCAGTACTGAAATTTTGTTTTGTCAATTTCGGATAGATCAAACCGGTATAGGGGCATAACCTGTCCCGGGAAGGTTTGTTCCAGAAACCTGTTGTATCCCCGGTGTATTTCCATCAAACTCCTGGAACATTTAACAAAGAGACAGTGCATTGGTATGCAAACTCTAAGGTGGAACCTTAAGTGGGTGAATATACTTAGAACTATTGCAAATTATATTGTTACGGATTTTGTATTTAATTTGCTAATTTTTAGTAGAATTGTTATTAAATTGTTTTATATCCCGTGCAATGCAGCACGAGACTTATTTGAAGGGAAAGCTACGCCGGAAAAGTTAAAGTACAGGAGCACGCGCATTTAATAAATAGATATCTCGCATTTGTACTCTTTTTAATGTCTTGAAAAATCGAGAAAATACGGAAGTTTCTCTCTCGTGGTTAAAATATCTTATAAAAGGCTGGATGAAAACATCTCGGTGCTACTTTGGTAGACGGTTGCATGGATTTTGGCGAATTTTTTGGCAAGCGATACGAATTATGGTAAACCAGTTGCTGGACAAGTTATTTATGGTAACCGATACTTTGTTGTCATCAAGGAGGTTCCTCCTTGGTTGTCATTTTATTTAAAAAATAATGCGTTTTTAATATCTATAAATTTAATCTAATGTTTTAAACATTATTTATGGCTGTTAAATATTAAAATACAATTTAATTTTGCATTTTTTTAAATATGATTTTATTTTGAATAATTATTTAAATAATTTTAATTCTATGCGTGATATAATCAGCTCCCTGATTGGTTACTGAATATTTGTGCATTACCGCGCCATTTTAAAATTTTATTATTCATCTCTTCGAATTCCTCAGATTTCAAAGCGAATGGATGTGTTCGTTTCGAATATGAATGTTGTTATTTGTATTTACCAAGAATTACTGATATTGGAATAAAAAAATTGCCGTTTGAGACCTTATTTTGGCCAACCTTGCGTTCCTAATCAAAGATTTATTTATTGTTACAAGGGTCAGAGGAAATTTATTTTAAATTTTTGGAGGAAACCTCGCTAATTGCTTCTTCGTTGAAGTGCGAGAGACGTAGATCACAGATGAAGATTAATACACTGTTTTCAAAAATTCCTGAGATATTTATTGCCACATATGTTTTAATGCTAAATAATTATATCCTATAAAACTTAGTTTTAAAGGATTTGAATTTAATTAATTGAAAAATTTTAATTCTTTTAAACGTTGGTATGATGTTTTTAATTCAGTATTCAATTTAAATAATATTTTATTCCAATTAAATGTTGGCGCAATGTTTTTATAGCGGTGTTTTTATTATATTATATGAAAGTAATATTTTAACCTTACTTTAGCATTTATGCTCTTAGTAAATGTATTTATTTACATTTGCCAGCCATCTTAAAAACAAAGTTTTCAACAAAAAATTAATCCATTATTTTTAACGATATTTATTTTTTTAAAGTTTCGAATACGTTACTATGCGTGAAATACGTAAAAATGGCGTTTTTCAAGATGGCTGACGACTGTAAAAACCGCGCCAACGTAAATCGCCAAAAATCCGTGCAACCTTCTACCAAAGCAGTACCAACATCTCAATTAAGTAGTTGTTTAGCAGTTGTTTACTTATTGCTGTGAATGAATGTAGCGAATGCACGGTGAAATCGGATTCTCTGTTTTGAATTAAGTTCTGTTGAAAGTTTTAGTAGTTTAAAATATAACTATTGTGAGATATTGCAATATTGTACGAATATCTGAGGAAATTTAAGCATTTTGTTTTATTTGTTGTGATAATAATAAATTTTATTCACTTTTCATCGGACTTGTGCATTTAATTTATTACGAATCCGTACGCACGCAACACTTTTTGGTATAGGAAGTAGGCTACAGAATACCAATAGCAAGAGCGATGGAGGAACAGTTGAGACAGCTAATGTCTACATTTAAAGAAGAGATGAAAGATTCCGTTAAAGAGGATATAAAAGCAGTCAAAGAAGAGGAATGCTGGTCAAGAAAAGATGGTGGTGTGGTGTGGTGTGGTGTATTTAATTATGGCAAAGCACACGAGGGCTATCTGCCTAAGGGGAGGGATGCCTTTCGTGGAGGACTTTCTAAGGGAAACTGGCTCGTATGCACGTTACATATGGGGAAAACCACGAAAACACCCATGCAGCCAGCCCGTTCGCGGGATTCGAACCTCGGACCGAACAACCAGTGTTCAGCGACTTTACCGCTCGGCCGCTGGTGGGCCAAGAAAAGATAGAAACCGGCCAAGTTTCTGTTAAAGAAGAAATGCATCCTGTACAAAAGAAGATGGAAGCAGATGAACTACCTGTTAAAGCAGAAATGGAGACTGTTCAAAAAATGATTGAAGCAGGTCAAGAGGAAATGAAAAGAGAAATTACCTGCGTAATAGAAAACACATTTGAGGCTATGGAAGGCAGAATTGGCGCTATTGAAAATAAAGTTGGACGCAGTGACGAAAGAGTTTCTTCTGTAAAAGAACAAATAGAAGAAAGAGTTTATTCTGTGAAAGAGTAAATAGAAGAGAGAGTTTCGGCCGTGGAACAACAAATAAGTTACAGAGTTTCTTCTGTCAATCTGCCAAGGAGAAATCAAAGGAAGAGTTTGTGGCGTTCAACAACAAATTTATGACGGGGTTTGTTCGGTGGCCAAGGAAGTTGATGCCTTAAAGAAATTCGTAGCGACAGCAGGCAGTTATTCTGATGGTTTTAAATTTTTAACCATGCCTGCTCGGCCTTCCCTGAAGCTATCTACATATGATGGGAAGACCTCCTGGCAAGTATATAAGACACAGTTTTCTATAGTGGCCGAAGCAAATGGATGGGATCCCCAAGCTAAGGCCTGCCATCTCACCACTTCTTTGAGAGCAGACGCAGCGGACATACTTCAGACTCTTCCCGAAAGCAAAAAGCTAGATTTCGAAGCTCTGTCCGGCGCGTTGGAGCTGCGCTTTCGGGAGAAGTGTTTAAAAGACTACAGCAGGCTTTAATTAAAATTCCGTCAACAGAAGTCCAGCGAAACACTCCAGTAGCTCGCCACGAATGTTGAAAGGCAGTCCCATCTCACCTTTTCGGAGTGCCCGACAGAAAGAAGAGAAATCCTGTCCCTGCAATACTTTATCGATGGTATCCGTGACCCTGAAATACAGAAAGCTCTACGAATGGCGGGTTTTAAAGATGTAAAAAGACCTCTGTTGTACGCCGTGAAGTTCGAGGCAGCTCAGCAAGCAACTCGTAGAGATCGTTACCCAGTCAGAGCTATGCGAATCCACGAGGCAGTGGATCAATTGATGGCTCGTTTAGATGATTTATTCAGACAAGTCAATGCTTTGATACGGAGTAGGAGTGAGAACAAAGTGGCTGTAAGATGTTGAAAATGTGGTACTGAAGGGCACATACGACGGCTTTTCAGAACACCCCAGGGCGCGGAAGATAAAATGGAAGATTTGACAAGACCAGTGAATGCTTTGAGATGAAATATTGGTGAAAGGAAACCGACCGTAAAGTGCTGGAACTGCAGTGTTGAAGGCCACTTACGAACGAAGGAAATGCAGAACACCACAGAGCACGGAAAATAAGGCAAAAGATTTAATGCCATGGGACAGAAAAGGAGTGAAAAGAAACCAATGTGCTGAAACTGAGGAGCTAAAGGCCACGTTCGGAGGAACAGCACAACACTTCAGAGCACGGAAATTAAGACTTTTTCTCAGCAACGATGGAGGAAACAAACGTATGACCATATCGAGGAACGGAGGTTGCCAGAGAATGAAAAACTCCGCTTTAAAGAACTCAAGATTTCTGCAGTGAGCGGCAACAGTAATGGACTATCCATCAATGGACATATCGATGGAGTTCCTTGCAGTATGATCATTGACACAGGAGCTAATGTTACCATCATTCGGAGAGATTTAGCTCAACAGTTTAAACTCATTTGGACGCCATCCTGTCTTACCCACCAGACTGAGTCTGGTAATAAAATCACCATAGATGGGCAGTTAAACGTTAACATCACGTTTGAAATTGCCGCCTACTATCACATGGCATATGTGGCAAATATTACAGATCCCTGCTTACTCGGATTAGAATTTTTAAGGAAATACAGTTTTTCCTTGGACTTCAAAAACAACAAACGGCTTTTAGTATCAGAGGACATAACGGCCGATCATCAGAAGGGATCCTCATTTGGAAACGCCAACTCCTTCTCTAGAAGACCCTGCTCAGAAAGCTGCCGAAATTATACTAGGGTGGAAGAGAAACACCAGATTACCGGCTATTCTCCATTCCAGATGCTCATCGGTCGTGACTTTCGTCTGCCCTATGATCCTTTGTTTGGTAGCCCTCCGGTTGCGCCTTGATCGGCTGAGGAAGACATTGAGGATCTTCAGTCCTGGTTTGAAGTGATGCACAACTTTGCACGAGAGCGAGTCAACTTGGCGACGGAGAAGACGAAGACCCGATACGACACGAGAGCTGCTGGACATCGATTAACGAAGGAGACAAGGTGTGTTTGTGGAACCTGATTCGACGGAAATGACTCTACTCTAAATTACAGTCACCTTGGGATGGTCCGTACACAGTCCTCAACAGGCTGAACGACGTCGTGTTTCGGATCCATAAGTCATCGAATTCTAAGCCTAAGGTCGTTCATTACGACAGGTTAGTTGATTACTATGACAAATTTTTATGTTGTTTGTAATGTAATGTTTAATTAATTATTGCAGTTTTGCCTTAGTTGTAAGTTTGGCTTTCTGTACAAGAATGGTACTGCCCGCGATGTGCAGTCCTTGGGAAGGGGCAGTGTTACGAATTTTGCATTTAATTTGCTAATTTTTAGTATTATTGTTATTAAATTTTTTTATATCCTTTGCAGTGCAGCGCGAGACTTATTTGAAGACAAAGCTACTCCGAAATGCGCATTTAATAAATAGATATCTCGTAATTGTTCTCATTTAATATCTAGAAAAATCGAGATAATACGAAAAGTTTCTCACGCGTGGTTAAAAGCTTATAAAGCGGTGGAGGAAAGCATCTCAATTGAGTAGTTTTTTACTTATTCGTGTTAATGATCGTTATGAATTCGCGGTGAAATCGAATTAGCTTTTTGAATTAAGTTCTGTTGAACGTTTTAGTAGTTTAAAATATAACTATTGTGAGATATTGCAATATTGTACGAATATCTGAGGAAATTTAAGCATTTTATTTTATTTGTTTTGATAATAATAAATTTTATTCACTTTTGATCGGATTTGTGCATTCAATTTACTACGAAACCGTACGCACGCAACAATATGCTCGTAATTCTCAGATGACTGTACGTCAGTATATCTGAGTTTATATGTTTCCAGAAAAATGACATTCCACCGTATCAACTAGCGTCAATGCAAAGTATCTTAACTGCAATTTCGGGAGCCATCGGGCCCTGAATGAGACCTGACCTAACCCCATCGGACGTTTTGCGGGGCAACGTAAAAGACTAGATGTAACCAGATGTACAACGTGCCATTTTGCCATGTTTAAATGTTCTATAAACTCTTGTTATCCAAGTATAGAGTGACACAACACCTGAAATAGTGCAGAACATCCAACAAGAAGTTCTAGCTCGAGAACAGATGGACAATATTAGTTGCTGATGGGCATACTAAATTATTATTGATTATTACAACTGCTGTACAAATTTCTCAATGTAATGAACTGTGTTATTTTTATTAATAAATTAGGATTTTTGCTATAATGTGAATCCGCGATTAATGATGCAGTTTGATGCATCCATGCACATGATCGTATTCTTCATGATTTGTGAGAAACTTCAATTCAAAGCCTCTGTTCAAATCATTAGTTAATTAGCAAAACATTTCATACTAATAAGTGATGCTCTATTATTTTACTAGTAAGTCCATTTCGCTGTCTTTTATAATTTTTGGGTTAATTATCTCTCAAAATTTACTTCTAAAAGAGCTGCATTTGATCTCACTTGACTGTAAATACACTGCACAGTTACTTTAAATAGACACAACTTCCACAACCCTAGCTTTCTCAGTTCAAAATTTATTTCAGTGTTTATGGATTTTTTTATATATCTTATTTATGTAAAACTAAGGAAGGATCCTCAGGGGTCTAAAAGGACAATTCCCGCATATAACTGCATTATGTTAAAATCACTTTTATGGAATACTGTTGAGTATCCTTTGACTAAGGTGTAATAAAAATTATTTATCGCTGAACATCAAAGAAAAGTGCGGAGAAAGATGCACTCGCCCCTCGATTGTCCGTGTTAATTACATCTGGAGGCACGTACGAGTAATCCGAAAATGGTCCAAAGTACTGTAAAAGTGAAAATATCAAACATATTAAATGCCCGAAAAGTCATGCAATTTTGATAACGCAATTTTGATATCTCCGCCTTTCATCAAATACCTAGTTAGGTTAATGGTGCTACGGCTTCCTACAGTATGAAACCCAATAGCAATGGCAACAAGAATGAGACAACAGTTATTACAGGGTGATGCATTCGCTCTAAACGTTTCAACCATGCAGCCCATTACTCTGCCGCAGCTCATTCGATTCGTCATTGGTCATGGGCCATTTCCGTCATACAAGTGGAAATGGTCCATCACCCATTTATTTCAAATATAAAAGTCTGTGACTGTGATAAATAGGGAAGTCACGATCGCTATGACTAAAAAGCTACAATGATGAATGCACTTGCTACTTTCATCAAACAACATGGAAGCATATTAATCTTTCGTGTTAAAAAATAGAGTGGCCTTCAACAAAATTTGTAAAGTCTTGGACATCATCGTAGTAATGAGCCAAGGTATTTGTCAATCTCATTAACTTAGACTCATTCAGTTAGCCTCACTGGTGGCTGAGCATTACAAACCCTTAGGTTTGTATGTTTATATCACATTCCTATATTAATGTTTCATGCGCATGTTTAATGCATGTAATGAATATATAATGAATATACAGATTTAATTACGTACAACCAGAATCTGTATCTCAGAACTTCTTTTGGAAATGTAAAAAAGTAAGTATAGGTGTGCCAGAAACAGAAAACGTGGATTATTGCTCAATGCATAGAAGTAATGCTTTCAGATGAATAGAAGAAATGTTATGAACATACATAACAATTTTAAACGATCATGTCAATTCAATAGCAAAGAAACTTTTGTAAACGGGTAATTGCATCTTTCAAGGAAATAGTATCCTTATTTACCGAAATTAAATAGTTCAGTCGTAATTTAAGGAACACGATGAAGGTAAAATTACACATCTTCATTGGCCTGAAAAGTCACCAGATTTAAATATTATTAAAACACTGTAGACTGTACTTTACATTCTTGGACGGCTCAAAGAATTTGAAAAGTTACTGATAGAAGAATTTTACAAAATACTTCAGAACTCGTCTTCCTCCACTCAAAACGATTACAAAGAATTTTGGATGCCAACGATTCTTCTCCTTTATATTAGCTCGTACTTTATATTAGCTTTATATTTTGAGGTGTTTCCATTATTTTGAATAACAGTTACTGTTCTGTCAACCTTAAACGGCAGATTCGTGAAGCGATCTTATTAACTACTATAATGACAGCAAGGCCAGTCGAGAATATTGACAACAATTTGAAGATACCTCTACTATTCTAAAAACGAGATTATTATTATGTAGTTCAAGTTTCGGAAATAAAATCATTCAGTGAGAAAGAAATCTATTTTTTGAAGGAAGAAAGTAATTTTCAAAGTATTAGTAAGGAATCCTTAAGTGGGAAAATATTTCAAGGTAAAATTTATTATGAAATAAAATTTGGCATTATTGAAATCGGAAAATTATTTAGGATTTTGTTAAATAAACTTTTTTACAGTGAGACTTCTTAAACGGGTTTAAGCGTTAAGAGATTTGCTGAAGCAAATTATTTGGGAAGTGATTGTCCTTTCTTGTAAGGATTGAACTGAAGACCTATTTCTTAAAGTCTGAAAAAATAGTTTTTTTTTATTCATTTCTAGTTAGGAATATTGGAGGTTGAAAGATGAAACTATATGCAAATGAGAATATGGATTCTCTAATACTGCCATTTAAAATATTGTTATATCTACTTGTTGAGTTTTAGTGTGACAGCTGAAGTACGTGTTTTAACAAGAGAAGGATTAAAAGAACCTTTTATTAAACTCTTTAAAATTCACAATGCGTCGAGTCGACTTGAAGCTAACAAACTACGCCTAGCTTGGGCGGCAACTCACCTAACAAAAATTAAAATTCAAAGACATTAACACAGCAGAAGAATTTCCCCAGGGCTCAGATAATCCTGTTGTCTAAAACCGCGTCGAAATCTAGTGGCAGCAAAGTAATGGCTGTTACGCTTAACCGGCAATAAATGCAGAATCAGAAGCTCACGCTAGATAGCTACACTGCTTGGCCACATTCTTTCTCTCTCTTTCCCTTCTAGAACTCAATATTTAAACCTTTTTTCCTAAAGGTAGAATTAGCATTTCTTCAAGCGCGCTACCAAATTTAAATATTCTGGCATTGTCAGTTAGGGGAATGAAGGCTTATAGGATAGAAAGTAAACTTAGACTTAACTGGTTATTCAAAGTAAATGTAAATCTTTACAATATAATAGCTAGGGTTTATATAGATCCCATTCTAATGCAATAAATATAAAGGCAAAAATGTTATTGCGTTATAAAAATGAAGCCATTTTGCATTTACTTTCATTATTTTGTTCTTTGCTACAAAGTAGCTTAGTAACATACGTTAATAAAACCATTTTTCATTCAACGGGATGCATATTATTTTTTACAAAAGATTTTATTTGAAAGGGATAAGGATATATAAAATATTTAGTGTGATCACAATTTCATGGTAGATTGAATAGGAATCAAGTAAGCCCTCAAGCAGTTCTGATAATAGAAGTGCTTTAGAATGTGATGAGGCAAATCCAAACTTTCCCATACTTTTGGGAGATGAATGCAATCGAAGGGAGCCATACCAAGAATAAGAATAGCCTACAGATTTGAAAGTGATAAAAAGTCATAGGAGGATAAAAAAATGTATTAGTTGATGGAAAGGCCTTGTCAAGATTTTTTTTTTAAATTTGATTTCTGATCTTTCTATCGTTTCTTCTTTCTTCTTTACTACTACACTAACTATTAATATTTTATTGCATTTTAAAGTTACTTTCTTCTGAGTCGTAATTTCTTTTTAAACATTTTGGAATAATGATAAGGTGATAGCTGAAAAAAATTTACCTTTTGCAAATTCATTCTAAACACAAAACTTGAGTACAGATCTAGAAGTAGAAAATGTGACACACTTTTTCAAAATCATAAAAGCAGTCAACCCCCAGCCGCCAAGGGATTTTGTTACGAAAGCGAAAATTTTCCAAAACTACGACGAAAAAGAGTCGGTTTCTTGATTCTAATGCCGAAATGCCCATACCTAGATTTATGCATTTTGAATATATTGCCTTAATTTGCCTTGCCTTTGTCACAAAAATATTCCAAGTCGTATATACACACACACACACACACACACACACACACATATATATATATATATATATATACACACACACACATATACACACATATATATATATATACACACACACATATATATATATATATATATATATATCAGCAGGGTTTATATATATATATATATATATACATATTGTTGCGTTTTCCTTCTGACACCAGTTGTTACGTTTTCTTCCTTTGCGTTCGTACGGGATTCGTGTGGATTTGGAGTGAATAACGACGACACTTGACGAAGTATCCAAACACACTTTATTTACCAATATTAATCAGGACAGCTCCAAAACACTTTTACAGTCTTCGAAGATCTACAATAAACACGCTGGAACAATCAGCGACACAGCCTTCACACTGTCAGGCAATAACGGTGGAGACAGCTTCACTGCAAAGCACCAGAGTACAGCTTCCGAGTCTGCTCGGTCGTTCTCGGAACTACACATATTCTCGAGACTCTCCACGCTACAACTTTCGACGCACTCAACTACACACAGAGCACAACTCTCGACTCTTCGGTTCAGTCGTTCCCGGAGCTTAACACACTCCCTTGACGATGCACTAACCGCGATACACTAAGAGACTCTTCGATGCACTTGACGAAGAACTCGGCGCTAGACTTCGAGATGCTCGCTCAATGACTGACTATCAGCTCGCTAGACGAGGCACACACTAACTCGCACGGCAGACCAGCAGGGTTTATATAGCTTTCGGCTTGTGCTCGAGAACATTCTGGGCTAAACCGGTAAGAATTCATTCCAGAAAGTTCTCCATCCGTCCATGGCATATCGCCAATTTTGTCGCCAAATATAGCCAAATGAACGATTTCTTGCCAAATGTGGCAACCTGCCTTCCTTGCTATTTTATGGCAACCACAAAATTGCTTTGCGGGGAAGCCATCTCACCGCGCCTGTACATTTCGTAACACTGCCCTCTCCCAAGGACTGCATGTCCCGGGCAGTACAACCCTTGGTCAGAAGCCTAGTTCGATACAATCAAATCGCTTTAAAACATACAGATAACGCAACTAAAGAAACAAATATTTACACTATGTACAAGCTATATATACAAATTAAACGCATCGCAATTATAAATTATACAAATTAAAGTTAAGAATGAATTTCAGTCTCAGTCTTTTCATTAAGTTATACCCGGATCAAATACTTTTCCACTGCAGTTCTCAGATGCATTTTTGTTTTGCATATTACAGTATGAAGATTCAGTCCTTTCAGACTTTTCATTCACAGAAAGATCTCTTGAGGTGCAGGGTGGAAAAACACTTGTGTCCTGATAGGGTGTCTAGCGTATCGTCAATCCTGGGAAGAGGGTAACTGTCTCTCTTAGTCACATTATTTAGTCTCCGGTAGTCGACCCAAAATCATGTCGAGCTGTCTTTTTTCTGGACGAGAACTATAGAAGATGCCCATGGACTCGTGGATGGTTCAATGATATCATTTTCTTGCATCTCCTTCACAAGATTTCCAACCTCTTCCTGTTTTGCGAATCGTAGACGTCTGGGATGCTGCTTTATTGGAGAGTGATCTCCCGCATCAATTCCATGTTGCGTCAGTTTTGTGCGGCCAACATCTCTGGATGTCCTAGAAAATAGATCTTCAAATTCTTTAATTGTTTCCTCTGCTGCACGTCTTTGTTCGTGGGTTAAATTTGCACTCTGCAGAATTTCTTCCATTAATTTTCTAGTTTATCATTAATTTTCTAGTCGGAATTTCAAGTGGGGCTTTGTAAACGCAAGTAACTGGAGTGCATGCTGCTAGCACTTCACCCTTTTGGATGTTTCTCGGTCTGTGGTTAGCATTCGCCACTCTCACAGGAATGAAAGCTTTCAAAAGGTCTACTAATAAGGAGGTCACTAATACCTCTCTTGGGCCATTTTAAGGGTATTCAATTAGTCCAAATCTGAAGCTATTTTTTTCTATGGAGCCGGCTATTAATAATTCTGTCATCGGAGGGAGGGTGACATCTGTTTTTGTTGTTACATGCTAAGCTGAGGGAATGGTGCTCTTCATTTACAACACAGTTATATCTTCTTTTACAGAGCGCATTTCGTTGCGTTTAAAGTCCAACGTAAAGTCGTATTTCCGGAAAAAGTCCAGTCCGAGGATTAATTCGTCCGCGATATTAGCGACGAAAGCTAAGTGCTGGTAGGTCTCATTTCCGAAGGTAATGCTGATATTAATTTTACCTTCAATGTGAATCTTATCACTCGTCACTGTTTGTAAAGTCACACAGGGCGAAGTCCAACGCAACGTTTCGCACAATTCTTGAGCTACATCTGTTCTCACGATGGTTACTGGTCAAGAGCGAGTAATAAGCGTCTAAGCCGTATACTACATTTCTGTCACGATATTCTGCTGTATTAAAGTCTCATGGAATGCACACTGGAAAAGAAACATGCCAAAGGAAGCTTTAAAATTACACAAAAAGGACTCTCAGATTAACGTTGCTTTTAAAAAAGTCCTATCGATATTGGAGACATTCTAAAATAGAACTAGCAAATAACCAAAATTTTCTACTTCTAAAGAAGAGTGACCGATGTCTGAAAATAGGTAGAATTTTATTCAAAATCTACGCTGCGCAGTTTTAAATCTATGAGGGCATTTAAAAATAGGTATGATTAAGGCATGGTGTTTAGTAAGTTAGTAGTAAAATCTGCTCATATTCTTCAGGTACAAGGGAAAATTGCTCGTGTGTGTTTGCTGCGTCAAATATTGATAATTATGAGTATATTAAAAGTAAACTTAATTAAGCTACAGAGTTCAGTAAGCTATCGGGAATAGTAACAGTATTTTCTACATAATGATATTTCCATGTTGTAATTGTATCTGAAAACATAATTTCGACACATACATGATATTCAAAAATAGTGTAATTATTTTTATTTTGAAGCTTTGGGGATTAGTCATTTAACGTTACAATGGCAGGTTCTACTTATTGCTATTACGTAACCTAAGATCCCAATCTTGATTCTGAAGTAGTCTTCTAAAATTCCTTTGTATAAGCATCAGAAATAGTTTCAACTATGACTCAATGTAAGATAATCTTACGCTCATTAGAATGATAGTGCCTGTTTAATTTGAAATTTCTCTTATCGAACAATTGAAACATGAGTAAAAATTTGACTACATTTAATTAACACGGAGTACACGATGGATCAAAATGAGAAAAAAAGAACAAGATAAGGTAACTTATTTATTCTCGAAGTATTTTATAAAACTGAGTTAAAATTCATTCTGTTCTGTGGAAAACTCAGAATAAAATTAAGGAATTCAAAAGCGTCAGAAAAACGGCCAATCAACAGTTAGCTAGTCATTAGATAAAGTCAAACATTAGTCAGTCACAAATAAAACCGCGTTTAAATATTATTTAGGCATAAGGTATTTTCGCCTTCCTTTTCAGCATACCTTCGTGGTAAAATGAGTTGTCATTAGCAAAGATTAACAAGGAGAATACTATCTTTAATAGCAAAATATAATAATTAATTTTATATTATGTTATCAGGTTCTATGTTCCTCCTTACTTGCTTTGGGAACATTAAATGACCTGACTCGGAACAGGGAGCTTATTAAAGCTATGTTCAATAAACGTGGGAAGTAGACAAGATACACAGGAAGGGTATACGAAACCCTTTATGTTTCTCTCTTTACAATGATTTCCGGACTTCGGAATACAGAGACTAACCACTTGTGGTCTGAACGTAAGAATATAAAAATATTAACTAAACTCTAACTAAACTAACTTTGGATTAATAAACAAGTGCCTTCTTGAAGATTGGCCGTATCTTAACAGAAAGGCCGTATGTGGTACAGAAAACTGTTAACACTACGATACGTTTAAAATTATCAAGAGGATTAAACCTCTGGCCTTGAAGGCAACCAGCAACCGAGTAAAACTGCTATGGCAAGCGGCCTGTGTCTAATCACTCCTTCCTCTCTCTTGCTTGGCAAAAAGCCACAACTTAAGTACTTGGCGTTCGCAAGACAAATTTGCATAAATAAGTTAAAGCTTTTAATTCTGGTCGGAAGTAGAAAATAAGAAGTGATAGTAAAGATTTAAAATAAAATAAACGTTAGTAAAACTTAAGATCCTTACATACTTCCCGCCAGAGTTAATTAGTTTGAAACTGAGGTTTAAAACGACCTTGTTGAAAACTTTTAGCTCTAGAATCTAACGCGAGGCCAATCTTTTACAAACATTTCTCACTAGAAACTAGAAATTTAAGAAAAATTCGTTTTTACATTATCAATTCCATGGACAATTAGTTTTCATCTGTACTGCATCTAAACAGGAGTTCTTAGTTGAAATTTGGTTCCTTCCAGAGATCTGGAAGCAAAACTAGTTTAATGAAATGTTACACAATTAAATGGCAAGTAACATGAATGCTTATATTCCTCTTAACATTCTTATTTCATTCATGACGTTATTTAATTCTCTCCCTGTGCTCTCTGACATGTGTTGTAAAAGAAAACACCAAACACGAACGTGTTTATGTAGAAGTGTTCAACACTACCGCCTGCAATCAAAACAATAACGTGTTAAAATTCAACATAACAAGACCTCATAACACACCTTATATTCATCTCTAAACCCTGAGGTACTATTCTGAAAGTGGCTAACTCTGAAGTGTAGCGTCAGAGAGCCTAACTACATTCATTCAACCTTTAACACATATTCACAATAATTTTCTCTTTTTACAGTCACACGAATAAGTTAAAATTTTTTGCATTACTTTCACTTTTAACATATCACAGTATTTCTTAACGTTTAAAATAACAGTTCACATTGTATATAAGGACATATTAACATGCCGTTAATTTTGCGCATTTTAAAACATACATTAGTAGTACATTGTTAACTTCTATTCTTTTCCAAGCAAGTGCCAATTCTTCTACATTGAAATACTACATTTCAAAAGTCTTTCAGACTAAAACTTCTTTCTTGCCAGAATGTTTTAAATAAAATTTTATACAATAACTTTTACAATATTCAAGTATTTACACATTCCTATTATATATTACTTTTAGTTTTACTCGCGAGTAATTGAAAAACATAATACCAGAATAGGTAACAACTCATTTCTCGCTTTTTTGGCGATAAAGGTAGACCTCACATGAGGTAAAAACGTCTTGAATTCTGCCACTTGCAGTAAGAATGAAAGATTAACTTAAGGTTGCAAAGTAACATAAAGTTTTACTTATCTTTGTGATATTCGGACATCCTTTTTTCTGCCCAGTCCTGGAAGGTAGCGAAGATTACTATTTGGTTTATCTTCCTTCTTGTGCGAGTACGCCCTTCAGTTCCTTCCTCCATGAGCTTTCTTTTCCTTCCAGTTCTGTCACCTTTGAAGACCTTCTTTTTAGCCTCTGCCTGTGGTCTTGGCCGTTTGATGGCAGCTGGTCTTGGCGGAACATTGACACTTCTCTCTCGTTCCTGCTTGGATCTCGTTGCTGGCTGTTCAAATTTTCCTTGTTTCTTTGCCTCCGCAGCTGGTGTTCCTTCAGCAAGTCGTCGACATTTGCTGCGTAGACTCCTGTCCGATGGGTAGATCTTCCGTTTGGGAGCCGGGTTATAGTTGCCGTTATTTCTCCTGGCTCTCTTTGCATTCATCGTACTTCTCCCTTCTTCATTCTGGAGGTGGTCGTGCTCTCTCTTTTCTGGTCGGTGGAACGGCTTCTTTTTCTTGTTACCTTAAATTTTCCAACGGGGAAACTTTCTTTTCAATTGTTCCTGCCTCCTAATGGCTTGCCCTTGTGACTGTCGTTGTTCCACCTATGGAGCTTGTGCCTGCAGTGCCTGCCGTGCCGGATCCTGCAAAAGATCTTTAAATGTTTGCATTTTATTACGGTTATAGAATGGTTTTATCTGGTCAATGTTTGCGGAGCATGTTTCACCATTCCTGGCTTTTAACACCACTACAGCGTGAGTTATTTTTTCTATGACATATGGTCCTTCAAATCGTGGAAAAATTTGGCAGTTTTATCTTCTGGTGCTGAAGAAAGTGAATGCTTAATTTTTAACACTTCATCTCCTACTTTATAAGTTACTCCCCGTCGTTTCATATCGTAATAAAGTTTCTGTTTTCTCTGTGCTACTTCAGTGTTCTTTTTTGCTTCTTTAATTAATTTTTCTATATCAACCATTTTAAATTCTGGGGCTCTTTGTTGAACATAAAATAATTTATCTAACGGCGTTATAATCTTTCTGCCTAAAAATAACTCAGCAGGAGTTTTGCCCGTTGTATCATGTTTTGCGGTCCTAAGGGCGAAAGCTAATTCATTGACATAGTTATCCCTGCTTTTATGAAAATTTTTAACATAACTACGGATAATTTTCACTATATTTCTATTGACCCGTTCCGCTATATTTGATTGCGGCCGATACGGGACCATTTTTAAATTACGTATGCCCAGTTTTTGGCACATGTCT
Source organism: Stegodyphus dumicola (assembly GCF_044657685.1). NCBI lineage: Eukaryota > Metazoa > Arthropoda > Arachnida > Araneae > Eresidae > Stegodyphus > Stegodyphus dumicola. Next base: position 240,143,532 of record NC_140768.1, on the reverse strand, counting down.
TCAAATATATTACTTACAAATTGAGGACCATTATCCGAAATAAATTTTAGGGGCGCCCCGTATTTTAAAATATATTTATTTAAAATAGAATCAGTAACTAATTTCGCGGAGGCTCGTTTTAAGGGAACAATTTCGGTCCACTTACTAAAATGATCAACCATAACAAGGAGATACCGACTTTTATTTAACTGACTTTTGGGAAAGAGCCCAATAAATCGATGCCAATTATTTCAGTTTGAAATTCGGATTTAATGCTATTTAGAAACCCGGCCGGGTGGAAATTAATATAATTAACTGCTTGAATGTTGGGCAGGACTGGACATACGCCCTTGTTAACTTTTGCAGTTCAGGAAAATAGACTGCTTCGCGTACGCGTTGGATAGTTTTTCGAATACCAGCATGAGAAGGTAAAGGGCAGTCGTGTAACTCCTGCAGGATATTTAATCTCAGACTAGCTGAGATAACAGGTCGAAATTCGTTATTGGAATTTGTAGTTTTTGAATAAAATAATAGACCATCTATTAGTTCGTAATGGGCCGCCCTATTTCTTATCGCCACAATATCTTGGCTAAAAGTTTCAGGATCCTTTAAATACTCATAAATGTTTCTAAATTCAGGATCCTTATCCAGTTCGGTTATTACAGTTTCTCGGGAATTTATTGTACATGCTGTGAGCATTGCCACCTTTACAGTATTACCTTCTTCATCTATTTTTATTCTGGATAGGGCATCTGCTACGATATTTTCCTTTCCGGGGGTGTGCTTGATTACCAGATTATACTCTTGTAACTTGAGTGCCCATCTTATTAACCTTGGGGATAAGTTTTTCCCTGAGTACAATCTAGTTACCGCCGCATGATCAGAATACACTGTTATTGGCGCCCTTCCAAAATAGACTCGGAACTTTTGCACTGCTAACAGAACTGCAAGTGCCTCTCTCTCGGACGCGGAATAATTTCTTTGTGTTTGATTTAAAGTTCGACTAAAAAATGCCACGGGCTGCTGGTTTTGCGAAAGTACCGTCCTACCGCATAATCCGAAGCATCCGCTGAAATTTCTAAATTCTCATCCTTTTCAGGAAATTTCAAAACAGGGGCTTGCGTTAATGCTTGCTTTAATTTTTCGAAAGCACTATTGGCTTCGGCCGTCCACGAGAATCTTGCCTTTTTCCTTTTTAATTTTAACAATCGTTCAGCTATAGCTGCAAAATCTTTTATAAAGGACGTATAATATGAACAAAGTCCTAGAAAAGAAGAGAGCTTCTTCGCCTTATTTGGCGGCGGATACTTTTGCACAGCGATTATTTTTGATTCGACTGTCTCGATTCCTTTCTGAGATATTTTGTAACCTAAGTATTTTAATTCAGGGTCTGCAAATTTGCACTTTTCGACATTAACTTTTAGACCGGCCTCATTTAATAATGAAAACACCTGTCTTAAATCCTGTACATGTTGGTCCAGATTATCACTAGTAATAATGATATCGTCTAAATAGATAAATGTGGTCTTTCCTAGAACAGGCCTTAGCACAATGTCCATACATCGCTGAAATGTTGCCGGTGCCCCTGAAAGGCCAAACGGCATACGCAGGAATGCATAAGTGCCAGACTTGGTTATAAAAGCAGTCTTAGGCACATCTTCCGGTCTAACCCCTATTTGAAAATAACCAGTCGTTAAGTTTAAAGTCGTCATGTATTTGGTAGAAGTTATGTTCCTTAGAATTTCTTCAATCATAGGTAACGGATATACCGGATATTTAGTCATGGAGTTTAATTTACGATAGTCAATCGCAGAACGCCACCTTTTTGGATGTGTTACTGGATAGTCATTGTTTTTCTTACATAAAACAACCGGGCTAGCATAACTACTTGAGATGGGCGTTATGATCGTTTTACGTAACATATCTCTAATTTGCCACTCTATAATTTTTTCTTTATTCTTATCATATCGGTAGGGTTTGTGGCGAACTGGCAGTGAATCTCCGGTTTCGATACTATGGTTAGTAACTTGAGTAAATCCTGGAATATCACTAAATAACGAAGCAAATTCACTTACCACTTGTCGAATTTTTTGTTGCGCTTCCTTAGGCAGGTGGTCAAGGTTTAGCATTGGTGGTTCTGTTTTTTCTTCTCGAATTGGTTTCATAGTCAGCTTAAGGGACGCTTCGTTAAAATCCAGCGTTGCTTCTACCTCTGAAAGAAAATCTATCCTTATGATGATATGTGCTTGCAAATTCTTTACTATAAAAAACGTAATCTTTACTTGTTCGTCCTTGATACGAACGTATAGCGGTAATTTACCTATGCACTTGCATTTTTCTCCCTGCGCAGCTAACACTGTCGTATTATCCGAATTATATATGCGGTATTTACGAAAATATTTCGTAAAAAAATCTTCTGCCACACAGGAACACTGCGCGCCTGTATCCAGGAGTGCGGTGGCTGAGATGTTATTCACCAACACTTTAATCTTTGGAAGAGTCAAATTTTTCACCATTACTGTATTTAACTTGAAGGAAGAGGGTTTTTCTTGGCCTTCGGATTTCCGCACCCTCCCGTCAGCAGAAATACGTTTTAGTTTAAATCTTGTTTTTTTCCTTTCCATGCTTTTCTTCTTTTTCCACTGGCCTTCAGACTTTTTTTCTGGATTACTATTGAACTGTCGACGTTCGCCGGTTGTTTTTGGATACTCGGGTTTCCTTGCCCACTGATTCGCTTTGCTTCCGTAGCCGTGTTCTTGATTTTGCTGTGGTCTTGGCGCACAAAATTGGTTTGGTTGTTCATACTGGCGTCTTCTTTTAATGTCCGCCGTTCTTCTACTTTCAAACTGGATTGCTAGCTCAAATAACTTTTCCAGTGTAGTCGGATTCCTTAATTCAATAAAGTCTTGTACTTGGGGAAGTAACCTCGGCAAAATAACTTGAACTATCTCAGGATCCGGACGGTTTCCATACAAGAGTTTCAAGACGTGAATTTTTCTTAAAATAAAGCTTGAGAGATTTTCAATTCGTTTCTGGTATATGCTGAAAAGTTCCGCTTCTAATATTGCACGATCTCTTACGACAGGGAAGACTTTTACTAAGGCAGTCTTGAAATTTTCGTAAGTATAGGTGGGACTTCCCGCTTGACCCAAGAGGCTTCTGCCTATACATTTGAATTAATTAAGCGCTTGGCCCCTCAAAGCGCTGGTAGCTAAGGTGACTTTCTGGAACTCATGCACGGGATACAGCATGAAGTGGTCATCCAATTTTTCCAAAAAACTGGTTACCGGTGAGTTTCCATTAAATGTTGCTTCTGGTTTCATCGATGCGCGCATGGTCTGGACGATGTAACCAAATCCTTCCAGGGCGGCAGCTGGCATTTCTGGATTCTGAGCCACTTCTGCAGGCAGCACAGGTTCTTCTTGAAACTCGGTCATGGTTATTCTTCTTCGTCGGGCACAACTATCAGGTTCTACATTCCTCCTTACTTGCTTTGGGAACATTAAATGACCTGACTCGGAACAGGGAGCTTACTAAAGCTATGTTCAATAAATGTGGGAAGTAGACAATACACACAAGAAGGGTATACGAAACCCTTTATTTTTCTCTCTTTACAATGATTTCCGGACTTCGGAATACAGAAACCAACCATATAGAAGAAATATAAAATATTAACTAAAAATTAATAGAAAATATTAATTTTTAGTAATACTATTAATTAATATAAAATATTAACCAAGAATATAAAAATATTAACTAAACTCTAACTAAACTAACTTTGGATTAATAAACAAGTGCCTACTTAAAGATTGGCCGTATATTAACAGAAAGGCCGTATGTGGTACAGAAAACTGTTAACACTACGATACGTTTAAAATTATCAAGAGGATTAAACCTCTGGCCTTGAAGGCAACCAGCAACCGAGTAAAACTGCTATGGCAAGCGGCCTGTGTCTAATCACTCCTTCCTCTCTCTTGCTTGGCAAAAAGCCACAACTTAAGTACTTGGCGTTCGCAAGACAAATTTGCATAAATAAGTTAAAGCTTTTAATTCTGGCCGGAAGTAGAAAATAAAAAGTGATAGTAAAGATTTAAAATAAAATAGACGTTAGTAAAACTTAAGATCCTTACAATGTGACCGTACTTAATATGTTAAAATTCTATCTTCATTGCCCACAAGGATTAGGCAGTGATTTAGAGGATAAGAGGAAGAGAGGAAAAGAAGAAGAGGAAGAGGAAGAGGTTTTGGTGCTTCATTCTTCTGTCATACCTTTTCAAACTACTGAGCTGCTCTGAAAAAAAATTAATGTACGATTGATTAGCCTTACTTTCTCTCAGATTTTGTATACGGAGCTAACAATTTACAAAAGAAGAGTCCTGGACAAATGGACTCTCCTTTTTTAAATGTAGGCCATATCATTAATGGAAATTATGTACAGTATTTTGTTAAACAATCTAATAACTTGCTATATTTTCAATAAATTTTAGCCTTCCTTTCGTAATATTATATTTTTAAAACTTAGAATTGAAAAAATATATAAAAGTTACATAGTTTAAATAAGGAATGAGGGATTGGGCGCTTCTTTGAAAGTGGATGTTGGGGTATATGTTAGTTTCCCCTTGTATTAATCAAGTCTTGGATGAACTGAAAGAAGAAATTTAAAAAAAATCGGCTTTTTACACAGAACAAAATAATGATAGTTAAATGGTCAAAATTACAAAAATAAATAAATAAATAAATAAAATAAAATAGCTTTCGGTTCTCCATCCGTACATAGCATATCGCCAATTTTGTCCACAAATGGGCGATTTCTTGCCAAATGTGGCAACACTGTGTTTTTTGCTATTTTATAGCAACCCTAAAATTGCTTTGCGGGGAAGCCATCTCACCGCATCTGTACTTTTCCTAACAGTATATATATGTAAGAAAGTTAAAGGATATGTAAAAGATTAAATTAGCAACGTAAATTTCCCTTCTGTCTTCTAAAAATAGTAACCTCTACTTGCACTGCGTCATTTTGATACTACTCTATGTCATATGACTCTTAGATAACTCTGATGATGTAAATGAAACTAAAACTCAAACAGCTAATGGTAATTTTAAACAGCAGTATTAACTATCCAATCAAAATGCATTGAGAACCAAAACTAACTCAGTCTGAATTAAGATACCAGCCTGAACATAACGCACTTGCTTTCTACGTTTTGGCCTAGCTGGAGTGATATCTGTCTGCTCATTCTTTCTTACTGCAAATTTATCTAAAATGTAAAACTTTTCGGTATAGCAAAATTAATGTGCCAACTTGATTGCCGAAATAAAAAATGAAGATTTAATCTGCCTTCGCCTCCAAATTTTCTATTCATTATGGATCAACACTTCTACGCCATCAAAATTCCTGCTGTTCATTACTTTTAAGCTTGTTCCTATGCAGGAATTTGATGTTCCTATGAACAGCAGGAATTGATGTTCCTATGAACAGCAGGAATTTGATGGATCAGTAGCTTTCCAGTTATAAGTAGCATTTAACAAAGTATCTTATAACCTTGATATAACTATAATCTTCAAAGAAGATTTGTTGAATATTTTCTGCACTTGAGAAAATTCTCTTGCTATGTTTTTTCCTTACTTGTGTATTAGCCAGAATTGTTGATACATCGTCAAAAATACCACCCCTCATTCTTTCTTACGAATATCTGTCGATCTTAGTAGTTGTTTTGGTTTGTCCCACAATGCTGAGATTTTTTTCTTTACATTTTTATGAATGCTTCTCTTTTTATTTTTCTGGAATCCGAAGAGTAGAGGTGAAGGCGGGATGGTTTCTGTTTCTATTTCAAAGTCAGTTTCTGATTAATTGGAGTGTATGTACATTGCACTGCGTGAATTGTTTTTTTTTTTGTATTGCTTTTCTTAGACAAAATTCTCGTTTTAAAATGGTTACTGCATTTGGAATCACGCCTTTATTAAAATTGCCGGTAACTGAAACAGAAGCAGTCTGTCTTTTCCCAACTTGTGCTAGTATTTTGCCAAAATATCAACGGCATTTCAATTCTCGTGCAATGAAATTAAACATGACATAAGATTTATTATGGAAATATAATGTCAACAGAAACTGAAAATTGTTAGAATAAGAATGGTAAATTCATTCGATAGTAGTCATTTGCTTTCTCAGTAAACTCCATATAGAGATAATAACTATCTGATATAAACGTCAAACAAAAGTTTCCGGAAAACATAAATTGATCTGCCGATGTCTAAAACATATTTTATCGCAATGAACTGTTAGCGATAGATTCGTCAATACATTGTAGTGTACTGGTTATTATACAAGTAACATTTTTACTTTTAGTGACTGCCTGTATTATAAAAATGAAAAGGCTCCTGAATAGTCACCTATAAGAAAAATTTCTCGCATTCTTCTTAAATCTTGAGAACAAATAGCAGTAAAACTGTACGAATAAAAACTATCTGAATATTAATATCTGGAATTGCAAAGACAATTAGACGACTTATCTTCTTGTCTCAATCTCCAGGTAAGAAAATATAAACTCGTCAATGTTTAAAATAAATTTCTTTTTTAGTCGTCAACTTGGAGGTTGGTTAATTGGCAGGAAGAAGTAGAATATAGAACCAACTTTACTAAATCCGTCTCACGTTTGATGCAGAGCACTTAAAAAGATGGATTCGAGAGACTCCCATTCCTCTTTCGCGACTACCAAGCCCCTCGAGACGACTTTAGGCTCACCGCCATTTTAAGAGCTTCCACGAAAATCGCAGAAACCGTCAAGCAAAATTAAAATATTAATTTAAATAAGGTTAAGAGCATTTAAAAGCATATTTTTAACTGCTTCAATTTTGACCACCATTTTTGCACTGCTTTGTTTTTGCACAACGTTGTTTTTGTCTCTCTGTCCGCTACACTTACGTCCGCGATGCTTTTGCATGTGACTTATTCTTCATGTGTCTGTGTATTTTTTATATGCTGCTGGCATCGGTTGTATATGCTGCTGGCACCGTACCCTATCATATTTTATTATGTGAACATGGCTGTCATGTATTTGGCTGCGGCGAGCCAATCAGCTGCCTGGCAGAGCCCAGTAAATGAGAGAGACGACAGTTGCATGTTAGCCTCAGAGGAGGCAGGTGGTAGATTAATTATGTTGTAGGAGCGAGGTAGTGCTCCGAGTTTGCCATTATTCTTTAAATGTTAATTTTTTTACCATTATTCTTTGAAAGTTAATTTTTAATAAATGTTTGTTTCGTTTTCCTTATGGTGCCTTATTCATCCGTAAGGTCATTACAGCACGATCGATTTCGAGAACCAGAGCTAACGAAGCCGACTGGATTTTGGAGAAAAGGTGAGAAATTTTTGTTGTAACTTTAAGGAAAATTTCTTCTAAATATGTTTAAAGGAGTAGTTAAAAGTGATTTGATTTCGGTGTTGAAGGAACTAGGTGAAGAAGCCGATTCTAGTTTAAAAGTTGTAGAATTAAAAGGTAAGCTTTTAAGTTCTAAAGAATATTTGAAAGATAAAGATTTTGTTATTGAATTCCTTAATACTACCGTTGAAGAAAGGAAAAAGTCAGAAGAAATTCTGAAATTGCGTTTAATGCAAATCGAAAGTAACAACGTAGAAAATACACTTTCATTAGATAAGCTTTTGAAAGTTGTACAGGCATTATCGATTTCTGTACCTAAAAAGGGTGAAGCATGGAACTTATTTTTCGATTCTATAGAAAGGGCTTTTAAGCATAAGAACGTACCAAATGAGTTTAAGTCTGAAATTTTACTTAAACTGATAGGTGATAAATCTTCTAATATTCTAGTATATATTAAAGATGATGATTTGAAAGATTATGAAAAAATTAAATCTTTAATCTATAAGGAATATGAACCATCGCCAATTATATGTTTAGAAAATTTTCGCCAAGCACAAAGGTTGACGGGGGAAACTCATTTGCAGTTCGCCTCTCGTTTAAGATCATGTTGGATCCATTATTGTAAAAGTAGAAACGTCCATGATTTTGAGTCTTTAATTAACTTAATAATTTCTGACAAACTTTTTCAAACATTGGATAGTGATTTGGCGTGCCATGTTGCAGTTCGACAAGGTGAAAGTTGGCTACGTCCAGAAGAACTAGCGAAGGAATGCGACACTTATTTCATAGCAAAAGGTAAATCTTTTGATGACATAAGAGGTGAAAAACGCGCTAATTTTCGTGATTCATACAACAAAAATTCTAAATATATTCCACCAGCGCTAAGAAAAGATTTAGTGGTAAATGAACAGAAACATTCGTTTAAACCGCGAGAATGTTATGTGTGTAGTAGCAGTTTACATTTGGCTAAGAATTGCCCGAACAGGCGAAATAAATTTGAGAGCTCCAATAAACAGAACGATAATATCCCGGTCAAACCGAAAGTTAACACTTCAACTAAACCGAAGGACAATGCGGTTGTTAACAAATGTAAATTCTAAACATTTACAAAAACCCGAGTGTTCCGACGGAAAACTTAATTTTTATTCCTTGGAAAAGATTACTATTTACATTGCAGGGAAGCAAGTAGAAGCTATAAAAGATTTCAGGTACGGAAATACCAATTTTGAACACTATATTAATTCCTGATTTAAAAATAGAAAGTAAGGGTAAAATCATTTTAAGTTCCGCATTTGGCGACGTCATAGAAGGCAACGTTAGCAACTATTCCCATTTATTACAAAAAACCAAATAGTTGTCTGCATTCGCGCGTAGAAGCTCTTTTCGCGTTAACAGATAAGCTCAATGTTTAATTACACCAGATGTATGGGATAGCATATTTGAAGACGAGAATGAATCAATAGTCTACCCCGAGACGAAACCGGAAACTCAAACAAAAACACCCTAAGGTGTAAATCTTTTTTATAGCTCAGTTGCGAATCAGAATGATGAAATACTAAAGTTATTCGGAATCGAATAAATTTAAGGTCGATCAGGGAAACTGCCAAACATTAATAAATTCTTTTAAGGACTCGGAGGGAAGAATAATTTCTTTTTACAGGACGAATTATTATTTCATAAAGAAAAAATTTGTGGGGAAAACATACAACAGTTAGTTTTGCCCGAGAATTATCGAAATAAAGTCCTTCAATTAGCTCATGATTCCATATTCGGAAATCATTTAGGTATGAGGAAAACTAAAGAAAGAATTAAGCTTTCATTTTATTGGCCGAACATATCCAAATATGTAGAAAATTATTGTAGAACATGCGAAATATGTCAATTAAAAAGTCCGGAAAGACAATCGGATAAAATTCCGATTACTCCTATTGTTCGAGCGCCATATCCCTTTCATACAGTAAATATAGATATTATTGGTGAAATTTCACCGCCTTCAGGAAGGAAACATAAATATTGTTTATGTTTGATAGATAATCATTCAAAATGGCCAGAAGTCATACCTTTAAAAAGTCTTTCTGCTAAAGCTATTTGTGAGGCTCTTTTAGATATTTTTATGAGGACCGGCATTCCAGAAATAATTTATAGTGATCAAGGCACTAATTTTACCTCACAGTTACCTCAGGAATTCGAAAAAAGGTTAGGAACTCATCCTCGTTTTTTCGACACCTGGTTATCCAGCATCAAACGGCTCAGTGGAAAAATGGAATCGGGTATTTAAACAAATGTTACATCATGTAATTCGCACAGATCCTGTTAATTTGGACAAGCACATACCGTATTTACTCTTTGCGTACCGTGAAGTTCCAAATTGCACTACAGGTGTATCTCCATTTATGCTTATGTACGGTCGTGAAGCTAGAGGTCCCTTAGCCGTGTTAAAATCATCATGGTCCGGTGAAATACCATTACCTCTTAATCTGAGTAATTCAGCAGTTGATTATCTACAAGAATTAAAGATAAATTTAGAGAAAGCATCTGAGCTCGCTTCTTTATCTGCCGCGGAAAAACAAGAAGCTTATGCATATTATTTTGACCGTCGCAAAAGTATGAAAGAATTAAAAAATGGTGATCTAGTATATTTACTTATACCAGACTCTAGCAACAAGCTATATGCTAGGTGGACAGGTCCAGGTGAAGCTGTTGAAAGAGTAAATCCTCATTCTTATAAAGTTAAATTACCCGATGGGAGTGTAAGGCATGTTCATGTGAACAAAATAAGAAAATTTTATGTTCGAGCACAAACTGTGGGAGTGATATTTGAAGATGATTCTGAGTTTGGGGAAATTCATGCAACTCGAAATAAAGGAGATTGCGCAGCAACTAGAAGGGAAATCGAGGTGGATATTAATTTGGTGAACATAGAATTCGGTTGTTACCTGGAGTTGAAAGAAAAAAGGGTTGATCTTTACATTATGGTAACTTGGCGATTTTTTGGCGAAAATTTGGCGACCAACTCTCCTACAGCAATCCTCTATTTTTTTTCCCGCCTCCATTTTGTCTTCACGAAGTAAAGACATGTTTCTTTTCTTTTTATCTACTGAACACTTCTTTCAACAATCTACTAGCCGAATTACACTTATGCTAGAAATTTTATCTAACAAAACTGCTTCATCATGACAAATATTCACTGCAAAATTGGGAAAAAGTGCACAATACCATACTCCTTACGCGATTTTCAAAATAACACATACACATAAAACATGTACACGCCGACTTATTTTTACTTAAAAAAACATCCCAGAATTGCACAAAAATGGCATTGCGCACACTCTTCACTATATCCATGTACACTGCTTTTTTCTCATATAATAGAAAAATTTCACGAAAATACATGACAATTTTCTGAATCTTTAAACCCGGTAAAAAGAATATATATGAAATTACCTGATCGCGAAAAAGTTTATACCCTTTCCAAATATGAACATTTCCACATATAAAATAAATAAAATATCCAAAAACTTTTACCTCTAAATCATCTATTATATTATACACGTCACCAACGAATTCATACCGCAAGCATTACAAATACTGAGTGTCAAATATTTATATTATTTTCATGCACGTTTACTTCAACTTAAACGTATACCAAATTTCTACAAACATAAAATTCACAAAATAACTATCATTTAATTAAAATATCACTAAACCATGTACACGTCGACTTATTTTTACTTAAAAAAACATCCCAGAATTGCACAAAAATGGCATTGCGCACACTCTTCACTATATCCATGTACACTGATTTTTTCTCATAAATTAGAAAAATTTCATGAAAATGCATAACAATTTTCTGAATCTTTAAACCCGGTAAAAAGAACATATATGAAATTACCTGATCGCGAAAAAATACATACCCTTTCCAAATATGAACATTTCCTCGTATAAAATAAATAAAATATCCAAAAACTTTTACCTCTACATTATCTATTATATTACAAACGTCACTAACTAATTCATACCTTACCTTCATTACAAATGGTTACAAATACTTAGTGTCAAATATTTAAATTATTTCCATGCACGTTTACGCAAATTACTTTACTTCCACCTTACATTTAGAACAATGCATAAAAATAATATCCTCAAATAATTAAAAATACTAACTTACCTATTCTTCTTCAGAATCTTGATTACGTGTCCGATAAACTTTTCTTATTTCTGTTTCACGATCTTTAAAATCATACTTATAGTTCACACCAAGGTACCAGGTAAAACAAATAACTTAATACAACATCTTTACTTCTAGCTCGCACAACCTTAAAGAAACACTTATCCTTTCAATCCCACTAAATACCCATTTCGAATTCACTTTAGTTAGGGCCATGGGGTCCAAAAATTAACAAACACTGTTTCACACAACACAGAATAAAGGCAAATACAAAATTTCCAGATTTTTTTCCCGATTTCCCCCCTTTTCCGATTAAAGAACCGTAATTCGTCCATTAATATCACATGACATATCACATGATCTCTCATTTCCCTCACACAAAATAATGCGTAATCGGAACTGAGTACTGCTCACATTATTACCAAAGTCCCAGGTAGTAACCTTTATCGCCTCCAAAATGTCGCCAAATTACCAGTTACCATATTGTAAAGATCAACCGAAAAAAGCTACATATCTATAAGATCCCAGAATCTTTGAAAACTGAGGTAGATAAACAGATCGAGGAATTGGAGAGCTTGGGTCTTATTGAGCCAAGTGAAGCTGAAATAGCATACCCAGTCGTATGTGTTGCCAAGAAAGACGGAAGTATGCGTTTATGTATTGATTTCAGATTGTTGAATCAAGTAACCAAGCCTGTTGATTTTCCAATGGAGAATGTGACTGATCTAATCAATGAAATTGGACACGAGAATGTTATCACCAGTTTAGATGTTTTGAACGTTTACTGGGAAATACCTTTAGAAGAAGAAAGTCGTGATTTAACATCATTCAAGACACATCGTTCCCAATATCACATGATCACATGATCATCGTTGGAAAGTGATGCCTTTTGGATTAAAAAATGCAGCTTCTACTTTTCAGCAAGTGATGAATGATGCCTTAAGAAAACATAGTGATTTTTGCAAAGCTTATATTGATGATATTGCTATCTTTTCACCAGATTGGAATTCGCATCTCAAACATTTAGATGCTGTGCTAACTACATTAAGTGATCTCAGGTTTACGGTGAACGTAAAGAAATGTGTTTTTGCACGTTCGGAGATAAAGTATTTAGAACATATAATAGGAGCTGGAAGACATCAACCTGATCCTGAAAAATTACAAGCCATTGAAATTATAAAAAGTCCTAAAACAAAGACTGCTCTAAAGAGTGCATTAGGCTTATTCAACTATTATCGTGATTACATAAAGAATTATGCAGAAATAGCTCGTCCATTGACGGAGCTTACGAAAAAGAAAATTCCTGAGATAATTCCATGGACTGAAGTTGAGGAATCAGCATTTCAAGAACTGAAACATCGACTGTGTGAAGCACCAAAACTGTACACTCCAGAACCAGAAAAACCTTACACCATACAGTGTGATGCTAGTTCATATGGTGTTGGTGCTTGCTTGTCACAACGAGACAGCAAAGGCAGTTTGCATCATATCAGCTTTGCCAGTCAAAAACTTTCGAAGACTCAGCAGAACTGGTCAACTATTGAACGCGAGGCTTATGCCGTTGTGTAGTCATTAAAAAAGTTCGAGTGTTGGGTGTTTGGATCGAATATCGAGCTGATCACAGACCATAATCCATTATTATATTTGTATAAGTCGGCACCGCATTCTGCCAAATTACAGAGATGGGCAATGGCACTTCAGCGTTATAATATTCATACTTCTCATTGCCCTGGTGCGCAATTAAAAAATGCAGATGGTCTTTCAAGACTAGTGGGTGAATGAAATAGGTGTGAACTAAGTATGAACTAATACGTTTTAAAACTTTGCATTAGTTATTTTTCTTTTGTTTCGGAATTGTACGAGAGCTACTACCATCTGTTTTGAAAATCAAATTACTGGTTTCCATTTAATTTTGCTTTATAATAGTGTGTTTTGAAATAGTATTGCATATATGTTTTATTACAGAACTCCGGTATTGTATCAAGCCATCTGTTCATCTGTTGTGAGATGAATGTTTATTGCATTTATTTCAAAGTATGTTATTACATCATGTATACATGTTCATATATTTTGAATTAATGTGGTATGTGGAGTATACAATTTAAGTTTGTATTTGCTGGTTCAGTTTTCAGATTCTGCTTCGCTTTGGGGTAGTACAATCTTACCGGGACGGGGTGTCATATATCTGGCTGCGGTGAGCCAATCAGCTGCCAGGCAGAGCCCAGTAAGTGAGAGAGATGACAGTTGCATGTTAGCCTCAGAGGAGGCAGGTGGTAGATTAATTATGCTGTAGGAGCGCGGTAGTGCTCCGAGTTTACCATTATTCTGTGAACGTTAATTTTTTTTTTACCATTATTCTTTGAACGTTAATTTTTAATAAATGTTGGTGTCGTTTTCCTTATGGTGCCTTATTCATCCATAAGGTCATTACAATGGCGAAATTAAAAATCTTTTCTCCTTTCCATTGAAAAACATATAACAAAAATTTGGAAAAATATATACGTAAAAGTAATAAATAAAATTTAATTAAAAATCAACGCAAATAATATCTTAAAAATCTATAAATTAGATTGTATCACAATTTCTAATGCAATTAAAAAGCCTAAAAACATTAAAACGAAAAAAAAAAAAATAGAACTGAAGTAACGACAAGTAAAATTATTAATTTAAATAGATAATTTATAGCAACGCGATTCGAATATTATAAAGTATGTTTACTAATTAAGCATTGTAGTGATTATTTAAGAACTACGAAATGAAAATGTGAATTTTTAGAATTATTTATTTATATACTAAATAACAGTAGTACTTCTATTTATAGATGAATTGCTATCAACATTATTAATATATTTTGTTTGGTTCTAATAATTTGTCCATATTTGTATTATTACCTAAGATACTAATTTAACAATAGAGTCGCTTATTCTGAAATGAATTAAAGAAAATGATATTCCATTTCAAATTTGCATTAAAAACTACGTTCTGCTGTAGATCCATATTAGTTCCTATTTATAGCAGCATACAAGGGGGTAATTATAGCGCAATGCTTTAGAAACTGAATTTTAGGAAAACAGTTACTTTTGCTTCATTAACTCCAAGAATTTCCTCTTGAACTAATCTGTCTATACATTGTTCATTTATCCTTTAAAATCCGTAACACATTATTAAAACGCTGTAGAGCTCTGTGTGGGCGAAACTCTTTCACCTTATTTATTGCATCTCAAGAGATGTCATTTAATAAGCGGGATAATGAAACAAAAGGACAGGAAGTTTCATCTTGCCTTTAAAATGACGTCGCACATAATATTTACATGGATAACAACACGTTTTATCCTACCCACATATTTTTATTAATAGACTTTAAAAATAAATGAGTCTAGGTGAAATTTCTCTTCCAAAGAGAGCCATTTGGAATGACTATTTTATTTGAGTTAATAAATGAATATATTGATTAGTTGTGACGAACTTTTTAGAATATATTAATCTTTCTTTTATGTAATACCTTATATAAAAGACAGATTAGTATATTCTTATTGTTATAATTACGGAAGGCTGTTGTGTTTCTTAATAAAGCGTATAAATATAGCTGGAAGTGATTTAAAAGTCTGAATTATTCTCTGATGCTTTAGTAAAAATAATTTAGATACTGCAAATTGCCGCTCCTCGTCATACATAGATATTATTCGACTTATGATCATTAGATTTAGAATTGTATATTATAGCTATGGATAAAACAAAGCACTAGTATTATTAGGTAATAGAACTTTGAATTGTACCTTTTCTGTACTGTTTTGTGCACGGATAATTTCCAGTGTCAGCAATGTATGCTTTATTTATTTCGGCTTTTCTAATTTTTTATAGGATTAAGTATCATTTTTTTACCTGTTTGTATACTTATTTACTACATTTTATCTTTATTTTAATGAATCTCTTAAGCATATTTATTTAATCTTGTTATGTAAGCAGATTTTACTTTTGTAAGCAGATTTTACATGTATTATGTAGATCTTGTAGTTCTGGACCGATCGAATGTTAAAAAGTTAAAAACTGCTCAATTAAGAAGCTGAGATAAACGCAAAATCCCTTCTTTTTAAAAACTATTGCCAAGTGTCACGACTCGGGGATATTGGTTTTGACTAAGTTGACGACATTAAGCAATTTATCGCCAAGTTGGAGAAAATCTAAATACACTTGTAAGTTATAGAAACGATTTTTTTTTCAGAAGCTCCGAGAAACGCTGGGTTACACTTTGCATACGTTTGCGTCTAAGCCGTATACTACATTTCTGTCACGATATTCTGCTGTATTAAAGTCTCATGGAATCCACACTGGAAAAGAAACATGCCAAAGGAAGCTTTAAAATTACACAAAAAGGACTCTCAGATTAGCGTTGCTTTTCAAAAAAAATCCTATCGATATTGGAGACATTCTAAAATAGAACTCGCAAATAACCAAAATTTTCTACTTCTGAAGAAGAGTGACCGATGTCTGAAAATAGGTAGAATTTTATTCAAAATCTACGCTGCGCAGTTTTAAATCTATGAGGGCATTTAAAAATAGGCATGATTAAGGCATGGTGTTTAGTAAGTTAGTAGTAAAATCTGCTCATATTCTTCAGGTACAAGGAAAACTTGCTCGTGTGTGTTTGCTGCGTCAGTTTTATGAGTATATTAAAAGTAAACTTAAACTACCGAGTTCAGTAAGCTATCGGTAATAGTAACAGTATTTTCGACATAATGATATATCCATGTTGCAATTGTATCTGAAAACATAATTTCGACACATACATGATATTAAAAAATAGTGTAATTACTTTTTATTTTGAAGCTTTGGGGATTAGTCATTTAAACATTACAATGGAAGGTTCTACTTATTGCTATTACGTAACCTAAGATCCCAATCTTGATTCTGAAGTAGTCTTCTAAAATTTCTTTGTATAAGCATCAGAAATAGTTTTAACTATAACTCAATGCAAGATAATCTTACGCTCCTTAGAATGATAGTGCCTGTTTAATTTGAAATTTCTCTTATCGAACAATTGAAACATGAGTAAAAATTTGATTACATTTAATTAACACGGAGTACACGATGGATCAGAATGAGAAAAAAAGGACAAGATAAGGTAACTTATTTATTCTCGAAATATTTTATAAAACTGAGTTAAAATTCATTCTGTTCTGTGGAAAACTCAGAATAAAATTAAGGAATTCAAAAGCGTCAGAAAAACGGCCAATCAACAGTTAGCTAGTCATTAGATAAAGTCAAACATTAGTCAGTCACAAATAAAACCGCGTTTAAATATTATTTAGGCATAAGGTATTTTCGCCTTCCTTTTCAGCATACCTTCGTGGTAAAATGAGTTGTCATTAGCAAAGATTAACAAGGAGAATACTATCTTTAATAGCAAAATATAATAATTAATTTTATATTATGTACTTAATATGTTAAAATTCTATCTTCATTGCCCTCAAGGATTAGGCAGTGATTTAGAGGAAGAAGTTTTGGTGCTTCATTCTTCTGTTATACCTTTTCAAACTACTGAACTGCTCTGAAGAAAAATTAATGTACGATTGATTAGCCTTACTTTCTCTCAGATTTTGTATACGGAGCTAACAATTTACAAAAGAAGAGTCCTGGACAAATGGACTCTCCTTTTTTAAATGTAGGCCATATCATTAATGGAAATTATGTACAGTATTTTGTTAAACAGTCTAATAACTTGCTATGTTTTCAATAAATTTTAGCCTTCCTTTCGTAATATTATATTTTTAAAACTTAGAATTGAAAAAATATATAAAAGTTACATAGTTTAAATAAGGAATGAGGGATTGGGCGCTTCTTTGAAAGTGGATGTTGGGGTATATGTTAGTTTCCCCTTGTATTAATCAAGTCTTGGATGAACTGAAAGAAGAAATTAAAAAAAATCGGCTTTTTACACCGAACAATAATGATAGTTAAATGGTCAAAATTACAAAAATAAATAAATAAATAAATAAAATAAAATATTTTTCTTGAAGTTAGCTATTCCTAAATGCATTATCTCATAAGTTGTAGAAAAGTCAGTTTCTTTCTAAAACTTGTAATGCATGAATACATATCTGCAAAGCAACAAGGTAAAAGCATTCGATTCAAATTTTAAGAAATTATATATTTTATTATTTATATCTACAAACAGCGAGGTAAAGCCAATGCGTTAAAGCTTTGTGTTGCCACTCTGCGAAGTGTAATATATTTAAGTTTCAAATTTAATCACTAAACTCGGCTCTATAACAGAAGTTTGTTGCCGCACGTGATATATTTGTCTTTCGAATTCAGTAAACAAACTCAGTAGTTTAAAAGAAATGCGTTGATACTGCTCTAATTAAAATAATTTTCTCTTCAACGCGCAATATGTTTTGGCGTTCAGCAAAGTGTATATTATTTAATATTTGTTTGAAATTAATTCTCTTATTAATTAAAAAAACTAAGAGATTTAAAAGTAACAAACGCTAATTCATTTTAGCTATTGTTAACCTTTTCGCGACGGCGCACCTTTGTTTAAGACGCTCGTGCGGGACGGAAGGGAATCGAAGGCAGTCACCATACAGGACGGAAGTTTTGCATCGCTAAGCCTAATTTTATAAAAAAAGATCAGAAAAAAAGTTTCGCTTCTAGCATTGTATTTTTTTTTATTGTCTTAGATTATTACTTGAGCTCTTAAATATGTTAAAATTAGAACTTAATAACTTTTTTTCTTTATTTTACATGAAAGTATACTTAAAAAATTGCTTGTCTTGTAAAATAATTTTCGGAAGCGCTATTCAAATTATTTCAAAGTTTTAATTGATAAAAATCCATCAATAAATTTTGAAATTAATAAAACAACACAATAAAGAATATTTACAGTAAGAAGTAACAAAATTTAAAATGAAGACTGTGGTAAATCTCGAAGTACGGAGAAGTAGCACTTTCTAACTCTTAGAAAAAGTAGCAATTTTTAACAATTAGAAAAAGTATCACTTTCTAACTCTTTGGAAATTGAATCATCACTCTCATCTGCGTTAATAAATGGTTCATTGACCGTACAAGGAAATTCTTCCTCTGATAAATAGCGCCTTTCCGCTATGATAGACTGGAAGAGAGGCTTTCCGAAATAAAAAAGAGCCGAAACGGAAATATATCTGAAGGTCAATGCAAAACGTAACAACACTCCACATACTAACCCTAAAAGACCGTATATAGTAAAGGAAAAAAATAGAATAAAAAAAGGAATTGGATATAAATCAGACACGCGAATGTTTTCATTAGCACGCAGAGATTTAAAGAACTCACCTCTGTTTACGTTTTCCCTCCCCCCCACCCTCTCAAGAGCTGATGAGTAAAATACCAAAGTCAAGCAGAATATATCAAACTCAAGGTCAGGAACTTAAAACTGTGTTCATTTCAAAAGTAATGGACATAGGATTCCATCTAGTGGCCTTCAGAAAAACGTTCCAGCTTAAAGTGCGCATACGCATCACCCGTCCTCTGAATGCAATTTCTAGCGATGCGTGGATGGGACGCCCGGCTCTAAGAGACGTTCTTAGGAAATGCGTATATGGGATGCCCGTCCTGAAAGGGTTTTTAGTAGTAACTGGACCCATGAAATTACACTAACTGGATTCATTAAAATTATCTATGTATATAAAGAAGACAGTTTGATTGCTTATTGTGCATGTGCTATAGATCTCTTCCGACGTTGATGAAATTTTACACACTTGACCTTCACAATAAGACGAAGATCATTGCCTAACGTAAGATTTTGAAGCACACCCCTCGGGATCCACATTCGGGACATTTGCATTAGAACGTTGCTCTCCCCTCTTCGATTTACGTTACCGTTCTTGCGTTCTCGCTGTCAGTTCTTACTAGAACCGTTAGATGATGCCCTGTTCCTTTACTCTTTACACCAGTGTAGAAGCTTTAAAGCAGAATTTAATTGATGTCTCTCTCAGTTTGTGCGAATGTTTCGAAAACAGTGAAGAAATCGGCCAAAATGGATGGTGATTTTCCGAAAGCTCCTTTCATGAAAAAACACAATCGATAAGAAAGCAAGTACCAGTTGTTACTAAAACCTTTATATGCAGCCGTGTTTATTTTATACTGTTCTACTACAGTTTTTAAAAAGCCTGGTAAAATTTCTCACTATTAACTTTGAATCAAAATAAGAAGAAAATAATCGTCTGATATTTCGGAGAACTTTCCTAAGCCCTTTCAGTGAAGCCTCTTCACTCTGCGTCATGCCGGCCAACATAGCTAATTAATCTACGGTGAAATAAATATTTCGGTATATTACGCGTACTTTAAAAAAAAAAAAAAAAAAAAAAGAGAGATCTAAATTTGAGGGGTGCGCGTTATACGCCGGATATAAAAATGATAGTTTTAAAAATAAGAAAAAGATGAGCATACAAAAATTAGATTTCTAGAAATAGATTCTACTTAAATGCTGTTTATTCAAAGGAAATCACATACCTTATGAACTTAATATTTTTTTTATTAAATAATATGAAAGGTTCGTCATATTAGTATTCCATTATATCTTCAGGCACATCATCGAAATCTTATTCAACTTCACATCACTGTTACTCTGAGCCATAAATAAGTAATCATTTTCCGTTCTATCTAGATGGTTAGATATGCTGCATTTTTTGAATAAGGTTTGATTTAGGTCGGATTAATTTTATTCCGTGCTTTTATTATTCAGTCATGAACTACTTTTATTGCATGACTGAATTTATTTTTAGACTGGCATGCCGTACTAGGTCTCCTGGCGTAAATATTTTTTATGTTCTAATATCCACGTATTCCACTGTTGTTTTAAATTTCCTTTGGATGGTTTAATGGTACACAGATCTAAAAAATGAACAAATCGCGTCCATCCGCTTGAAATAACTGTCTTGTCTATGTTACACTCTTTTGTCACTTGCTTCGTATTATCCGTTTGAAGGGATTGGAATATGTTCCAAAGTAAACGGCACTCTGTATTCTTTAAAGGGATAGGTGGATTTTGCCAAACATTTTTAGTCCACGATTTTACAGCGTTTTTGTCCATCCATTCTTTCTATTGTACATGAATGAAAACACCATTTGGGCAATTAATTTAGTTAAAAATCTTAACATTCGTTAGAAAACACTTTCTGTGTGATTTGTTAAGCTTTTGTTTTTTGTATGGGAGAAGTAAGTTACCCAAGAACGCTTTTTGCATTATAATTTATTTTAATGAAGTATAGTAATACAAAGAGAAAGCAGATAAAAACTAGAATCAATAAAAAATTTAGATGCTTGCATATAATTACCCCCAAAAAAGGGGGGAAATATTGCTCCTAGGAACTTCTCTTTACTAAATCTATTGTTTAAAATTTTTAGATAAAATGTATTGAAAGTTTAATCTATGACAATAAAACTCATTTATAAAAACTTGATTGAAGGAGAATATCACAAATGAGATTATGGATGTCATATATCTTGAAGGTCTCAGAACACATACTCTCTAAATTTAATTTAAAAAGGTTAATTAATTTACCTTGAAGCATTAATCCTGAGTTTCTCCTTTATAATTAAAATGCCTTGTAAATTTACAACCATCAAAATTACTCTGAAATGAAATCGTTCTGCCGTCAAAATAACAAAGGAATAGAGTTAATAGTATTAGTTTCGCTTCTCGTAAAAGTTCTGAAGAGCGTAAACCTGTTAATGTTAAACCTGAAGACTCGTTTCTGGATAAAGCAAATTTTCATTTTTGCTTGATTAGAAATTTTCAACTGAATTATTTGCTTAAAAAATTAATTTTAACGAAATCATAATAAAAATTGCTTAGTTAACAGAATAATAATTTACGTCGATTTGAAAAAAAAAAAAAAAAAAAAAACTTGTTAAATTAATGCTGTTAGAACAGCCAAAACTAATTAACTAATGCACCACAAAACAAACATTTGGTTTTCTTGTTTTGAAAGTAAAGGAGGCTTTAATGACTTAAAAAGATTATCTTAGAAAGTGATTGCATATCCATTCGAAACAAAAACTAAGAGATGCTAGGAGACTTAATAACAAATTTAGGCTTTTGTATAAAAATAAAGTAATTTCATGGATTGATGAGAAACGTAATAATTTAACAGTGGGCTTTTCTTTCTTTACATTATATGAATATTATTCATTATTTCCTGCTATCTTACGGATTTAATGGTTTAAATTTCGAAGAATTTAATGATTTCTTCTATTAAAAATAAGTTAGCTCTAAAATTAGTGACAAAATAACGTAAAATATAACCTACCATTTTCCTGTAGAGTTACTTCTATATTCTTTCTTACTTCATTTATATCTTTAGTAATAGCCAATGTACACTGCGCCCCCCCCAAAAAAAGGACAGTTCTATATCTCCCTTTCTACTGGGCCGATTCCGAAATTCAAATTGCGTTTTTCATGTCTCGAAAGCGCAACTTAAAATGTATATTAGATTTATATATAACATTGTTCTAACATAGGTATTTTGACACAAAATGGGACTTTTTCCGAAATAACATACTAATTGTTTTCCATATTTCGATTCTACGACTAAAATTATGCCTAAATATTGAATTTTGTAAAACTTCGTGCGAAATTTATGGAGAAATTTAAAAATTTAACTTAATGCATTGCTTTTCACTTGGCGAACTTCTTAATATATGACAGTGGTTTTTCCCATGTGTAACTTGTATACGAGGAGATTCCATTAGAAAGTCCTCAACAAAGGCATCCCTCTCCTTAGGCAGATAGCCCTAGTGTGCTTTGCCATAATTAAAAAAACCAAACCAAACCAACTTAATATATGACAACCTATTTTCCTTTCCCTTCCATTGTGCAGGAGCGGAAAAAATGTTACAGCTTTCCTAGCTTTCTACGTTGTGGATGAGCGGAAAAGATGTAACGTCGTTTCTACTTTCGAATAATTTTAACAAAGTGCCTAAACCACATTTGATGTTATTATCGCTTTCAACAAATAAGCCAAATTTCAAATATATAAATATATAAATTCACGTAATATATAAATATATAAATTTATATATAAATTCACGTATATCTTACGAAATTTTCAATAAAAATTGTGATTTTTTGCAGGTATGCTTTTTGCATCTATTTTAAGGTGATGGTAAAAGTTTTGTAGATTATAATTCAAAATTTTGCTCGAAAAATTCGTAAAAATTATTTAAAATACATCATAAAAAATAGGCGAACTTTATTTGGAGTGAACCTAAATTCCGAAATATCGAAGGCAGATTCAAATACGTTTAATAAAAAAGCTACATTAATAAATATGTATCAAATTCAATTAACATTGAGGAGCTAAAATTTTGAGTGCTAATTTTTTAAAAACCAAACCAAAATCGTGCGATTTTTACAAAACTTTGCAATTTGGCATAATTTGAATCCTAGAATCGAAATATGGAAAAAAAATGGCATGCCATTTCAGAAAAAGTCCGATTTTGTATCAAAATACCTATATTAGAACAATGCTGTATGTAAATCTAACACATATCCTAAGTCGCGCTTTCGAGACATGAAAAACGTCAAGTTGAATTTCGCCAATCGGCTCACTAGAATGGGATACACAGAAATTGTCCCTTTTGTTCTTTTTTTTTTTTTTTTTTTTTTTTTTTTTTTTGCGCAGTGTATCTACTTCTGGCGTCACTTAAATTCAACATCCTTTCTTTCTTTGTTCATTATGGCTTATTTATTTTTTAATGCTTCCAAAAGACACATAAAATAATCCAAGAGTACTTTTAATACCAGTTATTCATGAATCAGTTCGTGTTTACAAAGAAAATGAATGGTTATGTTTCTTAAAATTTATGTTTGTTACACTTTTAATTACCATTCTCAAGAAAAGAGAAGAAAACTACTAAATTATAAACAAGGAAAAAAAGAGTTCTACAAGTAAAAATACAACCTATACTGTCATGCAGTGGAAGGAAAATATTTCAGAGGTCAAAGCTCCTGACACTTTCCAAAATCCTTTGATTCTGGTTTTGCTTTAGAACATTATGTAAAATTACAGATCAGCTAAATAAATTTCCTAGACATATATATATTTATGTTCAAAGGCAATGCAATATCATGGAAAAAGAAATAGCGATTTGCTGAAAGTATACAAATTGCAAATGATTGATGATCTCGGCTCATGTGAAATTGCAATGAAGTTGTTTCAGAGTCAGTTAACGCTCATTTATCCTCGAGTATAATTTACAACTTAGTTTTTTTGCGTTTATAAAAACTAAGGGAAATCAAAATACGTAAATAAAGCTTAATAATAAAATAAAATAAAAAGTGCTCGAGAATCGTCAAATTTATGTGAGTGAAATAGATTAAGCTGATTACCAAACGGTTATCCACAGAATTTATATAAACATTTGGCGAGTTAACATCCGTGATACTGTTTAAATATAAATACAATGCATGATCTCAAATATAAAACTAATACAGAAGCTTTATTAACCACTTCTGGTAGGGTTAGAAAAGTAACAATGAGAACGTGTAAAATTGGGTTCTTTTCGTACGAAACTTACAGATGTAGGCAGCTTGTATTAGTGTTAAGATTCCGATTATTTACAATAACCTATATCTCCAACCTATAAACATCGGGCCATATGAGATGTACTTACTATCTAAATAAACTTACCAATATCCATGATAACATTTAGTGTCTCCTTCATGATTGTCATAGGAAAACTTACTTAAACAAAGTGGCAACAACGCGTTGCAAATTCCAGTAGGCTCCGCTTAAGATTAATATTTTAATTTTAAACTACGCTGCTTGTCATTCAGGTTGCATAAAGTTTCAGGTTTGAGCGACTATAATGACGAACCCGAAGAACAGGATAGAAATTAAAATTAACTATTAGTGAAAGTTGCGATTTCTTATCGCATCTAAATGTTATTTTTAATCAAGTTTTCTTGTTTATTTGTTATTTTGAATCTATCACGATATCTCTCATGATGGATGTATTCATGGTAGTAGAACAACAATAACTTGTGAGAAGTGTGGATAGACTGAGATAAAACAAGACCTTAACAAACATATATTTAAGTATCCCGTCAACAAATTTTATGTTGCTACTGGAAGTAAGTAAGTATGAACCATGGCAGAATGATAGAAAGCTACCTCATCTGATGGAATTTGGTAGATGCAGAATTATTGGTATGAGATGAAGATGTTTTTTCTGTCTAAACATTGCTGTTTCATCTTGGATCAAAAAACGTGCCGTTAACTACAATGGCAAAAACTTTCTTAATGGCTTCCGTGGTGGTGGTGGTGGGGATCAGAGCTTGAATGTTCTAACTGGAACCGGAAATTGTAAACTTTCATTGGATAGTAGATTTTCAACGACCTCACACCACTAGCAGTAGAAAATGTGAAGCAAAGAATGGGAGCGAATGCTTTTGATGAGTCTAAAGTTAATTTTATGCAACTGCATGTTTATTAATAAGAACCCCAAAACAAAATGTCTCGAGATTGATAAGGAAATCACGAAATTCAATTCTTCAAAATTCTTGTTCTATATCTTAGAACTGAAGAGAAAAATTCTTAGAAAGTCACAAATTAGGGGGCGGGGAGAGGAGAGAAACATCCACGAATTCCCAAATCTGGAAATCTTCCACAATACGGATGCAGTGAAAACTCCAGCCATTTAATATCAGAATAAGCCTATGTTTTAAAATAACATTATAGATGGATATTGAGTTATTTGGAAACCAGAAGATATTATACGAATATTAAGTAATTCTGTCTGTTAACTAGAATAAATACTCGTAACGCTAGTGCACTATGCTGAACAAAATATAATATCACCAGAAAGAAGTAACACCGGCTTCTATTCGTTTAAAGCTGCTATCAGGAAAACGTCTTCGAGATGAAAGGGATTTTCATTTTATTTCGCAAGCCTCTCTATATATAGTACTTCGTTTGAGGTCTTTTCATTTTTATGCCAGAATATTTCTTGGTTGGTATATGTTCCCATTGCATCTTAATGAAACATTTTGATTGCGGTCCGAAGTTCTTTTTAGCATGTTCGCTTTACTGCTCATAGGATTTCTAGATTCAGTCCAAGTCTTTCGTCAGTCTCAAAACAATTACAAATAACCTAATGCCGAAGTGCATTCGCATAAACAAGTCAAGACCTCAAACAAAGGATTCTTATCTAGAGAAGGCGAACGAAACCAAAATTAAGCCTCAACTGAAGTACTTTTTTCAGCTAGCACGTGAAACATTTGGCAATTTGGAATTTGGAAAAAACTGAAAATTGCATTGTATTAGAGAAAACAGGTACTAAAACAAAAGAAAGGAACATCTCCATTTGTAGAAATTTTGCGTAGAACATAGGATTTGTTTATCAGGTTATTTTACATTTTTTATTGTTGTGCTTTGAAAAGCTACTTTAAAATAAACCGCTCGTGAGATTTCACTTTATACGGTAAAGCTAATTAGTCCAATAAACTCTATCCCACCAACGGCCGATCGATACAGTCATTTAACACTGGTAATTTGTTCCGGATTTCGAATCCCGGGGAAAGGACTGGTTGTATGGTCCTCCACGAAGGCATGCCTTCCTTAGGCAGATATTCCTCGAATGCTTTGCTGTAATCAAATATGTCAGTTTTCCTTATATAAATACGCCTTTTTTTAACTTAATAATCTCCTTTGAAATCTCAAGACATCTCAAATTTTGAAAAGGGTATTTCAAACTTTAATAAATAAATTAATTACTAGTGTTACAATTCAGGCATCTCGAGAACGAAAATATCCAGAAAAAGACAATTACTAAGGCTTACATAAGGTAAGATTCAGTCTGTATGAAATCTTTCATTTATTGGTCTTCAGTTCATCATCCGAATTATTTTTGCAGTTAAAGTAAATGGAGGTTTTTTTCCTCTCTGAAAAATTGTCTTTCCTATTTCTCTACTTCCTATTTTCTTATTTTATTCTATTTGGAGCATGTTTGGGCTTGGTTTAGAGAGTTTGTGTCTGTTTTAGGATATGAATACCTACTTATTACGCTGAATTGCTGCGACAGTTTGACGTATACTCATCGGATGTAAACACTTGTTTTTGAATCTGAAGATTCTTTGCTACAATGCTTCCAGATTTTATTTGAAAATTCAAATACGGATATTTAAAAAAAGAGTTAATGTTCAAATTGATTTTACTTCCTTGTACAAAGTAAAGGAAGTATTGTATTCTAATCGCGAACAATTTCTGGTATCATATTTAAACGAAAATACCCATTTTAACTGCTCTCGAAACCATTTAAAAGATTAAAAGATAGTTTTGCATGACATCTGTGAATACGGACAGAATAAAGGATTGTTTTTGTCAAAAAAGGATTGTAAAATGGATTTAAAATGGATTCAGAAGAGTTTTTTCCCTTGACGTCTGTACGTATGTAAGTACGCACGTATGTGTATATCTCGCATAATTCAAAAATGAGTAGTCGTAGAACGTTGAAATTTTGTATATGGGACTGTTATAAGATGTAGTTGTGCACCTCCCGTTTTCGTTGAAATCAGCTGCACCAATCATATATGCATATACATTCCCACTCTGTTACCTGGCTTGCTGAGCTCACTTGTTTTATTCTTATATGTTGGCAAATTGTGCCTTTTTTGCTTTAAAAGTGAGAGAATTATGCAGTTTTTATGTTTCAGTTAAGTATGCCTTTTTTAATCTGTTATAGAATTATCAACAGTTTAAAATTTTCAAATTAAACCTAATGAACCGCTGTTTGTTGACTTTCTAAACTCAGTAGAATAGTGAATTAAGACAGTTTCTGCACCTTCAAAGTCTTTTTGCAGTGTGTTACCAAAATTAAACCTTCACTTTTGGGTACTGAAGAGTCTGCCTTCTTGTCCGCGAGCCGAATTGCTTGTTTTATCTCAAAAGCTGTAATTTTAATTGTAAAAATTGTTTTTTAACTGTTTTAAGCTGTAATTTTAATTGTAAAAATTGTTTTTTTTAACTGTTTGGTGTTTTATGTTTCTCTGTATTTTACAATTTTTAATGAAATAAAAAATTTTTAATGAAATTTTTTGAGTTTTTATGAATCTTTGCTCTGCCGCGAAGTGAGAACTAAATTAATTAAATGAGAAATATATGAATAATGAATTTCGAGGAAATAAGTTTAAATGAAATGCAGTAAAAATGTGTATAATTTAATAGGCTGTACAAGGAAGTCACTTGGTGTCTACTTAGATTTTTCTTCTATCTTTCATCCTTTTTGATTAATTAATTATTTTTTGCTAAAAAACAAGAAGGAAAGTTTGGCATTCAAAAACTGAACATCAGTAGAAAATTAATCCGACGTATAGCAATTAATACCATTTTAAATTTACACACTTAAATGAAACAAGACAAAATTCCATTTTTATTAAATAAATACCTGATTAAGGAAATGAAAGAAATTGATCTTACGGTTTCGTAACTAATTAAATAATTTTAATATAGGTAATTTCATGCAGTTACTCATAATTTCTTTTATAATATTTTAGACTATATTTTTCATGAAAATCTAGCAGTACAACTTTTTAAAAGATATTAATTAAGTAAAGACTTTTAATAGTTAAGCACATAAATATAAAATTCTATTAACTGCTATATGTTGGATAAATTTTCTGCTTATTTCAATTTCTGAATGCTTAAGTTTTATTTTTGCATTTCATCAAAAATTTATTGATTAATCCAAAATTACGAAATAAAGTGTAAAAAGTAAAAATATTCTTCATGCATTCTTGCGTTCACACATTATTATGCGAACAAATATTTACAACTTTTAAAACCTGGAAAACATAAGTCCGCAATGCTATCGGAATCAGATGGTTTTTAGGTGCTTTATTTTTTATTTTTTCGATATTTTTAAACTAAATTTTTTAACAGCTTTAATTTCGACGACGATGTTTTATAAAAAGATGTTCTAGAATTGCGATGCTTTCTTTCCTCCTACGATGTTGTATTCTATAATGTTTTCGCCTTGCGTTGTTTTTTCCGAAATGTTTTCGTCCGCGACATTTTTGCCGCGATGCTTTCGCCTGTAAATTAAAATTCAGTCTAAGTTCTGTTGGTTGCCCTGCAAATACGAAACAGTTTCCATTTACATGCATTGGAGATCAAACATGGCTGGTTGTAAAGGCAACAGATTGATGCAGTTTGCAGTAGATGACTGGGTCTCATAAATTAACCGAAAATATGTTTGAATATTTCTATCTGAAAATCACCAAACATGATCTCCACTTTTTATTGCATGGTTGCCATCTTTATGCCAAAACATCATACTAAATTGTTGGTAATCAATTGGCAGCGACATTATTGGTGGTGGTGTATTCAATTATGGCAAAGCACACTAGGGCTATCTGCCTAAGGGGAGGGATGCCTTTCGTGGAGGACTTTCTAAGGAAAACTGGCTCGTATACACGTTACACATGGGGAAAACCACGAAAACGCCCATGCAGCCAGCCCGTTCGCGGGATTCGAACCTCGGACCGAACTACCAGTGTTCAGCGACTTTACCGCTCGGCCGCTGGTGGGCGCGGCATTATTGCTACTGTCAAACCTTTTTCTCATGACAAGTTGCTTCTTCCATTCCTACAATCGATACCTGGAGATTTTTTCATTACTTTGGAGTAAAGAAGATTAATTTACAAAAAAAAAAAAAAAAAAAAAAAAAAAATACAATATAGTTATTTAAAAATGGAGTTAAAGTTTAGACTACCCTTTGAACTCGAAGAGTTCGTTTATCTTCTGAAAGATGTCACATGACAAATTGTTCACGAATAGGAATTTTGCAAATTTTTGCAATTTTAAGTAAAATTTTGATATTTTTCCTTTATATAATTAGAAGCTTCATTACCATAAAACGTTATATTGAACTTGCAATATTATTCTATTCGTTTTTCAATCACACAGTGTTTATTTATTACTGTTATATGCCTACCAAAAATCACACAAACAGCTGTATCATATTTGTACCCATCTGAATCACAATATCGTTCAAGAAATCAGTATGGAAATTTTCAAAACACAGCTAGTAACGTCATACCTATCGATCCCTATCGAAGCTTATGTTATTATCATAGCCAGGTAAATGTCTAGATTGCGTGTTGATATTACCTTTTAATGATATTTTGAATAATAATCTTCTATTACGAATTCCTCAAACACAAATGACAAAAATGCATATCAGCATTCTAGAGGAACCAGAACTACCATCTCTTTGCTGGAAGTAGTAGTTTCTTTTTTTCTTAGACTTCAATAAACTGCTAGGGCACGCGATGATTAGGGGTACCAGATTAATACAGTGCACAGTTATTTTTTGATTGTGAACCTTCTAAGGTAGCCTTAATTAGTTTAACCAGATTATTATAAAGTATTTATCAGAATGCGGCTTTAGCGAGTGCTGGCATAAATTATGAATGAGTGTTTTGCAGCAAATATTAATCACCAAGCATGATCTCCACTTTTTATTGCATGAGGTAACGGTAAAAGGTAAAAATTGCTCAGAAACTCATAAAAATATTAAAATCTTTCATCCAATCTGTGGGGATTATTTAGAGTACAATCGAGAAGAACTGTTAATTTGAAAAATCTGCAACTGTTAATTGACAGTGACTCACTTTCTTCCTAAAGCCATGGAGATCGAAACTAAAAGGTAAATTGCATTTTTTTCGGATTCAGATCCTGAAAGCTTCTCTCGAATTTTGCGAATGGCGCAAGATTTGTTGAATTTCACATCCAAAGTTCCAAAGATCGAATCTTTCGAAACTTCATATAGGAATGATTAGAACAAGAAAAAAGCTTAATGAGGAAAGTCTTTACATTAAAATTTGAAATTTATGTTTCATGACAAATGAACTCAATCAGTTAAAAAAAAGCGCCTGCATTTTTTAAGAAATAAATAAAATTTAGTAATGAGGTTGTGGAGTCATTAGGTTTATAGATGCAAGAGATACAAAAAGTGTGCAGTGAATTCTGATCTTGGTGAGATTCGAACACCGTATACGATATTTTTTCCTTCTTCCTTCCCTTCTGCATGCCTTCGTGGTGTAACGGTAGCGCGTATTCGAGAGGTCCAGGTTAGAGTCCCGGCAAGGGCATTGCTCATTTTCGCGTCTTCCTGCTTCAAAAAAAAAAAAAAAAAAAAAAAAAAAAAAAAAAAAAGACTGCACAGTGGCACCCGAACTATAAGTTGGTGGATGATGATTCTTCACCATTACGATTTGGCGATTACGTCCCCTAATCTCCAGTTGCCCTTTAAAAGGAGGTTATATAAGAATGAGCACCTGAACGATTTAATTATTTTATCCCTCCCTCCAGGATATCTTCATGATGTAATGGTAGCACACTAGACCCATATTTGAGAGGTCTAGGTTCGAGTCCTAGTGAGGGTGTTGGATATTTTTCGCATCTCCCGCTTCAAAATAAGCTAATGACTTTAGAGCCGACCTCTCGATGCTAGCCGGATGTACCATGCAGTTATACCATGAACGCAGGCTGAAATTAGGGAAAAAATGCATTACATACTGCAGCTTTTAAAGTCTGTGGATAAAGGAATCCGATCGCCATATCTTAGTGCTGACGATTTATCGTGTACCTCTTTTAGTTCGACCGCCACTTGTAGAGTCATTAAGTTAATCGATGCAAGAGATGTGAAAAATATGCAATGCCCTCGCCGGAATTCAAACATTGGACGTCTGATGCTAGCCGAACGTGCTATCCAGTTAAATCAGGCAGACACGCGGTAAGAAGAAAGAAATTACCTTATAAAGTATACAGTTAATGTCGAATATTCAAAAAAAATTCTTATTAGCTCAGCGGCATCAAACATCTTTTATTTCGCGTATCCTTTAGAAAGATTGTAATTATAGAGCATTCTTAATCCCCTTCCAAACCTAAACTCTACATACAATATTTCTGCAATATAGCCTTACTATTATTTTAATGCTGTAAAATTAATAAATTACAACGGATAATACTAGGAAAATAAAATAAATAAGTTGTTATGAATGATAATTTTGGACTGGCTTTTACAAATCGTGTAGCATTTCTATCACAGAAACAGTTTTGCCAGGTACTTTGAAAACAGAAATAGAACTTTCCTATAATCCTACACTGAGTTCACTTTTTTTTTTGAAAAAAATATCAGATGGTATTCAAGCCTCTGAAGTCATTCATTGTTGTCAAATTCAAGCTTAACTGAGATGGCTAGTCTTATAGCCTCAAAAAGTGCTTGGAGCAGACAACACTTTTGTTTAGCTGTTTGACAGCTTTTAGCTACTGTACTTTTAGAACTGTGAGAAAATTTTTAACAACTTTTACACTTTTATGTAAACACTCTATATTTACAAATAAAAAGTGCAAACTAATATAAAACAAAACTCAATCAGACTCAGACTAGTCTCAGTAACATAATTGTAAAGAAATAACATTGTACTTAATTAATTGAATACTTCACTCAATACAGAAATTATGATTGGTTAATAATTTTTATCGATGGTACGCAATAACAGAGCTGCGAAGGGAAGGATGGTTACACGCGTAAGGGTCTAAATAACAATACATGTGAGGATGAGGTTAACTACAACTAGTAACATTCCTCTTGTATGCATTTTGGTCAGTGAAGCTTACATCGGAAATCCTCACAGTTGCTTTCAAATGACAAATTTTAACTTCCTAAATATTTTCTTTTTTTAAATCAGCAGTTATTCTAATATTCTGCAATTTCATCCATTACTAATACTTTTATCGCTTATCTCTAACTTAAACCATCTCGTATCCTCAGAAGTACACTTATCATCAGGTTGAGAAACATTGTATCAGTTGCACTTACTAGTTTTCATTTATATTACCTGCTAGTATTTAACAAGAAGATATTTTCCATCTTAGTACAGTTAGCAACAGAAATTCTTAAAGTTAGAATTAAATATAAACCGAAGATACAGTAGCTAGAAGTTTGCAAAATTCAATCGTGTATAGTGAAATGCAGGTACCAAATTCGTATTAAAAATTTCATAGTAGAACGTAGCAGCAAGAGCAATAGAAATAGTCACATTGCACTCACGATGTTTCTACAATAGCTGCCATATTTGATTTTGTAGCAGACAGTAGCTTGTGTTGTTATCAAAAATTGTTGACAAATGACAAAAGTTGCATTTTTTTCAAAAACGTACCCTGGAACATTAACAGTGTCGTTAGTGATTTTTAACTGATGCTTCTATTCGACTTCGACAAAACTAATGTTTTCAGAGTTTTGAGTTAAAAGTTTGACGGGTCCTTAAGTTAGGAATTGAAAGATTCAACTGAGAGAAACAGTACCAGATTCGAACTTTCAATTTTTGATTTTTTTAAAGATTTTTAGGATTCAGAATTCAAATGTTCCATCTCTGAAGAAAATGAACAAAGGACTCCTCGAAAATTTTCACGTGGAGCAATGATAGAGAATCAATAGCAGTTTTTTTGGGCCTACAGATTATCGAAAAGTGGAGCTAAAGTAACGAATATTCTGACTACTTGAATAAGTTTCTTTTCTAACTCAACGGAATTGATTGTTGTTAAATATAATTATTCTAACGCTAGCAATAAGTATTATTTTGAACTTCTACTACTAGTAACGAAAAGTCATCATTGGAATGATAATCCTTTCTTCTTTTTTCAACAACCTGATTCTTGTCGATGAGGCTCTCTCCGAAGAATAACCGAGTTTATCAACTTTATCGCCCAAAACATCTTCGAAAGTGCCCCGCGGTGGTGATATTACAAGTGGCTATGCCTTATCCAAGATGCAGGAAATGTGTCCGTCGGTTACTACGATGACAAACCATGAAAGTCGGGCTGACCAAAATATGATCGGTTAAGAATTAATCATAAATTAATCCCTAATTTCTGAACCTGGAAATAGTAAATATTTAACTTTACAATTATATTATGGTGCAGAATTTAATCAAACTGAAACATGCGTGAGTTACGCGTTAGCTGATATTATAATTAATATCGAAGAACGTAGTGAACTAAGTAGCAAATTGTTGCTGTGTTCAAGTACTTACAACGTAAACTCGAGAATTGTGTAGAGACATTAGGTTGTTTTTTTGAAGCCGGAGAGATGAAAAATTAGCAATCGCCTTCGCCGGCAATCGGACCACAGACGTCTGGACTACCGGCTCAGCGTG
Organism: Stegodyphus dumicola; assembly: GCF_044657685.1. Lineage (NCBI taxonomy): Eukaryota > Metazoa > Arthropoda > Arachnida > Araneae > Eresidae > Stegodyphus > Stegodyphus dumicola. The sequence continues at coordinate 240,109,808 of NC_140768.1, read as the reverse complement.
CAGAACCACTACACTCCGAAGGCACGGTAGGAAGGCGGGAGAAATACTTACAAGGATTAAAATACCCTTTTATTCACTCAAACAATAATAGATGGTCCCCTTCTTGGGCTTACAGCAAAGCCTCCACTCCGTCTTTTAAATCAGGATAAGAAATTAAGAAACTAATCTAATACTAAACCAAATAGACTTATCCGAAGCTAGACACAAATATCTAACGTAGTTAGCCCTTAATTTAAACTAACCGGCGATTATCAACAGGCACATATAATACGGCCGAGAGTAATAGATTCAAGAACGAAGTAGTAAGAAGGCAAATACGCGCCATTAATACGTCTCATAGCACTCTCTTCCGAAGTAAATTGAACTTCCTTTAAATAATACTTCTAACTCATTCTCATTCAACGCGATTCTAAAATCTCATTCTGGTAGGGAATTTTAAGTGGGAAACAAGAATTGGGTTTCAAAATTAAAAATAACTGTTATTAACCCTAGAACACTAGCGTGTTTATATATGCCGCTATCACTAGCGATACGTAAAATTTACGTGCTCGTTTAAAATTCATTTTTTTACTTATATTACATTAATGATGTTTCTAAATATGTTTTTATTTGCTGTTTTACCCAATATTACTAAATTTTCATAAACTTGATAATTAATTGTATTTAAAAATATAATTGAAAACTATAAAAATGTATACTGATAGATAAAATATAAATAAAATATAGTTTAGCACATTTTATTTTAAATAACACATATTAAAATATCAATTAATAATAGACTTAAAAACCACGAAAACAAAACAAAACAACAAAAAAAAAAAAACTATAATAAAAGTTGTTTGCCTTTTAAATTTAATATAATTGACACAATTAAAAAATAAATTTACATAATAATTAATTACCAATACAATTATGTCTATACACAAGAAGGACATGACTTCATCTGGTGCTCTCCACATATAGCTTTTCCACATTTGCAGTAGGTGGTTGTCATTCTCTTTTTTTTATAGTCACAAAAGCTGCAATAGGTTCGAAGACCTTGCTGATTTTGGGGAAGTTCTAAAATCTGTGGTTCCTGTCCTAACGCTTTTGTGATTATATCTTTCAATTCTCTTGACAGATTTGGAACATTTAGACGTTGAAGTTGCCATTTTTTACATAATTGTTGATGAAGTTTCAACATGAAGTTCAATCTTGATAATGGCATTCCATTTCCAGTTCGATCTCTGTAAAAATTATGCAGATAAATTACGTATGCATTTATTCCTGCTATATTTATAAATATTATAGAAAAAAGCCATTGGCCATCTTTTGGTTTTTCTGCCACAGTTCATATGATTACACAATTGATCAAAACAGTCAACTCCACCTTTTGTAGAATTGTATGTCATAACTATTTCTGGTTTCCCGGTTGACTGGTTAACTTCTGAGTTAGAATGCATCATTGATATTAAAGTCACAAGTTTTTTCTTTGCTTTGTAAGATACTGCAGTGACTTCATCGTGAAATATAAACAAACTAGAACCATTCTTTCGCTCTTGATACTTTACATCGGTAAATTCCGGAGAAAACTCCCTTTTATTTTTCTTTATCGTGCCAACCACTGTTAGTTTGTCTTCTTTTAGCATCTTTTCACCAAGAGGCACGTTCGAGAACCAATTGTCCATTGTTACGTGTCTGTTACTGTTCTTGATAGTTTCGGTCAGTTTGTTTACAAAATAGTCTGCTGCAACCATTCCTCTAGGTACACTTCCGCTTCCTAAATATGGGACCGCATTCATCATGTATTTAGTGCTGTTGTCGCATATCATTATCACTTTTATCCCGTACTTGTTGGGTTTTGACGGAATGTACATGCGAAAAGGACACCTTCCCCGAAATCCAATCAACTGCTCGTCTATAGTCGTGTATGAACTGGGTTTGTAATATTTTTTACAATTTTCAATAAGAATTTCCCATATTTGGCGAATAGCAGCTAATTTATCAGTTTTTTTACGCTCTTCCCTTGTGTCTTTTTCATCAAATCTTAAGCAATCCAAAAGAAATGAAAAGCGTCTCTCAGAAAATGTTGCTCTATACCTTCCACCAGAAAAAGTTACATCAAACATAACTTTTGTTGACAAATGGTTATCTTTTAAAGCTGCAGAAAGTATTAATATTCCAAACAAGGCATTCAGTTCATCATAATTTAAATTATTTAGGGAACCATCCGTAGCATTGGCATAACCTATCTTCTTTCTGTTTATCTCTGCGTTTGTGTAAGTATTTCTTCCTTTACTACATCGGAAATAAACAAATTAAAACAATCAATTGGTTCCTTAGCAAATCGAGCCTCAGCAACTGGACCTGGTCTTATATGAACTATATTTTTTGCGCTGGTTTTCTGTTTAGTGGTGTCATTAATTTTCGTACACCACTCATAACCATTTATTCCTTTTACTAAGTCAGCATCCAGAAATATAATATGTCCTTGTTCATTTGTATCTTCAATATTTGTAGTCTTTCTATTTTTCTTTTCAACATTTAATTCAACTTTCTTTTTCTTACTTTTGTCCATATCACTACTGCACTCAATATCTTGTATCGGGAAATCAATCACTAAATCAGGATCAATCTCTATTCTATCATCAGGAATATAATCCGGATCAGCATCACTGTCATCAATATCTTCATCAAATTCAACATTATCACCACTTTCACTTTCATCAGATTCCAAAAGCATTGCTTGAATTTCTTCATTCGTTAAATATTTGCGGTGTTTCGCCATTTTTTCAACACAGTATGAAATAAGATTTGAAACACATTTATATATGCCGCTCACAAATTTAAAAATAACAGACGCTATCACTAGGACTACGTTAAAATTACGTATTTAAAAAGTCGTGTATTACTAGTGACACGAAAAATTTACGTGTTCAAAATTTCGAGTATTACTAGCGACACGTAAAATTCACGTCTGAGCTATTCACGTCATGTAACGAGACAAATGAACCGCAGACGAAAAAATCAAACCACATGGCATGCAGCCAACTACATGACCCCTCGAAGCACTCAAGGTCAAACAAATGTATAGGTGAAAAGGAAAGGGCAGAAAGGAACCAATAAAGGATGACAGCACGTAAAATTTACGTACACTAGTGTTCTATGGTTAAATTAAAATACACTTTACAGAGCTAATATCGTTAGCATTAATATCTTTATCCTGATCAGGATACTGAAAAACGTGATGTTAGTCTTTCCAAATGTGTTTACCTTTTCCATTTAGAATTTAGACCAAGTACAGAATATTTTTAACTTTCGCTGAAAGTTGAATTTGTTTGTTACTTTTTCAGTAGAAAGAGGTAGATGAATTCTTTTGTCATATTATCGGTTTATTTCGTTCTCATATCTTGTCATATTATATTACTCCGTTGAATGGAAATTAAGGCTAATATGCAAGAGTGGAACAATTGTCCAGCCGATGATTATAAAGAAAAGAAAAATAGGAAAAAATGAATAATCAGTATGATAAAATTAGAATTTCTGCACATTTACTCTTGCCATTATTCTTTGATGTAGCTTCTAGTTATTAATTTTATTCCCTAAGCAACGTGTACAAACCTCAATAGGGGGATTGCTAGCTAACAGTTATTTTTCATTATTTTAAGTCGCTTTACGGCACAAAATGGTAATCCTGTACCTGTATAATAAGGGATATATATATATGCAAATTGTGAGATAAATTATCTCGCTTTGTCATTAGATGTTTCAGAACACATTACGTAACTTTATTAATGGAGAATGGGAGTCTAGCTTTTCCTAACGCATAAAATGAACTTCCGCGTTGTTTATGATAGAAAAAGTTTTAATAGGTTCTATTTGAAAGTTATAATAATTTAGCTTTTCTCAGACTATTATTCAACATAGAATATTAGTTTTAAAATTTATTGATTTATACTGATTAGAAAAATTTGTTTTTAAAAACTATTGCGTTAACCTATGCGTGCTGTGCGATATTGCTGTAAGTAATATTGTAAATTCCGCAGTTAGAAAACCACCGAAAGCACAGTTAGTTTCTCGTGTTTCATGGCTACAACTGACGTAATGGTCGTGTTCCCTGTCGTATTCTTGTATTAGTTCGGTTTATTTATTTATGGTAAAGCACTAGAGGGCTATCTTCCTAGGGAAGGGATGTCTTCGGGGAGGACTTTCTAAGAGAAAGTGGCTCGTATAAACTTACGTTTGGGGAAAACCACGTAAACGCCTATGCAGCCAGTCCGTTCTCCTAGATTAGAACTTCGAACCGAACTACCAGTGTTCAGCGACTTTGCAGCTCGGCCGCTGGAGCTGGTGGCTTCCTGAATTCTTGTAACAAAACACAAAAAGCATTGCAAAAACGCGGCCAAGTTTCGAAAATTAACAAAAATATACCACTTTACAATGTTGAAAAACTCCGTGATAAAAGTATCAAAGCTTGATGAAGAGCATTCCATAATTAATCTTAAGCAATCCACACTTAATATTTCTTTTTCGTTTCCCATAAGCTTTATCAAAAGGAAACACTTTCCTTCGATTAAAATATATTTCTCGTTTCAGTTTGCTTTCGCAAAATCTTGACTTCGCTTTATTCTTCTTATTTCCGTTCGTTAGCTTTATCTTTTTCTGAAGGGCGGGGAAGACCGACTTTTATAAATACTGTGGTGTAGATTTAAGCATTTGTGAAGTGCTCTCTGTCTCTCGAAATTTTTGTTCCTTTCAATGCAGAGATCTAAACACATACATGAAGGAGCTTCAGTTCCTCCAGATCTGTGTTTAAAAGATAGTGTTGTTTAACTAAGTTTATATTATTTAGCTAAGTGTTTAATTATTTGGGCAAGTTCATGTTTCTTTATTTTGAAACCTATGGTTTTTCAGACTAAAACATTTGTCTTCAGAATTTACATCTGTAGGATCATGCTCTGAATTTATGTGATTAATTTTCTCGAAATATTAATAATTTTTTACTGTACGGTAGAATTATAAATACCACTCTTATTGGAGTCACAGACTAGTTGAAAGCTAAAGAAATTCATTAGATATTTTTTTTCTAAAGACTTAACGAAAATGGCAGAATTTTATTTATTCATTTATCTTTTTTGTTTCTATAAAAATCATGTAATTAAAAATGTAAATACGTTTATTCCCATAGAGCAAAATGAACACGCTCTATTCTCTGACACCGTGTTCTGAATTTATTTCAAAAGTGAAAATTCAACCTAGTGACTAAACCCGCACACGTTTCTTAACACGTGGGTAAAATTTCGCTCATAGCAACTTTCAGTCTGTGAATATAAAACTCGTCAAACTAAACTAAAAATAAAATTAACCAAGCCATTCGTTTAGTTGTTTGAAGCTGAAAGTTATAACACGAACTAAAACAGAATTGTGAAACTATTACAATGATAAACTAGCTGCCGTATACCTAATGATCAAATTTATATAAAATAAACTTCTGATTCGAAGCTAAATTCATAACTAAATACCTTGCTGGTCTATACTACGTATAAACCTTAAAATCACTTTGCGAGTAGCACAACTATTATCTAATTTTTCTATGGATTGATCAGGAGCTATTTTTCAACAACGCCAATGCGGCGAAGGCTGTTATAGGCCCATAGTTAAGGCTGAACTCTTATATTTAAAATACAGTCCACCAGTGGCCGAGCGGTAAAGTCGCTGAACACTGGTAGTTGGGCTTAATTCCAGGCGAATGGGCTAGTTGTACGGTCGTTTTCGTGCTTTTCCCCATGTATATCGCTGATACGAACTAGTTTGCCTTAGAAAATTCTCCACAAAAGCATCCCTTCCTTTAGTGTTGTCAGATAGCCCCGCGTGCTCTGCCATAATTAAATAAACCAAACCAAACCAAAGCTATATTTAAAATATGCCATATGTCTTAAATTTGCATAAGTTTATGACTGAGCGAATGTTGTGGCATAAGCCAAGAAATATAGGCCAGAGTCTGTCTAAGTTTAACTGTAATTAAAACTTATTGTCACGACTGTTCTTCATAAAACTAAATAAACATTGATTTCTACCTTACGTTTTATTCCAATAAAAGGAAAATAATAAAATTAAAAGTATTCTTTGTAGATTTTAAACAAAACCCATAATCATAGTTCCGTTTCTGTTGTACTAAATTAAGAGAAGAAATTATTTTGAGTGAAAGGAAACGTATAATCTCTTTGTTTTTAATTGAAATTAAACTAACAAAAGACATTATATTTTACTGACATCGAATGCAAAATTTGCCCTTAAATTAAAATAATTAAAATATACATTTTTAGTCAAGTTAAATTAATTAAAATATTTAAAATACGGAAATAAATTAATAATAAGCTTCTCAATATTTGACCTAAAAATAGAATCCAGAGTAATTTGAGTTTTGGATACACGGAGAATGAATAATAGTTCTTTTTTAAATTTTACTGTTGGCCTGAAAAGAGATCGAATGAAGCCCTTATGTATTACGAATAAGCCACTTGGTTAAGAATTTTGGATTATTGGGTGATCTGATTCAAGATGAAGTACTTAAACATTTTGTATTGCATTATATCGATTTCATTTTTCTTAATATGAATTTTGAAAATTAAATTGAATTCAGCTTTAAAAAGCAAATGTAACCTACGAATGGCATTTTTTTCGATCGGAAGCATATGTTTTCGTTTTCAGTCTATCAACTGATTGAATAGTAGAATCGTACAATGTATACGTGCTCAAGTGATCGAATGACGCAAATTATAGTCGAAAAATAATCCCATCAACGACTTCCCAGCTCACCCTAGAGAAACCAAACTGATGTCTATGTTTGGTTTCTTGTCTAATTCAAAATATTCTTGCTACATAATTACTATAGCGATCTTTTATAACAGGATAAGGAAAAGTCGTTTTCGTTATTTAATACCCTTTATTTCTCGCTGATTTTTAATCATTCAAGGACTTTTGGTTGAGAAATATTATTTTAAAGCTGATTAGGTACATTTTAAAGATGGCACGATCATATGTAGTCTTTAAAGACACCACGAACCGCCCTGATTAGTATGGTTCGTAGCGGTTCCGGCTTCCACAGCAACGGGCATCGTTTCGAATCCCCCCATGAGGTTCGAATCCCGCGAACGGGCTGGCTGCATGGATGTTTTCGTGGTTTTCACCATGTGTAACGTGTATACGAGCCAGTTTCCCTTAGAAAGGCCTAAACGAAGGCATATCCTTAGGCAGATAGCCCTCGAGGCTTTGCCGTAATTAAATAACCTAACCTAACGTTTCGAATCCCATAGAACGTACAATTGTTTATAAATGTATAGTATAAAATCACTTAAAGTATGTCAAGTCGAAATTATTCTCAAGAGCTTGGTAACAGAAGCAGAAGATAGAAGTCCTTGGATTTATCTCCCGCATTATTCTTGATCAAAACTGGAACAGAGCAGGGCAAACACGAAAGTAACCTTACCAAAAGCTCGGCCTTTGCTTTTGGTGCTGCACCAAAGCTTGGCCATAAACGCTTTCTACCTCTTGGCTTTGAAAAATATACTGACTTGATCTGGATTGAGTTCAGGTCTAGAAGATATGGATCATGGCATCTAAAGAGGGAAATAAGTAAGAAGTAAGAAGGGTTTTGGTAAATCTAACTACAACAACTATTTGGCCCAATGCAGGAAACTCACAGTTTAGATTACTAGCATTTAATAGTGAATTTCACTTAACATGATCCCCCAAATTTTAAATCCTACGTGGATTTAAATATATCTCTTGTTAAGTGATGTAAGTAAAATAAATGACATTGTCTAAAAGATCAGTTTATCACACTTTTTGACATCAATATACAGATATCAAGCAGCACTAAAATACTTGTTTTACTGAAATATCATCAGCGAGGTCATCGCAAAAAATCTTCCATTCCTACTATGATACTATTATTATTATTGATACTTCAGCTAGCATGTTATTTTTTTTTTCTAATTTAAATTTCTGTGCTTTGCTTCAGTATGCCAGCCACAGAACACAGAAAAATGTAACATGAGTCTCTGACAGAAACAGACCCCACATAGACAAAAAATGATTTGAAGAACAATAATGGAAGCATAGAGGAACAGAACTGCATGGCATAGCTGATTACAATGAACTACAGCCATACTGAGAGCCACAGAACGTAAAAAAGTATATGATGGATCTTCGCTGGAAATAAACCATTCGCAAACCAAAACTGACTAGTAGAAGAAACTGGAAAAGAAGAGTAATACAATTGAATGGTGTAGCTTAAGTCTAATATCGGGCAGAAGTTAAAATCTGACTTAAAAATCGAGTAAAATTGCCCGTTTCTCCAACTCTATGGTTTAATTGAAATTTTCCCGATATATTTTTTGCCAACTTGATAGTATTCGAGATTCGAGGAAACGCATTTCAAAGCCCTACAGCCAGTTTCCTCAAAAGCTTCTAGAAGAGAGAGCTAAACCATCTAAATACTGCTCCGGCAGCCAGGTCTAGTTAGTTGTTAATCCGCTACGCGAATTTGCCGTTCAAAGAAAGGTAGCTAAATTGTGCTGTGTAGTTTAGTCTGTGAGTAATTTGGGAATTTACGATACTTCTTCTGTGACAAGGACGAATTGCTTAATATCATCGTTCTTGCTGTGCTATGTGCAGCTATTTATTTGTTGTATTGATTACTTATAATTAATTGTCAGTTTCTTCCTGCTCATCTGGAGTTATTATTTAAGCAGAAAACAACGAATACGTAGCTCGTAAAAGTATGTTGGTACAAATAACGTATGAACGGTGTCATAAAGGAATGAAGTCAGGAACATGTAACAGACGAGAGTAGATTAAGTTTCAGCACTAATTCCGGAAGTCAATTAACCTTTTCAGCTCGTTGCTTGGACATTTGTAAAGTACTTAAAAGGGCGGAGTTTCTTGTACTTAGCGCCTTTTCCAGAAATCACCTCCTACAACAATAGCCCTTGTGTGCAATTAAATTCATCTTTAATGGGGTGCATTTACTCCACAAGGAAAGGGAAATTCAGTGACTCATACTCTGGATTGCTAGATGCTTTTCCTTATGGATGGAAAATTTTAATGCTAAGCTCTTTGCAAATTAGATTCTAAATTAGATTTGGCGCTTTGCGGAACGGGAAGTTTGCTTCCCTTTATTTTCTTTAAACATTTCTGTTTCTCGCTGACAGTTTGTGATAGTAATTTCTCTATCATTCACATTATGTAAACATAAAGTTTTTTAGACAGGTTTCGGTTAATCCACTGCCATTTAATCCATAATTGGATCCATGATTATTGATGAAATATGCGAGTTAAGTACAAAAGTAAATTATATACAGTATAGAAAATTAGTATGTTAACTACGTTTGAATAATGAATTATACTCTAATTAAACGAAACAATTTCGGCGAAACCTCACCTATATGCAGTGTTGATGCCTCGATCGTGATGTAAAAAAGTGCAGTTCTAAGTCAAACTCCAGATTGCACATAGAAAAATATCTCTCTTCCATTTTACCACTCCTCTGGATTTTCCAACAGGTCTCACTATATATCTAACTGTAACGGTCTCTTACAATAAGTGAAAAGATTTTGGGGGCTCCGATTTTCTTTTGAAGCTATTTTTTTTTTCTTGAAAGGCAACAGTAATGAAATCGTGACCTTCCCCTTAAGGTTTTGAAATTCTGCCTGCAGCAACAAATGTCGTTACGAAAACAGTAAACCCGATTTACAGTCCGTGGAAAGGAACTTTATGGTTTCGGCGGAAGTTCCTAAGACGGAAGCACAGAAATATAAACAAAACATTAGATCAGAGGATCGATGAAAATACAATGAAAATGGTTTTTTGGACGAAAAGCCGTGTTTCGCAAACAATGATTTCGAAATTTATACCCTTGACATTTTATCTACATCTGTTTGCCACATTTTAATCAATATTTCATTAAAAGGAGATGAAATGATTGTAATATATGTTATTATTAAACATTATTGTTAATATATATTATTTAGATAAAAAAAATTAAAAGAAAACCCTACCTTAACTATCTGAAAACGAAATGACTGATAAATACAGTAGTAGCTGAAATCACATTTTAAACATCTGTACAAGAATCCTAGACAGGAGACAAAAAGTTGAGAGAAAGTTTGCTGTATATTTTTGTAGTTACTTAAATATATTTCTGTTTTTACTTTCTTGTACGAAGTAAAAAGGATGTATTGTAATCGCGAAAAGTATCAGGCAAATATCAGGCATTTCAACGCAAATATCCATTTCACCGCTATTGAATGCAATTTAACGATGTTTTTGCTTAACATCTGTACGTAAGGGCAGAATAAAGGACTCTTTTCCCCCAAAAAAATTGTAAAATTAATTTTAAATGAATTCTGAAGAGAATTTTTCGTGGCGTCTGTGCGTACGTATGTACGTATATATCTCGCATAACTCAAAACCGAGTAGCCTCAGAACGTTGAAATTTTGTATATAAGACTGCTATAACATGTAGATGTGCACCTCGTATTTTGGTTGCAATCGAACTCACCAAAAGTATATAAGTATATGTATATATATATATATTCACTCTGTTACTCGGCTCGGAGATCTCAGTTTCTTTATTCTTATATGTTTGTAAATTGTGCATTGTTTGCTTTAAAATGATTGAGTTATGCTGTTCTTATTTTCCGGTTAAGGTTTTTAATGCCTTTATTAAATCTGTATTTAATATATTTAGACTTATCAACAATTTAAAAGTTAAGACACAATAATACGCCGAACAAATACTAATTCAGAAGTCAAACAACAAAAATCAGCGTTATATTTTTAAATTTTCACAGAACTAGTTTCGATGGTTTTACTGAACCACCATTGTCAGCTGCAAAAGCGCAGATGAACGAGATAGGATATAATGATCAGATAAGATAAGAAAGCCTGGACAGAAAATAAACTAGTGACGCCATCTGTTGATGAAAACAGATGGTGAACATTATTTCTTTAAATATCGAAGGCAAAGATGGATTGGAATTAGTATCGTTAACTAGAACAGAAAGATTTTTTTAAATGTGAAATGCCTCTAGAAAATCCAGTTCTCCAATGGAAGATGTTTTTTGAATAATTTTCGCAGCAGAAAAATTGAAAGTGTCATTTTCGGACCAACAATGTTGGGCAACAAAAGACTTCTGTGTTTTACTTTTTTCTAACATATGCCTTATGTTCCTTGACGCGAAATTTTAAGGCTCTGTTAGGTTGGCCAATGTAAATTAAACCACACTGGCAAGGAATCCTATAAATACTCCAGGAATTCATATCCGGAATGGGGCCCTTGAGTATGGAACTCGGAATTTTATTGTTGGGAGAATAAACGACCCGAAAGTTAAATTTCTGCAAAATATGTGCAACTTTATAGCTAATTGATGGAAAGAAGGGAATGACAACAAAATTTTTATAATCTCCTAAAACAAGAGTGTGCCTTTTAGTGTGTTGAGACACTCAACACACTAAACGTTGAGTGTTATAACACACTTTTGCGTTTTTGCAGCTGACGATGGTGTTTCGGTAAAACCATGGAAACTAGTCCTGTGAAAATTTGAAAATATAACGCTGGGAACAACTTCAGTATAGCCCGCCTTCAAAGTTTGGTGAATTTGTTTTGGCGCCAAAGCACATGAAATACGTTGTTTTGAAAAATGGTTGCCATCCAGATTTTCGACGAAACTCCGTGTTTCAAAAAATGGTGGCCATCTTTCTTTCGCCAGAAATCGTGGATAATAGAAATAAATTTACGACTATTATACACAATTTTAAGAGAGAGAAATATTAAGAAATGATTAATAAGAATGATTAAGGTTGAAATTTTAAAAGCAATACCGGAAACCTTTAGCTATTTTACCCTTAATAAATAATTTGGTAAAAGAGTAGAATAGGCTGCATCAACAAAGTTGAGAAGGCGGAGCTGTGTGACGTCCATAAACGGGCGGAAATAAGCTTGTGACGTCACAATTTATTCTCGCATTTATGCTACGCGTAATTTCTATTTTCTCTTTAAAAAACAATAACGAATTGCTTATTATTGTAAATTAACATGAAATTCTTTACTTTAAATTTACATTTCTGACATTTAAGCTTAGGCGTAACTGAAAATAAGTATAATAAATTGTTTATATTTAAAACTACCATGATACAGTAAACGAATTCTACCAATTATTAAAACGATAAAGTACGTCGCAGTCTCTCATACTTGTATTTCATACAGTTTCAGTATTTTCAAAGATTTTTAAGTTTTAGCATTTATACAAATAAAAAAAGATTTTTTAAAATTTAAATTAATACTCTGGAACATATCAATTTTATCATATTTACAAATTAACGTTTTGCTACGTAACGACATAATCCCTTACGTACCAGTAATTAGACAATTTTCATTATTGTCTAAAAATTTTAAACTTCACATTAATGAAAAACAGGTTCGTAAGTTCCTAAATCACATCATATTCTCTGTAGGCAGGCATACTAGAATTCTACACATTAATAAATAAAAAAAATCTAATTTCTCACAATTAAAGAAAATATTATATGAAAATAAATACTACGAATTTGGAACACTAAGCAATGCTTCATATACAAACACACATATTATCAAAGAACTCATATTATCAAGTGCAGTTACGATAACAAACACTATGTATTAAAATAATGATGTAAAAATTACTTCTAGGGTCAAACTTTATAGTTTTGTTGAGTAGATCGTCGGGCTATCGATGTACATCGTAAGGCGGAAAGCGTTATAAAAATATCAAAACAAAAAATTAAAAATAAAATTTAAATAAAAAATGATATCTTAAATATAATTCACAATTAAAACAACAGTACAAATTTAAAATACACAAATGATATGTTAAACATTGCATATAAAATACGTTACATTACATCTCGGCATCACACACTATCTCGTTTTCCTATGTACACAACGATTCGTATTCGCTCGAAAAACATCAAAGAAAGGCACAAACTCAGTGTCCATGCACACATCCATCTATTTTCACCTTAAAAATAGCAGAGAATTGCACAAACTCGGCAGTGCGCACTACATTGGCTTTGCCCATGTACACATCGATCTATTTTCACTTAAAAAAACATCCGAGAACTGCACAAACTCGGCATAGCGCACAACCGCAGCATTACGCACCACATTGGTTTTTCCCATATGCACATCGATTTATTTTCACTTTAAAAAACATCACAGAATTGCACAAACTCGGCATCGCGCACTACCTCGGCATTACGCACCACATTGGTTTTGTCCATGTACACATCGAACTATTTTCACCTAAAAAATCAGAGAATTGCACAAACTTGGCATCGCGCACAACCTTGGCATTGCGCACAACCTTGGCATTGCGCACTACACTGGCTTTGCCCATATACACATCGATCTATTTTCATATAAAAACATCCGAGAATTGCACAAACTCGGCATCGCGCACTACCTCGGCATTGCGCACTACTTTGGCTTTGCCCATGTATATAACGATCTCTTTTCACTTAAAAATCAGACATTGAATAAACTCTGTATTGTTCATATACTAAGAAATGTGCTTTCACTTAAAAGAAATCGGAGAATTGCAGAAACTCGCGCATAACCAACTCCATTGATTCGCGTTGTAAAAAAAAAAAAATGTTTCCAGAAAAATTGAGCTTACTAAAGGTGAACCAAGATCCTAGCCTAATTGATTTCTCAGCCCTACACTTCTTGCATCTCCAAATACTACCATTCGATGACTTTTTCTGACTAACTAACCAGCATGGTATCTTACATTTTTCACAACAAACGTTTAGCCTTCAATAATCCAGAATCCATCAAAAATCCTCTAAAAAGTTCATACTCTCTTGTTAATTCATACGTAAAATATCTCTTCCCAAACTTTTAACGCTTGTTTGAAAACTCCCACCTTAAATTTTCCTTTAAAATCTCCTGATACTTAATTACAACATCACTAACAGCAGTTTTAGAGCAAGCAACAACTAAACGCAAAAGTATCACCTCCAAAGTAGCCAAAAAAATATATACAAAATAGTATTCACGGTATCTGAGCGTTAAACAATCGCCAATAACAGTGTTACGAATTGTGTATTTATATATTAATTTTAATAGAATTCTAATTAAAAATGTTGTATTTTCCCCTGCAACGCAGCGTGAGACAAATTTTAAGAGAAATATATACCGGAAAAGTAAGAATATAGAGCCCGTGCATTAAACTTTGAGTAAACGGATATCTCGGTAACTTGTATTGAAATTGAATAAATGTAACTGACTACTATATTAGCTGCAACCGTAATTCCATCCTCTTGTTTACATCGCGTTTGGCGAATAGTATGGGTTACCACATCATATCATTTATCGCCGCTCTTAGCGATATTTTTTATTTAAAATTCTGGGTAGGCTATAAAATTCCGGGTAGGCTATACTGAAGCTGTGCCTAATGCTGATTTTTGTTGTTTGACTTCTGAATTAGAATTTAAAAGTTGTTTAAGTGCCGCTAAGCCTAATAATTTTTGCTATGTCGGCCATTGCTTGTTTACATTTGAAACAGCAAAATAGTAGATTTGTTGCCAATCTAGAGAAAGTACGCTTCGCAATAACAAAGATAACGCCGTCTTTTATTATTGCGAATTAAATCATGTTTAATTCATTCTGGAATTTATTCGAGGAAATAAGTGCTTAAGATTTACTTCATAATTTTCAATACAGACATTAGGAGTTTTCATGTATTTTTGCCTTGTCGCGAAGTGAGAATTGAATTAATTGAATGAGATACACTGAATCATCTGTGAAAAACTGTTTCTTTTGTTGTTGTTGTTGTAGTTCTTTGCTTAATTTCTTTAAAACATTGTTTTAGATTTATTAAAGTATTTGAATAGAACATGTGGCAACGATTAGATAATTCTTAAGATGATATAAATTTTGTGCATTTCTGAGTTAAAAAATTAATAATAGTCGGTGGTAATGTATATATTTTCGTTTTCTTCTTATTTACCCAAGATTTTACTTCATTTTCTTTACTTATAGTTTTACTGGTGCTACTTTGGCAGACGGTTGTACGGATTTTCTCAATTTTTTGGCTATTTTTCTTTCGGCGAGTAATAAAACTTCTGGTAAACCCATTGCTGGATAAGTTATTTATGGTAACCGATACTTTGTTTTCATTTTATTTAAAAGATAAATAATGCGTATTATTATGCATAAATTCCGTGTTTTAAATATTATTTATGGCTTCTAAATATTAAAAATCAATTTAATTTTGCATTTTTATTTGAAATAAAATTTTGTTGTTTATAATATTTGATATAATTTTATGTTGTGGATGATGTAATCAATGACGTCACCTTACTTAAAAAGTAATTGGTTTTATTAATATCTATAAATTTAATCTAATGCTTTAAACATTATTTATGGCTGTTAAATATTAAAATACAATTTAATTTTGCATTTGTTTTAAAAATGATTTTATTATGGATGATTATTTAAATAATTTTAATTCTATGCGTGATGTAATCAGCTCCCTGATTGGTTACTGAATATTTGTGCAATACCGTGCCATTTTAAAATTTTAGTATTCATCTCTTCGAATTCCTCAGATTTCAAATGGAATGGATATGTCCGTTTCGAAGATGAATGTTGTTATTGGGAATTACCAAGAATTATTGGTATTGGAATAAAAAAAATTGCTCTTTGAGACCTTATTTTGGCCAACCTGTCTTTCCTAATCAAAGATTTATTTATAAATTGTTAATAGCCTCAGAGGAAGTTTATTTTAAATTTTTGGAGGAAACCTCGCTAATTTTGCTACTTGAATTAAGTGCGAGAAATGTGGATCACAGATGAAGATGGTTAAAAGAGCCGATTCAATTATTATTCCGATTTTTTTGTGGTACTTATCAATAAACAACAGGTTAAATGACTCAAAGAATGTAAGTACATATTTTTGTTTTATTTTATAATTGTATACTTCAATTTTTGTTAAAAAATTAATACACTAATTTCAAAAATTGCTGAGATAATTATTGTCACATATGTTTTAATGTTAATTATATTCTATATAACGTATTTTAAAGTATTTGAATTTAATAATATTCTAATTCTTTTAAATGTTGGTATGATGGTTTTTAATTGGATATTCAATTTCAGTAATATTTTAATCTAATTAAACGTCGGCACAATATTTTTAAAGCGGTGTTTTTATTCTCTTTTTTGCTATATGAAAGTAATAATAACCTTACTTTAGTATTTTATACTCATAGTAAATGTATTTATTTACACTTTCCTGCCATCTTAAAAAACGACATTTTCAACAAAAAATTAATCCATTACTTTTAACGATATTTATTTATTTATTTATTTTTTAAGTTTCGAATACTTTACTATGCGTAAAAACAGCGTTTTTCAAGATGGCTGACGATTGTAAAAATCGCGCCAACGTAAATCACCAAAAATCCGTGCAACCGTCTACCAAAGTAGTACCGTTTTACTTATCAAATTACAAAGCGCTATGAACTTTGTTCCTGCCAAAGCAGGTAGACTTTGTGTGTAAATAGTTTTTACTCTTGTGAAACGTTTCAATGTACTGGAAATTGTGTTCTTTATCAGTGTTACTTTGGTAGACCGTTGCAAGGATTTTGGCAATTTTTTTTTTTTTTTGACGAGCGATACGACTTTATGATAAACCCATTGCTAGACAAGTTATTTATGATAACCGATAGTTTGCTGTCATTTTATTTAAAAAATAATGCGTTTTATTATGCATTAATTCCGTGTTTTTAAATATTTATGGCTTCTAAATGTTATGTAGAGAAATTATCTGATAGCGTTGTAAAAACTATGTGAATGATTTTCTGATTTATGGAAATTTAAATTTTATTTTGATTCTGAATTACTTATTTTAAGGCTTTAATTTTGGGGAAAAACAGATGCTTCTGGAAATATTATTTAGTTTAAATGAGTATTATTTATTTTCCTCTATTTGCAAATCTTGTACAAACTTTTATTCATTGTGAAAGAAGCAGGGAAAGGGAGGCAATTTTTTGCCAAGTCATGATTTCGCGCGCTTTGTCCTTTAGAATGTTCGAGAAAGAATTTTCATTGTTAGTTGACCTTAAGAGAGGAAAGTACGTGACAGAAAGGTCAAAGGTTGCTACTTGTCTTTCAGTGTAAGTCATTCAGGTTTTTGGCGATTGAGGGTCCGGTTGTTGGCTAAGTGAAGAAAGGCGCGCATGCGCGATCACCCTTATTTCCGCATTCAGAGGTTGAAAACGAAGATTTTGCAAAAATTAAGGGGGCGATAAGTGAAGCCATAGTGGGAGCCCGTGTTTGTGAAGGAGACGAAGGAAATTCGAGTTGGATTCACTCTCTGTCTCACTGATTTTGGGGCTGGCTGGACTAGTGGACGTTGCTCTTGAAAACTGGCTTGAAGGAGATAAATGTAATTGACTACGAGAGATGTTTTCCGGCGGGGAGCGGCAAATATGCTCCCCGGCCGCGTTTTGGGTTAAGAGGCGACTCTCTTACGCACTCACTCTTGGACTCGCTGACTTTCGTGCTTGCTGGACTTGTGGACGTTGCTCTTGAAAACTGGCTTGAAGGAAATTCGAGTTGGATTCTCTCTCTTACTGACTGGCGGGTGGAACTTACTTGGGACGTTACTCGTGAAGCTTGCTCTTGGGATGAGTAAGAACAGGCGAGCCGTAATTGCCTAGAAAAAACGTTTCTGACCTGAAGCTGAAACTCTCTTCCTTGCGGCGTGCTGGTAAAGAGGCGAAATTTGAACGAGTTACCTGCGTGTTGACTTAGGACTTTCAGGACCAAGCGGATAGCCGTCCTGGGCAGCAGTGCTCCTGTTTCTGTTCTACAGTGGGAAGTGGCGTCGACCTTTTTTTTTTGAACCAGTGTAAAGATGAGCCCGGCCGACGTCAACGCTTGTTAGGATACGAGTCCTCCACTTCAAGATGTCCCAAGAGCAGATAAGTCAATTTTTTTTTGTGTTTGAATTCTCATGGTATTCTTCATAACACTCCTAAACAAATAGACACATACACGGCACCAGTGTTATGAAGAATACCGTGAGAATTCAAACACACAAAAAAAATTGACTTATCTGCTCTTGGGACATCTTGAAGTGGAGGACTCGTATCCTAACAAGCGTTGACGTCGGCCGGGCTCATCTTTACACTGGTTCAAAAAAAAAAGGTCGACGCCACTTCCCACTGTAGAACAGAAACAGGAGCACTGCTGCCCAGGACGGCTATCCGCTTGGTCCTGAAAGTCCTAAGTCAACACGCAGGTAACTCGTTCAAATTTCGCCTCTTTACCAGCACGCCGCAAGGAAGAGGGTTTCAGCTTCAGGTCAGAAACGTTTTTTCTAGGCAATTACGGCTCGCCTGTTCTTACTCATCCCAAGAGCAAGCTTCACGAGTAACGTCCCAAGTAAGTTCCACCCGCCAGTCAGTAAGAGAGAGAATCCAACTCGAATTTCCTTCAAGCCAGTTTTCAAGAGCAACGTCCACAAGTCCAGCAAGCACGAAAGTCAGCGAGTCCAAGAGTGAGTGCGTAAGAGAGTCGCCTCTTAACCCAAAACGCGGCCGGGGAGCATATTTGCCGCTCCCCGCCGGAAAACATCTCTCGTAGTCAATTACATTTATCTCCTTCAAGCCAGTTTTCAAGAGCAACGTCCACTAGTCCAGCCAGCCCCAAAATCAGTGAGACAGAGAGTTAATCCAACTCGAATTTCCTTCGTCTCCTTCACAAACACGGGCTCCCACTATGGCTTCACTTATCGCCCCCTTAATTTTTGCAAAATCTTCGTTTTCAACCCCTGAATGCGGAAATAAGGGTGATCGCGCATGCGCGCCTTTCTTCACTTAGCCAACAACCGGACCCTCAATCGCCAAAAACCTGAATGACTTACACTGAAAGACAAGTAGCAACCTTTGACCTTTCTGTCACGTACTTTCCTCTCTTAAGGTCAACTAACAATGAAAATTCTTTCTCGAACATTCTAAAGGACAAAGCGCGCGAAATCATGACTTGGCAAAAAATTGCCTCCCTTTCCCTGCTTCTTTCACAATGAATAAAAGTTTGTACAAGATTTGCAAATAGAGGAAAATAAATAATACTCATTTAAACTAAATAATATTTCCAGAAGCATCTGTTTTTCCCCAAAATTAAAGCCTTAAAATAAATAATTCAGAATCAAAATAAAATTTAAATTTCCATAAATCAGAAAATCATTCACATAGTTTTTACAACGCTATCAGATAATTTCTCTACATAACATAAATATTAAAAATCAATTTAATTTTGTATTTTTATTTGAAATAAAAATTTTATTGTTTGTGATATTTTATGGAATTTTATGTTGTGGATGATGTAATGAATGACGTCACATTACTTTAAAAAAGTAATTGGTTTTAATATCTATAAATTTAATCTAATGTTTTAAACATTATTTATGGCTGTTAAATATTAAAATAAAATTTAATTTTGCATTTTTTAAAAAATTATTTTATTATGTATGATAATTTAAATAATTTTAATTCTATTCGTGATGTAATCAGCTTCCTGATTGGTTACTGAATATTTGTGCATTACCACGCCATTTTAAAATTTTATTATTCATCTCTTCAAATTCCTTAGATTACATACATTTTAAAAATTATATTGCATTTTCAAATTTTTTTCATTGATATCTAAATTATGATTCCGATTTTTTTGTGGTACTTATCAATATACGCCAGGTTAAATACTCAAAAAAGTGCAAGTACATATTTTTCTTTTACTTTATAATTGTATACATCAATTTTTATTAAAAAATTAATACACTGTTTTCAAAAATTGCGGAGATATTTATTGTCACATATGTTTTAATGTTAAAGAATTATATCCTATAAAACTTATTTTAAAGGATTTGAATTTAAGTAATATTTTAATTCTTTTAAACGTTAGTATGATGTTTTTAATTCGATATTCAGTTTAAGTAATATTTTAATTCTTTTAAAAGTTGGTATGATGTTTTTAATTCGATATTTAATTTAAGTAATATTTTAATACAATTAAACGTTGGCGCAATGTTTTATTCTATTTCTTAGCTATATGAAAGTAATAATTTAATCTTACTTTAGTATTTTATACCCATAGTAAATGTATTTATTTACATTTGCCTGCCATCTTAAAAAACGACATTTTCAATAAAAAATTAATCCATTATTTTCAAAGATATTTATTTTTTTAAAGTTTCGAATACTTTACTATGCGTAAACTACGTAAAATCAGCGTTTTTCAAGATGGCTGACGATTGTAAAAACCGCGCCAACAATTGTACCAACGTAAATCGCCAAAAATCCGTGCAACCGTCTACCAAAGTAGCACTTTTTTTATCATTTTACTTACCAATTATTGCTTATCAGAAAAATAATTTTTATGAAATTTTAAAAATGCCTTACCATACATCCTGCAAGAGATGGCGCCACCAGAGCTCCAGTGAACTATAATGCTTTTCATCCCTGCTAATAGATGGCGTCACACAAGCGCCTCATTTGTTCAAAGTTTACTTATTCTACGGACGGCGTCACAGGAGCATCCGTCGCTAGTAATCTCTCAGTTCTAGCACAGCATGTGCACAAGTACTTTCATATTATTGGATACAACTTACTCGATTCTTCACGCATTTAAAAGTCAGGTATAATATATTGGTAAAGGCCGTTAATGGCCGATTGCCTCTTACTAAGTGATAAGACATATACATAGACATAGTTAAAAAATTATTGAAATGTAGCGCTGTTAAGTGAACCTAGGGCCAGAGTGTCGCTATGATAAACAATTATAGTGAATTTTAAAGAGTGCATTTATTCTATTGTGGTATATGCGCTATCGACGAAGTAGATTTAATTCAATCCAATAAGTTTAAATGAAATGCAAGGAAAAATGCCTATAATTTAATATTCCGTACAAGGAAGTCATGTTTTGGTGCACACATCAGATTTTTTGTATCGTTTTTATTTATTTATTTTATTTAGCACAGTTAATATATAATTTTTTAATAATTTTATTTACTAGAACTTGTGTTTATTTATTATTTTTTTTTGTTTATTTCTTGCATTGTGTTCTAGATTGCGTAATTCCGATGCAATCGATGTTTGAATGTAGGCGTAGCCCAATTAGAATTTGCTACATAAGCAGAAACCCTCCTATGAGGTTCAGACGGTTTTCGGTGTCTAACTGCTAGCTTGGTGACATTCTAGCAGTTTCTAGAAAACGTGTTTCCGAAACCTTAGGACTGGTTTTTTCTAGAAGTATTCCAGAAGTGTTTGCACACTTTCTATAAACATAGCAGCTTTTGAAACAAAAATATGCTAGTTCAAGTAGTTGAATAGTTCAGTTCATAGTTATGCCACTATTAAAATTCTGCTGCGTAGCTACAACTTTAAGCTTTGCTCTTTGAATATTTATAATGATCTACGATACTATTAATGTGTTAAAGAGAAACTACTCATCTCAGTTTTCTCCTGTTACTTATAGCTTTTCACCTTGCTGTAGAGCAATTTATTTTAATAAATTTTCAATTTAATTTTTATTATTCATCCGGTAGTTATTAAAGAGATTTTAATGAACCCATAGAGTATAAATGTACTTTTCATACACGCAGTGTTAACATAAGGGAGGTTTTGGAATTCATCATAAAATAAGATCGTATTCATTTATATTTAATGAGCATTTTAAAGTTTGTAGATCTCCCACACCTCTAGAGAATATTGATCTTTCCATACTTTCCATAGCATGTCAGAATACCTTTTATTCGTTTTCCTTTTCTGGTGAAATATCAGAAAAATATTCTTCACGAATATTCTTCACGAATATTCATTCTAACATCCCTGAGACCTAACATTTGGTTTGATTTTAAACATATGTGAATTTTTAGCTTGGTCAGCATTTCGATAGAACTCAGAGAACGGAACTACTTTCAAGCAATGGAGCTCTCTACGATAGGTAAATATCAACGACAAGCCATGGCAGCTGCTGTTTCTCACGTACTAACTGTGATTGTTTACAGCATAGTTCCTCATTGGCTCACCGTCTATTCTTCAAAGATTCGAAGATATTTTGCTTAGCAGTCCCTTTGAATTTCTTTTACGCTTTTCGGATTGCAAACTGGAATTGTCACTGCAACTTGCAATTTGATGTTGAATGTAAAAAGAAAAAATCTTTCACTTAGTAGAATCGCTTTTGACGATTCCAAAAATTATCGCCTTCTTCATATGCAATAAAATGGTAGACAAGTACCAGAAACTGAAAGAGAGATTCATGAATTTTCCAGAACTTTCTAGTATCTTACCATCGAGCATTTTATAATGAAGAAGAAACGAAAAATAAAGAAAAGAAACAAAACAGATGAAGCCATGTAGGAATTAAAAATGGAATTCTTTATAATATATAGTGAAAGCGAGAAGATAAAATAACACAAAAAAAAAAAAAAAAAAAAAAAAAAGCAAGTATTGCCACCTAGAAATTGAAAATTAAGTCATTATAACACATGATGAATGGCAAAAGTTTATTACTATAATATAAAAGAGAAAAGGAAAATAATGAAGGTAATTAAAACAAATTGTAACGTCTAGGGATGGAAAAAGGAATTAGTTGTAGAAGGCGTCGTGATTAGCTTCTAGAAAATTCTCTAAAATTTGTCAGTCGTTTTTCCTGTTTGTGATACTTCTCATTTATTTAGCTGCAACTTAGGCAGACAACTAAAAGAGCTTCTGCATTGAACTTATAAAAACAGCTTCTGCTAAAATAAACTTTACATCAATGAATGTATACAGTTCAACTATGTGGATCTCTGACTTCCGTACTCAGTCCTAAAATCCTATAGGCTGACAAATGAGTTACTGATCCATCTCTTAAAGTACTATAAACTCCTAAAACGGTTTTAAGTAATCTTTTTTATTTAAAAATCGAACGAAGCAATTGCCGCACTCGTACTTAAAAATCAACTCCGCCATTTGCGCGTATTAAAATAACATATAATTGAATTCGCAAATTTAAATAGATCCGTTGCTAGAGGCTATAACTTAAATCGCCTAACTAAGCATTGGCTCAAATTTAATTGCGCGATTAACTTCTGCTAGCAGAATGGCTAACGGCGAAATAGCACCTAGCAGAGCTGGGCGAGAGAAAGTACAACTAGCGAGCGTCGCTGTCAAAAATCTCATCAATACCAAAGCATTCTTTCATCTACATCAATACCAAAGCATTAGCCCAAGACAATTTGGCTTCAAACAAGGCAGTTCTACCATTCATGCCCTGCAGCGAATCCATGAAGTCATAATTCAGAACAAATCGCAGGGCTACCAGACGGCTTTTATATCGATAGATTTGCAAAGTGCGTTCGATACCCTCTGGTGGCCTGCCATCAGGCAGGCCCTCAGAGAGGCAAGATGCCCAAGAAATATCTTTCAAGTTCTGGACAACTATCTGGCAGACCGGCAACTGATGATCTCTAACAACAGTAGTACTGTTTCAATAACACAAGTGAGAGGATGTCCACAGGGGTCCTGTGCAGGGCCTCTGCTATGGAACCTCACCTTTAATAAAGTCTTAGAGGCAAGGTGGCCACAACATACTGTGTTAGTTGCATACGCGGACGACGCGGCATTACTGGTCAGAGGCCGCACACGCGCTGAGCTTGAAGCCCATGGCAGTGAGTCATGCACTATCTTTGCCAACCTCTGCGAAGAGCTAAAACTCAAAATATCCACCACAAAGTCCACTGCTATCATCTTTCCAAGAAAGGGTACAAATCCAACACGTAGCCCATGTATCAAACTACAAGGCCGGAATATTAAAGTCGTAAAAACTTTAAGATACCTTGGGGTAATATGGGACCCAGGTCTGACTTGGCTTCCGCATATCCAGGCACAAAAGATTAAAACATCTGCAATTGCCAGGAGATCACGACAATTCCAAGGTCGGAACTGGGGACGGAATCCCCACATTCAAAAGGTACTTTATAAAACTGTAGCTGAGAAGGTGGCACTCTATGCGGCAGCTATATGGGCACAACCCATGACCGCACGCAAGGTTAAGCAACTCCTATCACTACAGCGCCCATTCGCCATAGGCTTATGCAGAGCCTACCGCACCACTGCAACTTATGCAGCACTCACCTTGGCAGGCATCATACCACTTCATATCCAAGCGGAGCTAGAGGCCACATATACTAAAATAATACATCTACAGAAAGACGCAACCTTTGCAGGCACCTTACATAGCCCTGCAAATTACGAACATCCATGTACTCCTCTCCACACGCACCCAGCACACAAGGGACTTGGCATTCACACTGTCCTCAAACCGTCACGAAGTCAACCAGAAGGAAACCCTAATATGCACGCGTTCTACACAGATGGCTCGAAAACTGCTGAGGGTGTAGGTAGTGCCTTTATATACTACAGGCAAGGCCATGCTGCACACCATTGGAAAGGGCACCTCAATCCAAATAATAGCATTTTTCAAGCAGAAGTAGTTGCCATAACAGCTGCCATTGAATACGTGGCGCTCAATAACATCACACATGTGCAGCTTTATACAGACAGTATGTCGACACTGCTTGCTCTTGACAAACATAGTCACGCCTCCCCGCTGATCATACGACTGCAGCATATCCTAAAAGATAATCGGCACGCACATGTTGACCTAGTATGGATTAAAGCCCATGCAGGTAACATGGGTAATGAGACAGCGGATGAACTCGCTAAAGAGGCTGCTTCGAACCAAAATGCCAGACCGATATCAGTATCAGCACCACCATCTTTCCTCAAAAGTCAACTGCGAAATGCCGCTATCCAGTGGTGGCAAAGAGAATGGGATCAGGGCGACACGGGAAGGAGAGCGCATAGCTTCTTGCCAAAAGTAACCACGGAGCGCCTTATGGCAATTGCTCCCCTTACCAACTTCATTACTGGTCATGGTCCCTTCCCGGATTACTTCTACCGCCGCACCATCTCAACCACGGATCGCTGTGTTTGCGGGGGTGAGGGGTCACCGGACCATTATATCTTTCAGTGCCCACTCACGGAACAGTTCCACTTCCCGATACCAGCCAATATCTCAGCATTTCACAAGCTCCTAGCCAAAAACAGAGCGGCCATAAATAAAATCTGCAAAATAATAACCACCATTGCAGCATATGGCCAGGACCTCTGTCAACCAGAGTAATATGGCTTACATGCATTACTTGCACTGACATATGCACTCTAATGCTCTACCATCTAATCTCTGACTGCATAGGGAGCAGAAGAAAATTGAACACCATTTTTAGGTGTTTAATTTTCTTCTTTTGTTATAACCTATTAAGTGTTTTTTTTTTTTTTTTTTTTTTTTTTAACCGTGCCTGTATGTTAATTCAAATGTACTTCAAATGCCAGATGTCAAACAGTTTCTCCTGTATGGCCATGTATCCACACTTATAACTATTAAATAAACTCCAGGGGAGGACGCGGGACATATGCCTGTTAACCTCTGTTAAACTTCAGGCGTCCCCGTCCTCCGTCACCTGTCACCTGTCAAAAATCTCAATTTGTGAAACTTTCAAGAACTCCTTTTTAAATAGTCTTAAATCATTTTTGTTCTTGGGAAGTCTGATAAAAAGTAGAAGTTATAGGGTAGATCCAAATCATTGAAATAGTTAAATAACTTAAATTTTGCAAACTTTTTTTCATACACGCATTTCAGTTGGTGTATTTCATTCTTTTATTAGACATCCTTTAAATGCAATCTGTGGGTATATATCCAATTTCGTAAATATTTATTTCATTTTTACTACATTGTACTACTGACTAAAATTATTACACTATATATTTTTAAAAATTAATTAAGAAAATTAAAGGAATCTTTACTTTGTTTCCAAATTAATTAAAGAAGTGACCAAATAATTAAAAGGGGAATTTTAAAGTATCTGACTCCTCAAAGTTTGCTAATATATTTAGGCATATTTTATATAAGTCACAGCAATCGTAAATGGATTTCCCCCTTCAGCTTAATTTTAAATTGGTTACTTATTTTTGTTTTCTTTAACCTCCTGCCCATGGAATTATGTAACTTATTTATTTATATTCAAATTCATAATTTTAGATAATGATCTAAGAATGTTTTCGCATCAAAATGGTTCTCAACTAATTTTAACTCCAAAACTTTTGTACCTCAGGTAGTCATGACTGCATCTAAATTCATATGAAATATTTATTAATTTCAAATAGTTTGCTTTAAATTAACTACATTAGCGACCCTCACAATTCACAGATTTTACTCTCTAATAATAATTTAAGAGTATTAATGACTCCTGAAACAGATTTTCTTAAAGTTAGACACATTTCTAAAACCCTGACAATAATATTAGGCAGTTTGTAATTTACAGTAAAAGTACATTTGTACTAAAATATTTCAGAACAGCTTAATGATAAATTTTATTGTTTTAATATAAATCATTATCGCAGATAGTTATGATGAACTAATGAAATAAATAAATATTAGTTGTAAAATGACGTAAAATCCGCTATTCATTCCTTTAATATAATTCCTTCAAGAGTAAAGAACAAACAATAAACCAAAGCTCTAAATTCTTCTAAACAAAACTTTTATGTATAATTATAAAATTGGAAGATTATGAATATCTAAAGATTTCTGTCTGAAAGGATGAACTTGTAGAGTTCACGTAGTCCTTTTGTATTTTCTTATCGAGTTGAAACTTTCAAGATTAAGTCAAGAAACTCCAGATTTAGTCTGCTGTAGTAATTATATTTTGGGCATATTATAGATGAAAAGCTATTCTTGCACAGGAACACATTGTTAAAAAGATATTATAAACTTTTGGCTAGAAATATGGAAACGTTTGAGAGAAATCCAGTTTTAGTTTTTCTTAAAATTTAAAAGGAATTAAAAATGATCTGTGTTTGAGAGCTGTTCGCTGATTGAGTTATTTAAGTTGAGTATTCCTGACCTAAATCATTATTAAAGAAAAATTCTCATTAAGTCAAATTTTCAGGTTTGAAGAATACCAAGTAAAGATACTAGAATAATGCATTCTAACTTCGTTTCTTGCTTCTTCATTTTCAACTATTTTCCTTTTGAATAACGTTGAGTTTCTGTATCAAATCTTCATAATCTACAGTTTTGGCAACCATGGATTAAAAATTTGAGCTTGACACACAACTTTACAGCAGTTACACGAAATTTTGAATTTCTAAATCTTCATTCGCGGTTATAAAATTCGCCAGAAGTTTTCAATTAATGAATTATTCTTTGCATTATAAATTACATACTCCAATGTCCAATAATTTAAATAAAATCTCCTTATTTTTTCATATATTAAAACTTAGAATGAAATGAAATTTTATATACTTATTAATACAAGCACTACAGAAAATAAAAATTTAAAATCATGTCATGTAAGACTTATACATGTTTAAAAATGAAAAATGTTTAAAAGACATTATCCTTCTTTCCTTTTCACTATCACACAGAAAAAAAGGAAGAAATTGGCAGTTTTATGGGGTATATACTACTGATTTAAGTACAAAAAACGCTTGGCGATTTTTTCTGTATTTTACGACATGGCCTAACTGCGGGACAAACGTTCTGCCCCCAAAATAAAGCCATTTTTAGCTCCAGATTGGTTTTCAGTAGATGGTAACCTCAAGCAATTTGCTTCTTAGTGCATTCTGTTGCACGCTTAATGGACTTTGCTTCCGGAGAGTTTGATGAGAACAGCATCCGCTGGATGTCTTCAGTTTGTGAAGAATACAACTAGTTGATATCGCTGACGAAGCGAATAAAAAAAAATCTTGCATTGGAACTCATTGTCATATAAAGCCCTAGATAATATAAAGCCTAGCTTAAAGTCTATTTATCTTTTACAACAAACATGATGATCTTTGCACTATTTAGCATTGTTTGATAATATTTATGCTAATTAGATCTCCCTACCGATCTCTTTGTGAGATGCGGAACTTCGATTGTACGGAATTATCCAATTACCTCTTTCTATCTCTCGTAATAGAAATTTATCTGACAGCTGGCAAGTCTGTGGTTGAGTCTCTGTGAGAGCACTGTAAAATGTTTCCTTTTCATTTTTCGAAATATGCAATGGTTACCGATCCCTGAATTGAAATATGATGTGCAACGCTCTGGATTTGGTCACCAAATGGTTAAGACGTTCGGCTGAAAACAAAGAGCTCCGTGGTTTGACCCCGGCAAGGGCACAACTGAGTTTTCATGCTTTCGCCGCTTCGAAAATCCTAGTAATACATACAGGGTTAGTGGACATTCCTCGTTATCGTTGTACAGTTGAGCGATAAAACTGACTCTGGAAAAGGAACTGAATTCCGTAGCGGAGACCATTTCAGATTCAGAAATCTTATTTTGACGTTGCGACTTCATTATCTACGCAAGTTTATATATCTTCGTGAGTAGAGAATGCAGACTGATTCTCTAAGCGTTTTTTTGCAAACACTGTGTGCGGAAAAGTTACTCCTGTGGCATTTATTAGCAAAGGTAGGCGTTGTATTACAGATTTATTCTAAGTTGCAGTGTAGCTAATGCCGAATAGATACCTGTTTTAGTGAAAATTTAGAGTTCTTGGATGATCTTCTATTCGTTTTCGTCTAGTTTTTTTCAGTGTTTGGAATCTTTTCTGCAGTCTCAATATTAATATTGAGGCTCATCCAGTGATCTGCTACCTTTTACCTGTAACAGTTCGTGATGGCATTATTACGATAATTCTCTTCTTGAAAAATGTTCAACGTTGTGTCGGTTTTAATTTCTGCTCAAGAATATCAGCACTAAGAAACTGAAGTAAATTATGTTGTCTGAGGTTAGTTGCATTCATGGCATTATGATATGCGAGTCTTAAGTGTAGATGTACCGTCGAATGATAAGCTTTTATAGGCACAGAGATTAATTGAAGTTAATGGAAAATCTCTCTGAAAATTTCTGACATTACATTTATCCACTATATTGTAAGTTTAATGAATTATGCTTAACATTTGAACTTTGTATATTTATTATATTTTATTAAGAAAAGTGCTAATTCGAAGATTGATATCAACTTTTTATTTCAACTTAGAGTACTAATGCCTACTTTAAGGGCTTTCACGTACCATGCAATATATTTTTATATTTACTCAAAAACTACAAATTTAATTAGTTAGTGTGTTATTTATATGCTTGAAATGAAGATGCCAATATGATCCCCAAATATGTGAATTCTCAAAGACATCTGACATTAGCTGGCGTACATTGCTAAGGATTACTTGTATTAAAAAACTTTCCCGTTATACGAAACCCTAGCAGCCAATCCACTCAACGAATCGAAATTAAATTTCAGATACTGTAA
This sequence comes from Stegodyphus dumicola, assembly GCF_044657685.1. NCBI lineage: Eukaryota > Metazoa > Arthropoda > Arachnida > Araneae > Eresidae > Stegodyphus > Stegodyphus dumicola. Next base: position 240,080,376 of record NC_140768.1, on the reverse strand, counting down.
CTGAAAGGTATGCACTTGATATTGTTATGATTTAAATCATTGAAACTCCCTTAGTTACGGTTACACTAAAAAAAAATTCAAAATTAACCAATGGCAACACTCTTTACTTCCCTGTGCAAATTAATAAGGGTTCCTTTATTTTTTAAATTAACAATGTTAAAAATGTGGACAAGTTCAGAAATGAATTTTGAGAGTTAATAAAAGGTTTAAGATGCATGTTGATTTACAAAATACTAAATATTTCAGTTATTAACGAGATTAAGATGCAGGAAAGTTGACGCGTAGCATTTACGTGCAGCAAACTTAATGTATGCTGTGTTTCCGAAAGAAATTACCCGCCCTTTATATTCGCAACCGTTAGTAGTAGACATATATTTCCAGTTTAAAAAGCGTTTTAAACAGTACAAAGATTCATTATTTTCGTAATTTCAATTAAAAAAAAATCAATTTTGTGTAAAGTACGAAATATAACTTTTACACGTTTCCCCGATCCCTGTAAATATAATTAAGGAAATTGTGTATTCGTTAATAAATAAATAAATAAATAAATAAATAAATAAAAATGCGTAGCTCTTGTATGATAAAATTGACCTAGCTATTTAATTTTAAAATTTGCGATATTTCATGTCTTTTTGAAGTTTCTTAGAGGGGTTGGTTAATAAATACGTATATTAAAATAATTCAAAGTTGATTTCCCCCCTTAAATGCCATTCTATGCTACTCTTTCGTGATTTATTAGTGTCTTTATTTCCCGAAAGAATTGTCACAAAAGCGATTTATAAATTTCGAAAGTCTAAAAATATGTTATTAGTATTCTCATGGAGTTTTATTAATTTAAATCATAATCTGGTAATCATAAAATATTCATTAAAGTATTCATTAAAGTACAAATATTTCCCGTTAACTAATGCAAACAATATTACGAATACGTTGCAGTCAATGCTGTAGCCTGTCAGTGTATTCTAAAACATAAATTCTATGAGGTTCTGGAAATAAAATTTCCTTTTTTGGGAAAAAATATGTTAATTTACTTTTTTTTATTTATTTTCGATATTTTTCACAATAATCTGTATATAAATGTTGGTCACCTAAATCTCTTAATATCAGATACAATTTTCTAAGCAATATTTTAATTTTTAGTTATGCGTAAATGCAAACGTTTAGCTTTCATTTTATGTACAGTCCCTGAATATGATTCCTTGTTATTATTATATCAAATATCTCGGTCAATTGTTCTCATACGTAAGCCTTTAGAGTCTAACCTTTTGAGTTTTATATCTTTTAAAGAAAGATATAAACTGATATAAAACTTTTCTGATCCCTAAATTTATATTTAGGAATGCCATAACATTCCTAAATATAAATTTAAGGATCAGGAAGTAAAAAAAAAATAATAAAATAAAATAAGATTTCCTTTATAAATTTATAAAATTGATTTCTTTAAATTAAAAAAAGGCCCAAACAGTATAATTTGCGTCTTTTAAAACCTTTTTTTACGGCAGTAAGTATATATCTGTGAGCAGCAATGAGTGCGAAAATATAGGTCGGATAAGGACTTTAGCGTATACTGGATAATGAGGGTGCTCTCTTAAGGGCTTTTATAAAGACTATTTCGAATCTATCATATGTAAGTCTGCAAGAGTCAGTAATTGAAGAGATGGTGGGTTTCTTTTTTAACTGTGCCATATGCCTGAATAACAGCACATTCTTAGACTACTGAAGATCATAGAAATAAATAAAATTTGGGGAGAAATAAAATAATTAAATATTTAAGGAGTATTTATTTGCCTACAGCTTTACTGATACTTAATTTAATTTTCTATTTTAGCTCTGAATAAAATTTGAAAATTAGATTTTCTGGCCAGATATTTCTTTCGTTAATCCTCAGGAACCTTTTGCGTTTTTCTTCTTCGCAAATTCTGAAAAGCATTAGCATAAAAATTTAAAACAAAAATGGTATGTAAACTAGCAGTGGAAAAATTAAACGTGAAATGTTTATTACGTTCCCAGTGATACGACACCATAATCAGATAACCTATGACTAGCTAACTTTAATCATGCTAAGTTAAATAAATTAAAGTGCTGACTGATTATATATCTAAAAAAAGCTCTTATTCCTTTCCTGAAGTAGTTGCAAAATTTTTTTTTCTGTAGAATTGAAAGAGTTTGAACATTTTGCCATCTCAAGCAGAAATGAAATTACAAGACTGTGAAGTTTCTCAGAGAAAGTTTTTTAAGGAACATTTGTAACAGAGGGAGTTAAAAGCGAAGGAAAAACGGATCGCATTTCAAGGAAGTTTGGCATTAAAACAAGTTCAGATCTGAAGCGTCAGCTGCAATTAGAAATAATTAGCAATAATAATTTCGATTTCAAAACGAAGTTTTATGAAAAGTATGCTAAACATTTATTGTCTAAAGAAGGAAATGAGCTTTATTAAGCAATTCATTCTCTCACTTTCTTTTTATAGATGCTTTTAGATGCACTGATGACAGTTTGGCAAATGTCCACAGTATCAAAAATTTCTGAAAGATTTCAGATTTTAACGGCCCCTCGAAAGGGTTTTTAAGGTTTTTTTCACAGTCTCTCAGTCTACTTTTGCACTTACATTTGCTAAAACACATTTTTCTTTTATCTTTTTAGCTTTATTATTCAGCATGGGTTCTTCACACTTACGTTTACATACATACAGTTCAACAACAAAATCACCAAAATTTTAAAAACTGTATAGAGCAGCATATTATTACCGATGTATTGTTAAATGTTTGAATGCATTTATATATTTTTTTAGTCTTCTCAGTTCATCATATCAATATTCAGTTTTTTTAATAAGACAGCTAACACTTTTTTTGTTCTTTTGATTATTAAAATTTCATGTGTTACATTTATTTGTTAAGTACCATGTTCTCCACACTTATGCCAAATAAAATTCAGTTCAACAGCAAACTCACAAAATAATTAAAAAGTAATCTGTCTTTAGGATTCCCGATAGGCAGACTAGAGTGCTGTATAGAAAAATATTTTATTCCGTGCAGGGTTTCACTGTTAGCTTTGAAATCGTTGAGTTTTCTAATCAGATATTCATTAAAGTCTTACAAAATCTGAAACAAACAACAAAACAAATTCGAAATTCAAAATTCGGACTTCCACTTGCACATTTTTGGATGAAGGATTGTGTTATTAAAACTTTGGTGGCTCTAGTTACCGACGATTTTTCAGAAGTAAGGAACATACAGATATATATGCTGTCTCTTCATTATTTAAGCTTTTTAAAATAAATACATGGCGATAATATTTGGTGGCAAAATTTGAAAAATACGCCGTTTATGGTAAATCTATGCAAAATCCTATTTCTTGACTAATAGTATCTTTTGCACTAAAACAAATAAGATTTTTTTAATACATGAATCTTATTAGTAATAAAAACGAAACCATAATAATCTGGTTTAGTAATTAATAGTCTGTGCTGTTTAATATTTACATCTAAAAAAGATGAATAAAAATTATTTCAAGCTTTATATAAAATTTAGCTAAGGTGAATAGAATTTTATTTTTTACTAATATTTAATTTCGTAATTAAAATAATAAAATAAGATTGAAAATCGTTCGTGTTTAGTGCGATATATAGAAAAGTAATATTTGGCGAGATGAAATTTGTTTTTATTACATTTTTTCCCCATAAGTATGCTCTTCTAGTATTTTAGACCTCGGGTAATGATATGATGTCAAAAGCGCCATTTATTAGTAGGCAATTAATTTACAATCTGATTACAATAACAGAAGATATGTCATATATTATACATCTAGAAATAAAAATTAAATAGTTATGTGATGCCTGGTTATTTAAATATGCAGGAAATCTTAAGTCGTTGTTTTGAAAATTGTCCTTTTTGATAATGTGTCTGTTTCTTTTTCTCTGTAAAAGGCTGTTCCAGACAAGAATAAGGTTTAATAAATATATACCAAAACACCGCATAAAACTGGAAAATTTTTTGAAACAGTATGAAATTTTGTAATATTGAAGAAAAAGCGGTGAATTTATTTTCGATATAGAAAATGTGTTGTTGGCGGCATAGCAAACATATTAAAAAGAGGAGATCAAAATCCAAATGCATGAAATGAAATATTCAGAATTCTTTGCTGCGAAAGAAATATTCAGAATCTTCTCCCACCAAATGTATCAAATGTATATGTAATAGGCTTGAAATGTTATAGCTAGTATACGATACTTAGATATTCATTGATTTATCTCGCATTCCGCTATTAAAAATAGTTTTCCAGAAATTCTAAGATGAATACATGAGGGTCTTGAAAAAGAGAGAGTTCCTGAAATAAATCTTCAATGGAGGTAATGAAAAGGAAGAGAAAACGCACCATATACTTTAAACAGCTCATCAACATTAGATGAGTGAGAGAAAATAAGTCTGGACGTGGAGATGCAGATAGAAGATACCATCAAGATCAGAGCTCAAATATTCTGACTATCTGGAAAGCATTTTTGAGAAGGCGCAAGTTTCCTGTCTATCTCGGTGCTGATGCATCGAGACAGAGAAGAAGCTTTCACGAAGTAAGTGTATAAACATGAAGAGGCAGACAAAGTCAGAAGAAGAGTGTAAATTGCCTTTTTATTCGATCACAAAGAATTTTATATCGACACCTCTTGGAACAAAGATGGATGACATTAAGTCAACACTTCTGCTTAACGTAAACAAGTAATGTTGATCTTAAAATAAAATGTAATTAGACTAGCCTAGCGGTTCAGAGGATAAAGTAAATGCATAGGAAGGCTCTTGCTCGTAGAAATCGGCGGGACAAGCATATAATTGCTAGAGGCACTCAGCGCCACAGAATCAAATCGCTATTAAATCACGGTAACAATGTGTCCTGAAGGAGACAGAACATGTTCTAAAATCAGCTTTTGAAACTTTCCCTTAAATAGCACTTCTTTCTCTCTTAATCTGAAAAAACGCACGTTATCTAATTTACATTCTGGCGTAGAAAGAGTGTGTGAAAGGAGAGTTAAAGGAAAGTAGCTTTAACTAAAAATTAACTGTTAGTCAAAAATATTATATAAATCTTCACAAGTGTAAAAATAATTAAATTTTCTTACTGTCACCCTCCATCTTTGTTCCCATTAATTCGAGTGCTTTTGCAAGTAAGCTTTCGCATCTCAGCACAACTCTGCTACCTTAATATATTCATATAATCTGTCTTTCAGTTGCTCAAGAATATGAAGGAGATCCGGCTGAGAGTCATTGGTTTCAGCTGGCTCCTTAGTAACATCTGGCTTGTGAAATTTGGGCTTCAAATAAAGATATTTCACTAATGAAGTGAACGTTATTATTTTGATAGTCCTGGCCTTTTTGCAAAATCAAGATAGGAATTCGTAAGGCTGGTTGATCACCGGAACATCTAATATAAGGACGAAAAGACTATCGGATGAAAGGGACATATGTATGTGAAATGTTCTTTATAACCCTTCGAAGAGGAGGGTGTGTCGAAACATCACGTGTAACTAAAACCGAAGCGCTAATATTGGAAACATTAATTAACTTCAATTTTTTTTACCTTCAAAAAGGAAATACGAATCTTTGTGTGCAGAGAAATTTCAGTTTGAAGATTTTTTTCCCTTCCTTTGGATTTCCAAAAAGTGTAGTAGGTGTTTTTCAAAGTATTCGTCTTTCGCCTTTCTTGTAAATGATTCAACGTCCATGATAGGAATGTTGCGGTCACTAATTTCTTTAAAATTTCTTTCTAAAAATACCAACAGTGAATCTTCGCAACACTGCCATTTTGAGGTTGTTTTTCTTAAGCCAAAATATACGCTCTTATTTGTGAAAATATCGGCCACATGAAAGAATCAAGATAACTAATTACACGACATGTAGAAACATATAAAAATGACCAAATTGCAGAATAAAACAAGAATATCAAATGCAAAATCAGTATCTGGTGAAGCCTCTATGCGCTGCTATAAGAACTTAACTCGCCCTCCTATTGAAACAAAAATTATTTGAGTGGATACCTAAGGAATATCATTTCATACTGCTTTTATCTAAGCTTGGAGTGAATACCTTGATACCATTTCAAAGCTAAATTAAATAATGTGTATCATAAGTGAATTCTTTAATGAAAAAAGGCTATAATCTAGATGTAATTTTTGGCATGATCCTCAAAGGGTAACTTCCCTTCATCCCCCCCCCCGAATAAATATGTTTCTTCTCAGCTAAATGGCAACAGAGCAGAAAATGTAAAATATGTAGTACCATTCTAACAGTAATTTCTCTAAAAGATTAATTTTATTTTCTGAACAGGAAAACGGAAGAGTGAAAACTAAAATCTGGAAAACTTGCAATTATTTTGAAATGCAATATCTAGCAGTAATAGTATCTTTCGATTTTGTCAATAATCATTTTAAGTTGAAAGTAATTGGGTAGTTTAGCCCACATAAAAATAAGATTTGGTATTGATATAAAAATAACTGACTAAAGAACATTTTTTAAGCGCCCAAAGAATTTCCGAAAAAGAAAAAAATGGTTTAAAGTTTCCTAATGAATGCACAGACATCTCAAATAAGAAAAGCACAGATGTTGATCTCAGGTAAGTCAAACAAGCTTTAAGCAAGAACTTCAAGTTAAGCTCTTTCCTATTTTCTAAAGAAAATCGGGAACAAACCAAGCATGAATTCTTTTTATTTGTTCTCCAGATCTCCTTTTAGGAAACTATATCAAAAGTTTCCCATGTTTATCTCTTATCCCTCACTTTTGAGTTCTCCAGCAATTTTTAAAGCAGAGACTAGGCAGGAGAAATTTAAGAAGCGATTAAAGTATTAAAGGAGCAATTGATGTTGCAAGAACCTTTAAGGCTTTCACTGTGCTTTATAAGAATTATGAGATTTATTTCTGTTTACATTTCTTTCATAATTTTTTCCGATAAATAATGCTTATGATAATTCAACATACTAGTTATATATCGATTATGGCATTGGGGAAACTATTATAATCATTCTTTAAAATTCCGAAGTTTTGAAATATATCTGACTGTAATGTACAAGGCGACCTATAAGTCGGTCAATGTTTGTAAAATGCATAGAAAAATAAGATTTTCCGGTGTAAGAAACATGAAATATCAGCCATGCATTCCTCATCAGCCAACCGCCAAATAGATAATTATTACCTACAACACTAGAATACACATGGAAGAGTAAATATATGCTTCAGTCAATTTTGATGAACAGTTTTAAGGTGTATTTTAATTAATATGCCATTTTTATGTTGAATCTGCCCTGTTCTCTAATTTGCTAATGATCTAGGAAGATTAAATAAGTTTGTAACAAGGTTGGAATAAGGCTTAATCTCACAAATTACAGAATAATAATATAGAATAGCTTAAAATCATAGGAGGAGAATAATTATAAAGTGCATTTTTAGTTAACTTCTCTTTCATCAGGTTACGCATGATCTGCAGCGGGAGCAAAAATTTTTTAAAGATATTGACTAATTGTAGGTAGTTTTAGGAAGGTATAGATCAGGTATAGAAAGTCTCAGAAAATGCCAATTTGAAATAAAACTTCGCTAAAAGCTTTCTTCTGACCAATATGTTTAATTTGTCTGCAACTGCAACCATAGTCGCAGGTCTCTCCACTTCGTGGAAAATCTTTCGAAGTCCAATTTCTCAAAATGGTACTCAAACTGGAAATAGTCCTTTGTCTCTCGAGATGACACTTAGTTGACAGAAAGATTTCAGCGCTCCAAACGTTACCTCCGTTTTAAAGTTGGGATAAGAGTCCCTAAGTTTGACTAAAAGTTAAACATTTTCCTGTCTGCTCTCTGGTTCATGTCATATATATTGGCTTAGACTAAATTGTTATGTAAATTAAAAAACAAGCGAAAAATAGTTTCAAAACTAGATAGGTTATGGGCGATTAACGGAACAAACCCCCAAATGTTGCCTCAAAGAAAGCTCCACTCTGTAGGTATGTGGGAGATATTAAATGCAATCTTTGTGTGCAAGTTAATTTATAGTTGTTCCAATAACTCGCCACCAGTCTGCCCCAGGAAGAAAGGGGGGTGAACAACTCTACTTCAAGTCCTTATAAGCAGGCTGGTAAGGGCAAGTTCACCAGAACAGACAAAAAAATGAAAGGAGTTAAATAAGGTTTCATCAAAACGTACTCAGGATAACATATGTGCTATTGAATTTTAATAGTAATTAAAACTATGTATTAATAAGTAAAACAAGCTTGTAATTTCGTGCATTTTGGTGCTAATTGCTTTATCAAATATCAGAAATTCATGAAAATACAAAGGTTAAATGTCTGTTGAATGTGAGATAGCACTTACTTGGCTTATATGTAAGTGCATATACGCCAAGGTATGGCTAGGAAATAATAATATACAACTGCAAGGCAATCGTACTATACTTGCTACGCCCCATACTATTTTTACTCATGTTGCTGTTCCAGTGCAACAAACAGCTATGGAGATATTTGTTTTATATAGTCACGTGAGTTTAACATTCTGTCGTAAGGTAGCTGATATACACTCTGCGAAGAAATAGAGAGAATCTTCATATTTGATCTACGATCTCCAGATCTATTGGACAGATTTTAATAAGATTTGGTATGAACATAGGTTGATATAATACAAACAAAATAAACATTCAACAGTTATAATAGACACACATGTTCGTGTCTAACACTCACGGGAGTCTGAAGGTCTGAAACAGAGGTAGCAGATGACACAAAAGAAATGAGTTAATACGGGTATAAGGTCTCCTCTTACAGCCATACATGTCTCGCAGCGTTATGTCATACTGGAAATAAGGCAATGTATCAGTGCCTGTGGCAACTAGTCCCACTCATTCAGCCACGCTGTTTTCAGTTCCTGGATGGTTCTTGGTGGGGAGTTGCGAGCTGCAATTGCCCTCCCCAGAGCGCCCCAGATATGCTCTATAAGCTTGAGGTCTGGAGACCTGGCTGGCTAATATCCTCACTCTCGAGAAATTCGTCGACTAAAAGAGCTCTATGTGACCTCACGTTATCGTCCTGTAAGATGAATTTGGGAGCCCACTGCACCCCGTAAAAGACAAACATACGGCTCCAAGGCCTCATCCCTATACCTCACAGAGCCTCTGTCAAACACATGGAGAGGTGTACGGCCATCCAACATGATGCCTGTCCAGACATTACACCGCCACCGTCATAATTGTTGATTTCGCGGACATTGGAGGGTAGGTAGTGGGTCTCTGTCTCTCTCCATATGAAAGTACGGCGAGAATCGGTGTTTAGGCTAAAACAGGACTCGTCGGTGAACAGAACGGTCACACATTGCTCCGCACTCCAATCATTATGCTGCCTGCACCATGCTAATTGGACTCTCTTGTCCGTACACGTGAGCGGGACGTAAAGAGCCAGTTTTCTGGCAAACAACCCTCTCTCATTGTCTTTTGGAAACAGTCACCATTGTTACACGGGTTCCTGTGGCTGCATGCAGGTTCCAAGAGAGCTGAAAAGCTGTAGCCCCTCTGTTACGCCTCGCTAAAATGGACAAATAGCAATTTTTTCTGGCCGTCGTGGCTGTTGGATGACCTTCCCCAGACTTTCTCTCGATAGATCCAATACCCAGGAACTATTTCCATAGGTTACACACGACGCTGGGAGTTAAATTTAACTCTTTGCATATTTGGACTTGCGATTGGCCTGCCTCTAGCCTCCCCACCTCATTCGATCATCTAAACGTTGGTGGTTACTCATTTTTACTGTTTCGATGTGAATTTAACCGATTGCTGCAAGATGATGCCAAGAAATTCGCCGAGGTGTGCTAGCGAACGCAATTCATCTTACCCTCCACGCGCTTATAAAGCCTGTTTTTATGCTGGCTCCGCCTACATACACGTGTACGCTTATGTATTTGCCGTACAAGATTTGCATTTTTATCTAGAAGCAGTAGTTTTTTTTTCAGTTCAGTTCTTTTCAAGTAATTCGATAAAATATGCAAATTCTCCTAATTTATTTCACCAATAACAGTTCGATAATAATATCAAGACATAATGTAAAGCGCAGTGCAGAAGACCATAGAAAAGTATATGCATGGTACCTTGCAGAGTAAGGGCACATGGCCACTAGCGAACTGAATGGCCTCTGCATGGAAAGAGGAAAGGTCAGCAGCATGAATTCCTTGCTTATTAGTGGATATATGTGGTAAGAAAATTCCTAAGAAAAGCTCTGCATTTGAACATGGAAAAGGAAAGGGTGGGGAAAGGAATCAGCAGAGGTAGATCAATAATGACGCATAGTCCAGCCGCAGTACACCATGTGCTCCCTTGATACAGGCAAATAGATACGTTACATTTGATGAGGTATTACAGAAAACGGGTATTGGCAGAGGAATTTTAAGCATAATAACTGACGATTAGGCAACAAGCTGTCTAAGAGGTACTCTACATTACCTCTAAAAGAATGATTTTCTGCAACCATTCTAAAACTTGGGAAAGGGGAACGCTGCATTCAGTTTGGTGTAAATTAGGTCTAATATTTATGTATGTATTCCAACAATTAAAATCTGCTCTGTGACTTTATTATTCAAAATTATTGCTAAACGACTTAAGTATATGCATAATGGTTTTCAGTTGTTCCTTGGTGTAATTTTTAGCGACTATAAATTTGAAGAGTTTCACATAATTTGCATTATGATTTATATAGTTTACATATATAGTTTATTTATAGATTTTTCTCAGACTGTATTTTCTCTTTTACGTTTTAATATTATGTAGCAAATACTTGGAGATGTTATGATGGAAAGGTTCACCACTAAAATAAAGTTCAAAATTGTTCAACTTTACTTTGAAAAATTAACAGTCTTGTTGTTTTGTCGCAATGAGCTTTCATTAACTTATTAACGTTCGTTAGGTTCACGATGTTTGAACAGTTTACTTGATGGTTCAGCATTTTCTTTGATAAACAGCGGTTCTCTTGGGGAACATTTCTGCAATCTCGAAAGTTCCCAATTTTCGAATTTCAACTGGCCATTGCGGTATTGATATTTAACAATCATATATTTTTCCCTCCATGGCTGTTGAAATATAAAGTACACGCAACTAGTAGAATAAAAATTAGGAAGATAATAGTAGTTAGTAACATTATCCTGTTTGCTCTTTGGAATTAGGACTAGAACAGTATTTAGTAATAAAATAGTAAATAGTAATATTAGTAAATAGAGTATTCGACATGGAATTAAGACGTGTACCCGAAAATCCAAGAAGATTCCAGAGGACAGAGTATGTTCAGCCGTAGTTAACAATCAAAGATATTATTTTAAATTGTAATGTAAAGGTTTTAATACATACTGTTGCGTTCTACGAGTTTGTGGATTTGGAGTAATTGAAGATAAAACTTGAAGAATCAAAACACAATTTATTCGCCAGTATTACACAAGGAAGTTCTGAAGACCCGTTTACAGTCTTCGAAAAAGTACGATAAACACGCTGAATCTATCAGCAACACAGCCTTCAGGCTACAACGATGAAGACAAGCACTAAAGTACAGCTTCCGACTCGGTTTGATCTGTCTCAAGCTCAAAACACTACTATTGAACTCAACCTACTCTTCATTCTCCGTGTAAAGGTAGAGCATATATAGATGAAATCTACCTTTAAGAACATTCCGAGGAAAACCGCTAAGAATGCTTTCTAGAATGTTCTGGCTCCGACTATAGAATATCGGCAGTTTCGATGCCGAATAGGCAATTTCGCTCTAAATGTGGCAACTCTACGTTTTCCTGCCCCTTTCTGGCAATCCTAAACCCGCTTTGCGGGAAAGATATTTTACCGCAGCTGGGCATTTCGTAACAATTTTATGTTGAGGACCGCAAAAGATTAATAATTTTTAAAGAAAATCGTGTTATTCATTGTTTAAATTATAATATGAAATCTAACCACCCTATATTCTCTTTTATATTATTCAAGTCTGAATGAAATTTGTGAAAATATATGAAATACCTTTGCTGTACCAATGTCAGCAAATGAAGTTACATTTCTTTAAATTTATAAAACACGTTTAAATATATAATGAAGTTTTCGATAAATTGACTAAAGTATAATAATCTTTAAAGTATAATCATATCAAACTGAATTGCTTTTGTTTTACTCAAGAAAGCAATCGTATTTGCGAATATGAATACAGTGAAATGACTTTACTTGCTATGAAGCATAACCCATAATAACTACCTAATTTAACCGAAACTCGTTTCAAAGAGGAATTACGTTGGAATGTATTTTTATGCCATTAAGTAGTACTTCACTAATGATTTAATGCAACTCTATTATGTAATACATTCATTTAAAAATAAAGTTACCGAATATTATTACAAAAATGCTGCTAATTTCATGGTTTTGAACATGTGGTACATATTTGTTAGTCTGAAATCTATATGCCATATCCCCAGAATTCAATGCGTTTGCATTACCAACTAACTAATCCCTCTTGAGCATGGAATAGATTGCTTGTCTGCAAACAGTTAATCACAATATCATGCTGAACGCATTCAAATGCTATGTTATCTGTTCCAGTTGTCAGTCTTCTCAGATAACTTTAAACTTGTGGTTACCGAATAGTAAGCTTATATTTATTCAAATATCTTCAATATGACTTGCTGTAATGTGTTCAAGAGGTCAAACAAATACCAAAACTATACAATGAAATGGCATTAGTATATACTTAAAAGGAGATTAGAGTTACGGGCATTACTAGATAAGGCTAAATTAATGTTATAAAATTCTGAGCTTTAGTTTGGTAAAACGTAATAATTAATTAGTACAGTTGATCAGTAATTCAATTGCAGTTTGCATTTCAGCCATGTCTTAAATTCTCAATTCAATAAAGTATATGTATATCTTGCAAATAACTGCATATCTTGTTCAATTTTCCAGTTCACACGTATAAAGTTTATTGGTTTCACTATATCAAACACGTTTAGAAGCTCTCTGGGTATACTTGTAATGTAGTAGAAAAGCAAATTTAAACCTATTAAACTGAAAATAAAAGTTAGATTTAATTTTGATTAAATATCATCTACTGCACTAATTTCGGTAAAACAGCCCTTTTTTGTCAGCCAATATTTAAAAATAAAATTTGAAGTTTCAATAAACAAGATAAATAACCGCAGGTCACGAAAGATTTGAGACGTTTGAATTTAATTTATTAACTCAGAGGTTATATATCACTTCTTATTATTGGGTCAGTGCATGAGATGATAGCATTTTATTGAGGGTTCCTAGTCCATAATTCCATTGTTGTTATACTTAGTTTTGTATTCATGAAAACACATGTTATTCTGATAATGAGAACATCTTATTTATTCTGATTGGTTTCAAACAGAGGAAGCGAAGGCCGCATGTGCCAATTTTATGCGGTCCGTGAAGACACTGGCTTATGAATTTGTTGCAAATACGGTGTAGCAATGATTTCGAGATTTTAGTTATTTGAAGTCTGAGTTTATATTACTTCGATTTCTATTAAAAACGAAATGAATAAAGCACCAGAGAGTCACAAATAAACACAAATAAAGCTAAATAATAAGAGAATAAAGCACTACAAATAAAGCTAATGTGGACACAGATTTCATTAAATTTGATTCTTATTTGAAAAAAAAAAAAAAAAAAAAAAAAAGCTCAGTTACGAATTTTTTGCATTAAGAACCATCGTTTTGTTTAGATACATTTATATGTGTACAAAATTTCACAGTTGAATATTACTAAGAAAAGAATTCGACTGACCGTGACCCAAGCTGATGAAAATAAAGTTTTGTAATTTCTCGCCAAGGCTACGCACTTTATCGGAAATGCTCTCAAGTGTCCATTTATAGCAAGAAAGAGAGTTATAAGTGATTTTCTCCCTCTCTTCCGCATACGTTCATTGTGTAACTGAAAGCACATTCGATACATATTAGAGAGGTCTGGAGTTCAAATCCTCATAGGGCACTAAGGATTTCTTCAGTTTCCTGACATCCCAAAAATTCTAAAGGACTGTAAAAAGTGGCACCTCATCTAAAAGGTGGTAAAAGGAAATTGGTCATCACCAGGATTCGGCGATTAGGTTCCCTAATCCCCAGTTTCCCTTTAAAAGAAGGGAGTATATAAGGTATTTTCTCCCTCCTTTCTGCATTCCTTCATGGTGTAATTGGAAGCACACTCGACGCGTATTTGGTATATCAGGAGTTCGAATCCCGGAGATGGCATTGAGTATATGTTCAGTTTCTTGACTTCGAAAAAATTCCGAATGACTCTACAAATATTATAATTATTTGCATACAAACATCTAAACAATCTTGAAATTTTCTTCTTTTCTAAATCGCCATTAGGATTACATATTAAGATTTTAGGGTATAAGGTATTTCTGACTCCTTTCCTCATGCTTTCATGGTGTAACTGGAAACATACTCGACGCGTATTCAAGAGGTCGAGGGTTCGAGTTCCGGCGAGGGCACAGGACACTTTTCAAGTCTCCTATTCCAAAAAAGCTTAATGACTCTACAAGGTTTTGTAATCGTTTGATCTCAGTTACTAGTTTCACTCTTTTTTTTATCTCTTTGATCACATTGTGTAATATTTCTAAATCTACTTTTTGACAAGCGGAGTGAGACTGTATCCCTGCTTTATCTTCTCAGAAATTTCACTCCTGTCTTTAGCTGTGCGTAATTATTATATGGTTAACCATATTTTCTACGTACGCACCCTAAAATTATCTTCTAAATTAGCGTGACATGCTTCTGCCGTTCGTTATATTTCCTTGGGAGCAAACGAGCTCTTTGTTAGAAAATATTGCTTTCTTTTAATTTACTCGAAAATGTTGCTTGCTGTTGGGAAACAATTCCTCTAAGATAGTTTACAACACTTTGGGTCTATTCGCCTTGACATTTATAGAGTTGATATTTTAAGACTGTTGCTTCTAAATGTAGAATTTTCACGAACTGAGTTTTAATATTTTTTCACAGTTTTTTTATATTATGTCCTTGACAAATAAGCCGTCTAAGTTTTCAAGAAACCATATACCTCATATATTCAGAAATCTACTTCATTCAAAGAAATTGAATCTAATAATGTCACTTCTTCTGTATCGTACTTCACTGAAATTGGACACACTACTTTGGCAACAAATTCTCATTGTCGGCGCATTTCTGCCTTTCTTGTTCCGTAGCTAGGTGTTCTGCTTTGTGCCTGTACGGTTTATAATATCTTGCAGAGAATGTTATCCTGTGAGGCTAAAGTGAAGCTTGGCTTAGGAGCAAAACTGCATTGGCTGTCTTTCACCTGAAACAGTACCCTGAGATTCACATTACGACAGACGTTAGCTTAGTCTGCTACTAAGCTAACGAGAAACTCAAATCTTCTTTCAAAGAAGCTCTCAAATGTGGCCAACGTAATTTTCTCCTGGAACGCATTTTAACATGATAACCGAAGAAGAGAGGTTTTAACCTAGTCTGTAGCATACTAACCTATACTCTAAATATTGCCTTGCCTTCAATGCTTTCTAAGTAAGCAGTGAAATTCAGATTGTTGAGCACTGATAATCATTCTAGCACTTTCTTAGCTTACACACTAATAATCGCATTATACATGGAATATATTCTTGATGAAGAAGTATTTTTTAGTTTTTAGTCATAATGTAATATTAAAAAATATGTTTAATTTTCAAATCACTGATTGTTGTTTTTCTTTGTGTACAGGATATTTACTGTGTTTATGAGCCGTCAAAAAAGTGAAACAAATTAAACCCGCTTTAAGTAACGAAATTCGTGTTTGTTTATGCGATTCGCATGTGCGTGATTTTTTAACCGATGCTAATCCTTATGATAGATGTTCATTACGCAAGACACTACTGTAATTAGAAATCATTTGTTTCTATATTTATTTTTTCAATAATCAAAATAAAAGCGTTCTGAATTAAAACTTTTTTAAGAATTTCTGGAGTATCGATCCTTATTAAATTTTTAAAATCTTTCTAGTTCCCTCCCCCTCCCGCAGAGCTTTAATAATAAAGAAGAGAAGAGTTTACCTTCCAATTGTTGAGCTTAATCATTTCGCGTGATAGTAAAATTAACGATCGTATCGATGGCCATATTACAAGGATCTCCATTAATATAATACATGATGAATAAAACCATTGCTACCGCCACTCAGTGTAGAAATCCGATGTGCGTTTTAAAATGGGGCTTCTGCATATCTGGCATCTTCCACTCCGCAAGATGGTCACTAATTTTTCCTGGTTGTTGGCTGGGCAGCGGTTTTAACTTCGGTGCCTTATAGTGTTCTTAAGTTAATCCTTATAGTGTTCTTAACCGATCCTAAAGTGTTGAAACTGCGTGGCATTCCTCATCGCAGTTTCAGCACTTTAGGATCGGTTCGTTATCACTCTTATTTCTCTTCAAGTCATTGACGTGCCTAGCAGAATCGTCTAGATGAATTGTCAGTTTTGTCCCCTTGCTCCTGGACATGAGTAGGAGATGGGTAGCGGGCTCTGCAGGTGGCTTGCTGGTCGGCTTCAAATTTCATGGCGTTAACTAAATCGCTTTTAAGACTTTTGGCACCCACCATTCTCAGGGCTTTCTGTATCTCAGTATCCCGGATTTTATTTATAAAGTACTGCAGGGACAGTATTTCCCTTGTTTCTGTTGGGCAGTCCGAAAAAACGAGTGAGCCAGCCTTTCAACATCCGTGGCGAGCTCCTGGAGTGTTTCCTTAGAATTACGTGGCATTTTAATGGAAGTATTCTATAATCTTTTTAGCACTTCTTGCCAAAACGCAGCTCCGACGCGACGGAGAGTACTTGAAAGTCTAGCCTCTGGTTTTCGGGCAGAGTTGTTTATTGTATATGCTCTTAGAGAAGCGTTGAGATGACAGGCCTTAGTTTTGGAATCTCATCCATTTGCGTTTGCCTCTATAAAGAATTTAGTCTAATTTAAAACCATCGAAATTGGTTCTTGCTGTCGCTATGAATTTCTATAAGCTATCAGCGCTTTTGGCAACAGCAAAAACTGGGTAATCGATTTGTTGTTTGGTAACAGAAACTCTCTTTTCAATTTTTCTTTGACAGAAGATAGATTTCTTTCTTCAATTTCTCCAGCTTTGTATTTAAATATGCCTCTTTTGCATTCCGTAACTTCAAATTTGTTTCCTATTATGACAGTAATTTCTCTTTTCATTTCCTCTTGAGCTGCTTCGATCTTTTCTTAAACTGATTTGACGGACACTTCCATCTTTTCTGGACTCTCTTTCATCTCTTCTTGGCCCATGTTCATCCCTACTTTAACGGAGTTGACGGCCGCTTTCTTCGTTTTTCGGAATTGAGCAAAAACAGCTTTATAAAATAAATTTTTACCGAACTAACCGCTTGCATTTCTGAAATTTTCCAGAAAATACTCCTAAAAGTATTCTCAATATCACAGAGCACAATCAGTAGTTACACTTCAGATTGCTAAAAATGTTAAATCCAACGCAATGCAAAACGCATCTAAAGAGCGTGTGTGTGTGTGTGATTATGGCAAAGACTCGAGGGCTATCTGCCTAAGGTGAAGGATGACTTCGTGGAGGACTTTCTAAGGGAAACTGGCTCGTATACACGTTACACATGGGGAAAACGACGAAAACGCCCATGCAGCCACCCCGTTCGCGGGATTCGAACCTCGGACCGAGCCACCAGTGTTCAGCGACTTTACCGCTCGGCCGCTGGTGGCGCCATATAAAGAGCGAAGCTCACATGGAGTTATCTCAATACTGCGTAATCGATTGTGAACTGAAAAACTGAGAGCTCCTCCTGTTTTACACAGTTTTCCTCCGGTCGCCAAGAAATCTCTAGAACCTTCCATATTTCGTAATTACTGGAAGGAATATATGGTTTAC
Organism: Stegodyphus dumicola; assembly: GCF_044657685.1. Classification (NCBI taxonomy): domain Eukaryota; kingdom Metazoa; phylum Arthropoda; class Arachnida; order Araneae; family Eresidae; genus Stegodyphus; species Stegodyphus dumicola. Next base: position 240,062,483 of record NC_140768.1, on the reverse strand, counting down.
ATATAAGGGCCTTATGCGTTACAGTTACATATAGGGATCAATCACAGTTATTCAATAACGGTGTTAATACAGGAACCGGACCAAAATGCTGCCGAATGGTAGACAAACCTGGCGACTTTTGACGATTTTTAGTCAAATTTTGCAACAAAAATTAGTGTTCCAATTCATCGCTAGCTTAGCGATATCTCGCCAGTTTGCCGAGATAGCTATTCACTTCCAGTGGTAAATAGGCTTGTCCTGTAGTCTCCTTTTTCCAGCGGATCTTCGACACTCAGATTTTCATGTTGCATTATACAAAAGATACTACAATTTTAAACATAATTTCACTAAAATTATTTACATACATAGAAAATTCTTAAAAATATAAACCGTTACGATGTCTTTTGGATCGATGATAATTTAAATACCTTCCCACGTCATAAAGACGCTGCATATTTACCCATGCGATGAAAAAACATCCTTGGCTTCTCCACTTTTGGAAACGGGCCGAGAAATATGGCAATATCAGTGACCACCATACTAATTATGGTAGCCCTATTTTATTTTTAAACATGGAAACTTAGTTCTGTTATTTTACATAGGACCTAATATTCATGACAGAGAAACTTGCGAATTTTTCCTGCCACAGAGCTTAGTTCACATGCCATGCAATCAGTTTTTGATTAAAAAGATAAGAAAATTTTCGAAGAGTTTCAACGTGATATTTGTTGTTTTCGTGCCCAGCCTTTGAGATTTTCATTCAAAACCAGTCTCCAGACTATGAATTTAATCTGTAGAGAACTGTTTTGAAATCACCTCATGAAAAAAAAAAAAAAAAAAAAAAAGCAATGGAAATAGGTGAAGCAGTGCCAAGCCTGGTTTCCATTCTATTAGATATAAATTCTCATTTTTACGTTTCTGTTAAGTCATGCACCTACAGTGTAGGCTAATAAAAGCTAAAACCTAAAACCTTTTTGATTTATTATATGAAGCGATATACTTTAGAATTCACTTCACTTCCGAAGCATATTTCTGTATAATAACAATACAAATAAAGCGTTCCTAATATTATAACATGCGTTTTCATTCTTTCATGTGTACATCCAAATTGCACAAAGACTTTATCAGCGCAGAAGTCAGCCAATATTTCTGAAAGCTGGTAACGTATTATTCAAGGATGACAATGGGTAATTTACACATAAAAAAATTTTCAAAATATTGAAATTTACAATACTTCTATTAAACATGGAAAAGTATTTTTTTCTTAATAATGCAATTAAGAATTTATTTCCGTACTTATTTTAATTTAAATAATAAAGTAAATTCAAGCAAGATAAGAAAATTAAATGAAAGTAAAGAAAAATATATTTCAGTGACCTGTAATTTATGTAAATTGGATTTTGTATAGAATTGCTGGATATACCTAAAAAAACGGCACCAGATTTCGTCAACATTTATATTGTTTAATAAATGCTTTTTAAGATAAGGGTTTTGTTTGGATAATGACTTGTAATTTATGTTAGAACTAAAATTATATACGTAACGAGAGAAACGTAACAATGTTGCAAATGACGATCATTAAATTAATGGCTACTGCTGGTACTTATGCAAAATTATTTAGTTTCTCTATGATAGAAGCTTTACCATAATAATGAACTTGCCGTCTACCAACAAAAATCTAATTACTAGCAAAGTAGCTTTGCCAAAACGTTATTTCCTCAGTAGTTACAATGTCTGTTTTAGTTTAGGTAACTGCGAATGACAACGAATGATGAAATAATAGACGCTATTAATTAAGAGAATTGTTTACCTTCGTCACTAGTTGTTTTTAAATAAGTATTTTGAATGTTTTCTGTTTTTGTTTACGTTAAAGTAACGTTGCACACACCTAGGTAATTCTGGAAAAGGCAGAAAAGATTAAGAAACATTTTAAAAAGGTAACGTAAAAATTAGAAATTATAGCATGCTAACATGAAAACAAATATTTTGCGGCGAAGCTGGACAAAAATGTCTGTTCAAATGCATATTTTGCAAGTTCAAATGCATAGTTTGATTTCGTGCATTCATGTATTACAAACACGGCTTTTAAATCCTAAAAATTATCTTTATGAAGGTTTGAATATAGTATTTGTACCAGGCTTAAGCATCGAATATGCACTTGTTTTCCTGTTCGAGCCTAATATATTCCGAGTTGCTGTTTCAGTGTGTCAGCTCGTACCAACAGAGAGTAGTGCAAAAGGTGTCAGAGAAAAAATGAAGAAAGTACTTTTTATAAGTCATTTCCTAATTTTCCATTAAAGTTGAAAATTTTCGAAATAATATAATAGGTTTGCAGATTTGTGGTTTTCACGAAGTACGTATGATGTATATTTTCAAATCAGTTTTTTATTTTTGTGAATTTTTTCCGAATCTAAATATCGAATGTTCTGAAATTTGTTGTGCTCATATAAAACAACCAAGCACAGTGACATCAAAATAACGATAAACTGAATTAAATTTAGAAATTATATGTATGAAGTGAAACCTAACCAACTTTTCAACTATGAAAACCGTTGAACCTTCCTTTCTTTAAACGAACTTACTAAAAATTTAAGTTTTAAGAATCACTTAAGTAAGAAAAGTATCACTTAAGTTTTAAGTAAGAAAAGTATCACTTAAGTTTTAAGAATCACTAAGTAAGCACAAGAGATAAAATTAAACTGAAAGGTTTGTTTAACAAAATCAAAAACTTAGTAAAATCTAACCGCCTCTACTTGTGGAATCTCAGAAACTCTAATAGTAAATATGTATAATGTATAAAGCAATTTCAAATGCTTCCTTAATCCAGATTTCAGTTACTGCGAACTTTAGCTCAGAGCGCTAACAGAGAAAGAAATCACTCAATTAAACCCACAACGGCGCGCTTTGTTTGCTACAGAGAAGGGAACGCATATAAGCTACTATTTAAATGCAAATGTTAAAACATGAGAATTAATAAGATTTATTGTCGTTTCAAAACTACGCATCTCATATCGGTAAGCTCAAGCAATTTTCATTAAATGGAAGAACAAGAAATGACGGAAAAATTAGCTTGTGAGATGTAAGGTTTTCAAGAATGCAAAAATATTTTGAAACTCATAACAACATTTTCTACCCTCATTTTGTTCTATCTGAACTTAGTTATTGAAAGTAGTGCTATTTAAGTTCAGCAATTAGACTCTTTTCTTTTGGAAAAACTTTGTATTGTTAACTACCAGAAAAAGTTGTTTCTTTTTGCGATGCTAAGATAATCTATTCAACTGATTTTTGAATTTTAGAAACTGCGTTTCAAAAATGAAATTCAGTTTCTGTTTGTGTAATTCATAGCTTAATTGTGGAAAATGAAACATTTCAAAATTGCACTATGTGTAGTTTTAAATCTTATTATATTATCAGTTACAGTTACAATGAACTTGAGAAATTCTTCATTCCTGCGAAGTTGAAAATACTGAAATATTTTTGTTTGAATTTACGAAACAACTTCATTTTTATAACTTTCATATTTTCTTTCATCATCTTTATTCATAAATACCGAACCATTAACACTTTTTCAAAAACTAATTTCCTTGCTGAATATCAAGAATATATATTTTTTCATGATTAATTTGCGTGCAAATAATCTCACACAATTAATTGAAGAATTCCTCCACCTACTCAATAAAATAGTTTCCATAGTTTGTCATTAATTGAATTCCAGAAGTGAACTGGATTTGAGAGTTTTAGCTTACATTTAAACTTTCAAATCAACTCTAATGTAAGGCGTAAGCGTTCCGAAAGACAAAAAAAAAAAAAAAAAAAAAAAAAAAAAAAAAAAAATCTAAGTTAGAGTAGGTTTATTTGAAAAGTACTTTTAATTTTCCTCAAGATCTTTGTATCCTCAGAAGTAATTCACCCAACTGCTCATGAGTTAGGCTACTGAGATAGAAGTTTTACTTAATTGGAATGAAAAAGCATCCAGTGTTAACAGTGTACAATTATTTAATCTAGTCTATAAATATCTACAGAGAAAGGAAGAAAGCTAATAGTGCAGTTTTAAATAATGAAAAATCACAGAGAAATAGCTAAATATTTGCAATGCAAGTGAAACTGCAGATTTAAAATAACTGTGGAGGAGGCAAGCGGTATAACAACAGTCAGTATCCCTAGAGATTATATGAATTAAATTTACTTAACGGTGGGTGCACTTAAACGTTATCTAGGAAATTAGCAACGAATTAACATTTAATGATTTTAAATGTCCTAATAATAGATATTTCTCTATATACAGAGGCTGAAGTCGAGAAATGGGCTAGGGTTAACTACTGCTTTTATTTAAATAATATTAATGAATATTTGAAATTCGGCAAACACCGAAATCTTTAATTTAGATTAATTCAGCATAAATGCTTTTATGATTCAATTAAAATAATGAGCAATAACATACTATTCTATGTACTTATAAAAGCATGGTAATATTTGGGTGTTATGATGCTGATTTTGTCATCCGAATAATTTAAAAGTATATTAATTATTCAAGTTATTCTTCCGATACTCAGTATTCATTCTAATATTAGGAAAATAATAGTCAGTGAGTTTTGTTGAACGTTTAATGCTTCTGTACTGAGATATAAGCGCAAGTCAAATGTTTTAAAAATAGTTTTAATGTTTGCTATTATTATTTGAATTTCATTGCATTAATTCTTCCACGGTACTATGTTCTCATAATGTTTACTAGCATCAGAGGGGCTATTATTTTCGAATCACCTTTTCAGAATAAAGAGTCTGAAATCAAATGCCGATTATGCATATAAATATAGATCATGTATATATATACCTGTGCTATGGAATTGGTATTAATGAAAAGTTACGTAAACATTTAAATTCCATGTATGTGTGTGTGTGTTGTGTAATAATTTGGGAGAGTTGGTGACATCTGACATCGAAACTTAACACATTTTAACATAATCGATGAAAGACAGAAGGAAGCAGCGATGTGTTACTTTGATGCAAGCAATCGGAAAAGGACCAACTCATTCAATATTAGTGTGGGATGGTATAAAAATTTTCGGTTTTCGATAAAAGTCTCATTCAGTGTGTAAAGTATAGCATTGTTCATCTACATTCAACTAGTGTAATATTAATTTCCTTTTTAGTTTTGCTTGAGTGGCAACAGCTCTAAAATGTTATTTAGTTGGTAGAATAAATAATTTACTGTGGTATCTAACACAGTGATTGGCTTATAGTATAAAGGTATCTGCATTGCAGCGTCCCGTAAGATATCATGATCGGGAATAATTTTGAAAATGACGTAGTTTAGTTAAATACCCAAATTAAAATGAGGGATTAAGGGCTGAAATTTTGTTATTCCAGCCTCTGGCTCATAATTAAATGATCCGGAGGATGAATAGTCACACTGATGATAGAAATGGGCTTGTCTAACTTAAATATCTATTATTACGATAGCAAGTCGCAAGTCGTTTTTTTAATTATGGATGATAGTATCCATGCTCATGTATTTATACTGTTACGGATTTTGTATTTAGTTAGCTTTTTTGGTAGAACTGTTATTAAAATTGTTTTATTTCCCCGTGTAATGAATGCAGCGCGTGACGAGTTTTAAGAGAAAGCTACGCTGAAAAAGTAAAAATACAGGAGTAGGCGCATTTAATAAATAGATAACTCGTAATTTATATTTAAATTGAAATAACGCAATTGTGTGTTAGCTGTAACTGTATTCCACACTTTTGCTTTCCAGAAATCTCGAGAAATTACGAGAAGCTTCTCGGGACTGATTAACCCGTGGGAAAGCGCATGGGGTGTATCATACCCCAACCCTACATAAAAGTGGGATATTCCTAACTTGTGAAACTGAAATTCTGTGATGCTTTCAGTAGCTGAGTTTCTAGTTCTGGTTGACTTTCAGAACCGCTTTTTCTTTGCCTGTGTGTTTCAGAAAAAGATTTATCGGTATTTTGTTGAAACTGGGGTATGACACACCCCACGCGCCTGTCCGCGTAAGTGTTTTTCTGACTGAATATTTAGTTCAGAAATTTATTTCTAGAGTGTAACAGTAAATATTTATACTCGCAAGTGATTTTAAAGTACGTGACATTAAATTTTTAAAAAATTTCTAACTGCATTATGGGAAAAAGAATGGCTCCCTATGAATTGGAGATGCAACGCCTGTGAGATTTATTAGAAATATTTGAAAGCGATGAAGACTGCATTTCGGAAACTAAAGATGAAACTAGGAATATTTTCTACACTGTTTTGGTTTCGAAAAAGATAAAACATTTATTCCTGATGTTCCTAAAAAAGGGAAAACTGTTCTTATGCTTTCAACATTATATAACGATCATACTATAGATGATACTATTGGAGAAAAAAAAAATGTCAGGAATTATATGTTTTTATAATAAGACTAAAGGAGCAGTGGATATGGGGGATGAAAAGTCAGCCAATTATTCAATTGACAGAATAACAAGGAGGTGGCTAATGGTAATTTTCTTTTCCTGCACTGAATGTTGCTGTAATAAATACTTTAATTATATTACATTCAACTGCTATTCCACCAACCAGAAACAGAAGTCTGTTTTTGAAGGACTTAGCATTACAATTAAAACAAAGATCTGAGATTAATACTTTACCAAGAAACTGACGGACTGCATGCAAAACAAAAGCAGAAGTTTCGACGAAGAATTAAAATGAATACATGAAATTCTAAACAACTAAGTATGAAAGATGTGATAAATTTTTTGTCCTCGCGCCAAGGACAGAAGAACGTGAATGCAATGTTTAAAATGTGAAAACAATCTGTGCCAAGAACACATGAATGTATTTCGTTCAAAGTGTGAAGAAATAAAATAAGCATTGTTTATTAGAGATGCAATGAAACTTAGAGTCATGATATTTATTTTTTCATTATTTTCATTTATCCTAACTCTAAGATTATTTTTGAAATTAATTTTTTGAAAGTCAGTTATTATTTACCTATTTATAATACACGAAAACTAGAAAAACAGCTTTAAAACTAAATAAAACAATTTTTATCGTATTTTAAATATTGGGGTATGTGATACCCCACGCGACCACTCTAGTTACTTTTCTTGGTGCGACTTCCGCCGGGTTAAAAAGCTTATAAAAACCGGAGCAAAACATCTCAGTTCAGTTGTTTACTAAGTTTCTGCTGCTGAATGGGGCGAATTCGCGGTGATATCGGATTAGCTTTCTCTGCGTTGTGAATTGTGTTGTATTGAACATTTAATAGTTTAAAATATAATTACTGTGTATATTGCGATATTGTACGAATAGATGTGAGGAAAAATTTCAGCATTTTGTTTTATTTCTTGTGATAAGAATAAATTTTATTAACTTTTCATCAGACTTGTTCGTTCAATCTAATGCGATCCCATACGCACGCAACAATATCTAGAAAAGCCAAGATTTTCGTCCGATGGAAATAATTGCGGAGTCAAGAGGGAGTTATTTGAAAAATATGTTGCCGTATCGAAACAACTTGTGACCAAATATTTTGAAACAACGACTTTTTAAATTACTGCGCATCTCAATCTCTTGAACGCACTCAGCTTAACAAAAACTGTACATAGGAAGCTTTGCATCACTAATATTCACCATCGAAACCTGTGGCAAAACATTCCTTTCATAGCCTCGTTCAAATTTCAAATACCAACTAAAACAACTTGCTTCAAAATATTGTCAATATTTGTGGAATAATACTTCACGGGGAAGATGCACATATTATTACCAAAGTAAGTTTTATATATTTATATTCCAATCCTTCATTAAATTGCTATACAACGTACAACAGGACACCTTCTTTCCCACATATTTCATCTTGAGAAATATGGTGACTTTCTTCCTACGGCCTAGGTCTTTGGCAAGATGAATTTTTCATGCTGCATAAATTTAATGAACATTTAGATCCTGTAAATATGCTCAAGATGACCCCATTTCAGAGCTTTATAAGCCCACCAGCGGCCGAGCGGTAACGTCGCTGAACACTGGTAATTCGGTCCGAGGTTTGAATCCCGCGAACGGGCTGGCTGCATGGGCGTTTTCGTAGTTTTCCCCATGTGTAACGTGTATACGAGCCAGTTTCCCTTAAAATGTCTTCCGCGAAGGCATCCCTCCCTTAAGACAGATAGCCCTCGAGTGCTTTGCCGTAATCTAATACACCAAAAAAACAGAACTTTATAAACTATACTAATCTGCTCTAACGTTCCATTTTTAAGTACATTTTTTTAAAATTGTGTTGGTTTCTTGCTAAAATTAGTTTTTGTATTCCGAAGTCCCTGAGCTCTCAGATTCTTACTCACAGTATTGTTTGATGCTATTCTCAAACGATCTGACCCCCTGAACGCTTATTGAGTATTATTAGTGCAGTTCATTATAAAATTGTGTTTCTAGTACTTATTATATGTATTTGCCATTTTTTAATATCAGAACAAATGTTCTCAAGTTAATTTTTGAATTTCAAATTGTATTCGAATTGTATTGTGATCTAATTATGTCTAAATCATTATTTTTAAGAAATGCTGGATGCGAGGTGACCTTCGAGAACAAGGCATTACAGCTTAGTGACGTTCATGTGTGACTTCAGCCCAATGAGTGCATCCCTTCTATGGGGCTGAGGGCAGCGTTGGGTCAGACCCATATCACACGGCTACAGCTGCAAGAGAAGTGTTTGAACTGCAGTTATTGACCTAAAATATTGGTATATACCGTGAAGTTTATGCAGTTGGATGCGTTACATTTGAGTTTTTTGGCAATTTGTAGGCTGTTTAAGGAACAGTACAATGTCTTACATGTGTTCAGTGCCGCGATGTAATGGACATTACAAATCTGTACCTAAAGAACATATTTTTGCTTTTCCTTATGATGCAGAAGTGAAAGTAAAGTGGATACGTGAAATAAAACGAAAGGCCTTCATTCCGACTAAAAACAGCAGGGTTAGCATTCAATTACTATGATTTTATTGATATTTAAAGAAACATTTAATAGCTTAAATATTAAATATGATTAATATGTCTGTATTTAAAGCCAAAATGATTTCCTACTGAAAAACTTGTGTAAAATATAAAGTAAACGATAACTAGTGTAAAATTTAAAAGCAAACAATAAATCATTTCTAATGTAAATAAACAGTACAATAAGTTTTTGTTTCCTGTAATTTGTCTTAAAGTGAATTCTATAATTTTGTTAACAAATGCATGCTGCTTCATAAATTGCATGTAAATATTCTGATTCTGAAGTGCATAATACTAGAAGATTATTTAATTTTACTTCATATATAATATTCTGATGGTTAGCTAAGTGCATAATACTAGAGGATTATTTAATTTTGTTTCATACATAATTGCAGAAATGTGGATTATGATTGTGCATTATAATTACATATTCATCATATAGAATTAAATGTTCAGAAGAAAATTCAGTGCTCAACTATAAAATAATAATTAAGAAAGTACACACAACTGGAACTTAAGATAGCATTCGTAATATACAATTTATTTAGGTTTTATTTTTAATGCACTTGTCATTATAGTTTTAAAGATTTAACAGCTATAATGTTTCTTATTTAAAAATTCAAATTTGTTTGTTTATAATATTTTAAAGGAACACATTACCCTTTAACGTTTTTGTCACATTTTCCAATTTATTGTGAAAATTGTAATTAATATTATATTTTTAAGAAATATCTAAACAAGTCTTGAAAAGAATATTGTTACCCCAGTTGCTTATAAAACATAGAATTATTAAAAAAATCATTTTTAAAATTTTGCTATTACTTTTTTTATGTTAAACTTCATACAATACCAAAATGCTAAATTTTTAAAGGGCTATAACCCTACTATTACTCTATAACCACCATATATCTATACCATAGATATATGCAATAGAATAAGCAATTAAAAAAGATAAAATATGCTCGGACAATGAGGTGCTTCTGCAAGGGACGTCCAGTATCCTATACTAGCATTTCAGTTCCCTGATATGATATAAGCTCTACCACGTGCACTTTGGTAACGAGATGTGGGAACCTCGGCTAACTACCTTGCAAATTTTAAAATGCAAAGCATAATTCTGCAGCGTGTTCCTTTAAAAAGTTATGTCTATTAAATTTTCAAAGAATTATTATTTTCCCCCTTTACAATTCTTTAAGGATACAGATTAGTAATCCAAAGAATCAAAACTCACACATAGTTATAGGCACAACTTTCGATTTAGAGAATTCGGAAATTAATTAATATGTTCATAAATTCTAACGTGGACATATCAAGATTTCGCTAAAGAGTAATGCAGAATAAGAAGAATCATATCTTAGTTAAAATTTATTTAATAAAGGCAGTCGGCAAAGCTAAAGTAAAATGATTTTCTATGAAAGTTTAAAAATAGATCTTTGGTTTTATTCTATAAGAATATGGATCACTGCAAGTTTAATAGTTATTTTAACAACAGAGTTACTTACATAACACGATTTGATTTTCAGTTTAAAACAATACTGATCTTAGAAGTTATTATTAAAAATCAATTTTCAATGCATTTATACCGATAAATAAATGATGAAATATGTTCTTTTAATATTTAGTTTATTATAAAAGATCTTTTACGCTAATCTTTGTTTAAAAAATAAATATAATAATCGAAAATGCTACTATTTTATCGCCAAACTGAAGAAAATTATATACTATTTAAAAAGTCTAAAAAAAAGCTGGTTTTTTATCCATAGTTTTCATGTTTACATATAAATGAAAAATAATGTACAATGCTTTGTTTGCAGTTCGAAAGATTAACATTTTCGCGTTATGAAATGTTGGAAAGTTTATCCAAATTATGGAAAATAAAATGAGATTAAAAATAAATAATTATTGATCACTAGGCTAACGGCTCACAGGATAATTTAAATGATCTGGGTTATAGAAAACCGGCGAGACAAAGCTAAATGGCTGGAAGCCTTCAACGCCACAGAATCAAATCGTTAATAGTCATAGTACAACATGGCCTGGAATAGGCAGAACGCATTCTAAAACTAACTTGCGTAACCTTCGCTTAAACTGCACTTCTTTCTCCCTTAATATGAAAAAAAACGCCCTTTATCTCATTATATTCTGGTAAGAAAAGCGTGGTTGAAAAGATAGTGACAGTAAAGGCTCGCAACTTAAAATTAATTATTAGTTAAAAATAAATGGATAAAACCTCACAGATTCGCGTCATGGACGCCAAGAGCGACAGACGTGCGAGCTCAGAGCTCCGCAATGCGAAAACGGATACCACGAATACGGCGCCGCCAGCAGGCAATCCCTCGACTTCGCAACCTTTGCAAGTACTTACAGATATGGACACTACAAACTCAACTCCTCCTGCTTCTCCTTCAGCTCAAGAACTTTCAAAAAGCGCACTTCAAATATACGCTCTAAAGACCCGGCACACTGATCTTCTATTTGACATTCAGCGTCTACAAAGATCTGAAACTCCCAACAAGGACCTGATGATGAAACAACTACAGGATGAGGGTGAGAAAATTTTATTTTCCTTACACACACTTTGCACCCGCCTCAACATTAACCTCTTCACTCTACCTGCAACAGAAGATGAATTTATTAAGGAATTTCAAAAAACCACCAAAGCCTCTGAACCTGAAAACAATAATCCAAAATCTAACTCACCCTCATCCTCAGACCCACCCAAAGAAACTTCTCAGACTGATACCAAAAAAAGATCCAGGCCAGTCGACAGTGACGGCTTTGCAATCCCCCCTAAACACTTGATTGGAAAGAAACTACCCAACACTAAAGAAAACTCTAACAACATTACAATTACAAATTCTTACACTAACATTCAAAACGTCTCAGAAAACACAGAAAACTTAACGCAGCAGCCGGCTGAAACTACAACACCTAAAATTCAAACACCACCACCCATCTTCATTAAACCGCGTGCTGATTGGTTCTTTTTACTAAATCAGCTACGCAGACACGCACCGACTGTCCAATCCAAACAAGACATTGAATTTCTACGCCTCACCACTACTAACGAAACAGATTATAGGACAGTCGTTAGATTTCTCACCGAAAACAACATTCAATTCAAGTCACACACACTAAAATCGGACAGACCACTCAAAGTGGTCATTAGGGGATTACCCTCCAACACACCGATCAACGTTGTGCAGACTGCGGTCGAAGTACTTGGTTTTAAAATCCATAAGATATCGCAGCTGAAAAAATTCAAGACAAAAATGCCTATGCCACTCTTCTATCTCCAAATTCACAATAGCCTCAAAGCATCAGAAATCTATTCAGTCACCGAACTCCTTGGCACAGAAGTGGTGATGGAGCACTTCAAAGGGCAGAAAGGTCCCTCACAATGCTGGCGTTGCCAGGGATTGTTTCATTCTTCGGAGGTCTGTACGTTACCCCAACGATGTGTTAGATGCGCTGGTCCGCATCAGGCGAAGGAATGCACCAAGCCCTTCGAAGAACCCAACAAATGTGCCAACTGTTCCGGGAGCCACGCAGCAAACTGGAGATCCTGTCCAAGATTCCCTGGATCCAAAAATCGTCAACCACCAAAGCCAAGTACAAAACCCAGTCAGACTGTTGGCAACACGAACAAATTTAATATACAACACAATTCATTTCCAACACTGCCGGCTGCACACACTCCCAGTGCAAATAATACTCGTCCTGGAGTATCCTACTCTGCTGCCCTTACGGGTATGCAACAGACTGCACCCCCACTTATTCCAAATTTATCGGTCCCCACTGGAGTAAATTCGAATCTAAATTGCACCGAAATCCTTTTGGCTATAATCCAAATTTCTAACCAGCCTGGTATTGACCAGAGCAAATTACTTTTGGCATTCAAAAACGCCTTACCGCAGCTCAGAGTGGCTCCATCTGGTGCTGACGCGGCCTACTACATCTTTGAGAGCTATGTCACTCTCCAATTCTCTGATTCCCACATCCATTAAAATTCAATACTTTGAAAGGGTTGAAAAATCTTAAACTATGCACCTGGAATGCAAATGGCATCCTTTCCAAATTTCATGAGTTTAGAGACTATGTAGAAGAGAAGGATTTTGATATCATTTTTGTCAAAGAGACCAAACTCCAGCCAGGGAGAGCTCCCAAGCTTGTAAATTATGCACTTTATAAAAATGACAGACAAGCTTCGAATACACGTGATGTTTATCATGGTGGCACTTGTATTTACATAAAAAATTCAATCCCGCATCGCAGAATTGACACTCCAAATATGAGCAAACTTGAAGCAACAATTATTGAAATTTTTATTCAAAATTCGCCATCCCTAGTCATGATCTCTGCCTATCTTCCACCAGGTGGAAATTTTCCTGTGGTCGATTTTAATAAACTGCTCAATTTTTCAAATAATCTTATCATAGCTGGTGATTTAAATTGTCACCACCAGCATTGGCGTTGCCATAGATCAAACCCTGCTGGTCGTGGCCTCCTAAAATGGGCTCAGTGCGCCCAAATTAAAATCATTGCGCCGGATTCCCCCACTAGATATGGTTCACGGGGTGCCCCCTCTTTTATTGATTTGGCACTCTTTAGAAACATCCCTTTTGGATATCAAGTGACTGTTGAAAATTGTTTATCATCAGATCACAACCCCGTAACCATCGACCTTAGCTGTACTATTTTTACTCAAAATTTTCCGGCACTCGTCTCTACAAATTGGGACAATTTTCGCTTTAAATTAAATTCTAAAAGCATACCCTCCCTCGAAATTAAATCCAGCCATGATATCGACAAAGCAGTAGATCAATTAACGAACACCCTAACTGATACTTATAAGAAAGTATCAAAACCCACCCTCAGACCCAATTTTCGTAAAATACCTCAAAAAATTAAACTCAAAATTAAAGAAAAGAATAAAGTACGGAGACTTTGGCAAAGAAATAGAAATCCTGGCTTAAAAATTCAACTCCGTACTTTCCAAAATGAGATCAAGGCATCATGTGACCAGTTCTTCCAATCACAATACACGAATTACATTCAGTCCTTAACGACCAATGATAACAGTCTTTGGCGCGCATCAGCCCGCCTACGCAAACACAAATCTAACATTCCGTCCTTAGCTACGGACGCAACGGTGGCTCACACAGACGCTGAGAAATCCGAATTAATTGCGGATTCTCTTCAAACTCAATTTACACCACATAATGAAGGTATTTTTGCGAACAGCGCAAATTCTTTCCCACAAGATGTTGAACGTTTCCTCTCCTCGCCCTTTGCGAGAGAAATACACTATACATCCATGAGCGAGGTAAGTGAATACATTACCAAGCTCAAACCCAAAAAAGCCCCTGGTATGGACGCTATTTCAAATCGTATGATTAAAAATTTACCCACCAACTATCTATTTTTCTTAGTAATGCTTATTAATTTTATGATACAACATTGCTATTTTCCTCAAAGCTGGAAACAAGCACTTATTGTGCCTATTCCAAAACCAGGCCAAAGCCTTTCTAACCCTCAAAATTACAGACCTATCAGCCTCCTATCCTCGTTATCTAAGATGTACGAGTTTGTGTTACTTAAACGCCTGAATGATTTTCTCCGAAATCACAACGTTCTGATTGATGAACAATTTGGATTTCGAGCAAAACACTGCACCACGCACCAGCTGCTGAGGACAGTGGAGTTCATTCACGAAGGGTTTCGTAACAAAATGCTTACTGGCGCTTTATTTCTTGACATAGCCAAAGCATTTGATAGGACTTGGCATATAGGAATTATTATCAAGCTCATACGACTTGACGTTTCGGCCCATTTAATTCATATAATTAATTCGTACCTCACTAATAGATCTTTTTCTGTACGAGTTAATTCTTTCATTTCGGCACCCCGTCCTATACTCAGCGGCGTCCCCCAAGGGTCACTTTTAGGCCCAATTTTGTTCAACATTTTTATAAATGACATACCAAAATCACCTAGTATCACTCTTGCACTTTATGCAGATGATACGGTCATCCTAGCTCAACACAAACGCCTCGAAAACTTGGTCCAAACCATTCAGAGTTATCTCTCTAGCCTTGAGCACTGGCTCATCACTTGGAAAATCAAAATTAATGTTGCTAAATGTGCTGCTATGATATTCAAACGTAGCCCCCTCCCGTACCCTTCCATTAATTTAAAGTTTTTCGACGATTATGTTCCCTGGTCAAACTCTTACAAGTACCTAGGAGTTGTACTTGATTCAAAATTAACCTGGCGCCTTCACATTGAAAGTGTTCTCAATAAAGCGAAAGGTGCTAGGGCCCAACTTTACCCATTTTTAGCTCGTAAGAGCCAACTGTCAATTAAAAACAAAATTCTTCTCTATACATCAATTATAAGACCTGTCTTCATGTATGCATGTATAATCTGGGGTACTGCTGCAAAAACTCATGTCAAAAAACTTCAATCTTTTCAAAGTAAGACCCTACGTATGGCCCTGAATGCAGCCTGGTACGTCCGTACAGATGTGATTCATTCGGACCTAAATATTAAACCTGTAGATTACCATATTAAAAGCTTAGTCAAAATTTATTCCTCAAAATTGAACAGATTGATAACCGAGCACTTCAGCGGATTCCAGTATACGATCCTGCTATTCGCAGCTCACAGAAGAGACCGAGAGCCGTGATTGGCCGAGAGTTCGGCATCTACCCTCCATCCAAAAGGGCAAGACACGCCCTCTCAACATCAAAGCATTTGACCGTGTCTGGCATGAGGGCTTAATATATAAATTGATAATGATGAATTTGCCTAGAGAACTGATCTTACTCACCAGATCTTATATTGCAAATCGTTACTTTACAGTTAGCTGCAAGCAAAGTCATTCTGGATACAAAACTATCGCTGCAGGCGTCGCCCAGGGGTCCTGTCTTGGCCCAGTACTCTATCTTTTCTATGTGGCTGATTTCCCGCGGGATAAACTCAACAGAAATACATTGCTGGCCTGCTATGCGGATGACACCGCTGTAGCGGTCAGATCTATTCAGCCTAACAGGGCAATTTCTGTTATGCAGGATATAATTATGGACATTGAGGAGTGGTGCTCCAGGTGGAAGATTTCCATCAATGCGACTAAATCACAGCTACTTCTTGTTAGAAGGAAGAAAATACTGGTCTCAGTTCAGCCACTTTACCTATTCGGCCAACGTGTCCCGATAGTAAACAAGGCCAAGTATTTAGGTGTTTACTTGAATCGAAGACTCACGTGGAGTACGCATGTCAATTACATTGCAAACAAGACCAGAGGAATTGCTCAACAATTACAAGTACTGCTAGGGCGCAGCTCGCAGTTAGATCTGAGAAGGAAAAGACAGATTTATATTTCCATTTTAAGACCAATTATGTGTTATGCGTCCCCTGTCTGGGCGACTGCTACGAGCTCAGATATCAACAAATTGCAGGTGACTCAAAACACAATCTTACGCACCATGACAGGAGCGCATTTTTACATCCGTAACAAACTCCTGCACGATGATTTACAAGTTGAATATATTGACAAATATCTGCAAAAACTTAACAGCAAGTTCTTTGACAAAGGCTTGAATTGCAGTAAAGGAAACTTTAATGCTGTACTGAACTATGTCTGCATTCCCGAGGACTACAATATCAGGCCTTTCACGGCTCACAGAATGAGGGATCACAATTTTGTCACTTAGCCCACTCGTTTTCAAATATGTAAATAACACATTTTTATGCGTACATTACTTCACTTTCATTTGTTTATTACATGTTCAACACTGTATCCTATGCACATTTCATGTATTTTCATTTCTTTTGCATCTTCATAGCTCCATACACGTGATTATTACTCTTGTCTCAGGGGTAAGAGTTAAGTTACTTTGATGATTGGACTTTGTCACTATGGCCGATGGGCCCTCTTTTCCTTACCCGCTCCGATTTCCTGGCTGGGAACTAGCTGATAGTTGACATTCTGATTGTCCTTAGGGGATTAGATCAATATAGCTTATTAAAGCCCAACTGGGCTAATATAAGCATAAGCAATTAGCATTTAAGCAAACTCAACATCAGTTCCAGCTCCCGCGCCATGAAGGAAGGACGTCTCTTCAGCGAGCTGCCATATAATTGCTTATTTCATCCTCTGCTTCTACTATCAAGATCTTCAAGCGAAGTTATCAATCTGTTTACTTAAGAATCACATCTCCCGCAGATTTCAAATCTGCCTAAGAATATTTTCATCGCGATCTCAATAATTATTTGCACTCTCCAACACAAGCCACATGCCAATGAGCCTATTAATCGTAAAATCTTTCCTATCCACTTTTTGCTTTAGTGTTTGTACTGTGTATAAAAAATTATAAAAAACCAAAAAAAGTATAAAATATAAAATACAAAAAAAAATTTTAAAAACCTAAAAACTTATAAAAAAATTATGAAACTTAAGTTTTTATTTCTCATCTCTATCCCTAAACTTTCTCGAGCCTGTGGCTCCCTCTAGTGTGCATCAAGTAAATCACTTATGCCAAATTTTTCCTATTTCTGCTCGCTTTTAGTAATTCTGATGTGGAGGTAGATGGTTTTGAACCATAGGAACTCCGAAATTTTTAAATCATTGGCATTGGCATAAAACCTCACAACTTAAACATTTAGTTGTAGCTTAGTACCTATACTGAACACTGGTTTAGACTGAATACAAACAATAAAAGTATCGCAAAATTTGGAATGAACAATAAACAATATTCAATAAGTACTTTTTTACTCTAATTGCCTCTCTTCGGTGATGAGGATGAGACACTTTATTATCGTAGATGAGGGAGGGGGGGACATGAAGTGTTTGGCTTAAAATAGCGTAATATAATGAAGTCTTGGAAGAAAAATGACAGCGCGAAGTCTGCCTAGTTTTCTGCAGCAGCATTTAAATAAGTCAGTACTACCACTAAAGTACCTCAGAGCGTTTAACTTTCTGTTGTGATCAGAATCTACCAACTAGTTCTTGCCGTATTCGATCGTCGTATTTGTTACCAATTTAAGCATGCGTGAGATAATATAGCTCTAAGGTTAGTCCGTATGTCAATAGCGATCACAACGACGCGAAGCCATCTCGGATTCTTATTAATCAGTGCATAATCTGTAACAACTATTTAAGGAATCTCGTACACCTTAAATTCTAAGACAAAATCGAAGTTTTCAAAATTTAGTTCATTTTTAAAGCTATCTGTTTTACTGCTTCTTTTGCAACTACTCTCATTGATATAGCTACATTAATTATTTTTCTGTGATCAAATACAAACAGTCAGTCAGACGTCATTTCACGGATATAAAGGATTAACGTCAGCGATGAGCTGTCAAAGTATTTATTGTTTGGGCTTCAATTACTATCAACACTGACTTTTCTAGTAGACATTTTGTGCATATATTAGCTAGCTTTACAACTTGTATTTTCACTAGAGCTTTTTCTAAACTTTTTCTTTTGAAATATTACTCTACCTTTGTATTAGCGACTTCGAAGCATGCTTGCTTAGAAATTCTTTTGCGATTTAAGTGATTTCTCATGAATTCTTTGGATGATGATTTTGTTATAATATTACAATTATTCTTTAATGTTTTTGCGAACTTATCACTTGATAATTATGGAAGACTATGAAAATGTATTAAAAAAGTAAAACATCGTCTGACCCAAGAAACGCAAGTTCCATAGAAATCAGTACAGGGCTCTTTCAAATACAAGTGTTGTGTTAGTTCCTCGTTCAAGAAAGTGGCTAGTAATGCTATCTTAGCACTCAACGATGAGAGTATAGAATTTAATTTTAATGGTTTGGTTTGGTTTATTTAATTACGGTAAAGCACACTAGGGCTATCTGCCTAAGGGAAGGGAAGCCTTCGTGGAGGACTTTCTAAGGGAAACTGGCTCGTATACACGTTACACATGGGGAAAACCACGAAAACGCCCATGCAGACAGCCCGTACGCAGGATTCGAGCCTCGGACCGAACTACCAGTGTCCAGCGACTTTACCGCTTGGCCGCTGGTGGGCTTAATTTTAATGATTATAGTGTATGATTTGGATGCTTTATTTCAAACGACTATAAACTAGTTCAGTTGTAAAGAGGATGGGAAATTAACTGAATTATTTCATCATGGTTTGTGTTCAAAATTTGAATTACTGTGTTTGAAGTGTTCTTATTAAAGAACGTTCAAGTTTGCTCCAAGAATAATTCACATGGCGGAATTCTTAATTTATAGTAACCTACTTACTTTCCTTTTTTTTTTTTTTTCATTGATGCACGAGGGGAAAAAAGGTCCATCGTTCAGGTTCAGTCTTTCAAATAATTTTAACAAAGTGCGTAAACGGCATTTTCCCTATTATCGCTAATATTAAATACGTTAAACTTCAAAACGCGCCGAAATGTAAATTCACTATGTCTTACGAAATTTTGAATAAAGAAACTCTAATTTTTTGCCGGTGTGTCTAAAACTACATCTACTTTAAGAAGATGTAAACATTTTTTTAGGTTCTAATACAAAATGTTTTCGAAAAAGTTATAAAAAATATTTGAATACAAATTAAAAAAATAAATCATAAAAAATGTGCGAATAATATTTGGATTAAACCTAAATTTCAAATTCTGGAAGAAAGAATCAAGCAAATTTAATAAAAAAAGAGATATTAATAAATATAGTTCAAATTCAATTAACAATGAGGAGCTGAAATTTTGAAAACCTAATTTGCTAGAAACTACGCTTGCGATTTTTACAAAACTTGGCAATTTAGCATAATTTTAGTCGTAGTATTGAAATATGGAAAACGTTGGCATGGCATTTCAGAAAAAGTCCGATTTTTGTGTCTAAATACCTATATTAGAAAGATGCTATATGTAAATCTAATGCATATCCTAAGTCGCGCTTTCGAGACATGAAAAAGCAAACTGAATTTTGGCAATCGGCCCAGGAGAACGGGAGCTATAAAACTGTCCACCCTTTTTTTTTTTTTTTTCCCGCAGTGTAACTGTTATTTTCTGTCTTGATATTGTATTCTTGGGAATTTAGGGTATTTTATATTAATAGTGCTTATGCAAATTATTAAAATTTATATATTGCTGATTTATCATTCAGAAAATAAATATACCATGCACTTTTATTAGAAAATTGTATTTTAAAGACGTGAACATTAAAACGTAATATTTTTTCTCAGTTTTTAAAATATGGTTTTTGCATTTGTTGCATGCATTTCGCGTAGATTAAAGTCGCCCTTTGGAAACTATGTTAAGTAATTTATATGTATGTTATAGTTTAATGTAGAGAGAACGTTAACATAATAGTTGCGTATAGCTAAGTTTTCATCCAAAAATTTTATTTGTTTGATTGGTTGTGCACAAATTTCGAATCATTTTCAGTGGATATGATATACATTGGTGCATGTAGTTTATTTTATGTTGTAGGGTTTATATTTATTTTAACTAACATTTATTTTAAGTTTAAACTATCTTTCCTGTCAAGCCTTATTTTCCCCTGGAACTGCCAATGCCAGAATATGTAAATTTGAGTAGAACGCGCAAGCATTCAAATTATCAGCGGAAGTAGTATGATTTAAATAGAAGGAAACGAGTTCGGTGAGAGAGTTATTCTTACTTAGCGAGCGCGGAGGTAGAAATCGAGAATTGAAGAACCCCGCGTTGCGGCCTATGTGCTTGGCGGGAAGTAGTTGCAATTGTTCCAGTGAGCTTCAAGTCTGCTGAATTAGCTGCGGCTTTTGTAAAACGCGGTGAGTTAGTTATTTTAGAGAGCCTCGTAGTTAGAATATTGTCTTTACTTTCTTTTCAGGTTCTTATTTTTATTTTGACTGCCGAGTTGGCACCGTTTGTAAGCGTCAAGAGAACGCAATTGTAATTCATTACGTTGAATAAAAAGGGACTTAAACCCTTTACAAGACTCTGTGGTTTATACAAGCTTTCACAGTCACCCTTGGTTGCGTGCAAGTTGTAGGCGCGCAACGTTATATTGGCGCCCGAACACTTATCGAACTGAAATGGCCGAAAATTGGATGGAAGCCGCTGGACAACACCAAGAAATGACAACTCAGTTAGAAGGATTTGGATACCTGGTCCAGACTTTGAGAGCATCAATCAAGCCAAACGTCTATTTCGACGGAAAAAATTCGGTGTCCGTATTTTTAGAAGGTATAGAAAACCACTTTCAGCTCTACCCTGTGCCTGAAAGACAAAAAGTCGCCATCGCCACATCAGCACTAAGAGGACAGGCCGCGTTATGGTGGAAAAATATAGGAAAATTTCTACTAGGTGAATTTGGAAGCCCGACGTATACATTTGAAAATTTCAAAAAATCGTTAGTAAAGGCCTTCCCCATAGTGAAAGATCGCGCACGGCTGGAAGCCGAGCTATATAGTTTCTATCAACGGGATACAGCACAATTGACGGACTTTATTTTACGAAAAATCAAGCTAACGGATATGCTGTATGGCAAGAAACCCGATGCGGAGATTATTGAAATAATATTACCAAGATTGTTACCCGCTGTCCAAGACTACTTTGAAATTAGAAACCCAACCACATTGCAGGAACTTTTCGAATTGGCGGTGAAATTTCAAAATCGCAGAATAGCGGAAAGAGCGAGAGGGGAAACATATTCTCAAAGTACCAGAAGGAAGGAGGAAACCAGAAATGGAAATCGCTCATATGGGGGAAAGAACTATCAAGCTAACGCATCGAAACTCGAAGGTCAAGGCCCAAAAAGAAAATTTGAAAAAATGCATCCGCGTACCCAAAAGACACAGATTGAAAGGAAAGCTTTAAACGACTAGAGGGGCCTGTGAAAGGGAGGGTCCAGACCCCGGAAGTTTTATAAAAACCCTCAAATAGACATCTAAATACAGTCATCGTAAAAAACTTACAGCTACCAATTCTAAAGTCCTGGTTGGCGATGTACCAGTAGAAGCCCTCATCGATACAGGGGCAGAAGGAAATTTCATGAGTGAAAAGTTCTTCAAAAAGAATTTTTATAGGATACGACTATTCAAAACCAGAAATACGAAATTATAGCGGCGCAAGGAAAAACATGTCACTGCATCGGGAAAGTATCATTAAACTTACAGATAAAAGAGGAAAATCTCAAAGTATTAATTTTTGTGGTGAAACACCTCCAACACTCTCTTATTTTAGGTATGGACTTTTTAAGGGCCGCGAGGGCCAAATTAAATTTTCAAGATAGTTCCGTGGTGCTGGAGATGGACCAGAGGGTGGTGGAACCTGCGGAGACACCTGAATTGGACCTTAGCCATTTGAATGACCAGGAAAGTAAAGCAATACAGCAAGTGGTGAGTAATTTTTCTCATTTGTTTTCAGAAAAACCGGGAAACTGTCAGATCGTGACTCACAAGATTCAATTAAATGCCAAAAAACCTTGTAGGACTAAACCTTATCGCTATGATAAACAAAAAGACTTAATCATCGAAGAACATATTCAGGAGATGTTAAAGAATAAAATAATAACGCCCATAAATAGTGAATACGCGAGTCCAGTCGTACTATGTAGGAAAAAGAACGAGTTTCCTCCTTCGGATAAAAGGGCTTGGAGGTTTGCTATCGATTATAGAAAACTAAATAGCATAACTAAATTCCCAGTTTACCCTTTCCCGGTTATAGACGAGATCATTAGACAGATCAAATCGACGAGATATATGTCTACTTTGGACTTAACGTCTGGCTACTATCAAATAGCTATGAGACCCGAAGATATACATAAAACCGCGTTTATAACAAAATCGGGCACTTATGCATTTTTACGCATGCCTTTTGGGTTGTGTGGGGCCCCATCAACATTCCAGAGAGCTATGGACATTGTTCTAAAGCCTGTCCTAGGAAAATCAACTTTAATTTATCTAGATGATATAATTATAACGAGTAGTACGTTGGAACAACACATTAGTGACCTCGAACAAGTTTTTAAATTATTAAAAGAGGCCGGTCTTACAATTAACGCCTCAAAATGCAAGTTCGCAACTAAAGAACTTAAATATCTCGGTTATAAAATTTCGCAAAAGGGTATAGAAACGCAAGATTCAAAAATAAAAGCTATTAAGAATTTCCCACCGCCCAACACCGCCAAGAAACTTTCGTCTTTCCTTGGACTATGTTCTTACTATCGATCTTTCATAAAAGATTTCTCTAATATTGTTGAACCACTCTTAGTAATCAAAAGAAAAAAGAGTAAATTTACGTGGACAGCGGAAGCGAACACAGCTTTTGAAAGATTAAAAGAAGCGCTTATTAATGCCCCTGTTTTAAAATTCCCTGAGGGGGACGAAAACCTGGAAATTGCGGCAGATGCATCAGACTATGCGGTGGATGCGGTTCTTATGCAAAATAACCATCCGCTGGCATTTTTTAGTAAAACATTGAATCAAACACAAAGGAATTATACAGCTACAGAAAGAGAAACATTAGCTGTATTAATGGCTGTACACAAATTTCGAGTTTATTTCGGCAAATCGCCAGTAACAGTCTTTTCGGATCATGCGGCTGTTGGTAGACTTTACTCGGGAAAAAACCTAACGCCCAGGTTAATAAGATGGGCTTTAAAACTCCAAGAATATAATATCACAATAAAATATAAACCGGGTAAGGAAAACAATGTAGCTGACGCACTTTCTCGTATAAAACTGGACGATGAAGGTAATGAACTTAAATGCGCTGTGTTGACTTCAAAAATTTTAGATTCTAGAGATACGGTTATTACTGAACTGAAAGCTGATCCTGAATTTGGAAATATCTATGTTTATTTGAAAGACCCCGAAGGCTTTGAGCATACAGATATCGATGCGATAAGAAATAGAGCAAAAAACTATGAAATAATAGATAATTTATTATTCTATACGAAAACAACGAACGAAAATCTTGAGTATAAGCCAGTCATCCCAGCCTCGCTTCGATTAAGCATTTTGAAGGAGTTGCACGAAAAAAAAACAGCGGGCCACCTCGGGGTCAGAAAGACTTTAAAAAGGGTACGCGAGGCGGTATATTTCCCGCAATTATACAAAATAGTAACGGCGTATGTCAGGTCCTGCAATCAATGTCAGTTAATAAATGATATTAATTACAGCCAGGCCGGGTACTTAAATAGCATTCGCGCTACATTTCCGAATGAAATTTTAGGCATACATCTCCTTGGTCCCTTCCCCCAGAGCGAGTTAAATAAAAATTGTTTTCTTTTAGTAATAGTAGATCATTTTTCAAAATGGTTAGAAATTGTTCCACTTAAACGCGCGTCAGCCAAAACAGTCGCAGATGCATTCTTACACAGATACATTTTAAAATACGGTGCACCGATAAAAGTCATTAGCGATAACGGAAAACAATTCATTAGTCAAATATTTGAAAACATATGCAATGGACTTGATATACGCCATATCAAAATGGTTCCGTATAGACCACAGGCTATCATAGCAGAAAGAGTTAATAAAAACATTGTAAAAATAATTCGCAGTTACGTTAGCACACATCACAAGCGCTGGGATGGCTACATAAATGAATTAGCTTATGCTTTAAGAACGGCAAATCACGATACTACGGGAAAAAGTCCAGCAGAATTATTTTTAGGCCGAACGTTAATTACGCCTTTAGATTAATTATTCTTTTTGCAACAAGGAAAGCAAAAGTTTAAACAGAAAGATGTGCAAAAACTTATTGATCAGGCGCTTAAAAGCTCGGATACGGCAAGAAATAAGCAAAAAGTGTATTACTATAGAAAACGCCGTGAAGCAGATTTTAAAGTTGGGGATAAAGTATTGAAGCGGAAATTTTCTTTATCAAGTGCCCCAGACAATTTTACTGCAAAGTTAGCTCCAAAATTTGAAGGTCCCTATGTAATTCAGGAAATCAAAGGAGTAGTCTTATATCTTAAAAACGAGAGAGGGGAAATCTGTAAAGCAAGTCCCGACCAGGTGAAAAAATACTATAATCCAAATGATTTTGAAATCCTTAAAAGTTTCTTGCAGGACTCAAGTCTAAACGAAATAGAAGGGCCAGAGACTGCAACAACTATTCCCCCACCCAAGAAACGGAGAACTGAAGAGAGACCTAGCACTTCTACAACCCGGACGTCGGTATCAAAAAGAAAAAATGAGTTTCAAACTCCGGCGTTTAAGAAAAAAAAAATACAGATGAACCGGGTAAAGAAACCGTGGTAAAGACGAAAACACCACCTACAAAAGACGGCAGGAGAAATTACACATCAAGGAGAACGCGCACACGGCCACAGAGTCAGGTGCCAGCAAGGCCGCCGTTCCGGAAACTGAAACGCCAACAGGAGGCACAGAAGTACGAGGAACAGAAGAAATTCAAGGACTCCAGACCGGAGGACGTCAAGACCAGCCGTCCCAGGCAGAAACGCAAAGGCCAACAACCAGACGATTACTCCGTCAAGAGGCCAGCATGTAGAGGACGCAAAAGAAAGATCAACGGGGACGACACGCGGAGATCAATAAGGAGAAGATTGACATCCATGACACCTCTAACTTGGGATCAATTTTGTCAAAAACGGATGACGGAGTTTCAAGCATCGAAAACTCAAAGATAAGTTAAAACCTTCTATAATTTTTTTTTTTCTCTTTTGTTCCGAAATGTTATGCATAAGTACGAAGTTCTATGTTTTGACGAAGGTCAATATGTCTCGGTTGAGACTTAGTTTTGTTTTACTTTATTTAGCTAAGGCAAAAGTATTATTTTCTTTAAGTGTAAAAGCTAAAAACAAGCATTTTCTGTTGGTCGAAAGACTAATTCTGTTATTTTTATCTCCGGCCAAATTTTGGCTTTAACATAACAGAATTAGTCTTTCGACCAACAGAAAATGCTTGTTTTTAGCTTTTACACTTAAAGAAAATAATACTTTTGCCTTAGCTAAATAAAGTAAAACAAAACTAAGTCTCAACCGAGACATATTGACTTTCGTCAAAACATAGAACTTCGTACTTATGCATAACATAAGTAATTTACCATAAAATGAATAAGAGAAAATAAATTTTTACTTTACTCATTCTTCGCCAAGCTGGCGGCACTGAAACTAAAATTCTTATTAGTACAAGAATACGAAGTTATTTTTATCTCCGGCCAAATTTTGGCTTTAACATAACTTCGTATTCTTGTACTAATAAGAATTTTAGTTTCAGTGCCGCCAGCTTGGCGAAGAATGAGTAAAGTAAAAATTTATTTTCTCTTATTCATTTTATGGTAAATTGTAAAAAGCATATGTATTAAACTTTTCTAAATGTATGTAAATACTTGCATGTTATGTAAAAGTAGAATTTAGTCTAGAAGCATAAAATTGTAGATGCTAAAAGTGAATGCTTAAAAGAAATGAAGTCAAAATTTAAGTAGTAAATTGTAGATAAAGTCATGCTTTAGAGCGAAAGCCTGCATGTTTAAAGATGAATGAGGGGGAAGTTAGAATGAATGTGTTTTGTAGGGTTCTCCACCTACATTTGAATTTTTAAGACTATTAAAGTAGCTCATTGAGTTGTAGAATGTCGAGTAAGGTGTGTCTATTTGGTTGTTGAATTCTAACAAATCATGGTGGTTAGGGGAAGTGTTGTAAGACTAAAACACGAATATTCCCGTTTGACACCACACACGGTGGAGAGCCAGGGTAAAGTTAAATTAATGCTTGAAAAATTGAATGAATGTGAAGTAAGCAATAACTAAGAAAAACGAATCGCTTAAAAACAAAAATTTATTGTGTCAAGAAAGTGTAAATTATAATGTATGTAGAAAGATACTGATACTTATTCCTTCCAGATGCTGGAAGGAAAGACCAAGATTGATTGATGAAGTCCAGAAAAAGTTGCTGTAAGAAGAAAGCTTTGTAACGAGCAAAAGAATTTTAGTATATAATTGTTACATAAGATTTTTTTTTTGTGTAAACGAGGCTTTCGCCAGTTAGTTCAGAATTAGATAAACTTACAACAGGTCGTTTGTAGGACCTGCTTCCAAGTTTTCCAAATTCTGGCAGCGGCAAATGTAGGGTTTATATTTATTTTAACTAACATTTATTTTTAGTTTAAACTATCTTTCCTGTCAAGCCTTACTTTCCCCTGGAACTGCCAATGCCAGAATATGTAAATTTGAGTAGAACGCGCAAGCATTCAAATTATCAGCGGAAGTAGTATGATTTAAATAGAAGGAAACGAGTTCGGCGAGAGAGTTATTCTTACTTAGCGAGCGCGGAGGTAGAAATCGAGAATTGAAGAACCCCGCGTTGCGGCCTATGTGCTTGGCGGGAAGTAGTTGCAATTGTTCCAGTGAGCTTCAAGTCTGCTGAATTAGCTGCGGCTTTTGTAAAACGCGGTGAGTTAGTTATTTTAGAGAGCCTCGTAGTTAGAATATTGTCTTTACTTTCTTTTCAGGTTCTTATTTTTATTTTGACTGCTGAGTTGGCACCGTTTGTAAGCGTCAAGAGAACGCAATTGTAATTCATTACGTTGAATAAAAAGGGACTTAAACCCTTTACAAGACTCTGTGGTTTATACAAGCTTTCACAGTCACCCTTGGTTGCGTGCAAGTTGTAGGCGCGCAACGTTATAATGTTAAATATGCTTATATCAGATATTGGAAATTATATACTTTTATCATATCATTCAGAAAAAGTACTAAGACAAGTATTTAAAAATTTACATTAAAATTTGATTTTTATCAAAACATGATTTTTCACTATTTCACGCATGACATTTTAAGAAAGGTTAATTAATGATCAATGGCTAAAATTTTGCAGATATCTTAATATGAAGATTATATTCCAATTGAATAAAAAATCCAATGAGTTTTTTAATATTAAAAATTTTATTCATGAAATTATTAGAAATTTTTTATTGAAATACATTTTACAAACTCATTATAAAATGACAACTTAACCATGAAATTCTTAAAGTTTTATTTCGCAGTAGTTTTCAGAAGCTTCAAAAATATTTCTTTTAAAATGAATTTATAAAAATTATTTTAAGTTTAAATAACGCTTAATTTATTTGCATTTCGATCTTCCTGTTGATTTATGAAGTAAATTTTACTTCGGAGCAGGAGATTATGCAACTTAAAAACAGGAGAGTTTAAAACGCAGCATATATTAACTGCAGCTTATGACTGTGGAATGCGAAGGTGCCAAGCTGATCATGAAAAACTACTCCGATATATTTGAAAAGATTTAGTAATTGTCGGAGAGCGAATCAATTCCAGTTGCCAGAGACTGATAAGTGCCCTCTTCGTAGAGATTATCTGAGAGTAGAACCAGGGTCCTGTAGCAGAGGAGTTGATTTTGATAGAATTAAATTTCAGGTAGGTGATCTAAGTATTGAAAGTTATTGCCGAGAATCAACTTCGAATTCTGTTTGCTTCTAATTCTGTTTCCTTCTCTTCCAATTCAGTCTACTTTATTCTTTTCTATTTGCTTTCTTCTTCTTTCTTTTTCAACTCTAAGCTTCGAATTCTGTTTGGGGGAAGTAATGGAATTTAGAAGTGATTTTTCACAATCTTTTATATTATTGTTAGGAGTATAAATTAATAATCTCCAGATTCCATCGTCATTTAATCAAATTACACCTGTTCTCAACATTTTCCAAAAGAGGTTTTCTTATAATATTGTTAATGCGATGTTATCACGTCTTGCTAACTTTAATAAAAAAAAAAAAAAAAAAAAAAAAAAAAACTGTTCTCAGTACAAGTTCATGATGTTTTCATATTATTTTATTGAATAATTCTATTTGTTAATCAGAAATCTACTTCTTAATAAGGAGTAAATTATTGTAGTTTTGCTTTTAATAAATGTGGATAGCTCATTATCATCTTTGAAAACAAATTTTTCGCTCCTTTGCAATCAACCGTACTATTATGTTTCTTTAAATTTGTTCAGTTTCTGCTACGTTTTCGATAGAAATCTAGTTAAAGTGACAGAAGTTAGTCTTTAAAAATGAAATTTTAACATGAGTGATAAGATAACATAGTGATAACATAACCTTTTTTTTCATAATTAAATGTTATTTTATCCCATCAGAAGCGAGTTCGCAATGTGTTTAAATATCTCACAAGATTCATGGCAAGAGAAAAATAATACATATTTTAAGTTGAAGAATGAGGTATTATTATCTAACGCAGATGGCTCTAAACTGTTGTCAGTGATTCCACGGGCAGTGAAAACATTTTCATATTTTCAAACAGACTTCATCTGAAAAGAGAATTAAGTAAACATAATAACTCTGTTTTGCAATTTTAATGTTTGTGATGTCGTAATGAACGTGTTATAATAGGTTATTTCAACTCCTTCCCCAAAAGAATAATTTAATCCATTTTACAATTACTAAATTGTTACTACCATTTTAATGCTTTTGGAGAGTTCGTGTTGTGTTCGCTTCATAATGGAGTCTTTTGTTTTCCTGCGGCCAGTTAAAATATTACTTTATCTCACTTGTCTCCACCATTTATTTGACGATTTATTGTAGACAATTAACACACCATGTCATATTTATACTCTCAAATACTCTCGATCACAGTAAAAGCTCATACCGTTTTATAAATGTACGTCTTTTAAAGTGCTCAGTTTTTGCTGAAGTTGCATAATTATAATGTTTTGTAAATAAGTGAGTTTATTTTATTGTACTTTGGATTCTCTTTTATTTTATGCTGTTAGTTATTATTTTCATTGATTAATTTATCTCTTTTGAGCATCTTATGAGGCAAATTTATAGTTCATCTAATTGAACTGGTGGCTAACTATTATGCTTGTAAGTGCTTATTTCTTATATCATATTGCAGATCTTCTAATTCTGAATGAATCGATACATAAATGGTAAAGCTAGGTGAACCTGTTAGCACCTGAGATAAGGATTAAAATTGTAACTAGCTTTTCACTTTGGAGATAATTATTACTTTAAAATTGGAAGCATTTGATGATTTTTCTTCAAATAAATGACACTGAGAACTGTAGGGGAAAGACTTAGGAGCGATTTTTAGAAATATTAGAAGCTTCCAGAAGTGCCAAGTAATCCTACAAATAGGGCTGTATTGAAACCGAGGGTCAATTAGTTAATTGAATAATTCAATCTAAAACTGCACGACTGTACTGAGCTCGGTGATCGTTTCTTTAGACGTTTTTAAAGGTTTGTTTGTGATATCGGTATTCTGAGATATTTCAAAGTTCGTTCGAAGCTTCCAAAATGCCGCCTAGTTTGCGAGAAATCATTGTAAATTACCAAATTGGCGATAAAAATGTCATAAAGACCCGTGCTGAAAGTTTCTATCAGTATATATAGTAGTTCTGGTTTTGATATATTCACATTTCTAACATCAGTAAGCTTCAAATTAAAAAACTTGGAACATAATGCAGGGAATAAACACATAACAAATACAAGAAGTAGTGACAAGTTGGATTAACCCTCTAAATATTTATTGTGATATCTGTAAGAATGTATATATACGTGCATATTAAAATATGTCAACGAAATTAAGGCAATATATCAAAAGGAAACAAATCCCGGTATGAAATGCCAGGAGAGCTTTTGCATTAAAATCAAAAATATAATTTGTTCTTATAGTAGTTTTGGGAAATTTGTGCTTTCTTAGTGAAAACCCTGGCCGAGAAAAAACACAAAAAATAAACATAAAATTATGATGAAAAATGCTTTGAATAAGTAAGAAAATAAGGAAATAATTAAAAACAATGCAAAAATAACTAAAAAACTAAATAAAATTTTTAAAATGCTTACGTAATTTACAAAACAATAAATCAACCAACAAGCAAGAGAAGTAATATAAAAGGATATGTTTCTTTAAACTTATTGATCATTACAGGTTGCCAGGATAGTTATTTAATGCTTATTCGTTTGAAACCCCTTTATTACAAATTGAGAGCTGTGGCTGAAACTCACTGCTAAATTTATTTTAACGTAATATCTTGTTTTATGTCTCTACATTTAGCGTCAGATGTTCGCTTTGTAGCTAGTACGTATTCTTCAACCTTAGAAACTCTACAGCTGCCACGTAATGATGTGGATCAGAAAGCCATTACCAGCACAATTCAATAAAAAAACAGATTCTCTCTCTCAAGTTTTTACTTAAGAAAGCAGAAAATCAAATAAATAACCTGACATTGAACAACACGGAGAATTTCAGTTAGCCTGTAAACGGAAAATGTTGGTAAAAAAGATCGATGTTTTCCTCATGGAATGATTTATTTCTGTATCGCTTGAAGGTTTTCCGTATCTTTATCTTAAAGTGTATTGTTGAAGCATTATGAAAAAAAATCTTGCCCACGACTTTGAACAAAAGTAAGATGCTTTTCTATATGGGTTAGACATGTACAAAGTATTATGCTCAAGTAAAGATGTTTTCAAAAGTTTTTTTTATATTATTACACAGAAAATATTGTCAACATATTTTGAGTATAAATAGGCTTAGCGATCTTAGATAGGTATTCTTCGGCTGCAACACGGCTCATCTGACAGGAGTAAGCCTATTCTATAGTCACATATGGGTTGCACAAACTTAGGTAGATGTGATTTGAAGTAAACGTTCACGTTTCGTTACTATTTTTCAAATATACAGCGGTATGTTCCTTTCCATTTCGTAGCATCATTTGCTTTCATCATGAAATGGTTATCGTGTCTTCCCTTTTTTTGCAAAACATTTTGCTCCTGTAGATCTTCTGTTTTTTTTTTTTTTTTTTTTTTTTTTTTTTTTTTTTTTTTTTTTTATCGCCATTGAAACTAAAAGATTTTATTCGATATACAGTTGAACCCCACTCTGAGAAACCCGGCTTATAACGAACTTCTGGATATAGCGAAGGAATCTTTTGGTTCCCTCCATTCCTGTATATTTAATGTTATTTTACACTGTTATGATAAACTTTCAAGAGTACAAAATTCGGATGTAACGAACGTTGCCTGAATGTATTTGTTTTTTCATATTTTTTCAAAAATTTCTTGAAAAATTTCTTTTTAAAAATTATTGGATAATAGCGTTGTGTAAGTTATTTGTATCATAGCCTTTACGTAAGAATATAAGAGATGGATTAATGTGGAAATAACGCAGTTAATGATGTTTATTACAAGCAGTTGCTATTTTAGGATTGAAAAGAGAAATATTCACATTAAGATGCACAGTTAAGAGACTATTGTAAATAAAATTAGAATTTTGATTTACATATTTTTCTTTTATATATGCAGTAGCACGTCCCAATAAAGGACACCCACCGGACCAGACATTTTGTTCCTTAAATAGAGGCGTTCCTTTTTCAGAGGGTACATAATAAAAAATGCAACTTAATTAGAAAATCTGGTTGCATCAAGCTATATATAAATGTGTACCATAGTCACAGGTGTTTATTGAAATTTAAAGGTAATGAAAAATGGATATTCCTGATTTAAAAAGCTTAATTCTTTCAAAAATGTATGAAACGAACAATATAGTTTTGTACGCACAGAACGTTATTAAGAATAATACGTTACAGGTGTTTATTTAAAAGTTTGTGTATTACAAGCACTTTTTCCAGGTGCATTTTAAATTCACTGATAATCTTAAGTTTTTCACTGTGATCAATTATCATAATTTTTTTTTTAAATTAGAGGCTTATTTTAAGGCATTTCTAAAGTTTCTTCATATCACACGTTTATTCTGTCTCTTTTTCGTCTTCCTCACCGAGACCCACTACTGGCCGAGTAGTAAAGTCGCTGAACACTGGTAGCTTGGTCCAAGGTTTCGAATCCCATGAATGGTCTGGTTGCATGAGCGTTTAAGTGGTTTTCCTGATGTGTAACGTGTATACGATCTAATTTCCCTTAGAGATTCCTCCACGAAAGCATCCCTCATCTTTGGCAGATAGCCCTCAAGGCTTTGCCGTAATCACATAAACTAAATCAGACGTCTTCCTCACTGCTTTCCAAGTTACTTTTTCTCAAGTTCACACCATCACTTACAACTGAAATAAAAGATTTTATGCTCGTCACTTGTGTCATAAGTATATAAGTTTGCAACGATTTCTAAATGTTCTTGCATTTTAGCACTGTCACTGATTTTGATAAGTTGAAACAATTCATTTTCCATCAGTAGTGTTTTCACTGAAGGATTTCGGAATTTTCCCTGGGGGTCTTCGAAGCATGTGACTACTACCTGCATTTCTTTCCTCATTGAAATGTCGTTCATTGTTTGCCGATCTATAGCCTGAAGCGCTGAAGATGATAAATTACTGCTAATAGTTGTCATTTTGAAAACCCAAAACTTTGTGATATATAATACCAAAAATACTAATATTTTCTGTCCTGTATTCCTGCTATTAACATTGAAATGATGTGAATTTTGCTTAAGTACCCTGCATATGGTGCTTATTTTTAGGCAATTAGGCTTGTGCTTTATGGGGTCTGGTTTCATCTGTCAGTTTGCTCTTATTATGTCTTCCTTTTTTTTTTTGTGGGGGGGGGGAGGGATGAATATTGCCTCTCGAGTTTTCTGAAAGCATTCAAAATAAAATCTTAATCTGCGTAAAGATGCAGTTTATGTCTGAAACTTCTTTACATAGATCTGATTACTATCCAGACGTTTCAGAGCCTAGGAAGTAAATGTATGCAGTCTAAATGTCATTCTAGTATGTAGTCTTTCTGTTTCGAAACGATTACCAAACTAAAACTACAGAAGGAATTTTTATTATAGATTATTTTAAATCAAAGATTATAAAATGCGGACTTAAAGCCACATCCCAAAATAAAACTTTCTATAACATTGCTATAACAGGCTAGGCATTATATTTTTAAATCAAGTCTGTCTGTATTCCGAAAACATCAAAACGGTTTTAATAAAGAAAGACGTCAAATAACGAAATTGTGAAAAAACGGAAAAAATGTAAATTTTAGTTATGTATGTTCATGGATTTAATTTGTTAAATTTTCTTTAAACACTCTTTAGCAGCAGAAGCACGTTTGCTAAAATAGCTTTAAAAGTATATCATTTTGAGGGGATCAAAAAAACCTCTTGCATGTTTTCCTGTATGTTCTATGTTAACCTTGCACAAGGTATACTTATTCTCCTTCTAATATCGTTGAACTTTGGAGGCAAAATTCAGAAACGACTTTCTTAACAGAACAAGAAATTACTAAAATATGTGGGATATTAGAAACTGTTTTCTTTTAAATAAGGACAGTTTTAAATAACGTGCCGTTTACACATTTCTTCGATTTCGGAGACATTTAATTAACATTTAAAATGCAAAGAGTATTTTTTAATGGTCAGGCTGATAGCATTTTTCTGGACTATACGTTCGCATCGTGAGTTTCATGACCAAAGGGCTTTTAATAAATGTTCTAAGGGTATTGATTTAAGTTTAAGGGTATTGACTTAGGTTTCTTTACACAATCCTTTAAAAGTAATGGGTTCAAGCTTAGCAAGAGCTCTTTTTAAGAGGTGAAAGACATAAGTAGTCTATAGGAAAAACGACAGGGGACTTCGAAGGAATAAATGCAATACCTGTATCAGGCTTCATTTTTGCATGGGATGCAATTGCACTTCTGGAAGTATGACTTGTTGTTTTGTCTTCAGGACGTTTCAGTACTTGAAAGTCAAAGGGATAAAGAAATGGAATTTCTTCTGTAAGTATCGGACGTAAGACATTCTCTTGGTAATAAGTTGAGTTAATTTTAACATCTTTTTCCACTCTCATCATTTTTAATTTCTTGTTGAATGGGATTACTGCGACAATCATAAACCTCTTACTGAAACTTCTGAACTTCATATGCATTACTCTACATTTACTACATGCTCTTACTGAAACTTCATATGCATTGGTGGAATCAGATTTGTATATATTTTTCTCTTCCTTTTCGATAATAAATAGATCTTTTTTCTGTTGTTGTTACATTCATTTAGGTTAATCTATGCTTCATCAAGGGTCACAATGAATTTGAATTTTTCTTTTGCTAAATAGCTTTCATACAGGGTTCCAAAAATTGTTCTGAATTGAGCCTCACGCTTCGGCAAAAGGCGGTCAACATTATGCTTTCTAGCATTTTTTAAATTGTAAATCTTATATTATTAATTTATTTAATGTTGCTACAGATGTATTTAAAGACTGCAATTGATCCCCGCTTCGGAGGACTTTTCTCTTGCTACGAAGATTTAACTTTAGAAGCATCAGAAACAGTACGTATCTTTTACGAAGCTTCGTTTGGAGTCTTCTTTCTACGCAGACATAATGGTTGTTGGTTTTCCCTTTTCCGATTAATAACATTGCTTATTGTGCATATAGAAATTTTAATATCATGCGTTTTACAATGTTTTTCAATTATGGAGGAGGAATATTTCTCTTTGGAAAGCGCAAAAACATATCCACTGCTTGTTTACATGGGACATTTTGAAAGAGGAATTAATTTAAACGTAACAGATGATATTTCTCATTTCAAATAATAAGCTGTTTCCAGAAAGTTTTATTCTAAACCATTTTGCCTTTTTAAATTCTTAAAGGATATGCTCTAAAAATGTATAAGCTGCCTCTATAGATTATGTCTTTCTAAATTCCGGAGCCTTTGCAGCTAAATTCCGGAGCTGTTCAAATGCAATAGAACAAAAATATGAACGCATTGCTGACCGCATACTTCACATTAGCTTGCTGGGGATAGACAGAAGGAATGTTAAAATGAAAAAAAAAAAAAAAAAAAAAAAAAAAAAACTGTCATTCATAGCTTCGCAACTAATGACAAGCGATCTTAAAACAGGCGCATAGAAAAGTTTCTAATAAAGCATTCACAGATCTTTTGATTAGATTGTAAACAGAAGTCCTTCCTTGAAAATGCATTTCCATTATATATTTAATTTAATATATGCTAAAGTATAATTACACTTAGTTACCTTCGGACTTTATTTTCACTTCACATACGCTCTTATAGAGGGATAAGTTTGTCTGAAATAGCATTATGCACTTGAGGAAGCATTCTCCCTATATTACTAAGCATACTGACTCCATCGTGTTCTTCATATAAGTGAGTATTGAAGAAGCCACTCATGATATTACTCAAACAAACGATCTCATGAATGCACATATGGATGAAAACCTAGCTGCCAGAGTGCAATTAAAATAACATAATTTGGAATAAACAATGGATAAATCGATATTCAAGCATTCATTGATTTCCGCAAAATAAATTTTCCTTCTTTAGCTATTTATCTTCTAGAGCAAAGATAGTTCATGCAACATAAAATGCTTATTCTCTCTATCTCCTGTTTCATATTCAGAATTTTTAACGTTTTATTTACACTGCAGATTGAATTCGAAACAAATACATTTTCGTCATTAGAAAAGAGTCCACAAAATAACAATTTTTTTTACCGCTATATGAGATATTTTTATTATGTTATTCAATATGAGCTATTCACTGATTTGGAATTGCATTTCTGTTTTTTGATACGAGTCGACCCGTGAGCATATAAATTGATTTATAAAAACTAGTATATGAGGGAAAAAAGTACAGAAGCACTTAGAGTATATCCTACAGAACGAATAAAAGAATTTAAAATTAAGTTGCCGAATGGAGCTTCCATTTATTTCCGATAAAACTATGTATAAATAATCTATGCAGCGCAAAGATAAATTTTTTTCGATAAGTTTCTATACAAGGAACGTTTCGTTGTCGTTTTGTAGGGTTTCATTTATTTCCACTAACATTGATATAAGTTTATTAGCCTTTTCTGCCTCTTCTGATTCCCTTCGCGTTTCCCCGCCAGGATGTAAATTAGCTAGGGTGAACGAAAGTATTTAAACTGATGTAGCGGAAATTTTAGTCAGAGCGTGGTTTGCTACTATAAGCTCACGGTGTTATTTCTTTCAGCTGCTAACTTGAAAATCGGCTTCACGTTCTTGCCGCCGAAATATTATCCTACCGGTGTAGGTTCTGGGTCACCCTGTTGGATTTAATTGAATTATGCAGTCTTGCACTACGCTTTTCTCTGTTGCATCATTTTTTTTAAGCTTTTCCCAACAAGTGGTCGGTGATTGTAAGCACACAAATCCGTGCTGTCTGTAAAATATTCTGTTCAATAAAAGAAATAATTAAGCTTTTCTGCATAATTACATAATTAAGCCTTTCTGCATAATTTAAGCCACATATTGCATTCGTTTATACTCAAGTTTTATAATTTAGAACATATTAAGGAGGGAACCATCACTATGGTATCTTGACATAGTAAGTCATTCTATAATTGTGACCATTTCGAGGGATAATTGTTTTTAATATTGTGAGAAAATGACATTTTAAGGATATTGTACAAGATACTCACTTATGCACTGTAAATTTTAAATATCGAAAACATAACTGTTGTTCGACAAACAGCATTCATACTTATAACATTCCAGCGATGAAAAGACCAGAATTAATTTTTTCCCTCTTTCGTGATTTCGGGGGTAGGGGTATAGTGAGCACGAATAAATGGCAGTTGGAAGACACATGGTTTGAACCCAGGTGGGAACAGAGGAGAAATTTCAACTTTACTGGCTTTCTAAAACCTAAAAATCTTCATCTAATAACTAAGTAATCATAGTAAGTGAAACCTAACGAAAATAACTCGTTTACTAATCGCCACTCTCTGGATTTAGTCGACAGATTCTCGATTTTTTTTCCGAGATAAAATGCCGTAGACAATAACTCGTCAATTTTATTTGATCATATGGGTCTGGGACTTATTTCCATCCTCCCCATTCAGTGGAGAATATAAGGAATTATCGCATTTCTTCATTGATCATGCTGTCGTTGTGTAAGTGGTTAGTACACAACTGGTATGTGAAAAATCCGGAGGAATTCCACCTAGGAAACATTTGATATTTCACATTTTTAGGCTTAGAAATTCTGAATGGTCTATAGTAGATTTGTTTTGCAATACTATATACAACGGAAATATTATCTGAAGAAAATTAAGAACAGTATAAATAATCCAGTACTTTGGATGCAGTCAGAATTATATCACGGTAGGGATCTTAGCACGTTAAATTCTGGTTCATGGGCAAGCTGAAATTGGTGATAAATACTTAATATATACTATGTACATCGATGGCGTTTATGATCTTTTTGTCTTACTGATAGATTAAGTCCAATCTCTCTCAACAGCTAGCTGTATTTACCTGACTTATCAGAGTGTAAAGTAATGAATTAACCAACTATTCATTTCAGCCACCAGATATTAATCCCATCGAGTTCTTACAGGATTATTTTGATCTATTGAGCTCTTATAGGATATCTCCGCTCTCCGCCAATGTCATTAAATGAGCTGGAACAATGATTCATGCCTATAAGCTTTCACTGAGTTGTCTCAGAATGATATTAATTTGCAGTAACGATTTCAGATTCCGTCAGTGTAACCAAGGAAATATTTTAAATTAAGTTTAATGAAATCATGCTTAAAAACTGTGTTAGCCTTCCTCTTCTCAAAGTAATGTAATTTAAGTTGGTAAGCTACATAAATATTTTCCAAATGCAATATGTAATATTTATGGCAAAACTGCCAATTTTTATGTGTTTTCGTATCTTATTTATTTAACAGTTGTACACAAAACTGTTTGTGTCTTTTAGAAGCCTGTATGCATACAATTAGTATTTTTATAAATTTAAGAAGCATTTACAAAATGTTGCATTAAAAATATACTGTTGAAACAAGCAGGGGTTCAGCAATATAAGTGGACATTAAAAAGATTCTCCTTATCAAAAACGCTCTGGACAATTATTATGTTTGAATAGTTTAACTATAAAAGGCTATGTAAAATTCGAAGAAACATGCAGATTTGTGCATACGCGCAGAATACGTGTATACGTACAAAAATGTGCAGAAAAAAAAAAAGAAAGAAACAAAAAGTAAAAAAAAAAAAAAAAGTATTGTGAGTCATTAGTATTTTCATGTGACCAGGTATAAGCTCTAAACGAGCGCGATTTTGTATAATATGGAATTCTTAATCAACAACACATGCCTCTTTGTTTTGTTGTTTTTCTCCAAATCTGGTTGACCAGATTTTAATTAGTGATAGCCTCTGAAAAGGGATCTAAATCAATAAATTTATTGTTGAATGTCCCAATGAAATGAAAGCTAAGTTCCATAATTAAGGAAACAAAGCATATAATCATTGTTTCCTGAAATCCTGTATGTTATGGGATAAATCCCTCATAATAAAACATACGTGTCTATTATTAAAGATATTTTTAATGTTAAGTATCTCTAGAACGCCAGTAAACAATTAACAGAAATTCAAAATCATATTAAGTTTTCGCCATTCTACGCAATATAATACAAACATATGGAAAAAGTTTAGCATTTCCAAAGTGCTTCAACATCCTTTCAGCCGTTGGTTTTCCTCGGTATTGATTTTGTTGTCACTTACTGGTTAAGTTCTTCGTCAGTTTGACAGAAACGTTAAATTTGGAGGTGCGGAAGACTTTTATTGGCAAAGACATATCTGTATATTACTACAGTAACGCCTAGTAACTTTAACAAAGATTTCGAAGTTAATAACTTCCTTTTTAAATGCACCTCCCTCCTAAATCGATGTAGTAGCAAAGGATAAATGCCTCAGTTTGCAGCAGTTTATAAAATAAATTATAAATTAGTTTATAACACTTATTTTAAAGATTAATTTCACAATCCGGGAATAAAATTGATGGTAAGTTATGTTTTCAGTTGCTAAACAGTCGTCAGTATTTTCTCAAAGGCTAGTATTAAAATTTAAGGTTAGATATTCTTTCTTTCGGCAAAATAATGACAAACCTGTGTCTAGTTGTTAAATCCGCAAAATACTGATCTCATATTTCAAACTTCTGTCTTCAAAGTTGTGATTCTTTAATAGATATAGTACTTTTATAATTTTAACCATGGACATCTACTGGATTTAATGAAAAAAGACTGTTTGCATTTTAAGGAAGCCAAGCAGTCGGACGTGCTTTTTAATTACACACCGAGGGCACATGATACGGAGGGCGAAAATACTTTACAGAATTGTATGTGTTATTGATTAGTTTCTGGTGATGGCATTTCTACCCCTGTGATCTCATATTCCTTTCAATTTTAATGCTTATATTCATTTTAAAATTGCTGCGTCTTTTTCCCAGTCGACTTCAGCGGGCATTTTCTATATACCCAAATACTCCACAGTCGTTTCCAAAGTTTCACTGTTGTGAATCGGGTTCGAACAGGGATTCGAACTTAGGATCTCATTTTTCACGAAATGATATTATATTACCAATCTGTGGGAACCGTTAAATATTATGGTTTACTTCTGCTTTGATGATTTAGGATTCAAAAGGTTGCTAGTAAATACTAGTAGAGACAAAATGAGATATCGTGTGTTCTTCCCTTCACAAAACATCGACACAATTATGTGCACAATGCTAAATAGATGAAAATGATATGAATAATTTTATGAAAAGCAACTGAAAGATTTTAAGAAAGGAAATAAGCAAACTTACCAATGAAAGGTAAAATGCTCTTCTTAGACCTCTGTAGAAGAGTTTAAGATTATGAAATTCTGCTTTGTAGACAAATGTTTGGACTGTCGAAAGCAAATCTATTCTGTATTTATTCTTGAACTTCACTATATATTTTCTTAAAGAAATCCTTCAAAGGCAGTATTGGCAGAAGTTGCGAAATTTCTTCGCTTCGTTTACGATCAACAAAACCAACTATTTCAAAATCCTTTGTGTTCAAAACCAAAAGTTTCTTTTATGCTTACAATGAATTGCGAGGAAATTCTTTCTTACCTCAAACCAAACCTATTGCGACATTCTGCCTCTGTTTATTACGTTTATGCTTATTGGTTTTGGTGAAAATGTAGTGTGGTTTATGAACAGAACCGGAAATATTGTATTCAAAGGAAAAAATTCCGTCTGGATGCAAAAGATTACAACTTGTCAGCATAAATTTTAGACGTCGAGGATGTCATAATAATGCGATGCACAACAATAAATCTCTAATTCCCCGCATCTTGTATAAGACTTTCTCCCTTGTGCATCCTCAAATGTTATATATAACTATAATATCGAATAAATAAAATGAAAATATGTAAAATGAAATTTTTCTTTTGTGTCTCAAATACACTGGTGTGCAAAAATTAAGGACCAGACGGTTTTTTCAATATAACTTTGTACAAAAGCTTTCTAAATCAACACATTTAATACCGTAAGATCCCCAATACGTAAGGACATGAGTAATGTAAGCAACACTTACTAAAAGAGAAATCAGAGGGATAAAAAGAAGCTTTATTGAAAAAGTAGCATGGAGCACAATGCGACTGAAGGCCGAAACATCCCTGTGATGGGTGTCCAGCAAGAAACATCCGGTCTTTAATAGGGGATATGATCTTCCCTGACTGCTAGGCAGGTTTCACAGCGTCTGCCCATGCTGAGAATGAGGGTGTCAATGAGTTGTTGAGGCATTGCTGCCCATTCGTCTTGCAGCGCCAATCGAAGCTCCGGAATCGTTACTGGTGGAAAGGTACGAGCTGCCAAGCGTCTGCCTAGAAAATCCCATACATACTTGATGGGATTGAGATCCGGAGATCGTGCCGGCTAATCCATACGTTCAATATCCTCACTCTCTAAGATCTGTTCGGCAGCTACTGTGCGAAGACATGTTGCATTGTCGTCCATGAAAAGGAACTGCGGACCCATAGCGCCTCTAAAAAGACGCACATATGGAAGAAGAATCTCGTTACAATAATGGGTCCCGTTGACTGAACCTGCGTCGAAGATGTGAAGGTCTGTACGACTACCAAGCATGATGCCTCCCCAAACGAGAACACCGCCACCTCCATACCTGTCCCTTTCAATGATGTTCGAGGGATGATTGCGGCTTCCCCGCTCTCTCCAGATGAGTATGCGATGAGAATCGCTACTCAGACTGAATCTGCTCTCATCTGTAAAGAGTACTCGTCCCCATTCATTGTCTCTCCAATTCCGGTGTTCCCGGCACCACAGAGAACGCCTTCTCCGATGGGCAGGCGTTAGAGGTACACACCGTACATGGCGTCGTGCAAACAGACCACCACCGTGCAGTCTTCTGGCCACGGTAAAACGCGATATCGGTAGTCCAGTCGCCTGTGTCGTGTGTCTGGCGATTTCTCCCACTGTCTGCCGCCTGTTTCTTCTGGCCTGTAAGGCAATATACCGGTCATCTGCGGGTGTGGTTCCTCGTGGACGACCACTACTAAACCCCCGGATAGCTGTTCCTGTAGTTTGAAATTGTCTCCAAAGTCGTGAAACGATGCTGTGAGCAATTCCGAACTCTGCAGCCACACTTGTCACACTGCGGCCTTCCTCCAACTTCCCAATGATTCGACCTCGGGTAAAAGCATCCAGATGTCATCTAACAGATTCATTATTCGCCATTTCTCCCTGAGGCAGCAACTCGGTGTGATTTTAACTGCTATACGGCGTGCAATCTCTTTGCCAGAAATACTGATCTTACAGCGACAACATGCTTTATACTACTCCTACACTCCCCCATTACGTCTACCTGTATATCTGCGCATGTGCTACCGTGCATCACCATATTGAATCTCCTGATTGGTCTTTCTGTCCGCTCTGCCTCTTCGTTCAGCTGATATGCTAATTTTTCGACTTCGTCCTTAATTTTTGCAGACCAGTGTATGTTGAATAGCAAAATAGCACTTAATATCACAGGAAAGATTGTATATATATATGTAAAGTTAAAAGTAAATTGGAGCCAAAGCAAGGTTATTCTTCAACAGTACTAGTAATAGCAATCGTGTATAAGAGGCTTAACACAATATCCAAACATAACAAAATTAAAATAAGAATCCATTGCAGCACAAACTCTAAAAATAAAAATTAAAAAGGAAAATGCAAAAGAAAAATGAAATGAAAGAGCAAAAGGGAAAATAATACAAGATAATAAAAATATAAAAATAAAAATTAATCTCCTTTTTCTGAAACTCCAATTCAGAAATCAAAAGGGAAAATGAATTAAAGGTTCATAAAAGTTGATTTATATGTTTCGAAAACGTGTTTTGTTCTCCTGGTTCATTTGAGATCAAAAATTGAAAAAAGAATCTATTAAATTTTCATTTAAGACTCTAAAATTTATATCAAACCAAACATTTGAATCTCAAATGTACTAGCAGTTTCCCTACACGCCTTCGAAACACTTGGTAAAAAGAATAAAACATAACATAGTGCTAAATTGACTACTAAAAAATTGAATTTATATTGAATTATTTGACTGTTTTACAAAACAATTCAGAAAAACACTAACTTTTTTCCCAGCGTTCATCGTAAGAACAACATGTATTGCAGTATAATAAGCAATTATAAATGAAATTACTTTTTCAAAATACCTCATTAATGTAAAACAAATAAAACGCAATCATAAAATGCATTCGATTATGAATGAAAAGAAATTAATTTGTAAAAAACTAATCATAGCTGAACAATAAATAATAAAATTGAAAAAAAAAAAGCAAAAAAAGTCGAAGTAGAACCATACAAATTCGTTTGTTCAAGGGATAAATAATGATCGTTTCAGCTAGGTTCTTTCTCAGGGAGATAGATTTCACTGAATAAATCTTGCCAACCACTTTTCCGACTTCCTATTAGAACGAATTGTAAATCATTAACTTAAATAGATAAAACATAGTAAATTAAATGAAAAATATATATAAATCACCATCAAATAGAAAGCTATCTCCGAAATAAAAAAGTATAATAAACTTTGTGTTATATGTCATTCAGCATCAAATGTAATCTTCATGAGTTTTGGTTAGAAACATTTTGCTTTATTCCTTTCAACTTTACTTTCAGAAATATTTACAATAATATTGTTGCCTGCCACAGATTCATAAATATCTACTTAAACAACTAGGCGAGATGAAACTTCAAAATTGTTTAAAGAAATAACAGCACTTATAGACAATATTAATATCTAAAAATAGACACAGGACTGTCTTCGTTAGGTATAAAATCACCATGAGAGAGGCGCAGTAGCAAAATATAGCTCTGGAATTCAACTGGCTAATTCACTGGAGGCCTGTTTGCGTACTCGCATTTGTAGCTTTCGTTTCAAGGTGAAAGACAAGCATTTCTAAAAGCATCGACTAAAATCGCTCGATTAACTTTAAAAATTTGCTTTTCGAAGCTTTCGTGTTGTCTCTAAGTCAGCGAGAAATAGCTAAACGTCGTCAACTAAGGACACAAATTGTTACAAAGGTGTGGTAGGAGATGTTTCGTGCATACCTTCAGGTTTTATGCATTTATATATATGAAGTCGAAAATCAATCAACTCGAGTTAAAAATTCTAAAAACTTATAATTCAAATAACACATAACAGGCAGCCAGAAATTCAAAATAAAATAAAGAAGACATAAAAACAATACAAACTGTATTAAATGAATAAGCTACCAGATGAAAACTGCAGAAATACATATATTATAAATTATAAGCAAAGCAACATAAATATTTACCGTATTTAATATGGTATAATAAATCTGATGTTGTAGAAGATTTATTATACCTGATGTTGTAGAAGCAATTCTTTTCTAAATTAGCTTTTTCTAAGATTGCCATGATTCATAAAAATTGCAACTTATCCGTCATAAGTTTCTAATTTAGCCAACTAAGTCTTTTAATTTCTAGATGCTTCGGATGTCGAGGAAGAGAGTTACACTGATCTGAAGGCAAAAGACAGATCTTCGAGCAAACACATACCAGTTTAGATCTCCTGTTGGAGGATTTTCGGGTATTATGGTACTGCTTTTGAACATGCTATTAGCTAATTGAATAAACTAATAAAGAGAGTGACAACATTTCTGCTCGCTGTAAATTTATTTGAAATTTACAAGCTGAAAAGGAATCTGAATTGATGAGAGTGTTAATTTAAGTACCAGTTCTTTTGATAGTTTAAAGTTAATTTACTCCGATTTACTGCTTTAACTATATTAAGTTTTGAGTCAGGCTTTACCAT
Source organism: Stegodyphus dumicola (assembly GCF_044657685.1). Taxonomy (NCBI): domain Eukaryota; kingdom Metazoa; phylum Arthropoda; class Arachnida; order Araneae; family Eresidae; genus Stegodyphus; species Stegodyphus dumicola. The sequence goes on along the minus strand of NC_140768.1, from coordinate 240,017,522 downwards.
TGTATCAGATTTTCAGATGATATTTTTGTTCTCTAAACCTAAACGCAAGTAAATTAAAAAAATATTTTAGTTTATTAAATCCTCTATTAGCGTAAAATATTATTAATTAAAAAAATTACGCAAAATATTAATGATCGATCAAATTAATGCTCAGTTACTTGAATGAAGTCTGCAAGTCTTTGTTGCCTAACGGGGATGGACTTATTTCCTGGAAAACGTTTTGAAGTTATAAGGTATTTCTCCCGCTTTCTTAGCATACCTTCGTTTTGTAGTGGTCAGCACGCTCGACGCGAATTCGATAGGTCCGTGGTTCGAGTCCCGGCGAGGGCATTGCTCATTTTTCATCTCTTCTGTTTCAAAAATACCTAATGTCTCTACAAAGTAAACTGATTTGTAGTTACGTTACAAATGGGAAAAACTACAAAACTTCCATGCAGTAATTCATTCAACAATAAATGACCTCATATTGAATTATCATACAATAAATGATTATGCAATAAATGATCTCATATTGAATTACGATTATTTAATTATTTATTACGAGGATTTTGGATAGCTTTTTTAAGGCAAATTATTGTCAATGTAACTGAAAGTGAGCACGCAATTTGCAACTTGCATAACATATTACTCGCAATAAAAATATATAAATCCTTTTTTTAAAATGCACGATTTTAACTGCATAAAATGTAAAAGTACTTACGCATTTTCAAGTCGACTATTTTCAATAAATAAAAATTGTCTCCGAACAGTGCAATATAGCACTGATAATAGAGGACACGTCACAACGTGTCCAAGGCGTCACAATGTCAATGCGTCACAATGTGATAAGACGTCACAACACAAGATTTTCGCTTTTATTTTATGTAGCTCTCATTCGTAATAAGCCAGTTTGGATTTTGCATACAATAATATATATTAACTACATTTTTTGTTGCATTATAAATGCGTGACCTGTTTTCTACAAAGGATAAGTAGTGAAGTAATTTTAAAATTACAGGGCAGATTGTATTGTTACGCATACCTGAGAACATTAAAAAGTCTGGAATTTGGCAAAACGATTCAATAAAAAATACCGCGTGTCATCATTTAAATTAGCATTTAAACAAATTTATGAATCGCTAACTTTGCACTGGTGGTGGGAATTTTGGTCGGATCAAATAACTGGCACAAATTTTAATGAATTTGTTTGCGAAATTTTCTCAATGCTCCAGTTTATTAAAATGTTTTGTATGCTTATATTCGTAACTTGTGTCTGCTGATTACCAAGCTAATAAAAAGTGATCTGTTTGTACTTTTAAACTTCCGCTAGAATAATTGGCGCAAATTTGGCAGGGTCTGCACCAGCTTTAACGGTTGACAGGAAGTTACGTAAGTACCTTATAAATGATTATTTTCGCTATTATAATATTCTTGTCTATGCAACTAAAAATGATACGAATGCAAACAATGAAAGATTAAAATCAAATTTCTCAAAGAGAAATGTAAGCAAATTGAAGCATAAAATATAATTTCTCATATAGCATAAAATATTATTTCTTTAATCTACAATTTCTATAATTCGGACGGAATGTAATTCGTTTATGGAATCGTTATATTTTCAGTTCATCGTGATGAAGAATATAAAGAATGTTAAAAATTACTTTTTACTATTTAAGTATTTGAGCATAATTACATAGTTTAGGAAGATTTCGTTACATATTTTATTTTATTTTATTAGTTTATAGAACTCAGAAGAGTGACAAACACAAATTCTTGCTTCAGAAGGTAGGACATTTTTTTAATCATCTGGTTTAATATCACATTAAATTCACTTAAATTTTTGTTCGATTTGGACACCCGAACTAATAGTTACTTAAAGTCGAGTATTTGCTAATAATGAAAGTAGAGAAGAATTAAATATTTTGATTTAAAATCTATTACTGTCAGCAACTGCAGGATAATTGAGTATTTGCATCAATCTGGAAAAAAAAATCTTGCAAATTTATAAAACCACTAAAATAAAAAAGATTACTTTAGAAATTTCCAGAAAACATTATTTGGAATATTATTTTGTGATCTATTTGATGGTGTAAAAATCGGAATTCTATGATGAAAAGTTTGACTACTCAACAAGAGTTAAAGAAAAATTGCAACATTTAGTTCAAAAAGTATCATTTAGAATTTTGGGAAAAAAAGAGAAAGAAATTTTTTGTAGATTACTGTATTATCGATCACATAGATATATGTGAAAAGAATTTTTAAATAGGATCGATAGACAGGATAAAAAAGTTATTCCTCATGCGCAATAATTCTAGTGCATATTTGAAATCCAGAAATGTGAGACTTTCAAAATTCCACATTCAAAGAGACAGATGTAAAAAATTGTATATTTATTTCAAATACGTATTTTAGGAATGCGAAAGACGATAATTCATATCTCAATATTCTGCTCCGTAAATATACTTGCTATTTTTCATATGCTGAAGTTAAAAAGAAGATTCGGAATTTATATTTCTACACGTGGACACTTTCATTTATTTTCATTGTAGTATCTTTTAGAATCTGAAAGCAAGTTTGGCAGACAAGGAGAAAAAGCAAGTTACAAACAGAAAATACACAACATTAGAGAAACAGGTAAAAGTAAACTTAAAAGTAAAAAGCTTGCAACATTAGAATAATCTCAATAAAAAAAACGAATGTAAAAAAAGCTAGGCTGCTTTTAAAAATCCTGACAGAGACTTTAGTTTAACAATGCAAATTATGATATAACTACTCGGTGGGGATTAAAAAATATAAATCATAAAAAATATCAAAATATTACGAAAAGATTACCATTGCTCAGCTGATCTTCTAATTTAATATTTTGTCTGGTATGTAAGTATTGAAGAAAATGGCGCTTTTTTATGATCAAAATGAAGCTTATGCAACAATTGTTCTGATCAATGTTTTCGTTGAAACCTCGTTAATTCTAATATTACCACTTAAAATGTTGAATGTACCTAAGATGCTTAAGGTCAAATGATTATTATAAAGAAATAAATGTAAACGTTTAGTAATATTTGCTTTTTTATAGAATAAAAGAAAAATTAAAATGTACTTTGAAGTAAAACATTAAATTTTACTATATTTACCTATACTCTAACGTTGATTACAGTTCTGAATTTATTCTTTTTATTTACGAAATTTTATTTCACAATTAAAGCAGAAATATTTGCAGAGTAAATACTATATTCTTTTTATTCACAGAAGAGTGATACGTTATGAACAATATTTTTTAAGATAGTCGTTCATCATTAGTTAAAAGTTAAAAAATGTACTTGGCTAAAGTTATCATTTTTATCATTTATTTAAAACTGCTATTGCTCTATAGAATACTTTTTAAAATGGTTTTTTAGATTAAATGCAAGCGGATGTAGACGATTGGAAATACCTTTTTTTTTGTTATTTTTGCTTTTCTAATTAGCGCTTAAACTATCGTTATTAGTTATTCATTATTTTACATACATCAGTAAGATAAACACTACATGAATATGATGTTAACACTGAGCAATGTGTTTTGTCGTCAAGTCTTATGCAGCGCATATCTCCTATAAAATATGTCAAGATTAATTTCAAACTAACTTTCACATTATACCTCCAAATAAGACCGCTATACTACACAAGACAACTCTAACAAGCACTAACCTGTGTCAGGCCTCAGGGTATCAGTTTCAATATCTTCTATAATGATATTACATCTACATTTGCCCACAATGCAGTGTTATTAGTGTGTGCAAGCTACATTTACGCTAATAAAAGCACTGTTGTGTTTAATTTCGATTTAGAACCACCCTTATTTGGTATTTATATTTGGTACTTATATGAAATTAAGTATTTAATTCTTAAATTAAGGAATCTATACACTTCTATTATGTGCTTCACATAATTAATTGTAATGCTTCACATAAGGCGAAAGGATCATAACAGTATCTGACTAAAACTTACGCACAAAAGTTCCAGCCCTGGCTAGGATCCTAAATTTTAAAGGGAACAAAAATTATTCATTAACTCTTCCTAACCATGTTTTCTTTCTCTTAAAAAACTAAAGAGGTGAACACAAAGGACTGTTCAGCAAAAGAATAGCTCAGAGTTTACCAGTCTTTTGCGTGTTTAGAAACAATCTTTGGTGCACTATCTTATATCATTAGAAGAGTACTAACTTGGCAGTACTTTCAGTCAGATTTAAGGGAGAAGCTCATAGTAAAGAATCTGAACTGTCCATCCATATTCTTTGATACTAGATTCAAATCCCAGAGAGTACAAAGTTTGAATCCAAGCGAGGCAAAAACATTAAATATCCTAGTTATACACTTTAGTATGCATGTTCCATACCAGTATACTATGCAAAATTATATCTTACTTGAAAATGATAGAAAGAAAGAAGCTTTTTTAAATTGAAAGAAGGAATTAAAAGCTTTTGAAATTTTACCAAATTTATAAAGTGACACTCTAAAAAACATTTAAACCGAAACTGATTATTCTTACTAGACCGTTGAATCACTATTCGTCCAGAGGTAACTTAGAGTTATACAATAGAAACTGATACATCAAATATTCAAAAACAATTTAAATATTTATATGCACTTCAGCTGTAAGTCTGCTAACAAGATAATGACTAAACTTAAAATTCTGTTGCTTGCGGCCTGATAACACAATAAAAGCTAGATATTTACAATCCAACAAATTAAACACTAAGAACCTAGCTCTTATGCTAACCCGCCTCCCCACATAACTAACAATGATATTTTAATTTACCTATACTCAGCCCACCAGTCTGAAGAAACACGATTACTCCGCTCCAGACCAGACTTGCCAAAGCTCTCTAAGCTTGGATTCTTGCTTGCTATTAAACTCATTTAAATGCATTTTCTAATGAAGTACATGTTACAGTACAACTATACGAAAGATCAACTGAAGTTTGTTTTTCTGCAGAAGTCCCCCGAAACAGTGATAGCTAATTAATTGGGTAGCTGATTTGGTAGTTATCATCAACACACAGGAGGAATTCTCAAAATAACCCCGTAAGAAGGAATTGTTCAATAGAAAGCTCACAGGTAAGAACAGATGAATCCTGCCTGAAATCTCATGACCGAACACGGCTGATAAATTTAGACATCAGGCAAACGAAGCAAATTCATAAGCAACGATTTTAGAGTGATATTCATTAAAGTTAATATTTATTTAAATACCAGTATACTATAGAGACATTAGGCTATTTCGAAGTGGGAGACATGAAAAATGAGCAATGCCCTCGCCGGGACTCGAACCTTGGACCTCTCGAATACGCGTCAAGGGTGCTGACCATTACACCACGCAGGCATGCTGTGTAGGCGGGAGAAATACCTTATATAGTCCCCTTTTAAATTGCGCTTGGGAATTAGGGGACCCAGTCGCCAAATTCTGGTGGTGGAGAATCATCCTCCACCACTTCTTTTAGTTCGGGCGCCACTGTCAGACATTAGGTCATTTCGAAGCAGGAGACATGAAAAAGGAGCAATGCCCTCGCCGGTACTCGGACCTCTCGAATACGCGCCGAGCGTGGTGACCATTACACCACGAAGGCATGTTATGAATGCGGGAGAAATATCTTATAATACATATAAATAGTATATATTTATTAAATATAATAAAGCTTAAATTTATTTCCGTATATTAAGAAAAAATGTTTCAATTTTCAATTTTACCTATTATCTGGAACATATCACTTCAATAAAAATGATAAATCAATTCAGGAGAATTAACTTCTGATGCGTGATGAGAAAGGAAAGTGGAAGCAAGAAATATTGAAACCCTTTATGCTACAATTTTATAATTGCTGATTCTCGATCCATCGGTAATGATTGAAATATATCTCAGTTCAATGAGATAATTTAGAATCATAAATTTTTTGTCAGCGTGATTTTGCTCCTGGAAAAGACCTACATCACATTTCAGTCGGATGTCACCATAAATAGAGATTTATTCAATACCTATGCCAATCTAAAGCTACACATTTGCTTAATTTTAAATGCTTATGCCAGTTTTTACACTTACGTTGCATTTTATGGAACGGTATTAGGAAATATTCCTTCTCCTTTGCGTCCGTTCAGGGATGAAGAGATGAATCCTTGTGTTCTATCCGAGAGGTTACTGACGTGACTGTTCCCGTGGTTCTGTCCATCGTAGTGTGACTATGTGGTGCATAAAATCCTGATACGGAATGTTGCAGGGGAAAACAAGAACATGTAAAGGAATCCTTTAGAGTGTGGTGTTCAAATCTCGGATAGTATCAGCGATGAACTAATGCATCGACAGGACAGGACAGGAAAAAGTGCAGGGGGGCACTACAACATCGTCATAGACAAAAATAGTATTGCTGCACTGCACTAAGATTTTCTGGCATTTATTGAGTATAAAGACAAAAGATTACATATCAGTTCATTACATTACACTGTTGACATAATAAAGTACATTAAAGTAACAAGTTATTTAGATAAGAAGAACAAACATACAGATAAATTGGGGTACAGGTAAGCGAGGTACAGATATATTGGTATACAGGAATCAAGATGCAGATAACATGTTACAATTAATTAGGTGTTGCAGTTTGACATTTGTTGGTGTGCTTGGAGGAATACGTTATCATTTGGGAAGATGGGTGTGATGTGAGTTATAATGCTATGTTATTTTTGTGTTGGTGGTATCGTTGTGTAATTGTGCACAGATTTCACAGACTTCACTTTGCACAGAGTTCATTGTGCATAGAGTTAAATATGCACAGAATTGTGCACAGCAGCATGGAGAGCACTTTGTATTATGAGCATCAGGTAATAATGTAAAGTTCAAAGTTCGTAGTTCATATATCTGAGCTTCAGAGTGTAGAGTACTGGTATTGCGCTTTGGCAATTTGAAGGCACTGGTAGTTGATAATCATCAATAACATAAATAGTGATGACTTAGAATAGGAGCACTCCCTGTTGAATATCACATTTGAATCAAATGGGTACCTTAGGTTGTTTCCATGGGTAGTTAAATGGTGAAGCAGTAGATTGGGAGTTGATCTTCAATGGAGGTGAGCAAACAGTCATGATGCTTTGGACAGCTGTGTGGTGGCACTTCGATTGCTAGGTATTCATCATTGCGTCTGTTTTGTTATTTATGAGTGGCATAGTTCTCTACCTTATTGTTGTAGCTTGTCTATTTTTAGTTAATTGCTTTTGTAGGTGTGTTGATGGTTGATTAGGAATCTTTTAAATTCCATTCCCATTTGAGTAGGGTGCTTGACATGTAGGTTGGCAGTAAGTGGGCAATGAATGATGGTCAGGGTCGCCTCTTTCCCCACATACGCTCAACTCAGTAGATGCAAAATTTCTTTCCAAGAAATATGTAGGGAAAGGGCATGACCTGAGATATGTTGTGCCAAAAAATAGTTGGATACTGTACGTGTATCGTCTGTCTTCAGTATTAAGCTGTAGGTTTGTCTTCCTGTTGTACCATTTTTCCAGTCTTTCTGCTATGTCTCAGTTGCAAGTTGTTTGAGTTTTGATTTTAATGCGGATTGTGGCCAGGGGATGTTTATACCGTCACCGACTTGATCGAGTGATGCCTCTTTTGCGAAGTCCGCCCTCTCATTACCCTCACAATTGTTATGGATTCTCATTCATGAGAGAACGAACTGCTTATTACTTGTCCTTATGGTATTCTGGATGTCCTGGGCTATTGGTGATTTGGTGTAGAAGCTCTGAATAGCTTGTATAGGTAACTGACTGTCTGTCACGATATGAATGGTGAATGTTGGGTCTCGTAGCCGGCGGTTGATGGTGAGACGAGTAGTGATTAATTCGGCCTGGTAGACACTGTTATTTGATCTCAGGTGCCCCTGCCATTCCGAGTGAACTTACGCTTGTGCTGATTCAGGTGTATTGGTGATAATGCAGATTAATGCTGCGCAACCCACTTTATTTTAAATTTTGGAACCATTTGTAAAAGCTGTTATGCTGGTGTTAGGAGGAGGTTGGGTGAAGTTGCAGAGGAGGTTATAGAGTTTGAAGGCTGGATGTATCTGGTATTTTTGGGGTTTTTCTTCATATTCATCAGGGTGGAAAATAGTATCTGCGAATTTTGCTAGTTTTCTTAGCTGTAATACTGTTATCGAGATTGCTTCTGCTTGAGTTTCTATTGGTAGGGGAATAATTCCGGCGAGTGTTTGAAGGGCGTTTGTTGAAGTTGTGACATATGCTCTTGTTATGTTGAGTAGGAATGGTGGCTGAATTGAATTTAATAATCTTCTTTTGCGCTCTGTCATTGGAAATTGTTTTCCTACTGATTCCGCCGAGGGAGTAAGACGTGTCTGTAAGCGCTCCGCAATTATTCCCTGTAATTAGCGGAAATTTTAATTACAAGTGATAGAAAAGTTGCTTTTAAGTTGAGTGAGTGTTGGAGGAGCATTTTGATATAAGTTATGTGTTTGTGCGTCTAGTGGTTTTTGTGAAATTAGTGTTTTTGTTATTCGTCCATTGTTCTTGTCTTCGTAGCGTCTCTTTTGTGTGTGTCAACAGTGTTGTGTAATGTGTTAACCTTACGAAATTTATTCTAAGTCCAAGAAATCATTGATAAAAGTGTTTAAAAATTCATTACCCAGTATTACATTGGATTACCATGTTCATCTTATCACTGCCAAGGTAGGCTTCTTACATTCTATCTATTGAGCTGTGAGTAACATTGAATAACTGACCAGCTTCATTTTGCGTCAGCCATATTGTCAACAACAACTCGACCTTGACTAAGGTCGTATGCACAGTTCGGTAGAGCCTAGTAACAGGCACTTTATATTTTAACATTTGATTCTGTGGTCTTGATTACTGAATATAACTAAATCTTATTAGTTAATCCTACTTCAAATTCTTGATAATGCTCAATTGTTGTTAGTAGTAAGAGCGTATTCAGTTTTAATATCATTTATATGTGAATTTAATGCTGTAAGTTCTGTTCATTCAATAGTATAGAGGCAGCTGGTTCTGTTCTATGTAACTGCTTTTTTATACAGCCTATTTCTATACATTATGTCAACATTTTAATATTATCCTAGAAACTTAAAATTTTTTTTTATTTAGTTACATTAAGTCTGATCTGGAAGACTTATCGAACCAGATTTTTGATATCACTTTTAATTAAATTATTAAAAATTAATTTGTAAATTTGCAATAGCCTCTGGTTCCGATTTGCATAACCGGGACTTAAACAACCGGGTTTTCACAAGAGCTGATAGTTTTTGTGCTAAATAGGTACTTTCAAAGGGCTATTACTAAAAACTGAATACATATGTGTCAATAATAGTATTTTTTCATAACTTTATACTTATAGTACAAAGCACTAATGGTATTTTAGGTCTCCGATAGCTATCTAATTATTTTTAAATAATTTTCCAAAGTGGGATATATGAGTTTTATTCACCACGTGTGTTTGTTTATATTTTGTACTTAGCTATTTTGCCCATATTTTTAATATTCTGTGGTAGTATTGTGTTATACAACGTTTTAAAGGCATATTAAATTATGATCTAAAACTATAATTTAGCTCTATTTGATTTTTTTTTTCATACTGTATTTATTTTTTAAACATATTATGTGTTTATTTGCAATTATTGTGCTTTTTTAATGGTTTTATTACCCTGCAAGATATGTTCACCAGTGCATTTTTGTTCAACGGAGAAATTTTTCTAAGTCTCATACCAGAATTATAAAGGAAAATTTTAGGGATAAGTACCCCACACACAGGAACACTCTTTAGACTAATCATACGCTAAGCCCCCCAATTTTTTAAACCCAAGCTAGCCCCACTAAATTACATACACAGGTTCCCCTTTCCTTCCTATTGACATCCCCAGTTCCCCTCTTCTCTAACTCCATTAGTTTCAGTGCTATTCCTATTTTAATTACGTTTAATTGTATTTAATTACGTTTTATTTCTCTTGCAGCTCTTCCCTGTAACATTCTGTGATGTCTCTCTTCATGAGTCGTGAATTCAAAGATCGTTTCGTATCAGGAGTCAAGGTTGGGAGAGCATTAGAATTTCAAATCAAAACTTCAAGATTTCTTAGAACATAGAAATAACATTTATTAACGATAAACTTATATTACTTCCGCCTATAGCGGCCATGAAACATAATCAAGCATCAAATAAATATGACATGCGTCATTCTTCATGTTCAAGCGTCAAGTGATATATTTTTCATCGGCGCGCATCAAGAGCGCCACCTATCTACCAAAAAGACGGAACATACTCCGCCCCGATGAACATTGGTTCATTACAACATTATTATAAAGATTTTCAATTTTAGATTCAAACAAGTTTTCCAAAAGTTCAACAGTATATCATATAAAATAAAAATGCATAATGACAAATTTAAATTGAATAACAACATTAAATTTAGCACAAAATTTTACAAATAAAACATACTTACAATCTCTAGAAGGAAAACAAAATAATGAAACTGCTAAATTACCATAATCCACAATTGTGGTCCATTCTATGAATCTGAAACATAATTGAATTAATAATAATAATAAAGACACAAATTATGAATATACAATTAATGGTTTTTTTTTTTTTTAGAGTCTTATTCACTCAATGGTAAGCGGGAAAGTTTATGTATAGGACGCTTCATTTCGCCCAATAAAGTTTTTAGTTTCACAACACGAACTTTTCCATCAGCACCAGGATATAGTTCAATTACTTCTTTATCAAGACTAAGTCATTGAGGGCTAAATTTGGTTTATCCCTCAACCATTTGGTACGCCCTTGTAATTGTGAAAGATAATCTCTAGACCAACGTTTCCAAAAGCTCTGGAAAATTTGCTGTGTCAATTTCCATCTTTCAGCAGGGGTTAGCTTATTATTTGTAAGATCAGGTTCAGGAATTGCTGTTAATGCAGTCCCAATTAGGAAATGTCCAGGTGTTAAAGGATTAAAATCTTCAGGGTCAGATGAGATGGAAACTATTTGCCTGGAATTCAAACACGCCTCGATTTGTGTAATTAAGGTGTGAAATTCTTCGTATGTCAAAACCTGGGTCCCAATAGTTCGCTTTAAGTGAATCTTCATTTGTTTCACTCCAGCCTCCCAAAGGCCTCCAAAGTGAGGGGCAGCAGGAGGATTGAAGATCCATTGAATATTTTCACCGCTCAGGTAGTTTTGAAATGCTTCTTCAGAGGAAAGTGTAGCTTTGTATCTTCTTAATTCTCGATCAGCCCCAACAAAGTTGGTTCCTCTATCTGAAAAGATTTTCTTGGGTTTTCCTCTGCGTGACACAAATCTTTTCAGAGATGCTAGGAATGCTTCAGTTGTTAGATCACTGACTACTTCTAGGTGAATGGTCCTTTGTGGTGAAGCATATGTAAAGGCAAACGTAACATTTATATCTCGTTCCTCCTCTTCCTTTCCTAGCTTTAATTAAAAAGGGGCCTGCAAAATCTAGTCCTGTCTTCGAGAATGTTCTATCCGGCAATACGCGAGAAGCAGGTAGGTCGCCCATTATCTGATTGGATGTGCTTGTTCGATTTTTAAAACATTTTATACATTTCCAAATTATTTGTCTTACAATTTCTCGGCCATTAACGATCCAATATTTCTGTCGCAGAGCAGATAATGTTAATGTGGCTCCTCCGTGAAAGTTCACTTCGTGAAAGTGTTTGACTATCAATTCAGTGACTTGGTGACTTTTGGGAAGAATGATTGGATACTTTGTGTTTTCTGAAAGATTCGAGTTACAGAGTCTACCACCGACTCTAAGGATTTCTTCTCTATCAAGAAAAGGATTTAATTTCAGGATTTTACTGCTGAGATTCAATTTCTTCCTTGCTTTCAAAAGTCTAATTTCTTCTCTAAATTCGGAATTTTGCATGATTTTAAAAATCAAATTGCTTGCCTTATCCAATTCTTGAACTGTTAAAAAACCCTTGAGTTTTAAAGATGTAGGTTTAATATTGTGGCAGAATCTTAAACACCATGCAGTTACGCGTTTCAATTTTTTCCAGGATGAAAATCTGGATGTCAATTCAAATTCAGCCTCTTGGCTAATAACAGAACATACAGTAGTTTGACGCTGTTCTACCTGTACCTCTTCCACCATAGGCTCGATCAAAGGATCAAAAAATGATGAAGGTACATTTTTCTCTTTTAACCACACTGGTCCATTGAACCAAAGTTTATTTTCCACTAGATCAGAAGCTCTTAATCCACGTGAAACTATGTCAGCCGGATTGTCATTTCCCTTACAGTATTTCCATTGCGAAGGTGATACAACATCTTGTATTTCACGTACACGATTAGCAACAAAGGGTTTCCATTTATCAGCGGTACCCCTGATCCAGTGAAGAACAATTTTAGAGTCACTAAAACAAAATACATTATCTTCTTGGATATTAAATAATTTCCTTAAATATTTAACTATTCTTGCGGCAATAATAGCTCCCATAAGTTCTAAACGAGGCAAGGTTAATTTTTTAAGTGGGGATACACGGCTCTTTGAAAGAACAAAAGACGTACAGCAAGAATCAGGATCACGAAAATATGCAATAGCTCCATATCCCTTGAGGCTGGCGTCACAAAAGACAAAAAGCTCTATTTTACCGAAATTTACACATTCATCATTTAATATGTATTTTCTAGGAATACACAAGTTGAGAATAACTTCAATTTCAAAGTACCAAGTTTTAAATTTTTCACTCAAATAGCTGGGCAAAATTGTGTCCCATTCAATACCCAATTCCCATAACTCTTGTAATAAGAATTTTATTCTGATAACAAAAGGTGCAATGAATCCAACTGGATCATAAATTTTTGCCACAATCTGTAATACCTTTCGCTTCGTAACGTGTTTCCAGTCAACTGGTTGTAAAAGTTCTTGTACATCTAATTTCAATGTGTCCTCATCCAAATCCCAAATTATTCCCAGCACCTTTAACGTTTTCTTATCCAAATTATCTTCCTTATTAATTAAACCAATATCTTGCCAATGATTTTTTAAAGATACGGAATTTGATTCAAATTTTCTTAAGTTCATACCAGCGTCTTGAAGAATTTTAACTGCATCAGCTGATAATGAGAAAACTTCTTCAACGGAGTCTGCTCCATGGATAAGGTCATCAACATATAAGGACTTATTTAGCATGTCAACAGCTTTGCTATATTTCTTTTCATAACCCTTAATATGATGTTTGATAGTGGCGGACAAAATAAACGGACTTGTTGTCATTCCAAACGGCACTCGGCACATTCGGAAAACCTTAAAGCCTAAACTATTGTCACTATTGTCGTAAGAATGATCAAACCACAAGAACCTTAAAAAATTTCTATCTTCACTATCAATTTGAATTTGGTGAAAAGCCTTCTCTATGTCTGCACAAAATGCAACTTTATGTACGCGAAATTTTAAAATTATATCCAACAAGTTAGGATTTAAATTAGGGCCTGATATCAAACATTCATTTAACGATTTAGCTCCTTCAGACTTAGAAGAGGCATCATATACTATTCTTATTCTTGTTGTTACTTTTTCTTCACGTATAACGGGCCTATGAGGCATATAATAACAGTTAGGTTCATTTTCAACAAACTTACATTGTTCAACAATCCCCTTTTCAACTTGTTCTCTAATTATATTATCATATTCATTATATAGGAAATCATTTCCCTTTAATTTATGCTTTAGTCCTAGAAATCGTTGTTTAGCAACGAAAAAATTATCAGCGAGTTGTGATTTATTGTCCTTCCAAAAGAGTTTTGTTTCGTATCTGCCGTTATTAAATTTTAAACTGTCGTTAAAATGCTTAATAGTATCCAAATCAGTTTCCGAAAATGTTTTGTTTTCATTTTCAATTCCTATCGAATCCAATTTCCAAAATGACTGCAAATCAAATGTGTTTCCTTCAACGGCAGATAAAAACAACGCATTAATTCGAGTATTATTATTTTTTACTTTACCCATCACTGTGTATCCAAATATGGTCGGTACTATAAACAAACCATCATTTATCATTGAATTACTTCCTGTTTGTATATACCAGAAATGCTCCGCGCCAAGCAGAATATTTATGTTCTCATTAACGGGACTTGTATCCGAAAGTTCCAAGCCCTTTTTAGTCATAAATTCTTTAATGTTTTGACATGTTGATGGCGCCTGGAATTCTATTGATGATATTAATTCTATCCCTATAGCTTCTACAACAAGGCAGCGATCATCGTTTTTATTTTTTATTTTTAGACTATATACATCAAATTCTTGCGAGTTACCGCGCTGATTTCCAAACGAATAAATTGTTAGAAATTCTTTTCTAATGACTTGCAATTCTAAATCGCGCGCTAACTTGTGGGTGATGAAGTTTCGTTCACTACCTGAATCAATTAATAATCTTACGATTCTCGATTTATTTTTGCTTTGAGCAATAACAGAACATGTCTGTAAAAGCACACTATTTTCAGGTTTTAGAGTATTACAGTGGGAAGTAAATACTAAAGTTTTATTTTGCGTACCTGCGGAGTAAACATCTTCCATTTCTTTCGATTTCAAACGGCAGAAAAGTTTATTATGATTTTTCTCGTTACAATGTTCGCATGGTTGTATTTTTGAATGACAAAATGCCGACAAATGTTTTAGAAAGCATCTATAACAGCGACCTTCATGTTTCAATTTCTTTCGTTTTTGTTCGTCAGAAAATTTCAAACATCCGGCAGATGTATGTTCGTTTGATTTGCAGAATATGCAAAACATTTTTACCGATTTGTTAAAAGCAGAAGCTTGTGATTTAACTTTATAATTTTTTAACCCTTGTTTAGGATTAACCCCTGTGTATTTATTACCTTTTGAGCTATTAATCAAAATACTTGCTTCTCGGCATTCAGTTTCGATTTTAATGAACTCTATTAATTCACTTACTTCTATATTTTGGTTAGATGTTCTTTTTCTATGGAATTCAAGAGCTAAATCTTCAGGTAACAATTTAAGAATTATTGGGTTCAATAACTGTCCGTATGAACCGCTAGTAACATCTAAACTACTTAAATTTCTAACACAGATTTGTAACTGATCATAGAGCTTTCTTAACCCAAAAACATTTGAAGAACTTTTAACTGGTTCTAACTGTAACAACATCTGCATGAATTTTGATATAATAACATCTTTACGACCAAACCTCTCTTCTAAACTTTTAATACATAGATCATAATTTTCTTCAGATAAAGCAT
Organism: Stegodyphus dumicola; assembly: GCF_044657685.1. Taxonomy (NCBI): domain Eukaryota; kingdom Metazoa; phylum Arthropoda; class Arachnida; order Araneae; family Eresidae; genus Stegodyphus; species Stegodyphus dumicola. Next base: position 240,002,282 of record NC_140768.1, on the reverse strand, counting down.
AACCAGAAACACAATTATATGCTGAACCAGATAATAAACTTTTCAAATATGTAAACTTATCTATTTTAGATAAACTTGGATTAGAATGAATAGCATTATCATACGAATTAAAGAATTCGAGCCATTTACTGGGATCACCAGCAAATTTTTCAATATTTAATTTAGGTAACTTTACTGAAGCACTACTTGTAACAACATTATTACCATTTAGAGTACTACTAATACCATTACTAGTTGTAATTATACTTCTTTCAACAACTTCATTACTGTTAATTTTCTTTACTTTACTAATAATCTTAGCTTTAAACGTTATAATTTTTTCATCATACTCTTCACATACAAGTAGTTCGTTATCATATTCTTTTTCATCAATTATGAGAGCATCGATCTTTGAGTCAAGAGTTTTAAGTTTCTCATGGTATTCAATTAACAATTCATATGATGAATTTAAATCTTCTAGATGTTCTTTACTTAATTCTTCCGATAATAATTTCTCAAGTTTATTTAGAAGTGTAGTGACTTTACTACGTACAATAGCACGTTTCTTTTTCTCTTTTGCTAAATCATCCATTATGTTTCGTTTTCAAAGATCGATACCAAGAACAAATAAATCAAATTTCTTACCTTTCAAAAGGTAATTCCCCTTGTCGCGGGTTTCAGACACCAGAAAAATGTATATGTGTCTCTCTCTTCCTGAGTCGTGAATTCAAAGATCGTTTCGTATCAGGAGTCAAGGTTGGGAGAGCATTAGAATTTCAAATCAAAACTTCAAGATTTCTTAGAACATAAAAATAACATTTATTAACGATAAACTTATATTACTTCCGCCTATAGCGGCCATGAAACATAATCAAGCATCAAATAAATATGACATGCGCCATTCTTCATGTTCAAGCGTCAAGTGATATATTTTTCATCGGCGCGCATCAAGAGCGCCACCTATCTACCAAAAAGACGGAACACATTCTAACACCTTCTTTTCTTTTTATTCACTCTCTACACAAAATTCCCTTTTCGTAGACACCTTACTTATAGTTAAGAAGTTATAAGCCCCTACCCTTCTTCTTTCCCCCTTTTAATTCACAACCCCCACTTTTTATTTCTCTAATAACTCAGCAGCCACACCACCTAGAGCCTCCATTCCACCTTCGTTTGTCTTCCCTCCTTATTACCTCTCCGATTTTACCTCTCACTTTTCTCTACGACCCTTCTTTCTCCCTTTTGATTCTAACCCCCTTTTTTATTTCTCTTATTACTCAGTAACTATTTAACCCAAAGTTTCCACTCCACCACAGTTTGACTTCACTTCTCCTTATTAACAATTTCATCTACTATTCATCTACCCCCTCTTTCTTGCCCCCCTTTCTAATTTGTTTCTTTCATCTGTTCTCAGTGTCCATCCCTTTTCTTTCTTAGTTTTCCCGACACATAGTGGACTTAAAGGAATTTCTCCAACCACGGTTCTTTTACTAGATGGTCAATGAATAATCCTTGTATACTACTAACTGTAATGTTAATGTACTGAGGTAAAACTACCTCATCTTTCTTGCATTCTGAGATAAACAGGGAGCAGTAGGCCCGTATATTAACAATCTCAAACTACACTTCAGAACATTTTGTGGTTAGTGCAAGGTATAATACACTGACATCCCCAGGTGTGACTTCTTACTAGGCTTACTGTTTAAATTGTACTTACTCACAGCCTACACTAATTATAGTGTCACTTTGTATCTGTTATCTGTACTGCTATAGTGATAGTGTTATTTTAATATAGTGTATGCCACACATACATTAGAACCTGCATCAAAGCAACAAGTTCTTTATTTACTGTGACAGCTTTTACACTAGGCTTTTAATAGTCCACAGTGTAACATATTTCTCACTGAACTGAGTTAGTCCTATCTGTGACACTGACTAAACTTTAATGCAGTAATACCCTGTACCGAACTTTGAACTATTATTATTATTATTATTATTATTATTTTGTTCAGTACTGCTATCTTGATAATATTCCCTGTATTACTGAACTGTGCAATCAACTGCATTTTCAAACACAATTGCATACCTCTCTATCATATTCGTGAATGTTAAGAATCAGTGTTGTGTGACATCAATTTTGAATAGTGTTGCAATATTAAATAGTGCTTCTTGCCGTGCAACGAAAATCTGCTGTGCCGACTGAAGAAGACCATACCCCTATCAATGGCATACTAGACCCTTTTGCCTTACTTTCTTCAGATCGGACGCACGCAGAGAAAATCGTAGCATTAGCAGAAGATATCAGACAGGCCTCGGCGACATCCAGAAGGAACAAGTACCTCTTGCCAAACGACGTAAGGATACGCATACAAAAGTCGTTAGAAGTTTTACAAGGGCTAGTTCTAGAAGGCCCGGAATACACACTGAAGCCTGAGACAACTGAAATTGGGGTCAACACATCCACCTTCGTCTGTTGCGAAGCAGTACGTGCACAGATTTTTACAACCTCGAGCGATCTTCCTGCACTGAGTGCATCAGTTTCTTACGCAGCAACATCAGCAGTTATACAGGAGCCACCCCCACGCTCTTTTGCAGAAGTAGTGAAACTAACACAGAGGCCTTGTTTAATAATAAAGCCTACTGGTAAGAAGAGAGAAGCACAACTCAGGAAGGAGCTCCAAGAAAAAGCCCCGATTAACAGCCTACAAATTGCGGTGGAGCATATCTCCTCAACATCGAAAGGAGAGTTAGAGGTCTTTTGCAAATCAACTAAAGACATAGATCAATTAGAAGAGAAATTACAAAATGCCAACCTTGAGATTGATCTGCAAAGACGGCAAAGAAGAAAGCCACGCTGCACAGTTCATAGCGTCCCGGACAACATCATGCCCGAGGAACTCATCGGGGAAATCGCTGCAACAGCAGAAATCCCATCCACAGGCATCAAAGCGCTCTTCAGACTCCGAGAACGAAACCCAAAGCGAGTCAAATGGGTTTTGGAGTGCGAACCGTCCATCCTTCCGGCAGTTCTTAGGACAAGACGAATTTTCACAGGCTGGCACGCACACGCAATCACAGAGTACCTGGGCATCCGTCGCTGCTACAAGTGCCAGCAGCTCGGACATACCCAGAATAAATGCACGTGCAAGAAGAACTTCTGTGCCTACTGCGCCGGACCGCACAATGTCAAAAACTGCAAAGCAGAACTACCAGAATGTATTAACTGCCGTGACGCAAACGACAGACGTGGAACCATGCACGACTGTAGGCACCCAGCCTACGCAACTGAATGCGCAGAATACCAGCGAGCAGCTGCCTACATCCGCAGCATCACCCAATATTAATAACAACACACCACGTAATTGCGAAAGTCAACAAGCGCAAAACGTTCAGATAAATACAGTGTTTAACTCAAACGAAGAACCCATCAGATTTTTACAAATCAATATGCAGCGAGCCAGGGCTGCGGTCGCTCAGACAGTTCAATTCGCAATTGATAATAAAATAGACTTTATCATAGGTCAAGAGCCATATACCCGCGATGGCGCGGCAGCAGGTTTTCTATTGCAATGGAGAGTATTTCAAAGTTCCAATCACGACCATCCACCAAGAGCTATAATAATAAGCTGTAATCCAGACTGGTCTCCAACATCTATCTCACTCGATCAAGATCATGTAGCAGTGCTCGTAGAAGTACATTCCTTCTCTGTTATCTTAGCGTCGATCTATTCTCCTCCAACAGCGGATATTGGCCCGACGACAAGATTCATCCAAAGTGTCATACATCGATTTAAAATCCCAAATATGATCTTCGCAGGCGATTACAATTCACATAATACGGCCTGGGGATATCGAACTACAGACCCGAAAGGGAGAGAACTAGAGGACTTCATATCCTCAAGTAATCTAATAGTCCAGAATACAGCAGATGCACCACCATCCTTCGACAGGGTCTTTGCGCAGGGATGGCCAGACCTCACCCTGACCACTCTGCACGTAGCACCTCTTATGCAGGACTGAAAAGTCGAAGAGGAAGAGAGCCTCAGTGATCACAAGTTCATTACCTTTTCTATATCGCAGACCACCTCCGTGTCCAAGATCAAACGCTATAACCTTCCTGGCCGAAAATTAACAACATTTACGAAGAAAATTAAAGTGCAGCTAATGCGCCTCGAACCTTCGCTCCAACTAGCTAACACGTCAGCAGAATTAGAAGACTTCTCCGTAACATTACAAGAAACAATGCAAGCCATATGTAATGAAAATCTCCCTCTTAGAAAACCTAAGAGACTCCAAGGCATTCACTGGTGGTCGAGTGCGCTCAGAATACAGCAACGAAAGTGCAGAGCACTGCGAAGAACGGTACAAAAAGATGATTATTCAGGCTAAGATTACTTCCTGGAGGGAATTCTGCACCCAAGCAAAAAAGACGTATGGTATTCACCACAAAATAGCTACCGGTAAAATTTTTAAACCTTCGCAGCTACAGATCCCTCTCTCAATCACCAACAGTCAGGAGTACACGGCAGACACCCTAGGTACGCTCCTAAACGCAGTTTTCTGCAAAGATGATGTACAGCAGGACCCAACAGAACAAGCTCTTCTCAGGACAGTAACAACCACACTGGACACCCCAACAGACCCGGATATTACAATTAATGAACTTCAAAATGTTCTTGCAACTCTGCCGCGCAAGAAAGCCCCTGGGCCCGATGGGATGGACTATGCTATCACCAAAGCAACGATCAAAACTCACCCTAAATTCTTTGTTGACTATTTCAACAAGCTTCTGGCAGCAGGTATATTCCCAAAACCATACAAGATAGGGCAAGTTATTTTATTTCTGAAAAAGAACCGGAACCCAGCCGAGGCCACATCCTTTCGTCCTACCTGTCTCTTATAGGCAATGGGTAAGGTACTAGAAAGGATTATCATGAACAGGCTACGGTACCATTTACACACGCAAGGATTCTTAAGCCCGAGACAATACGGGTTTAGGACGGGCACTTCTACAGTCCACCTACTCTTCGACATTAGAGAAGCAATTTTAGAGAATCGACATAGCGGCCACCATACTGCCATGATAAGCATAGATCTCAAAAACGCTTTTGATACATTATGGTGGCCGGCTATCAAACAGGCTCTGCGGAAGGCAAAATGTCCGAGCAACCTGTATAAGATGCTAAGCAACTATCTACAGGATAGAAGACTACTAGCAGTTCACAACTCAGGCATAATAGAACAGGAGCAGACGAGAGGCTGTCCACAAGGGTCATGCGCTGGTCCACACGTGTGGAATCTAACTTTCAACGAAGTTTTAACAGCTACATGGCCAGCGCACACAAAGATCTACGCCTACGCAGACGATGCAGCGCTAATAGTGAAAGGTCGAACCCGAAGAGAATTAGAGACTCACTGTAACGAAGTGTGCCACCAATTCTATGCCCTATGTGACAACCTTAAACTGAAAATTGCAGAGCACAAATCCAAAGTGTTATTAATATCTAAAAAGGGAGGTTCTCTTTCAAGAAGACCAACCATTAAGATCAACAATCAGAGGATACAAATAGTCAATCAACTAAAATATCTGGGCCTTACGTTCGACCACGAGATGACCTGGATACCACATATCCAGGACATCAAAATTAGAACAGTGACAATAGCGAAGCAAATGCGATTATTTCATGGCCACAAATGGGGCCTCAATCCTCATATTCAGAAGGTCCTCTTCACCACAGTGGTAGAAAAGATAGTCACTTATGCAGCAGCAGTATGGGCTCACCCAATGCAAAGCAGGAAAATTAAACACCTTTCTACCATTCAAAGACCTTTTGCATTGAGTATCACTAGAGCCTACCGCACGACGTCTTCAGACGCGATCAACGTGCTGGCTGGCCTTCTTCCCCTACACATCCGTGTCGAAGAGGAGGCAGAAAGACAAATCGTCCTGCAGCTTAAAAGACCTGTCACCTTTGAGGAAGAATATTTTAATCCAGAGGACTATGAAGCTAAATGCTGCCCCCTGAAAATCCATCCAGCAGCCAAAGGCACCGGAATAAGCATAATTACCAATCCAATTACGGCCCACCGTCCAGCACAGATTACTATCTTCACTGACGGGTCGAAGATAGACGAAAACGTGGGAAGTGCCTATGTGGTCATGCTGCAAGATACAGTCATAGATCAATGGAAGGGTCAACTAAGGCAATTTAATAGCGTTTTTCAGGGAGAAGCAGTGGCAATTGCGCAAGCAATCCGCTACCTGCAATCCCACCACTCCCGCAACGCTACAATAAAGACAGACAGTCTTTCTTCGCTATACGCAATAGGAAACCCTGACCACCCATCCGATATTATTCAGGGAATACAGGAAGATCTGCGAAAAAAATTCCCAACTCCATACAAGACTTGAATGGATCAAAGCTCATGCCGGCCACCACGGCAATGAGTTGGCTGACCATCTAGCCAAAGAAGCTACCACAGGAGCAACATCTCAACAAATCAACATCCCATGGCCAGTGTCTTACCTGAAAAGAACATTGCGCTTAAAGGCAATCGGGAAATGGCAGCAGACATGGGACAACAGCGATACCGGCCGACGGACTTATTACCATGTCAGCTACGTGGACACTCCAAAAAATTTTGCAAACATGCAATTGATAAGATACATTACGGGTCACGGACCATTTCCCGAGTACTTTAACAAGCGCGGGATAAGTAACACTAGCCAGTGCGCCTGTGGACAGACTAGCTCTCCGGAGAATTATCTAACCTCCTGTCCCCTTACAGAAGGGCTACACATCAACCTTCCGTCGACCAATCGACAAGCTTTCTGTAAGTTTTTGATAAAACAGAGGCACTTGGTTAGAAAAATAGGGCTTTTAATGGATAAATTGGCCGATCTTAACACAGACCTGTGCCATACTTAGCCATGTAGATAAATAGTAATTCAGTGTCTAGCACCAACTACCAACACCACAAAATAACTGTGAATTATCGTAAGGAGTGTCCAACACTCCTAGTAAAATAGCAAGAATAAACTATTTAATCAATTTGCATTATGCCAACCAAACGAATTATGTCTATTATCTGTACCGCAATATGTAAATAAGGACCATCTGTACCTGTTTATAAATGTATCTTAAGTACCATCACCATGTAGTTATGTTTTATGTATGTATATGTATAATGCACCCAATGCTTCTATACTCAATGAATGTAATTATGCGCCTTGTACTTGTATATATGTGTTCTAGTATACATGTTACTATATTGATCATTAACTGTATTAATCATTGTTGCATTATTGTATTAATATTATTTAGCATCATCAAATTAATAGCACCATTTGAACCTTATTACGTACTTTCAAGTCCACGAGACTAAGGCACTATGTGCATTAAGATTGTGAGCCCTGTGATTACTATGTGCCTAATAATATGTATATATATCCTCGTATATATGATAATGTAACCATGCATCCGAATATAACATCACGCAACATGACACTTTACCGCATAGTGTTAATCTAAAGTCTTAATTCTAAAAACCCCATTGCATTAACTAACTTCTATAGCATTATTATTATATATATATTTGTTTATATATTATGTATCGTCTGTTTATGTACCATGCATATTATGCTTATAAATCCAATGATTACTGCGTGCCTAATAATTGGGTATACGTGTTTTAGTATGTATATAACTGCATCCATGGCTCCGCGCATATCATCCTGTAGTATGGCACTGTACCACATAGCGTTAAACTAGGATCTTACACTAAACTAACAGCACCAATGAATTGTTCCAGCATTGTACTAATCTTATGTATTATGTACGTATATGCATAGTGCATCTAATAATTATGTATCCTATGTTAAGTATGCACCAAAAATATTTGTATATTTATATATATATATAGTATTAACAAGTAGAAATATTACTGTATTCATGCGTCAGTATTTAACACTGTGTAACATGAAGCCGTTTCGCATAGTGTTAAACTAGAATTTTACTATAAAATTAACTGCATTTATTACTTTCCATAGCACTGTATTATGAACCATCTGTTTATATATGTATATGTATACCATGTACCTAATGTCTGAGAATCTAGTGATTATTATGTGCCTAAAAGTTGTGTATATGTATATTAGTATATATATTAGTTTATCCATCCAATCGCCTACAGCATCATGTAACATGTAAAAATAACAGCACCAATTACTTGCCCTAGCATTGTATTAAGAAGCTAATATATGAATATGTATATGTATTATGCGCCTATTGTATATGTACCCAATGACAATTATACACCCTATAATTGCGTATAAATGCATTATTTTTAAAATACTATAAAATTAATTGCATCAATTATCCTCAACGGCACTCTACAATGTATCATCTGCTCATGTATATAAATGTGCCATGTACCTATTGATTATGAAATCGAATGATATAAGCATTGTAAATAGGTATAGCATTGTAAATAAGAAAACAGTATAGCATGGTAAATAGGAAACTGTACCCATGCACCCGCATACATTTCTACGTAACGTGACACAGTAACGCAAAACATCAACGTAGTGTCCTATTATGAAATTAAATAAGCACCTATTACTAGTTATAACATTATTTTATGGATCTAGAGTTTCAGTATATGAAGTAAGTACGAAATGTTTATGTCACCAATGACTATTGTGTACCAAAATATAAGCGTATACACGCTTTTGTCTATATGTAATTGTGTATGTCCTTGTTTATATGTAATTGTACCCATGTATCTACTAGTGTTATCACATAGTTTGGCACTGTAATGTACATCTATTACGCACTGAATAATCATGTACCTAATGTGTCTGTATATATGTATATGAATTTATGTTCTGTATATATGATAATGTAACTATGCATCTGCACATTTTATCCTGTAACACGGCACCGTATCGCAAAGAACTAACTAGAGCCCCACTCTAAAATTAATTGCACCAAAGACACTGTATTACACAGTACTAATCTAGGGTCTAACTTTTAATTCACTGTACTAATTACTTATTCCAGCATAACATTGCGCACCTAATATTTCAGTATGTACATGTCTTCTGTAATCTAATGATAATGCTTCAAAGGGTCATAGTGTACTCAACATATGAGTACACACTTTATGTATATATGCTATCGTATCCATGCTTTTGCATACACGTTGTAACATGGCAATGTATTATCCAGTGTCTAACATTAATTAGCTTTAACGCCACTGTATGAAGTACCAAATTTGTATGTATGTTTATATATTAGTATATTAGCACAATGAACACGTATGATTATCTAGATAAAGGTGGACGTGGCGCTATACCGATTAACCGTATTGGTAGAGGGGTGGTGCCCACGTCCTCCGTCGCATGTCGCATGTCATTGGAAATTTGGAAATGCCCATATTACTACTGCGTAGGTGATGATTTTGTTGATTACAGTTTTGAGTAATATTTTCATGATTTTGCTGTTGAGGCCCCAGGAGTAACTTCTCATAGTCTTTACGGATTTAGCAATTTTGACGGTGGTGAGTTTCTTTTGTTGAAGGTGTTCGATCCAGTTGAACTTATGGTCGATAATTAAGCTAAGATATTTAATGGACTTAACACATTTGATTTGGATGTTGCCTTTTTTCAGAATTGGGTTTCTAGTGATGGAGCGTCCAAGCTTGTGAATAATCAGGGCTTGGCTTTTAGAGTGAGAGCCTTGGCGTTTAATCCTGTGGCACAGCTTAATGAAGATGTCTAGCGTAACGTTGCAATTTTCTTGGAGATGGTCGCGGCTGCAGCCTTTGACGATGAAAGCATCGACATGTAGTGGAATGTCTCAGTATGTGAAAGGTACAACACATTTTAGGCAAAGTAGACATAAAACCAAAGCAGACCTGAAGTAAAGCAGAAGTTATCATTTTCAGGTTTATGCAAAGTCTAGTTATTATCCTGAAATCCACATCATTCATGTTTCTTCTGACATGTCATGGGTTGACATTCTCTGTTCATTGTTCATCTATAGTATTAAGATCAAGGAAAGCACCATTAAAACGTGTTTCCTACTAGGTAACAACTCTCAACATCTCCTCCCGAACAATAAACACAAAAATTGTATTTTCTAATGAAATCGTAGAGAGCTGACTGCTACTATTTCGTACTTGCCTCTCCCATTTTAGAGCTCAAAATAAATTTGCCTCAATGTGTGTTGTTCATTTTCCTGATTATTTGAGGGTACAAATATAGAAACAATTTCTCTTTCGATAGCTTTCTCCGTTTTTTATATTAAATACTAAAAATTCCTCTTTTATAATGTCTGCCGTATATTAAGTGCAAAATGGAATACAGAATAATAAATATAGCTTATTATGAATTAACGATACTGTTTTGTAACTCCCCACTGGAAGCTAACCTCATTGAAAATGTATCCTTGCTTCAGAATAATTTATTTTTAATTACGTTTTTGAATAGGAAATACTTCAGCTTTTCTTGCAATGAATGTTAAATAATCAATCTGAACCCATTTAGGAAGATTTTATTTATTTGTTCATGAAAATATTCAGTAATAAATGAGTGAAAAAACGTTTTGGCGGTGATTTACCTTTTAGTTTTGAATCGAATAAGTACGATTTATGATATATACCCAGGAAATGTTTTCAAATCCGCGTTTGCAAAGCGGAATTGTAGAAATTTAACAACAGCTATTTTTAATCACGTTATCGTAAAGTTTGTTATTGAAAATGCAATAAGAATGCATAAAAAATATTATTAGCTTTTAAATTTGAGGATTTTTTTGTAATTTATTTTTAATTTTAATGCGTCCTAGAAAGAACAAAATGAGATTTGGAGATATATCGATATTTTGAAATTCGAAAATACATTATTTGAATGCGAAATTTTCAAATGTTTAAAAAAGGTTTCCTGTAAAGATCGAAAATAAAAATATGGTTTTGCAAACACAATTCATAAGTTAAATCTTATAACTGCATGTGATGTTTCACAGTTACTTAGAAGGAAATTACGAAATTCTTAAAATTGCAATAAACTCCTGATTAACTGGAGATTATGCAAATGAACAGGACTCTATCTAAATGACATTAAGCTTATTTATTTCAGAAATGGAAAAATGACTGTCCCGAATTATCAGCGTAAAACAAAACTGTCTACAGAAAATACGAAAAAGTAACGAAAAATGCATAGAATAACATTAATAACAGTAGATATTATATGCCAGACGGATCCTTTCAAAATATGTTTAAAACTGTTACAAACTGCATCTTACGAACTTGAAGTGAATGATATTTTTCAAATTCGTTTATGAATATTCATTCAAAAAGCATTCATAACGTATTTTTAAATTTCAAATTATACTTAGTCTTTTGCTTTTTATCTCTTTGTGGTGAATATTGATTTAATTTACGTAATTAAATGAATATATTCTTTTATATATCCTCTAGACTAGACTGCTAGAAAATATGGAATGTTGATAGTGGTTTTCTGTTATTATTGTCATCGTATCTCATTTATCTGACATATTTCAAGGTTCTCTGTAACATCCATGCCTTTACCGTGTTATGTATTAATTGTTATTATTTTCAAGCTTTAAGTTCTTTGCTTACTTAATTCAGTTTTGTTCAGTAATTGAAGTTATTAAATTTTGCTTTAGTTGCTTAAGTTGGTTGTAAGGTTAAACTAAAGCTTTGTAATTTTTTTTGCCCAGTTTAAGAGCTGGTTTTGTTTCCAAGCAATTCTTAAATTTTTATGCATTAATTTGTTATGCATTAATTGTTATTATTTTCAAGCTTTAAGTTACTTGCTTACTGTTTTGTTCAGTAATTGAAGTTATTAATTCTTGTTTTAGTTTTTTAAAGTTGGTTGTAAGTTTAAACTGTGACTTTTTGTAAACTTAAATTTAGGTTTGGTTGCTTTAAAAGTTTTCTTAAGTTGTTTGTTTTTAGTTTAGGGACTTAAGTTTCTGTTTCTGTACTTTTTGTTTTTAATCCTTAAGATTGTTTAACGTTAATTATTTTAAAGCCTTATTGTTGCACTTTAGGTTTGTTAATTTTTAATTTAACTTAAGGTAACTTGATTTTTACCCCTCTTTCTATTAAAGTTTATCGAATGCATATTTTCTAACTGGTGGTAAGGTAAATCAAAGGTAATTGAAACTCGATCTGGATAATGAGTGTCTATACTTAATTTCTGCTGAAGAAACAATTTATTATTGTGCTGACATTTTTATGAATTTAATTGTTGTGTAATAGTTTAATTTTTATTGTCCGAAATTCGTTTATTGGGTTGAAAAACTATTCACTGGCTCTGAAATCTTTTCAAATCCAAAGTGTCGGCTGAGCACTTGTTTCTTAGAATTCCTTATCTGGGAATTACTGCACACCGAAATTCTTTCGCCAAGCGTTTTAACACATGTTCTGATGACTGCACCACCTGGAGTTTTTAGTTAAACAGGACCCCGTTTGCTGTGACATCTCTAGCGGGGAAATGTTCTACGAAGTGTTTGTTTGTAAGAGTGAAAAGTCGTTGGATAGGTAGCACGCAATGTTGGAGTTGAAGCTCGAGGCGAGGCTAGTTCCCCCCCTTTTCCATCAGCAGAGAGGAGGTTGACCCAGCGGAGTGGCCTTGGAGGTCGAATGGTTGAACCGCGATAGTTGGCGTCTTCTGGTAGTCGGGAAACCCCTTCCCGTGAAGATTTCTCTGTTTGGGTTGCTGTGTTTGGCGTTCTTTCGACCATCTTACTTCGCCAATGTTTTCAAAATCGCGCCAGGTGCAAAAGTGGATGCGCAGTGGCTGACGAGGGAGACGGAGAAAGGAATTTTCTGATAGATCCCTTTTTTTGACGGAGCTGCAGGGACAAAATGTTACCTACTGCTATCCTCTGCATGGCGGACCCCCACATGGCGGACACCATAAATTGATTCGTGCTGAATAAGAAGTCCGGATCCTTGACCCACGCAGAAAATGGCCTCTGGAAGGTTAGGCGTACAGAATCATCCTGATGGAATTGCTGCCTTGAACGGAAAATTGGAGCCAGACCCGTCTTTGATGTCATCTTTTGATGATTTTATTTTTTCGCTTACCTCTTTCTTTCCATTTTCAACAGATATGCTAAAAGCCTTTCTAAGGAAGTCGAGTGTTCCCAGTCTAGAGCTAACTACAATGTATTTTCAAGATTCTGTGTGAATAGTCTCATTTATCTCCAGTAAGGTTGTGGGGCCCCCACTGACAATGTTTTTAAAAGTATGTGATTTTTGTGTTTTCCTTTCTAGCTGTACTTCTGCAAAGTATGTTAACTAACACTAATAATAGCCACCTCTTACTAATGGTAATAGCCACCTCTTACTAATGGTAATGAAAATTGTGATTATCATGACACTATCAGTAATGTAACTATATCTCTTTATCACCATAATTAAACGTTAGTTTGATTTTACTTACCTTTTATTGTATTTAATTTTAGTTATTTTACACTGGACCTTAGTCATAGAATAGGTTTTTAAGGGGTCACACTATCAGGGTCAGTGTTCCTTCTTACCTTCTTCGGGAACATATAAGGACCTGACTCGGAACAGAGAGCTTACTAAAGCTATGTTCACTAATTGTGGTAACTAGACAGGATGCAGACGAAGGGTATACAAAACCCTTTATTTTTCTCTATATACAATAACTTCCGTACTTCGGAATACACCGACCCGCTACTCGGGGTCTAACGTAAAAGTATAAAAATAAAACTAAACTCTAATTTAACTTTAGAATAATAAACGTGGAAGATTGGCCTTATATTAACAGGAAGGCGTATGTAGTACAGATAACTGAGAACACTACAATACGTTTAAAAGTTATCAAGAGGATTAAAACCTCTGGCCTGGAAGGCAACAAGCAACTGCGTAACTTCTAAGGTAAGCGGCCTGCTTCGAACTCACTGCTTCCTCTCTCTCGCTTGGCAAAAGGCCACAACTTAAATACTTGGCGTTCGCCAGACAAACTTTGCATAAAAACCTTCACGCTTATAATTCTGGCCGGAAGTAGAAAACAAGAAGTGATAGTAAAGATTTAAAATAAAATAAACGTTAGTAAAACTTAAGATCCTTACAACACAACGCACTTTTTTTTGTAATTTAGAATTGTTTTATTGTTTATTTCACTCTGATAATTACACGTATTGTTATTTAATGTGATTGATGCAGTATTGGTTGAGAAAATTGTTTACTGATGTTGAACAGATTCATACATCTTCCAAAGACCATATTAGCTAAAACATGAAAATTTTCTATTATACAGATGGTACTTAGTAGTAATTATTGCATATGAGTATATGTTTATAGTGTTCTATAATAATAACTTGATATCCGGGATTCAAAACCGAGGTCTTCGGTACGGCAGTCAGGGTCATTAACCACTACCCCGTTTGCGCGGTAGTGTTTTTCTGTTAATTATAAATATAGATATTCCCAGTTTACTGCGATTTTGATTTAAATATGAAAGTTGACTTCAGTTAACTTGGATTAAGCATGGATTAATGTCGACTGTAGGTACAGATGGTGTCTATAAATTCAAACTTTTAAAAATATGTTTCACAAACAAATAACATTAGATATTTAATTATACTTATTATAAATGGAACATCGTTTAATGAAATTATTACTATTAAGAAAATATAATTATTGAATTTATAATGTTAAAATAATAACAGAAATAGCATTAGGAAGAGTTTAATTTCTTAATTAATATTACGAACCAAAATTTGTGACTATTCTGTGAAGAAACCACAGATAAAGAAAGCTTAAGACTAACCACATGTATTTAGATATACCTGCTCGAAACACATCTATACAAAGCCCTAGTACTGGTAGGCAGAAATTAGACTGTAGTCAATATGCAGATTACATCATAATTTATTTGAATATCAAATTGTGAATACTGACTTAAAGGGACAACTACCACCTGACTTTTATGAATTATAGCCCTTTAGCATTTGATCCGTCTATTAGGGATGTGTAGAAGACTACTCATTTCAAATAACCATTGAATGTAGAAATACTATGCAGAGCTGAATAACTATCGGAATCAGAACGTTTGGAATAACTGCATGTTTGAAATGGCTATAAGTCTAAATCAATATACACAGTTCGTCTACAAAATTTCGCTGTTAACTTTTATATAAATTCCAGAAAGGCAGCCAAATGATAACTGGCAGCATTTATTACTGTGACTTTCAACTAGCCTCTCCTAAAAGATCTCCTGAATACGTATGGAATAGTTTAATTTGATCCAGTGAACATCTGCTGTCATGGATTCGAAAACTGAGCTAAGAATAGCAATAAAGGTTTGCTGTAAGGAGTTAAATAAAGCAAAAAATATATTTCAAATGTTCTGTAAATCATAAAAGAGTCGAGCATTAACACGATCCTACGTTTTGCTAAGGAGTCGTTGATTTCGTGAGGGACGCGAAGATATGGATAGTGAATATATGAAGGTTAACATTTCGCAGTGTCATCTGAAAGATTATCATTTCTTTTTCCGAATGATAGTATGAGTGCTTATGGTGTAATATTTGGCAAGGACAGTACACAAGCAAGTTCTTTCCAAAGCTGACATAACTTATTCCCAGAAGTGAAAGAAACGACGATACAAATGGAGTAAGGAATAAGTTGCTTTTCAACAGACGAGAGACCAGTGGCGTCATACAACAAAAAACTTTGTAGTGTAATGATCTTCATAATTAACATATCAGGTAGCAACTAAAAAATAAGTATTTCGATTCCCGACGGGACTATAGTTGATATCACGAGTTTCCCGTCTGAAAATACATAATAATCTTTATAAACAGCGCCTAAACTAAATTTTAGTGACGATGGTAGTCACTCATTTCAATTGGTGAACTGGGTCTTGCTCTTTTCTCTAGTTGCCCTTAAATGCTGGGATGGAAAGATTTAAGGATTTTGCCAGAGCTTAACCTTCTGATTTTCTTAATATTTCAACTGGAAGATCCGCTGTTTGATTCATTGACAGGGCGTTTTTGGTTTGCGTTTTTATTCTTAATTTAATTCATCTTTTTGCTGTAGATTTTTATGTAAATTTGTAATATTGCAAACATTTCTATATTTATGTAAAAAAATTCAAATTTAGCATTTTGCTGGTACCAAAAAACGTTTATTTTAAAATAAAAAAATTAATTCTAATTTGTTTGTTCTTGGCCAATTGAACTTTTCCCCCTCGGTTTTGATTCTAGTATACTATATTTTAACAACAGAGGTCTTAAATTTTTTATGTTAGTTCACGTTTTTTTACAAATTGATAGTTTGCGCCGTTAGGTGGCGCTGCAAACGTCTTGTCTCTGTAACTTATGTTTTAGTTTGATGGAAGAACGAAGGTGTTAAGCCTAATAATATTGCTTTTAACCATTGTATTATATTGTAAATAAAACGTGTGTGTATTAATAACGAAGCGGATTATCACTTACCTCTGGAATTAATGTTCTGTGAAAGTAACTGGAATTAGGTACTACAACGTTTCCTCTTTCGACAGTCTCTAGAAGCTTTCAATTTAAGAGGAACAGTACTCGGCGAAGATACTCCAAAGAAGAAATATTTGTATTTGTATTTTATACCGAAAAATGTATGAAATTAAACAGCTACTCAATCTGCTTTGACGTTTAGATTTGAAACTGTAATGAAGAAACCAAACTCTATTTAATCATGCAGCCATTAGCCAACATTACTGAGATAATAATACAAATAATAGGCTACGATAAATACTGTATTCGCAAAAATTGGAACCTGTCATCTTCACACAAGAATTTCTCTCAACTGTTATATCTGAAAATTTTTATTTTTAATACTTTAAACTTTACTGACTGACTGTGGTGCCGGATAAATAAACAAAAAAAAAAAAAAAAAAAAAAAAAAAAAAAAAAAAAAAAAAAAAAATCAAATATCAAATAATTCACATTCAAAATCTAATTCATAATATTCAGATATCATTTCGGCATTCTTATAAACATTCGTATGTATAGTGGTAGTTTACATTCAACTTTTAGGTTTGCGTTGTGAGTAACCTATGCAAAAGGAAATATCAATAACCCCAAATTCAGTTAAACTCCATGTTTCTTAAAAGCCTCCCGGCTCAAACAAATGGAGGGACATGACAGACCACATAGTATATATAACAAACACATTTATTAATTTCTATAATATTAAAACATATGATAACTAGGTAAACTGATTAGTCCCCTACAATTTAACCTTAAGATGCAAATTAACATATATATCATTTTAAATCTTACACTCATGTTAGGTGTACAATTTTTTTTTTTACATTACATAACTCACTAGTTTAAATAGAAAAGACCAAAAAAGGAAAAATCACTCACAGGGTGAAGTTCATACATTAAACTCCTATGCCATCATCGACTGCTTACTATGGAGTGTTAATAGTTCAACAGATTGTCCAACTAATTTTGTTGATCCTTCGAAGAAATCGGGAATGCCATCATCGACTGATTAATACGGAGTTCTAGATAGTTCAACAGATAGTCAGCTGCTTTTAAACCAGGAACGCTACGCCTTCAGCAAAATCAAGACTCAAGGAAAACACAGGTATCAGGATGCTTCCTTTAAATCAGGAACACTTCAATAAATTCAAGAACCCAGGAAAAAAATACTGGTATTAGAAAAAGGTAGGGAGATCCGGGACGAACACCTGTATTAAGATAACCTCGAGAATGTCAAATTAAAGTTCTTGGGAAAATATAACGAAGAAGCAGGAAAGTTATATTTTGCATGAGCACTTAGTCTCAACCCGAGCAAAATTCTCATCAGCTGAAAGCCGACAGAAATTCAAGTCCGCAGCCCGCTGGTACACGGCATTCGCGGGAGCAAGACCCGAAGGGTCAAGCCCCCCACGTTTTTCTCCTCTTACTCTTCTAGAAACTCAGAATCAGAATGATCTCTAGCCTGGTGCAAGCACACAGGAAATCTCGGTTTCTCCGCCTCTGTGAGTTCATAGGCTTTCAAAAAAATCATAAAATTAAATCTTACCAATGCCGGAATTTTATGTTATCTAAATTGAGAAAATGACACACTCATGACGAATCAAACACCAGAAAATCTGACAATGCAATCCGAAAAACACGTGTACACATAACGTGAGAAAAAGTAGTAGAGCCCCCAACTAACAAGCGAAACTAGCTTTACGAGAATCCAATTACCTAACCCCCACTGTCTTGAAGTACGCAAAATTGCAACCTTAACAAAGCGACAGGAAGACAATTTCCGTTTCACACGCCAAGAGTTAAAACACAACTCCCAACTGCCTCCATTGTTAGTAAAAGGCTATAACCAATAAACCAGATGTGTGTCCTCGAAACCGTCCTCCGCCTTTGTTACAAATCCTACTCAAGAATAACAAGTTAAATAAAATCTTAAGAGCTTAAGAATACTTTTTTCCAGATTAAAATATACATGAATACAAATAAAAATATTAGAATAATAATGACTTAAAACACATATTAATAATTGAAATTCGCGACATAACACAACTAAAATAGAAGAATGACACTTACATTTCAGGGATTTGAAGGTTGAAATAAATAAATATTCATCACAGAAGAAACCCAATGTACTAGAGTTTTTCTAATCATATTAGCAGTGTATGGCTGGCATTCGTGACGAATGAAAATAAAGTTTTAAGAATATGAACTCAGATAAATTTATTATTTTTATCTTCTGTGTTAAGGATTTGTTGAAAATTTAGATTAGATATGTCAAGATGAAACAACCTTTCATTTAAAAATGCATGTGAGGTCGAGTTATCGTCCATCACATTTTAGTTAGTATGTCACTGCATGAACTATTAGGCTTTTAGGAGTAAAAAACGTGAAAAGTCAACTTCAGCCATGTTAAGATTTAAATCACGATCTTTCAACTGCCAGCCAGCCGTATTATCTATTTACACAACGAGAAGATGCATAGGTGAATGCGTAAATTCTTTAGACTTTTACCAGACAGAAAGAACACTTTTTGATCTCAACATAATAAAGAGACGAACAAAACACTTTAATTTAAAACCATGGAATTCCGTTTATTCTCCTCAGATAACTGTTATCCGCTATTTCTGAATACGCTCGAATCTATATCTACCAAACAGTAATTCATCACTCCTATTCTGTTACTTCTCAAGTCAGTATGCAATGATTAAATGATTTAATTGTAAAATGGCTTTCGATTCTCGGAGTTCACTGTTGTTAATTAAATTACTTTGAACGCAGAATAATAGAGATTGGATCAATGAAATTTAAGCAATTAGAAGAGCACTGGATAAGAAAGAACTTTGATTAGGATTTGTACTCTATGTCATCAAAATTCCCTTAGTCAAAAATTAGTTAGTGATGCATTCGGTAATGAATACAACTGAGTATTGGATCAAACAGCATTTATTAAAAAAACGACGCAGTTCGCTATATTACGTTAAGGGAAAATCAAAGCCTCTTAGTGCTTTCATTTACCAGGCTTCTCAACTGCGTGCTGCGAAGTGCGACTAAAATGTTCGTATTCACTGAGAAACAAATGCTTAGCTATTAATTATGTGAGGCAGATAATAAAAATCCATATTTTTAAGTACAGCAATTAATAAAAAATAAAGAAAATCTTGAAAACTGCTGATTAACCAAGAGCGGATTTACTGCGTTTGTTTATATATATATATAGACACAACCCAATTACATAAAGTTACCTTTATGTACAATTAACTTTATATACACAACCTATATATAAAGTTAATTAACGCAAAGTATAAAGAATTTTATGTATTATATATATATATATGATAAAAAAAGAGAAAAATACGTAGTAGCAAATGTTGATGGCGTGGAACGTAGAAAGGTTGAATGCGTAGTGAAAGCAAGAACTTTGATTGCATAGAATGCTACTCCATAATGAACAGAAAACTTGGCAGTCGAGGTAGATTAAATTCCATTTTTATTTAAATTCCCACTTGTGACCACAATTTACTTGGACTCTAATCGTGCCTTTTTCCAGAACATTCACATTTTTGAATACCATTGCGATAGGAAAGGTGCACAGCGAAATAGCATTCAAGCAGCACAGATTTTCAAGTTAAATTCCGAAATTATGCAACAGAGAAGCTCGCCAAGAAGAAGAGTTTGGATTAGGATAGTAAGGTTTCAGTTCAAGTTTTGAGTTCAATTCTCAGTTAGGTACGTCATGAGCATTACGCAAGTCATGTATCATAGATTGATCTAGAAATGACGCAATTCAGGAAAGTTATTGCAATTTTTAGAATAGAGAGGGAGAAAGGGTTATCGTTAGTTTAAATGATAATTTTGATTTGCATATTTCTCCTCTTTTATATACGTATATGTATATATATACACATATGCATGTAAGATCAAATGAAATACGATGGCTGTGTTAAGAAACGATCGGCGACCTCAAAATTAACTATTCTAAATTTGGTGTTCTCTCCCTATCATCGTCAGTTCATCAGTTCTCTCAAATTCGAGATCTTTCCATGTTACATAACAACCTAAAATTAACCAATCACAGATAACTAGATATGCATCATAGGTAGTATAAATACTCTTTGGAAAACAACTACGTCATTCCTTTTCCTAGCATCTGCCTTCCAACATCTGCACGCTGCTATTCCCACTTGCCTAAAATGACGTCGTATCCCTTTACCTGTGTATATAAAAATTGTTGTAATTGCTTATCTAAAGGTATCTTATATACTAAGAAATGATTTGACATGTGCGAAAATAAAGATTATTGATTTGTGGAATTCAGTTTTGTTATCTTCGTCAGTACACATTCAACCCTCAGCCATTACGAC
This sequence comes from Stegodyphus dumicola, assembly GCF_044657685.1. Taxonomy (NCBI): domain Eukaryota; kingdom Metazoa; phylum Arthropoda; class Arachnida; order Araneae; family Eresidae; genus Stegodyphus; species Stegodyphus dumicola. The sequence continues at coordinate 239,981,416 of NC_140768.1, read as the reverse complement.
TGCAGACTACTCAAGGTAACGGATTCCTCCTACTCAAATAAAGTTATATATACATATATATAAAGTTATTTTTTTTATTCTGGAAGTGCAGAAAAGTTTTTATCAAAACCGATGCGTACAAAACGAAGCTTGTACTGAAAAGATAGTAAAGAGGACAAGAGATGAAAGCGGTGTTAACAGATGATGGCCGTAATATTTGAAAGATATTTTGTATACAATAATATGTAATTTAATTAAACATAATCCGTAATAAATACACATTTCAATAAAAAGTGATTTAACAAATGAACTTATCCATATTACATTTCTTGAAAATTTAAAAAAAAATTTAATATTGCTTTTCTGTTAGTTAAACTAATCGTGCTTTTGAGTTAAGCAGTTTCGTCGTTCATGATATGAACCCAATAAACTGGGAGAGTTTACATTTGGGTTTTTCGAGTTCAAGGAAAGTAAAAAATTCGAAGCATGGATCTTCTTATCGCTAGATGAAATGCTAACTACTTACACTGCAAAGGCATAAGGAATGTGATATGTTCTCATAGCATAGTTCTGTATAGTCTGAAATTTTTCTGTTTCGCTTATAAAATTTAATAATTGGGTAGCATAATTTGTATAAGTTGATTGGATGTCGATTTTGGGATACTCAAATTAATTTTTATGTTTCGATCAAAAGTTTGTACAATAAGCAAGATAATGCTGAGATATTAATTTCAAATATTTGTCAGCATTAATAAATTACTTGTCGAAACTTGTCGTATTACTTCATATTATTTAAATTACTGCAAGCAAGAATATAATACTCAGCTCAGTTGCTTAGTTAGCTAATGGGAAATCTAATACAGCAAAGATTATCTCTTCTAATCTTATGCTAATTAGTTACAATGATTACAAAACTGATAATTAATTTTTATTGACAGCTTTTAAAATATACTAAAGACGAAAGCTTTACATGATTTGCTTATTAGATATGTACCTTTGTCCCCTCTCTTTCGGCTTTTTCTTTTTGTCAATTTATTATAGAGATATTCAGAAAGAAGCTATAAAACTCAACTCTTTGCCAAAGCTCGAGGATGGATAGATTTCAGGTACTGATTTTCTGTTACATACGCATAAAAATTAAAAATATTTCTTTTGCCTTTCTTTTAATTTTACTTGTGCTCATATAACATTTTATGACTTATTTCAATGAAACAAGTTTTAAATAATTTTTACTTCAGTATAATTTGGATTTGTTAGAAGAATATGGCAAAGTACACTAAGACTATCTGCATAACCATAACATGTCTTCGGAGAATTTTGTAAGGAATATTGACTCGTATTCACGTCACACATAGGAAAATCACTAAAGTAACCCATGCAGCCAGCTTTTTTTGCCAAGATTTGAACTTCGGTCCAATGCTTAGCGAATTTTCCATTTCGCCGCAGGTGGACGTTTTGCTGAGTAATATTTAAGCTTTTTAAAAATTTCTTTAGATTATCATTTCTAATGTAATCAGTTGACAATGATAATTTCTAATGTAATCAGTTGACAATGACAATTTTTAATGTAATCAAGACAATGCCTTAATATGAGGAGCGTTACTAGATGAGATATATTTTAGCACTATTTAACATTGCATTCCGCATGATCTGGAGAATGGCTCAGTGTCGCATATGATTTGACCTGAAATGTCGCCCTCTTTAATACTACACTCGAAAACTGTATGAAAAGTTCAACTACGGGTCGAATAGTGAATACTTCACAAAGTTCCATGAACCAACAAATGAAATTTTTAGTCATTGTTCATAACAGAGGGAGTTTGGGATTTGATATTAATTATTTGTTCTAAGAAATTAGGGTATCAACGCATAACACTCCTAGGCAATTGTGAAAGAGCATTTTTTATTTTCGATACTTTGCATTGACCTCAAAGTGCTAAAATGCTTCAAGGATCCTAGAACACAAACCACCACTGCTTGTCTAAATCGAAACTAGTTGAACTCCTGTGATGTATGGACATTCGCTCGACCTTATCTCAATTTATGACCTGTTGCGTATTTTCAGCAAGAAAAGTAGAAAACGCATATCTGAAGTGAAAGGATCAGCTAATAACAATCCTTCAATAAGCACGGCCAACGTTTTAACACGATTTATTCTATCAGCTAAATGTACCTTTATTATTTTAAGGTTTATTTTAGGTAACATATTATTTTAAACCTTTCTGTAACTTCTATTTCTTATGTCAGTTTTCACCAGAATGCAGGTGATTGTTATTTGCAGAAACTAGATGGAATTTAAATAAGAAGTGAATGCAAAATTTAGAGAGAAAGCTTTTGACAATGCACCAGAAAAAATTTAATCTGTGAGCCATCAACCTGTACGCATATCTAATTTTGATAAGTAATATTTTGTATTTGCCAGAGCTTAATGATTTTATTTTCATTACAAAATACAAATTTATTTGACTAGCGTTGGAAATGAAATTATTTTTTCTACCTAGAAACTTATATACGAAAGTCGCGGGTAGAGGAAAATGGTTAAATGGATATTGAAGTTACTTTTTCCGTTGTGTAAATTTAATTATCAGTATTCCTGTAACTCCCTAAATAGCGTGGCTAAATTTTGTTAATTTTTAATTTATACTACAAGACGTAGCTTTTAATGAATTTAAATATTCTTGTTAAATTGTATTTTTTGAATGTAGGGCTTAGCATTGTGGATTTCTAATGAAGGGCGAAAAGAAGAAGTTATCAAAAATACATCAAAAATACAAAGGGTTATATATAACTAGAAAGCCCGGCGGTCATACGAAATGACCGCTATTCTAGATATTATAAATTGTAATTAAAATGATTTGTGCAAAGTTGTCTGCTTATTTAAACTGAATTAGCCAGGGCAGGCGGCGAGCACGCCCCTTTGCTTATGCCCCACAGGGCTTCCCCCTTCTACTTGCTTAATTGCTTAAAGTAGAGTACAATGAAGGAAACTACTGGCGGTACATTTCTTAAGAGCCCACCGCTAGCTCAATCAATAAAGATGATTTAAATAATGAAATGTTAAATCATATGTTTAAGCTCTCTTTGTACACAGTTGACCGTGTCTAAATGCAGGCTCAGGTAAAAAAATGCCAACACGCTTAAGCGTTTGGCCCTGAGACTTATTGATGGTTATAGCAAAGGCAAGTTTTACAGGAAATTGTCTACGTTTCAATTAAAACGGCAACCCTGTGCCGTGGCAACTTCACCCCATTGGCTAGTACAGTTACGTAAGCAACCAACACTTAAGCCGCACATATATATGGGGTGAAATAACATCATCTCTTCCGAAACGGCTGGCTCCCGGGCTTAGCGAAGCACATCGTTGGATTCTGCACGTCTGTGGCACGCCATTTTGACCATTCGCGTCTTCTTGGGCCATGAATTAGCCTAGATATTAATTAAAAACTAATTTTGCCCTACGTTTTCCCTACATTTGCTACTTTCTTTCTTGGGTTTTTCCCTATTAGAGAGAATTGACTACGTGCCAAATTCTTTTTTCTCGAATTTCTACGGAACGGCCCCGAGTTGAAATTCGAGACGCGTATCCTGGGATTCCAAAAAATTTTCCGAATCCATCGATACCGTTCTCTTCTTCGTACGACTTTCATCGCTTGAGATAGTAATTAAAAACTGCGGAAACGTTAATTTCCGTGCTCATTTTTCCGAGTGGCAACAATAAACTATCGGTGACACACACTTTAGCCGCTTATATATATATATAAAGATGTCTTGCATAGTTAATTAAATTTAATATTACAGTGTAGCACAAATAAATAAAGTATTACTTTTAATAGTACTTCTTTTTAACAGTGATTACGATTCTTAAATAAAGATAATAATTTAATTTCATAAATAAATACAAAACACAGATTCTTTCGTCTAACTTAAGAAAGGGAATTATTTTTGTTTACCAAGACACACATATAGAGATTATTTTTCAACTGAAAATAAATCGATAAATTTGGTTTATCTTCTTCTTCTTTAATAGCTTGATAGCTCATGACGGACCTTGGCCTTCTTTAGAATTTCATTCCAGGCTCTTCTACTCTTGGCTTTATTCTTCCAGTTAATGACCTTTTAGTTAAACAAGTGTCTCTCCAAATAGTCTAGCCATCTGAGTTCGGTTCCTTTCCTCTCGAGTGCCTGTTGGTTTGTACGTGGACATTTTTTAGTTCTATTTTTTAGTTTATTTAATTACATTTTCTTCCATTCTGATTAGGTGACCAGCCTATCTTAATTTTTATGATGTCTATTTAAAATACCTATTTAAAATTTATGATGTCTAAAGATTTGTACCTCCTGTAGACGTTTGTTGTGATTCTTTTTCTTCAGATGTCAACTATATGAATATCTTCAGCAATGATTCTCAAAATCTTTCTCCCAAAGACTGCAAGTGTTTCTTTATCCTTTTCAGCCAATGTTCGTATTCCAGCTTCATATGTCAAGAGAGGTCTAATTGAATATTTGTAAATCATCGGTTTAGTTGTTCTTTTGATCAAGTCTGATTTCAGATAATTCTCTGACCAAAGAATCATTGGTTGCAAGTGTTGCTCTGTTACGAAAACTTAAGAATTATTCAAATAAATCCTAAAACGATAACAAAATGCAGTTCTATTTTACTACAATAAAATTAAGTAAAGAAACTATTACTTGTCCAAAGTAAAATTTTTACTATATTTCTCTTCAACTGAGACTAAATATGAAATACTCTCTCTTATTTACTCAATAATTTAAATAATGTAAAACACGTATTTATAAAATTATGTGCGATACTATCGTTTGTGTTTTTTAAATTAGAGAACGAAATAAAAAGAAAAGTCATTTGAGCAAATTAATAGGAAGCATAATTTTGCCTAGCCAAAAATATAAATAGGCGATTTGGATAACAAAGTTTTCCTGGTATCCAGAGTCAGGATAAGTTTCATTCAGCTTTGCTCTGAAAATGTATATATAGTCTTTGGAGGAAATGTATAACACATTTATGTTCCTAAAATATATGCATATTTTGATAACCTTGGTTTGATCTCCAGTGTACCCTATAATATAAATTCGAGAACACATAGGTAATAAATATAATTCTATTTAGAGAAACATATTCGTAGCAAAAATAATACGAATATAATTATCGCAAGAGTTTAAGACACAAGAAAGGAAATTCAATTTAAAATAATTGAAAGAAATAGTACTTTAATCAGGCCGCTTTCTAAAAGCACACCATTTTTTATTTTATTTTATGCACTAATAAGGAATTTGAAAGAAGATTTGCATAATCCCAATTTCCTTATTCACAAAAGTTTAAAAGTTGTTCTAAAGTTCGAATAGTCTTCGACAAAAACAAATTAAAAAAGAATAGAAAGAAATCAATTTAAAATTTAAAAAAGATTTCTATTTTATTTCCTTTCTCTGTGTTTTATACATCACTTAGCAGCAGTAGATGATGCAATCCAATTACAATTTTTAATTATGAAGCAAGAAAATTCTAATAAATGTTCAATATTCGTCTATTCCTTTAGCCTAGAAAAATGTTCTAATTGATAGTTGATGAAGAGTATAAAAATTATTTGAGCATTATTTGCTACATACAAAATAAATATAAACATGATTAACTAAATACGAAGTAAATAAGATTTGGTGACTTTCAACAGTTATCTCTATAGCAATGTTCTCAAACGTTTGTAAAGTACAGTGGACAATAACGCAGTAAATCGACTCATAACATAACATTAGATTATGTGATATGCCAGAATTATATAACATTAAGCATTAAGCAAGTTCATGAGACGGGTACATCAACCGTTTGATGCTGGAATATTATGAAAGACGAGACATTTCCAGTGTTCTCTTGCATTTTATCGTAGAATTTTACACTGTTGCTTTATTGATGAAGTTTTTACAAATTGTATGATTTCATTTTCCTGTTTAATAATTTCTCTTTGTAAATAACCTGTTTCTTGAATCCTTTCCATTGACTGTTTATTCGTCTGTTTACTTTGATATTTTCGTAATGTGTTTAAAACAAGCAGTACTCTCATTTTTTATATGACTGCAAGAGGTCTTGAGGTGACTCTTTTATAAACAACGCTGCATTTAACTGCTGTTTTTCAGAGATATCAGACATTGGAATAGGATAGCCTGAATCTCCAATCCATGATTAATTCCTTAATGGGAATTTTCATTGAATAAACTATTTTTGGTGTTTGCCGTTTTTCTACTAATCGAGTAATTTTTTCCGACAGATTTCTGTTCTATATCATGTTTCTGTTAAAGAAATGTAAGCATGTATACTATTAAGTACTAAACGAAAACTAAAAGAATGCAAATAAAGGAGATAAACATTTTAGTAAATAAAGTATAAACAAATAAAGCGAACAAAAGATGTTACTTTGAAAAACATGGGAAAAAGAAAGTCGTAGAAAATGTTGATAAATTAACATAATATAATAATAATATCTGTAGTATGTTTCAATTCATAACGTAAGGAATTACCGCATTCCACCACACGTCTAAGTGGTCAGCTCGACCAAATGGAAGCCTCGGTAAGAGTGCAGTTGAATTATCCTGTTTACTGCTAAAATATATATGCACACACACACACACATGCAATTTTTTGCGGGAATGAGAAACAAGTCCCGCTTGACTCACGACCGAGAGGACTGTTGTTTAGATGAAGGTTAGTGCAAAACTCACAACTGGCTTGATGTTTAGAACATCACTTTAATTTTTCCCAGAAACAATTATTCAGAAATATATATTTTCTTAAACCTGATACAATATTATGGATGCTAAGCGCGCCCCGCAGTTTCCATATATGTATAGTTAATATTTTAGACAATGAAGAAAAAAGGTGAAGCAGGAGTTTTGTCGCATTTACAGCCTCCGGAAAGCCATTGTGTTAATTCTGAGCAGCGATTAGGGTAAAGATGTGGCAGTGCCAGAGTAATATTAAGTGGTACAAAGCATATTTTGATGCAGGTCTATTGCCAATTGATTGCAATTAAGTTTAATAATTTTGTTTCACATATTTTACGTATATATTTTTATGTAAAATATACAATATGAAACATATATAAAATATGAAACAATATATTTTACATATATTGTTATAATGTTACATATATATTTTACATATGTAAAAAAATATGAAACAAAATTATTAAACTTAATTGGAATCAATTGACAAGAGTTCTTCAAATTCATAAAATTTGATTAAATACATTCCTGCATCAAAGATACGCTTTGCACCATTTTGTGTCACTCTGCCGCATGTTACGTCAATTTTTTCCTGAAATCTTTCTACACTGCGACATCTTTAGCCTAATCTCTGGTCAGGACAAACACGATGACTTTCTGGCTAAATAGGACGAGGTGGGTATGCATTCCTTTTTTTTTGCCAGCTGCTGTTGGAGTAAACCACTTCTCCCGCTTCACATTCTTTCTTCATTGTCTAAAATGTAAACTACATATATCGAAAGTCTGGGGTGCTTTTAGCACTCCTTCTGTTGTATCAGATTTAAGAAAAGATGTATTTTCTGAATAATTGTTTTTGTGAGAAATAAAAATGGTGTTTTAAACATTAAGCAAGACGTGATTTTTGCAATAGTCATTATCTAAGCAAGAGTCTTCTCGGCCATGATTCAGGCGTGAATTAAGATTCAAACTTAACTTCACAGAGAAAAACTAGAATATCGCATTTATGTATATTTGTATATATATATATATATATATATATATAAATTAAAATTGTAACTTATATTAGCAATAGTCTTTTAACTCCATTTTAATTTGGACACTTTCCCTTTCTTACAATAACTTTTGTTTGGCTGCATCATTTCTAGATGAATCCATATCATATGCCTTTTACATACCAGTGATGACGCAGCTAGTTCATAACTTAAAATTTCGTGAACCGAAATGTTTCTTTTAATAAGCTTTCATGCTGGATAACTACGTACTACACTTCTGCTTCTCAGAGAATATAGACTGCTTGTGCTGTTTCTCTTCTTATCCCAAGCTATCAGAAATGTAAATGTTTCGGAAGAGGCATGACTGGAGTGCCATGTGAAATGTGGCCACAGATGTTAATTGAAATAAAAAGGAATATTTAATCTGCCTCGGCTGACAAACTTGTTATTTATTTTGGATCCACTATGTATGTAATCAAACGTTCTACTTTATTTACTTTTAATTCTAAACATAACGCACACTCACACGTATATATATATATATATATATATAATTAGCCCACCAGCGGCCGAGCGGTAAAGTCGCTGAACACTGGTAGTTCGGTCCGAGGTTCGAATCCCGCGAACGGGCTGGCTGCATGGGTGTTTTCGTGGTTTTCCCCATGTGTAACGTGTATACGAGCCAGTTTCCCTTAGAAAGTCCTCCACGAAGGCATCCCTCCTCTTAGGCAGATAGCCCTCGAGGCTTTGCCATAATACACACACACACACACATATATATATAATTTAAAGTAAAGTAGAAAGAACAAACGATAAAAGACCGTGTGTGTAAGATAAAAAGACTTGAAACTGAAAATTACTAACTTTAATAATTTAGCCTTTTGATTCCTGATTTTAATTTGGCTACGTCTCCTTCCTGGAATCCTAAGTGTGTCATCTGAAAAGTAATCGACTTCTTTTTTATGTAATTATGCTGCAGTGCAACAGCTGTTGTCCAATCGGATAAAAGGAAATTTTTACTGTGAATACCATTGCTACTATAGCGCAATTCTTTTCTCCTGCTTCGCCTTGCTTCTGATGCCCTCATACAGTTTGCTGTTTCGCTATCCTCCTTTGTCTAAAAAGATGTAAGCGTACAAACTGTGGGGTGCATAACACGCCCATTATAAAAATGTGTGAATTAATATGGTGTCTTTAGAAGTGCTTTATCCTGAAATAAAACTATTTTGAATTCGGACAGGTTAATTTGTAAATATCATCCCTGTGTATATGCATTAATGTCTCCCCAAGTAATTACTACGCAGATAAACATCTGATCTTCAACATTTACCTATCCAGTCATCAAATTACAGTTAGTCGGGTAGGATGAGTATCGCTTGTGGGGAAACTCTTGCTTCAGCGTAGTGTTTATAAAATAGAATGATTTCACGACTGCCTAAAATCATTTAATGGAGCAGCGATTTGAAGGTCAATTCGAATGTTAAAAGCCAGCATATTTACTCTCAGAATGATTTTTTTTTTCACTTCCTTTGTTCAGCGAATAAATTAGTAACGTTCCTTTTCATTGGTGTAGGACTGAAAACTGTGCTTGAATTGGTGTATGCTTGTTCATTGGTGTATGCTAGAAAATTACTTCCACTTCTGTTTTTCCATTATCACATTAATATTACAAACTGGCATTCTTCTTTACGATACTAGATTTAAAAATATTGCTGTCTTTTATAAAGTTATCAGACAAAACATCATGGTATAAGAAATTGGAATTTTAATAATTTGATTTAATAATTTTTTTTTAAATATTTAAATTGTTTTATTTAGGGAAGGTATTAAAATCATTGTATTATTAGTTAGAAAATTTAAATTATTGTTTAAAATTTTTTAAATATGACATAATATTAATTTAAATAGTTGTAAGGATTATGTTAATTTTATTAACAGTTAAATTTTAAGTTAAACTTCCTTTTCCATCGCTTCTTGATTTCAACTTACCACTTCCAGCCAGAACGTAGTTTTAGAATAACATATGAATACTAATGAGAAAGAGCGGTATTTAACCGCGAAATTCTACTGTTTTAATGAGAGAGATATCAGATATTCTGGCTGCTCGCGTCCGCCTTTTTAGGCTACTCTCTCGTAAGCTATTTATTACGCTTGGCCGTACTTTAGGCCCTTGATAGCTTCGCAGTCAATTAGCAGTAAGGGGCCAACTCTGTTACAATTTTGATAGCTTCGGCTATATCTCTTTAGTTAAGATTAGTTTAGTTTAATTTTTAAACTCTCAAGTTGAAACCCAAGCGTCGGCTTTATCATACAACTCCAAGACGGAATTCTGTTACACTTGATTGGACTAATAAATGGTTATTTATTTTTGTTTTGTTGTTTCCTGTCATACGAACTCAAGCGATTATTCGCTTATCAGTTCTTAGGATTCCTCACTTTCAACGGTAACTTAGAATTATACAGTGGAGAATCCTACAAGTGGCGCCCGAACTAAAAGGGTGTTGGGTGATGATTCTCCGCACCCAGGATTTGGCGATTGGGTCTCCTAAAAACTCCAGTCGCCCTTTAAAAGGGGGAGTATATAAGGTGTTTCTCCCACCTTCCTAGCGTGCCTTCGTGGTGTAGTGGCTCTGCACGCTGGGGATTTAGAATACATTAAGATAAACTGTAAATGCTCCCGCCTCATGAAAAATACTGATTTTTTCATATAATTATTATTTTTATTTATTATATATATATAAAGAAGTGTGGTGTTTTAAAAAAATTGGGATGTTTTAGCGCAGTTCAAAAAGGCCAGTTGCCTTTGTACAAAAAACAGAGACATTTATACCTAACTGTTTAATACTCCCTTAACCATTGCTCAATTAGTATATTAGTTAGTTATTGTGGATTTCCCCAGCAGATGAATATATTTGCATTTGGAGAAAGCTGTGGGGTTTTCCAGTTTTCCTTAAAATAAGAAAATTATAAATGCAATAATAATAATATAAAAATATAATTTCAGTAAAAGTATTACAATAATATAAAGTTCAAGTTATAGTGATGAAAATTATATATGTTATAAAGTTTTGAAAGTTTTTTATTGCTGTGTGAATTATATTTCGATGCTGTGGGAAAATTTTGAAAAACCATTCCCTGAACAAGTATATGATTATGAAGATTCTAAACATAATTTGTGAGAAATTACTCTCAGATTTTATTTTCTCTCAACCGGCTTTTTTTTTTATCTGAAAGAATTTTCTTTAACGTATTATTGTAAGGTAATGTAAAATTCCTTTGTAGTCACTAAATTTGTATAATCTAACTTGAATATGCAAGGTACTCATCTTAATTTAAATTTGAAGTTTTGTACATTTGTTTTTATTCGGTAGTAAAATTTAAAGATTTTAGTAGTCATACTTCATAGTTAATAACTTTGATTTATTTATACAACTCTAAAAAGATGCCTTGTATAAGGAACGGGGGGTTGTTTACTTCAGGGGAATTCCTGGGAAGTATTGTTTAAGATCTGCACTTAAGCAGTATCAACTAGGAGGTATACAATCAGTTTTCAGAGGACCAGAAACCCGTTCATTCGGGGGAGGGTTCAGGTCCGGCAAGGACCGTTCTGGTATTATATTGTCCGCCCCTTGGATGTGGAGTCGAATTTTTGTTAGATATTGTGGCTATTCTTGGGGAGACAGCATTTCGATTGAACACCTTCATCGTTTAAGTTGCGGCAGGGGTAGCGCCCGGTAGCAGTGTCGTTATTGGCCAGTGGAGACCGCAAGGACTGTGCTCGCTTGGATGGTCTCCGGAGTCTGGATGCTGATTCCTGAAAGGCCAAACTGCTAGTGCAGGAGGTCGTTTCTGGTGTTGTGTTTTGTATTTCAGCATCCTGCAGCCATTGGCAAGTTGTTATGCTAATTCGCTTTGTGAGGATCTACCATTTTCATAAAAGTTATTTTGTCATTTTATTGCATTTTGTTAATTTTTTATGTTATGAATTCCAAAAGTTTATTTTACAGTGCTTTGCAATAAGTAAATGTGAATTGTTTTATAATGACTAAATAAATAATTTTAATAGAATTTTATGAACATGTAAAAGGAAATTTTCAATTACTATTAATGCAATAGCTTCTACCAAAATACTTTCAAGACAAGAACTGTTATTCAAGCAAAGATTTTCAAGAACTGTGAAGTTTTCTAATTATTTTTTGCAAACTTTTAAAACTGGACTGAAAATATCAATAGAATCGAAAATTTGCATTCAGAGGTAAAAAAATGTTATATTCAAAATTTTAATCAAAATTTTAAGATTTTTTTTTCATAATTATATATTTTTTTGTTTTGCTAATGCTGAAAATTTACAGCTTCATTTAGTTTACAGGAGTTGCCCAGATGCAATAAATGGCCTAAAAGAGATAGATTCTTCATTTACTATAACTTTTACATCAGACTTCTATCCTCTTAATAACCCGAAGCTTTAATAATTTTGACTCGATTTCAAGTTTTCTCATTTCTTCTTCCAAAGTTTATGCTTTTTACACAGCTGTCAACTCAAAAAGCTGAATTTAGGCTGTGCAACTAACATTTTCCGCTACCCTTTTCAAATGATACTGTAATGTAGCGTCCAATAAATTGGGACTACAGGAAATACCGTAAACTACTCTTTGATGTCGATACCTCTCAGTTTGTCCCTCGTTATCTCTATTAAACTACAGTAATCAGAATAAATTTCGATCCCTTTCTTGTGTTGCAATTTGTAAGAATGCATTTCAACATCTGACACGATAACAACATAGTTCTTTAGAAACCGAACGAGAATCAAAATTATTCTTTCTATTAAAATTTCTTTAGTAGATAAACAGTCATTTAACGTTCTGTGTCCTTGTCTATGTGAACTTTTCTTAAACATTGGTCTAATACTAATCGTATGGCTCTCCTTTATAATTGGACGATGGGGTAATAAATAAACTCCCCTTAAATCATACTTTGCAGTCTTTTCTATTACACCTAAGTCTTAGAAAGCATCAACGTAGACTTCGAATATCCTCGAAGATTTTAATAATCTTTTAGTGACCGAAAGACATTTTTCAACTATCGCTTTATATCTTCTACATAGCGAACTCGTATCTCTCCGAATCAACCACAATACAAAAGCCTTCTCAAAGTATTTTTCCATCTCTTCCTGTAACTGAGTTTTGGGTCTGTTATTCCCGAAATATGGAGCTTCCAAAGCTTATTCAAACACAGATATTTCTGTAGCAGTAAGGAAACGAGATGTGATGCAAAACTCATAGTACTAAACAAGAAATAAGCTTGCCGATTATAGTCCAACCAAAGCTTATTTCACCTACACTTAATGCGGGATAACTTTAACAGTACCGGTAATGTCGGCGCCAATTAGCAGTTTTATTTTATTATCGGTCTAAAATACTAGGTTTTTTTATAAATTACATATCTTAATATTTTGAAACTTAAATTCGTGTAGCCAAAAGTCAGAAGTAATTTGTTTAATTTCAGGACAAATACGTTTCTGATAAAGAATTTCTATTTTACATTCACATTACTTACATTGAGAGGTCCCCAACATCTTCTTGACTGCCACCTCCCTTTACAAAAACTCCGTCACTCTCTGTTTCATAATAGCTAATCGAACCAAATAATAAAATAATAGATATGGATAATGTTGCATATTATTTATATCTAATTTATCTGTCTATCTTTTATGAATCACAAAGTAGAAATTAATTAAAACGACCATCAAATGTATCAAAAAATTGCTTATTACAAATTTAAAAATAAACACAAAATAAGAAACAACAAAAATAATGAGATGGTTGAGACTGGGGGGGGGGGATTTTACCATTTTATGAATATCGGGTTCGAATTTTGTTAAAAAATCAGCTGGAATTTCCCCGCTCAGTGATATGCAGTCTGTTCCTTTTCTTAGACAGTAAATTAGCTACTGCACTGAATTCAGGCTCAGCCGAATACGATGAACGAGAAGCGGTATTTCTTTTTTTTTTCTCTTGCCCACAATCCTGGGTCGACTTGTTGGTATTGATATTTGAAGCCAGAAATTTTGGTATCCATTTCTGAAGTTTACTTTCATTTCTTCGTTAGTTGTGATTTCTACTTTCAGTTCTTCGTTAGTTGTGATTTGAGTTCTTTTTCTAAATTTGATGATTCTGCTGTATCTGAATTTGAGAAAGGATTTAAAACCCGACATGGTGTGCTCATATTTAAAATATCCTTGGAATCGATCGCTAATGTTAATCACTCTGTTTTTCAACTACTACCGATAATAAGGGAAAGTAGTTGTATTTACCTGTCATTAGATTTAATTTCAACAGAAATGTTCCCACACAAGCTGCTATGGAGTTTTCTTGTTTTAATTAAGTTCAGCTTATCACCTTGCAGTTGTAAATTAGATTCATTACACATTTAATCTGGCTCAGATGTTGATATAAATGTCATAACTGTTTTAAGCCGAGCTTCGTTGTTAGGTAACCAGACTTTGCTACATCTCAAAAACTGATTTAAGGGTTTTGGTATAAAGTTCTAAATTTAAAACTTTACGCCAACTAGGTATACGATTTGACCAATCAGAGAAAACGCGCAAAACCTATTGAGAGAGAAGAGAAAAACGGAGCAGGAAGTCCGTAAACACATTTACGCATGCGCAAATTTAGCTTCTCTAATTGGCTACGGTTTAGACCCTGTCTCGCAGGTGTAAACGGAACTCCCGCATTTCATGCTTTATGACTATGTCTCCATGATAATTATTCCTCCTTCTAAACGAAGCCTTAAATATTTATTTCGAATTATGTTAAATAATAACAACTTTTGTAACCTTTAGTAAATTAAGTAACCATGTAAAGATCAGTAGGTTTTGAAGAAGAAAATGCGAAACGCAAACTCCTTATGTTGCTGGCGGCAGCCGAGAAGCCTTTACCGGGCGTGCTAATAACCCCATGAGACCATGTGCGGGGCAATGTAACTATTCTTATTATTATCCCAAATTAAGGAAGTATGGGGAGAGGCAAGAGAATCAGTCAACTAAATTCAAATGCTATCGATTTACCACTCTTCTTATTTTAGTTTAGGTAAAATTATTAATTTCTTCGGGAAACAAAAGTAAGAATCAGCTGTGCCTAGCCAGTATTTCATTCACGCATCTTCCACTTCAAGAGCTGGATGTGTTGGAAACATTTACGCCAGTAAAAAAAACACCAGATAAAGCGATAATTCCTTATAACTGTAATGCTACGAACATTCAATAATCTATTGCTATAAATTTTAATTTTGAAAAGAGTATCCTAAAATTACTTTCATGTTTCCATTACCTGAATAGAACTGCTGCCACTAACCGAAATATTTTCAAAAGTATTGGCCTAAAATTAATAAAAACATTTTGTAAATGTGCATGAAAATCGTAAGTTTTGACTCTCAAAGCATCCTCATAATTAATTTAAGAGCCTGAAACCACTCCGCTTGTCTAGGTTGAAATGCATCCATTAACTGGAAAGTACTGTATTATGTCTATTAGGTTATTACTGAGTAAGTATAAACGAAGCTTGAGTAATTAGACATGAAGGTCATTTAAGCAATCGTGAAACGTTTCCTTCAGATATGTCTAACTGAATAACGTAATTCATTTCTACATGAGAAATAGTTGTTCAAATTTAAAATTTTTCTCACTCTCTTAGCATGAAGTAGAGGCATATTCATGTCCTGGATTTTCATAAAAAGTATGATTAACAACACGTTTTAAAAATAATGTTGTGGGCTATAGTTGTAACCATCTGTTTGATAACTACGACTAACAGGAAAAAACTGACACTTTAATGAAACATGTAACAGCTCGCTAAATGGTAAAAATTATTGCTGGCGGAGAAAACAGGCATAAGACAAATTCTCCTTTATATAATATTTCAGATCAGAAATATTTCAGATCAGTATGAATAATTCGCAGATTCTTGATTTTTTAGACAAATTAATGATTAATTTATCGTTAACAAATTAACTAGACGAAAACTGTTGTTTTACACATGATCCTGAGACAAAATTGCAATCGTCTGCTCTGTTCTCAGAAGTTCTCATCACAGCTACTGGAACTTCGGTTTAGGAAATCTCGAAGTCAGTTTTACAGATATTTTTCAGGCTGGAGAGAAGTAATTCACAAGGAATTTGTTCTTAAAAAAGAACATAATTGGTCTCTTTTTTAAAAATACAAGGGATAGATTTTCAAAGGAGAATTTATTGCATTAGCTCTGAAATTTATGTTTGAATTCACAGTCAGCTAGTTCGAGTTTCATCAAGCAATTTCTAGCAAAGAAAAGTACTACTATTCTAAAACATCCCTTTTGTTCTCCGGATTGATATCTGCAAGGTTTGTTTCGCTTCTCTAACGTAAAGTCTTAGCTACAACGTAATTATTTGAGCAGGATTCAGAAAACTTGAACTTGAGATTTGAATATTGTTTAAAAAGATAAGTTCTACGTTGAATCAAGCAGCTGTATGTACATGTATTGAACATGTCAAGCCATGTATAGACTTAATTGTATATTACAGAATTAAAAAGAAGAAGTTTTATATTGTTAAGTTTCAGTTTGTATATAAGAATTTAGTCTTAGAATATGATAGACGAACTGTGTAGTAATTTATCTGTGATATATAGCTTCAGCGCAAGGGAATATTTCGTGCGTTCTCTGCATGGTATATATGACGAACACTAAAAGAATCTGTGCAACTTCAGATTTTAAATTTTTTAAACACAAATAGCGTCTTAATTTGTAGAAGAAGACTGAATTAATGTATTACATTTTTTTTTAAATTAGCAACGAATGCAACTTAATTACTTTTACACAGAAATGCCTTGAATAAGATTGAATCATCGGAATAATTTTCCTCTGCATTAAACGTTTTTATTAAAAATATTTATAAATACGATTTCAGATTTAAAACAACGAATTACTATGTATTTAAAATAAAAATTATATCTGCTTTCCACGGAATTTAATGATATAACGATAACGTAAGGTTTAAATTTAGCTAACTGGATGTATTAATGTATTATTTTTTCATAATTTTCATTTTCGTTCCAATATTTTCCAGCAAATATAGATAAGTAAATATCTGTACAGAAAGCAAGATAAAGTTTACTAGTAGATTAGATACATAGCAATAGTTGTCTTGAGAGAAACGAGTTAGCAAGAACGTTTTAATTACTTTACTGTTTAATTACGCCTTTGCTATACTCGTTAAATTAATAACCATGTATTAATTAGATTAATTACCTTGCTGTTTAATTACTCGTTAAACTAATAGACATATATTGATTAGATTAAGGGAAGAGGAATTGCCTCATATTTACACTACATTTACAGAAACTAATATGCTTCCAGCCTATTTCCAGGGATTCGAACATCCGTTCAACTCACAGTGTTGATCTGTAGTGCTAACGGCCTGTCCTGAAAAAATTTAAATTCTGTAATTGTGTCTGGAATTTAAGCTTTTATTTCTCCAGTACTGACAGTTTCGTAAAATGGACTTATTATCTTTGGTAACTGGCTGGTACTTTAATAAGGTTTAAAGGCAATAATTTAGAATTAGGATCAGGGTAGAATTGAATACGTTCTTAAATTCAGTTATCGAAAAACAGCAATATGCAATAATTTCCTGCCCTGAAAAGTACTAAAGTATAATTTTATCTTTCATTTATCAAGACCATTCGTAAGCTATGCTGTAGAACTTGTTTAAAGTTTAAAATATTAAAATAAAACCTTTTTTATGACAAAAACAAAGAATTGATAGGTTTCTAGAAGATATAAATCATCGTCGAAAAAAAATTATCTTAATTTGAAAAGCCTGTAAAATAGAAGTGGCGAACGTTTTTTGTACCACAAAAATGTGAAAATCATGTTCCAATAGCAAAAATTCTTCTTCTCAAGAATAACATTCTGAATAATCATGCAAGTGATTCTTAGAATTGGAGAAAATAAACCATGGAATAAATTGTAGAAAAGAACGTACGAGTGGAAAACTGCAGAAAAGAGAACAACTGTAACTGAACTATGGGATTATCGAAGTCTTAAAGTTGACTTATATCATAATAAACTATTTTCATTAGTTCAATAGCTTTCTTATAAAGAAATTAAACGAGTGGTCAACAGTCCAGCAATGAAAGATCCAAAATCTGATGCAGCATTTCTGATCGTCATCATCATAATCGTTACCGAACAGTCAGAAACAGTCTTTTACTGATACACTTTTAATTTTTATACTGAAACAAAAATCAGTATCACACTACACTTGCATAAAAATGTTTACATGATTTTCCAGTTTTTTGAATTTATACTACATTGCCCTCCAAAAGTTAAGAAACAGCGTGTTTTTCGTAGCTCACCATTATAAAAACACCAGTAACATTTAAATTCACAGATTATACGCATGATAGTAACGAAGTTTAAGAACACATATGCAAAAACAACACCTACTACTTTTATTTTATAGAAAGGAATAATTATATAGGAGTTGGAGAAAAAATGTAAAAATTGTGACTTTTGTTCACGAGTGGTGATCTTCAATTGTTATTAGCAATTTCGTTGGCAATATCCAGGAGAGTCTATCAATGTCCTGAAGAAGTCGCTTGCTTGATTCATTAAGTTGGCGGGCGATCGGCTGGATGGAAATGGGGATGTCATAAGCTGATGCTGCTAGACTTCTCAGTGTCTCGTAGTGTGGTCCACAGACTATGGAATCAGTTTGAATCCGACTCTGTGACCAGAAGACATGTTCCAGGCATACTAAGAGTTACAACAACTGCAGGAAACCGTTAATTAGCTCTTTCGGGCAGAAGAAGGAGCAACATTACTGTGCTTCACCTCATAGCAGATCATTTATGGCAACAGGAACACGAGTCTCAACTGCTACAGTGCGCAGACACCTGCACGGTGAGAGCACTAGACTGATTACACGTATCATTACAACACGTTTTACTAGAAACTGCTAATAATAAATTAAAAATAAATAAATCTAATTACTATGCAAGGTAGAGAGGTTATCAGACACACGTTAAAATTTTACAGCAAAATATCTAATAATAATAAGTAGAATTTGAATTACTGCTAAGTAAATTTAGTCCATGACAAAGGAATCGTATTTCGAATTAATCATTTATTCTAATAAAGATTATTATGACAGTTAAATGTAAAATTATGGAAATTAATACAGAGGGTGTTCACCCGGTTTAGAACGATCTCGATAAAGAATTTGGAAAAAAAAGGAACAAATATTTTGGAACAGACAATTGCTTATTATTCAAAATGAGAACTATCGTCTGTTACTTTTAAATTTATTATTTTTTCGAAATGTCGCATATAAACAAGCTGTAGATTAAAGGATATGATTTTTCACATTCCAAAGAGAAATATTCGTATCCTGTAATTCAAAAACTTTGTAGAACGTCCAAAGGAATACCCGAAAAAAGGTACATACTGTTTCTAGTGTTTATAAAGTTAAATCTTCTTCCGATGAAAAATCAATTTCAGAGTCTTTAAATGCATCTGTATCTTCAGCAACAAAAAGTAAAATAATAAATCAAGATTTGCAGCTTAAAAATGCTTAAAACATAATATTCACCATAATATTCACTAGCCTTTTGCTGAGACATGTGGCTCGACACAAAGCAGTGTGTAGAACCCTGCATGAAAACTATTCAGCAGAAGATAAATAGAGACACATTGTGACTTTTGATGAAGCATGGGTTTACCTAAATGACTGCAGCAATAAAAAGTATATTTTTATTGCCAGATTAATCCAGATTTTTCATCGGAAACGAAGAGACAGAATTGTAGAAACCTGGCTTCTACAATGCAGGGAAGTTAAAAATAAGAAGAGTAGAAAAAATATTAAAATCAACTGTACTGTCAAGAGAACGTTACGAAAGAAATTTATAGAAGAAATTCCATCTCAGTGACTTTCAAAAAGTGGAACTTCATCAAGACAAAGTAACAAGTCATACTTCGAAAAACACTGATATCTCTGCATTCCTCAAAATATGAAGACTGATACAGGTATTTTATGTGTGCGTTTTCAACATATTCAGCTACAGACTACTGTGCCTTTGGTCTCTTGAAAGAGCTCTTTCTAAGTTCAAGACTCTGGAAAGTAGTGAAAGAAAAATGGAAGTCATTACCCATAGAAATGTAATTAAGAGCCCTTCTATCATGGAAAATACGATGCTGAGGTATGGTAAAAAAAGGATATCAGATGAAAAATTTAAAATAATACTTTCTACGTTTTTAATATCAGTTAAACGGCCCCGAAATTGCTCTAAAATGAGTAAATATTCTCAGGATAATAGATATATTATTTCTCTTATAAATTTATTATAAAATATGTCAAGAAAAATAAACAACTGTTTGAATTTGTGCGATACTTTACAACTGATATGTTACATACAAAGAGTTCTTATCATTTATATATATGAGTATCGAAACATCTTATTCATCATACTATGATTATACAATGTTAGCTAGCTGTTTATAATGCTTCTTTGCGAAACCACTGTACTGGACGATTTCCAGTTACATCAGCCCAGTTATTTCTAAAATTTAAAGTATCTCATTCTGACTACTTAAATACGCTAATTAATAATTCAGTATGTAAGAAATCATCGCAGCTTCCTGTCTATGTTCTTGAAAGCTAAATGTTTATAGCACAAATAGATGGAAAGCGCAAGACAAAGCGTAAGACAAATAGATAGTCTTCAAATCTCGGTGTGTATACAGTTGTTCTTTCAATTTTCTCTCTGAACAAATGCCAATATTCTCCTTATAAAACTAAAGATATTTGCATAATAAACTTCTAGACACAAACAAACGACTTTTGTAAGACAGTAGCAAATGAACTGTTTTCTGTAGGAATGGATTTTGATAATTTCGAAAGGAGGGAGGAGCTGGTAAAGATTATACCGTTAACAGCACCCACCACAGGATCGGACAGCAGTTTTTAGCAGTTAAAGATCTTGCGATCTCTGAAAATATACCCATAAATAAGTTGGTGGGCTTAGCAACTAACAGAGCTTTCGCCATGGCAGGCAGGCAGAAGAGATTCATAACCTCGTGTCATAAAGTCAACAGGTTTCTGAAATTTCTGTCTTAACCTTGTGTAATACATCAGGAATCACTGTGTGGAAAATTTCTAAGTATGAATAAAGTAATGAAAACAGTGATAAAAATAGTGAACAAAGTCCTCTGAAAGCACATCCATTTCAGAGAGCTAAATGCTGAACCATATTGCCAGTATGGTGATCGAGTGCTTCATACGGAAGTTCGTTGGTTAATTAGAGGCGAAGTTTTACAACCTTTTCAAAAGTTGATTCTTGCCTAGCAGAAGTTTTAAAAGAACAAGGCGAATCCTTCCGTGAACTAGAAGATACAGTTTGGCTACAGGTTTTTGCTTTTCTCGCAGACATCTCCGAAAATTTAAATACCCTTAACTTGCAGTTTCTTTACTTCAGTTACCCTTAACTTTAAGTAAAGATAGAGATATTGATGGAACAATTGGTGTTGCTTTTTTCTAAAAATAGCTGGAACTGTGAGAAAAAATATCATACAGGGTGAATACAAACACTCTTCCTGTTTAAAACAAGCCCTTGACAAGCAAGGGTTTTCAACACCTCCTTACGACAGCAAAAAATACGTTGAAATTATTTCAGATTATAGAACAGAATTCAACAAACGCTTCCAAGATTCAAAACTTTGTTGCACTGTTTGTCAAATCGCCTTTTGTGGAGATTAATACTGAAGAGTTCTCTACTTATATCAAGCAGCAGTTTCCATAAAGACTATGCTGAAGTGGAGTTAGAACTGATTTATTTTAAAAAT
The DNA here is from genome assembly GCF_044657685.1 of Stegodyphus dumicola. NCBI lineage: Eukaryota > Metazoa > Arthropoda > Arachnida > Araneae > Eresidae > Stegodyphus > Stegodyphus dumicola. The sequence continues at coordinate 239,959,839 of NC_140768.1, read as the reverse complement.
GAGTTATCTGCCAAATCGTTTTCACCAGGTTCTGAAAATATTTAGTCTTCTGTTCCTAAAGAAAGATACCCAATTTTGGTCCAGATTTTTCTCAAAGTAGAAGCAATGTTCAGTTCTTCATATCTTTGTAAGACTTCATTTTCCAGTATGAAATTTATTAAAAATAAGTACAGAAACAGACTCACTGATGCACACTTGGACAACTAAATTCGAATGGCAGCCTCTACCTACTCTCTCAATACCAAAAACTTATTGATGATAAAAAGAGTTCCATCCTTTTCATTAAAGTTTAATCTCCGTTCCGAGTTAAATCAACGAAAATCTCCTTTCAGAATGAATTCATCAAACAGTATTCATGATTTAGAAAACAGACTATACAGCAGTACTAATGTTTTCAAGTACAGCAGTATGAATCTGTTCAGTGGTGTTTAAGATTTGTGAACAATATCACAATCAATCAAACGTTAAGAAAAGAAAGCTATTTGAGTTCTTCTGAACTGCAGAATGTAACGACGGTACTAGTTAAATTTCAGAATATTCTGAGTTTCAGTCTGAAAATATTTAGCCTTCTGTTCCTAAAGAAAGATACCCAATTTTGGTCCAACATTCGACAGGGCCTGCTGTCGAAAGAGCCAGTTCCAAGTATCAGTAAGGTTTTATCTTGAAATGAATTTCTTGACAGAATGAACTTTTACGAGTTGGTGGAAGATTAAATCTTTTCACTCTTTCAGAAGTTCAGAAATATCAACCTTTTTAACCAAAAAGAAATCATTTCACTTAATTACTCAAATCTCTGCATTCGGGCGTTCAAGTAACACTTTCTCTTATTAGACAAATATACCGGATACCTTCTAGACAAGGAAGAGTTAGATGTATTATAAATAAATACATAACTTGCTTTCGAACAAAAAATCAGAACATAAACCAAATGATGGGATATTTACCTAAAGATCAAGTAGTAACAACTACACCATTCAAAAAAATAAAAGCAGATCTTTCAGAACCAGTTTTTACCAAACTTAATTTGATCTAGATTTATTTTAAAATCATATATCGCAATATTTAGATACTTTAAGACAAAGGCCATTCATTTAGAAATAAAGTTGGTTTGCTTGCGGAAGCATTTCCAACATATCTTAAAAGATTTATTGCAACCCAGTTTAAACCCTCTAATTGTTTGGAGTGATATCGGGGGAACGAAATTTCAAGGGAACGAAAAATGTTTCTGATAACATCCTTAGAATTTTTAGATCGGATCCTGTTCAACGTTTTAGTTCCGAAGAATGCATAATGTGGAATTTTGTTCCTCCTTCTTCACCGCTGTGATAAATTAATATCAAATCAATAAAGATAATTTTGATAAAGGTCTCGGAAACAACGATTTTAAATTTCGAAGGGCTTATGTATTAATTACAGAAATATAAGTTTGCTTGAACTCTCGATATCTATCACCTATTTCTGCTGATCCAAGCGATCTTCAGCATTTACCTTCTGGTCATTTCCTAACAAGAGTTTTATTTTTGTGGATACCAGAACCAAATGACATTCTAAATTCTTTGTCCTTGTTTCCTATGTGGACCTTCATTCAGAAATTTTGAACTCATTTCCGGAACCGTTGGAGAGGGCAACACAACAACTACTTGAACGTTCATTCAAAATGGAATTAACCAAAGTCCAGCCAAAAAGTAATACAATTAGATTTGCTGAAGGAATAAAAACAAGACTACCATGAGTTGGACCGAGCTCGCACCGAGGTGATCTTTCCTGGTTAGGATGGACTAGTACGAGTCGTGGACTCAGAGCATCAGATGGAATCTTTCACCGAGTCGTCTCCGATATCAGTCCATTTCCATTCCCAAATGATGTTGAATAGCCGTCCAACGGGGATCGGTATGTTCTAGTTTCAACAGACACTCTTCTATACCTCTGAATGACAATGGGAAAATCAGCAGAAGTGCATAGATTTAGAGAACGCTAAATGGCAAATGTGGAAAAATAGAACTTCCCTTCCGATTTGTTTGATACAGCTTGGATGTTGATGATGAGACGTTGAATAGATTCTAGATTAATTTGTTTTGTATTCCGGTTACTGAAGGAAAGAAATGTTCAAGAAAACTTTTATAAATCAAATATTTTTGGCTGGAATATTACAGATCATATGAAACTGAATAATTTAAGAATATATATATATAAGGAAAGGAGAATGAACAAGTTCCACGTTAAAATCACAATCGCTTTCAGTTTTGCAAAAATAGTACAAAAACTCATTCACTTGAAGAGTAAAACGTAAGTTTAGGAGATCCGAAATTTTACTGTTTTGGTTACTTTAACTATCTTTATGAGTAAGGCTAGGATACTAACAAATTTCGTTGTCATAAAATAAAACAATCTTTTTGCTTTCAGCTTTAACTTTTGATTTTTTTGAATTTATGTGCAAAGAATAAGTACATAGATATCGATTTCTGTGTGGAACACAAAGGAAATCTAGGAAAATGGAGCATCTTACTCAGGCTTGTATTTATGCGACAGGAAAATTAAATTTTTAATTAGGCTTCCTGGGAGAATATTAATAAACATCTTTGAATATGTAGGGTTACACGTGATCTGGTATTCTAATTAGTCCAATAGCCCTAACGGACGTGAAGCGAATTATTTCTATGTATGAAACAACGACAAAGTCGTTAGGATTTAAAACATAACATTTTTATTTTAACAGAATTTACAACACAAAGGCCACACTACTATGCCACAATATGACAACGCGTGGGGATGTTAACAGAAAACTCGAATTTAAGCTAAACGTGTAACAGTAGCCGGAGACTTTACATTTAAATTTTACTAGAAGCCGGCTCACTAATTTTACCGGAGCTTCAGAATTAAGTGTCCGCAGCAAGAGAAAAGTCAAAGCCTGATATTTATAACTACCAGAAGTGACAAAAAACCAATAAAGTAGCGTGAACGCAATGCCAGAAACATCGTTCCATCTTAAATCCAAACACCTCTGTTTAAATACTGGATACTCATTTGCATTCTGGTGAGGAATACGTAAAGAGGAAGTTATAGTAAAGGATGATATTATAAATAATTGGTTAAATATCATCGAACATAGGTATTTTGTTTTCACTTTTTCAACACTGTAGGCCTCCTTCTTTTTTTCTTTGCGTACCTTGTACTCCGAATGTTGGCGCTATATCTGATATCCATTGGCCTTTTTTGTTGGTGAATTTTTGTTGGCCCTCTAGATGGTCGTTTGTTTTTAAGGCTTGGTGATTCCCGCAAAGTTCTCTTCGCAGTGGCATATCAGCGTGATTATAATATCGTTCTATCTGATCTACGTTGTCTTGGGTGCTTTTACCATTTTGACCTTACAGAAATACTACTGTTTACGTTTTTCCTTCACCTAAAAACATGCCTTCGAACTTATTACAAAACTTCTCATAGTTATCTTCCTGTGTTTCTTTCTTCTGGCAGGAAAGATAATTTAATTTAATTTTCAACACTTTATTTCCCGCTTCAAAAACAAATTTCCTCCTTTTATCCATGATAAAAACTTTGGTTCTCTTCTGGCCATATCCGAATTTCTAATTACCTAGTCTGCTAATTTCAAAATGTCTGCCATCATTAATTCCGAAGAGCTCTTAAGAATAAACAAAAGATTTTCTTGGGGACTAATTAGCTTTTTTTATTAATAGCTAATAATTCAGCCGGTGTCTTCCCGGTAATATCATATAATATCATACTTGTCCGTACTCAAGGCAAATGAGAGTTCATTGATTCTTTGACACCGTCATCCCAACATTTGATAAGGCTCAACAATTCCGACCTGGGTTTGACTTCAGCCGAACGGTTTGGCTGCATGGGAAGTTTAGTGGTTTTCCTCGTTTATAACGTGTATACGGGCCAATTTCCCTTAGAATGCCCTCCACGAAATCATCTCTTTCCTTAGATGGATAGCCCTAGTGTATTTTGCTAGAATCTATCCAACCAAACAAAAACCAGTGTTTATGACAATTTTTTACATGCTACGGAAAGTTTTAACTGTGTTTCTCTTTACCTCCTCTTAATATTCGATATTTACTGTTAAGGAGTGGAATGCTGCTAAGTATTCCACTCCTTAACAGTAAATACTCATTAACAGTATACACTCCTTTCTGTTATTCATTTTAAAGATCTAAAGATGACTTAACATTTGAGAAGTACGACAGATATAACATTAGGAGGGAGGATGTGACTTATATTAAGGAATATTCGTAGTACACTGGTGAAATAAATTAAGAGAATTTGCATATTTGATCTACGATCTTCAGAACTACTCGACAGATTTTAGTAAAATTTGGTGTGAATATAGGTTGATATAATACAAACAAAATAAACATTCAACATTTATAATAGACACACATTTTCGTGTAACACTTATGGGAGTCTGAAGGTCTGAAACAGCGGTTGCAGAAGACACAAAATAAATAGGTTAATAGGGGTATGGTCCCCTCTTACAGCCATACGGGCCTCGCAGCGTGATGTCATACTGGGAATAAGGCAGTTTGTCAGTGCCTGTGGCAACTAGTCCCACTCATTCAGCAACGCTGTTTTCAGTTCCTGGATGGTTCTCGGAGTGGTGTTGCGAATTGCATTTGCCCTCCCCAGAGCGTCCCAAATATGCTCTATAGGGTTGAAGTCTGGAGAACTGGCTGGCCAATCCATCCGGCGAATATACTCTCGAGAAAGTCGTCGTTCAGAAGAGCTCTATGTTGCCTCGCGCTATCGTCCTGTAACATGAACTCGGGGCCCACTGCACCCCAGAAAAGGCGAACATTGAGCTCCAAGACCTCATCCCTAGACCTCACACCAGTCACAGAGCCTCTGTCAAAGACGTGGAGAGGTGTGCGGCCATCCAACATAATGCCTGCCCAGACTATTGCACCACCATCGCCATGACTGTTGATTTCGCGGACATTGGACGGTAGATAGCGGGTTCCTGGCTCTCTCCATATGAAAGTATGGCGAGAATCGGTTTTTAGGCTAAAACGGGACTCGTCGGGAACAAAACGGTCGCTCCGTACTCCAATTACTATGCTGCCTACACCAAGCTAATCGGACTTTCCTGTCTGTAGACGTGATCGGGACGCAAACAACCGGTCTTCTGGCAAACAACCCTCTCTCATTCAGTCTTTTGGAAACAGTGATCCATGTATACGGGTTCCTCTGGTTGAATACAGGTCCCGAGAGACCTGAGAAACTGTAGCCCCTCTGTTACGTCTCGCTAAAATGAACAAATAGCGATCTTCTCTGGTTATCGCTGCTCCTGGACGGCCTTGCCCAGGCTTTCTCTTGATGAATCCAATATCCTGAAACTGTTTCCATAGGTTACACACGACGCTGGGCGTTAAATTTAACTCTTTGCATATCTCGACTTGCGACTGGCCTGCCTCTAGCCTTCCCACAATTCGCCACTTCCTTCCATCATCTAAATGTTAGTGGTTAATCATTTTTACTGTTCCGATGTAAATTTAACCGATTGCTGCAAGATAGCGCCAAAAAATTCGTCGAGGTATGCTAGCGAATGCAATTCGTCTTATCCTCCAAGCACTTATAAAGCCTGTTTTTATGCTGGCTCCGCCTACATACACGTGAACACTTTCGTATTTGCCATACAAGATTTGCATTTGTATCTAGAAGCAGTGGTCTTTCCTTAAGTTTATTTTTTTTATGCAATTTGATAACATATGCAAATTCTCTTAATTTATTTGATCAGTGTGTATCGTGACTGCAAATCATACTTCGAGGAAAAGAAAATTTATTTGGATCGAATGTTGCCGCAGAAAGTAAATACGGAGTTATTTGTTAGGTTAGAGACGAATAAGCCAAGAAGAACATTCCTAAGGTTTTACACATAACTGAACGAAAGGACGGACAAATTCTTCTATATGTTATTAGGGATCATGGAACCTTGTTATAAATTCTAGCTCCAGAATTAAATTGTCTTGGATATAGCAATGAAATTCCTTGCAATATGACCATTGGTAGTGGAACCAATATTACCATCATCCGAAAAGATTTAGCTCGAGAGTTAGAAGGCAAACTCATCTGGACGCCGCCTTGCGTTAACCCTCTAGACTGTGTACGGTGATAAAATCGACATCGATGGAAGGTTAAATGTAAAACATCACGTTTGGAAGTGCCGCCTACCACCGCGTGACATACTTGAATATAGCAAATATTACAGATCCCTGCATACTTGGATTAGACATGCTAAGAAAATGCAATTTTCCCTTTGACTTTTAAGAATAACTAACTGCATTCTGCCCCTGAGGACATAGGCGTGTTTGGAATTAAAGATGAAAGAGCTAAGTCCGTCCAACAAATAATGCCTTAAGACAATTCACAGTACCAGCAAGAAGAGAAGTGTTTGTTTCGGTAACATGAGTTTTATCAACCTATCATAGCTACTGCGTACATTTAGTTTATTACGAACCCATAAGTACGCAGGAGTATTTTGCCATCAAACGGAAAAGACAGTGATAAGAAGACTTTGCTGAGGTTCGATTTATGTAATTTGCAGATAGATGTGATACTCAAATTTCCATATTTACAATAAAAAATGAGTAAGCATAAATTTTTGATCGACTGACATACGGTGGAAATACTAGACTACCGCTACAAGTCGATTTTTGAGTAACTGGAAAATTTCGAAGACATCGCAGTGATATATTCATGCATTTAGAATGCCTTTGCAGACTAAAATGTCTGCCATTTATGAGTGAAGGAGATTTAAGGTGTCTAAGGAAGGAAAATAAGTTTTAAATAATGCTGCAAATTCACATAGTTCATTGATTTCTTTAAACTTGGCGGGCAAGAATGAAACATAAATAACCTATTTGGATTCACCAGTTGGAAGTTCAATAAGAAATATAAAAATAATTTAAGAATAGTTTGGTTTATTTAATTACAGCAGAGTACTCGAGGGCTATCTGCTGAAAGAAAAGAGTGTCCTCGTGGATAGCTGTCTAAGGGAAACTTGCTCATGTAAAAAACATGTTACAGAGGAGGGAACACGCTAATTCGGATCTAACAAGCGATTTTCCCACTCGGCCTTTAAGACACAAATTTCTAAATACACAAATAAGGAGACACAAATTTCTAAATACACAAATAAGGAGACACAAATTTCTAAATACACAAATAAGGAGACACAAATTTCTAAATACACAAATAAGGAGACACAAATTTCTAAACGAAAAATAGTGTAACTTAATGTGGGTAAACAAACATTACCTTTTGTTAAATGTGTTTCATTGTCATTCTATAACAACAAAAGTAAAGAATAATTTCTAGGAAGGCACTGGAAATATGTCTAATGTGCGGTGAAGCAAATATATTTCGTCAATTACCAATCGTGCTGTTATCAATCAGAAACACGTTATTCTCAGTTTTACGTAAGTCAACATGCTATATAACTATCATTCCACAAGCAATCAATCAATAATAGCGTCAGGTATGAACTAGAGCCTTAACGTAAATACCCCTCACATTTTTAGTAAAAAAGAAACAAGTTCGTTCACTAGACAACGCCCTTTATCATTGTCTTGACTCGAAAGAAAATGGAATCAGTTCAGAAGCTTAAGACCATTTTTCTCTTTTACTTAATAATTTAGTTTTCATATGATTGATTAGTTATTTCAGTAACGGAAATAAGAAATTTTAAGACAGTCTAAGATCAGACACCAAAATATTTAAGATCAACAAAAACGTTTCGTGTGTAAACACATTATTTGAAAAAAAAAAGTAAAAAATACAACTTTACAATAAATTTGAAGCAGTATATTTTGTCTTCTAACACACATTTTCATTTGTATCAAACCTCAAACACATAATAAGTATTTTAAAGATATTCTAACATGTTTCGCATATAAATGGCTATATTCTCTGTAGCTAATCTTCTACAAGTTGTTTTTTTCGGTTCGTGTCAGATTATCTAAATGTTTCATTAAAATAAGGCAGAAATGTACTCAGAGTGGCATACATATAGAATAACATTTAGTCATTTAGACAGCAATCAGACCTAGGTCCTTCTTTTTAAGCAACATAAGCCTTAAGATAAGATTATATTGTAAGGATCTTAAGTTTTACTAACGTTTATTTTATTTTAAATCTTTACTATCACTTCTTATTTTCTACCACCGGCCAGAATTATAAGCGTTAACGTATTTATGCAAAGTTTGTCTGGCGAACGCCAAGTACTTAAGTTGTGGCTTTTTGCCAAGCGAAAGAGAGGAAGCAGTTAGTCGAAGCAGGCCGCTTACCTTAATGGTTTTACTCAGTTGCTGGTTGCCTTCCAGGCCAGAGGTTTAATCCTCTTGATAATTTTCAAACGTATTGTAGTGTTCACAGTTCTCTGTACTACATACGGCTTCCTGTTAATATAAGGCCAATCTTCCACGTTTATTATTTTAAAGTTAAATTAGAATTTAGTTTTATATTTATATTTTTACGTTTAGACCACAAGTAGTGGGTCTTTGTATTCCGAAGTACGGAAGTTATTGTAAATAGAGAAAAATAAAGGGTTTGGTATACCCTTCTTGTGTATCCTGTCTACTTCCCACAGTTCTTGAACATAGCTTTAGTAAGCTCCCTGTTCCGAGTCAGGTACTTGCATGTTCCCGAAGAAAGTAAGACGGAACATTGAACCTGATAGTGGCGCCCAACGAAGAAGAATAACCATGGCCGAGTTTCAAGAAGAATCCGTGCTGCCTGCAGAAGCGGCTCAGAATCCAGAAATGCCAGCTGCCGCCCTGGAAGGATTTGGTTACATCGTCCAGACCATGCGCGCTTCGATGAAACCAGAAGCAACATTTAATGGAAACTCACCGGTAACCAGTTTTTTGGAAAAATTGGATGACCACTTCATGCTCTACCCCGTGCACGAGTTTCAAAAAGTTACCTTAGCTACCAGCGCTTTGAGGGGCCAAGCGCTTAACTGGTTCAAATGTATAGGCAGAAGTCTCTTGGGTCAAGCAGGAAGTCCCACCTATACTTACGAGAATTTCAAGACTGCCCTAGTAAAAGCCTTCCCTGTTGTAAGGGATCGTGCGAAATTAGAAACGGAACTTTTTAGTATATATCAGCAAAGAATCGAAAATCTCTCAAGCTTTATTTTATGAAAAATTCACGTCTTCAAACTCTTGTATGGAAACCGTCCGGATCCTGAGATAACTCAAGTGATTTTGCCGACGTTACTGCAACAAGTGGAAGACTTTATTGAATTAAGAAATCCGACTACACTGGAAAAGTTATTTGACCTAGCAATCCAGTTTGAAAGTAGAAGAACGACGGACATTGAAAGAAGACGCCAATATCAACAGGGAGACCAATTTGGTGCGCCAAGACTACAGCAAACTCAAGCACACGGCTACGGAAGCAAAGCGAATCAGTGGACAAGGAAACCCGAGCATTCAAAAACAGCCGGCGAACGTCGACAGTTCAATAGCAATCCAGGAAAAACGTCTCAATGCCAGGGGAAAAGGAAGGAAAGCACGGAAATGAAAAATAAGTTAAACTAAAACGGATTTCTGCTGACGGGAGGGTGCGGAAATCCGAAGGCCAAGAAAACCCCTCTTCCTTCAAGTTAAATACAGTAATGGTGAAAAATTTGACTCTTCCGAAGATTGAAGTGTTGGTGAATAATATCCCAGCCACCGCACTCCTGCATACAGGCGCGCAGTGTTCCTGTGTGGCAGAAGATTTTTTTAGGAAGTATTTTCGTAAATATCGTATATATAATTCGGATAATACGACAGTGTTAGCGGCGCAAGGAGAAAAATGTAAGTGTATAGGTAATTTACCGCTGTATGTCCGTATCAAGGACGAACAAGTAAAGGTGATGTTTTTCATAGTAAAGAATCTGCAAGGACATATTATTTTAGGAATAGAATTTCTTTCAGAGGCACAAGCAACGCTGGATTTTAATAAAGCGTCCCTTAAGCTGACGATGAAACCAGTTCGTGGAGAAAAGGCTGAACCGCCGATGTTAAATCTTGACCACCTGCCTAATGACGAGCAACGAAGAATCCGACAAGTGGTAAGTTAATTTGCTTCGTTATTTAGTGATATTCCAGGATTTACTCAGCTTACTAACCATAGTATTGACACCGGAGATTCAATGCCAGTTCGCCACAAAGCATACCGGTATGATAAGAATAAGGAAAAAATTATAGAATGGCATATCACCGATATGCTACGTAAAAAGATCATAACGCCCATCTCAAGTAGTTATGCTAGCCCGGTGGTTTTATGTAAGAAAAATAATGACTATCCTTTGACACATCCAAAAAGGTGGAGATTCGCAATTGACTACCGTAAATTAAACTCCATAACTAAATATCCGGTATATCCGTTACCTATTATTGAAGAAATTCTAAGGAACATAACATCCACCAAATATATGACGACTTTAGACTTAACGACTGGTTATTTTCAAATAGGGGTTAGGCCTCAGAACGTGCCTAAGACTGCTTTTATAACCAAGTCTGGCACTTATGCATTTTTGCGTATGCCGTTTGGCCTTTCAGGGACGCCGGCAACATTTCAGCGATGTATGGACATTGTGTTAAGACCTGTTCTTGGAAAGTCCACATTTATCTATTTAGACGATATCATTATTACTAGTGATAATCTCGACCAACATGTACAGGATTTAAGACAGGTGTTTTCTTTATTAAATGAGGCCGGTCTAAAAGTTAATGTCGAAAAGTGCAAATTTGCAGCCCCTGAATTAAAATATTTAGGTTACAAAATATCTCAGAAAAGAATCGAGACAGACGAATAAAAAATAATCGCTGTACAAAAGTATCCGACTCCAAACACGGCGAAGAAGCTCTCTTCTTTTCTAGGACTTTGTTCATATTATAGGTCCTTTATAAAAAATTTTGCAGCTATTGCTGAACCATTGTTAAAATTAAAAAGGAAAAAGGCAAGATTCTCGTGGACGGCCGAAGCCAATAGTGCTTTCGAAAAATTAAAACAAGCATTAACGCAAGCCCCTGTGTTGAAATTTCCTGAAAAGGATGAGAATTTAGAAATTTCAGCGGATGCTTCGGATTATGCGGTAGGAGCGGTACTTTCGCAAAATCAGCAGCCCGTGGCATTTTTTAGCCGAACTTTAAATCAAACACAAAGAAACTATTCCGCGACCGAGAGAGAGGCACTTGCAGTTCTGTTAGCAGTGCAAAGTTCCGAGTCTATTTTGGAAAGGCGCCAATAACAGTGTACTCTGATCATGCGGCGGTAACTAGATTGTACTCAGGGAAAAACTTATCCCCAAGGTTAATAAGATGGGCACTCAAGCTACAAGATTATAATCTGGTAATCAAGCATACCCCCGGAAAGGAAAATATCGTAGCAGATGCCCTATTCAGAATTAAAATAGATGAAGAAGGTAATACTGTAAAGATGGCAATGCTCACAGCATGTACAATAAATTCCCGAGAAACTGTAATAACCGAACTGGGTAAGGATCCTGAGTTTGGAAGCATTTATGAGTATTTGAAGGATCCTGAAAATTTTAGCCACCAAGATATTGTGGCGATAAGAAATAGGGCGGCCCATTACGAACTAATAGATGGTCTATTATTCTATACAAAAACTACGAATTCCAACAACGAATTTCGACCTGTTATCCAAGCTAGTCTTAGATTAAATATCCTGCAGGAGCTCCATGGCAGCCCTTTAGCTTCTCATGCTGGTATTCGAAAAACTATCCAACGCGTACGCGAGGCAGTCTACTTTCCTGAACTGCAAAAGTTAACAAGGGCGTATGTCCAGTCCTGCCCAACATGTCAAGCAGTTAATTATATTAATTTCCGCCCGGCCGGGTTTCTAAATAGTATTAAATCCGAATTTCCAAATGAAATAATTGGCATCGATTTATTGGGCCCTTTCCCAAAAAGTCAGTTAAATAAAAGTCGCTATCTCCTTGTTATGGTTGATCATTTTAGTAAATGGACCGAAATTGTTCCCTTAAAACGAGCCTCCGCGAAATTAGTTACCGATTCTATTTTAAATAAATATATTTTAAAATACGGGGCGCCCCTAAAATTTATATCGGATAATGGTCCTCAATTTGTAAGTAATATATTTGAAGACATGTGCTAAAAACTGGGCATACGTCATTTAAAAATGGTCCCGTATCGGCCGCAATCAAATATAGCGGAACGGGTCAATAGAAATAGAGTGAAAATTATCCGTAGTTATGTTAAAAATTTTCATAAAACCTGGGATAACTATGTCAATGAATTAGCTTTCGCCCTTAGGACCGCAAAACATGATACAACTGGCAAAACTCCTGCTGAGTTATTTTTAGGCAGAAAGATTATAACGCCGTTAGATAAATTATTTTATGTGCAACAAAGAGCCCCAGAATTTAAAATGGGTGATATAGAAAAACTAATTAAAGAAGCAAAAAAGAATACGGAAGTAGCACAGAGAAAACAAAAGCTGTATTACGACTTGAAACGACGGGGAGTAACTTATAAAGTAGGGGATGAAGTATTAAAAATTAAGCATTCACTTTCTTCAGCACCAGAAGATAAAACTGCCAAATTTTTTCCACGATTTGAAGGACCATATGTCATAGAAAAAATAACTCACGCTGTAGTAGTGTTAAAAGCCAGAAATGGTGAAACCTGCTCCGCAAACATTGATCAAATCAAACCCTACTATGATCGTAATAAAATGCAAATTTTGAAAGATCTTTTGCAGGATCCGGCACGGCAGACACCGCAGGCACAAGCTCCAGAGGTGGAACAACGACAAGTACAAGGGCAAGCCATTAAGAGGCAGGAGCAATTGAAAAGAAAGTTTCCCCGCGGGAAAATTGAAGGTAACAAGAAAAAGAAGCCTTTCCACCGTCCAGAAAAGAGAGCTCACGAACACCCCCAGAATGAACAAGGGAGAAGGACGACGAATGCAAAGAAAGCCAGGAGAAATGACGGCAACTATAACCCGGCTCTAAAACGGAAGATCTACTCATCCGACAGGACTCTCCGCAGCAAATGTCGCCGAATTGCGGAAGGGCCACCAGCGGCGGAGGGAAAGTTACAAGGAAAATTTGAACGGCCAGCAACGTGGTCCAAGCAGGAACACGACAGAAGTTTCCCGGTTCCGCCAAGACCAGCTGCCATCAAACGGCCAAGACCACAGGCAGAGGCGAAAAAGAAGGTATTCAAGGGTGACCGAACTGGTAAAAAAAGAAAGCTTCTAGAGGAAGGCACTGAAGGGCGAGCCCGCACACGAAGGAGGATAAATCAAACAACAAACTACGCTACTTTCCAGGACTGGGCTCAGAAAAGAATGTCGAATATCACAAATATAAATAAAATTTTATGTTACTTTGCAAACTTAAGTTAATCTTTCATTCTTACTGCAAGTGGCAGATTTCAAGAAGTTTTACCTCATGCGAGGTCTACCTTTATCGCCAAAAGGGCGAGAAATGAGTTGTTACCGATTTTGGTATTATGTTTTTCAATTACTCGCGTGTAAAACTAAAGTTGATGTATAATAGCGATGTGTAAAGACTTAAATATTGTAAAAGTTATTGTATAAATTTTATTTAAAACATTCTGGCAAGAAAGAAGTTTTAGTCTGAAAGACGTTTTGAAATGTAGTATTTCAATGTAGAAAAACTGGCACTTGCTTTGAAAAGAATAGAAGTTAACAATGTACTACTAATGTATGTTGTCAAATGCGTAAAATTAACGGCATGTTAATATGTTCTTATATACAATGTGAACTGTTATTTCAAATGTTAAGAAATACCGTGATATGGTAAAAGTGAAAGTAATGTTAAAATTTTTTTTTTATTCGTGTGACTGTAAAAAGAATAAATCATGGTGAATATGTGTTAAAGGTTGAATGAATGTAGTTAGGCTCTCTGACGCTACACTTCAGAGTTAGCCACTTTCAGAATAGTACCTCAGGGTTTAGAGTTGAAGTTAGGGTGTGTTACGAGGTCTTGGTATGTTGAATTTTTAACACGTTAGTGCTTTGATTGTAGGAGGAAGTGTTGAACATGTAGACATAAACATATTCGTGTTTGGTGTTCTTTTACAACACATGTTAGAGAGCACGGGGAGAGATAATTAAAATAGTCATGAATGAAATAAGAATGTTAAGAGAAATATAATTATACATGTTACTTGCCATTTCATTGTGTAACATTTCATTAAACTAGTTTTCCTTCCAGAGATCTGGAAGGAACCAGATTTGAATAAAAGCTCTTGTTTAGATGCAGTACAGATGAAACAATTGCGTGTCCTGGGAGCTGCTATTGTAAAAACACATTTCTTTCTTTTAAATTTCTAGTTTCTAGCGAAAAATGTTTGTAAAAGATTGGCCTCGCGTTAGATTCTAGAGCTAAAAGTTTTCAACAAGGTCGTTTTAGACCTCAGTTTCAAACTAATTAACTCTGGCGGGAAGTATGTAAGGATCTTAAGTTTTACTAACGTTTATTTTATTTTAAATCTTTACTATCACTTCTTATTTTCTACTTCCGGCCAGAATTATAAGCGTATTTATGCAAAGTTTGTCTGGCGAAAGCCAAGTACTTAAGTTGTGGCTTTTTGCCAAGCGAAAGAGAGGAAGCAGTTAGTCGGAGCAGGCCGCTTACCTTAGAAGTTTTACTCAGTTGCTGGTTGCCTTCCAGGCCAGAGGTTTAATCCTCTTGATATTTTTTAAACGTATTGTAGTGTTCACAGTTCTCTGTACTACATACGGCTTCCTGTTAATATAAGGCCAATCTTCCACGTTTATTATTTTAAAGTTAAATTAGAGTTTAGTTTTATTTTTATATTTTTACGTTTAGACCACAAGTAGTGGGTCTTTGTATTCCGAAGTACGGAAGTTATTGTAAATAGAGAAAAATAAAGGGTTTGGTATACCCTTCTTGTGTATCCTGTCTACTTCCCACAGTTATTGAACATAGCTTTAGTAAGCTCTCTGTTCCGAGTCAGGTCCTTGCATGTTCCCGAAGAAAGTAAGACGAAACATTGAACCTGATAATATTAGCAACGGAAACTAGCTTATATTCACCTTACATTTGGGAAAAATCAAGGAAAAATGGCATTGAGTCAACCGACTAGCTAATTTCTGAACTCGAATCGAACTACCAATATTCAGTAATTTTTTACACTCAAGTGTTATGAAATAAATAAATACAGAATACATTAATATGTTTTAATATAATATCTAATTATATGTTGTAAGATGCAATAGCTAGAGATAATATTGATAAATTAAATAAATAATTATTTAAACCCAATACGTATTGAATTTAAAGTAAGGAGGTGGGAAAAAGTGGAAAAATGCAATAAATCACTATGAAAATAATATAAAATAAACGTATCCAACATTGTAAATCATCGGTTGTATACAGGGCAGAGAAAAAGTGCTAAAGACATGAATTGAAAATTCATAAAAGCAGAACAGCTTTTTTCTGAACTAATAAGGACGCAATATTTTTAAATTTTAAATCTTCAATAAATCCTAAAAAACTACAAAACCATTTTTGTAAAACGTTCTGTGTCTTCATAAGTCCAGCCGTTAAAGGCTGAAATGAGAAGGGCGTTTTGTTCAAATTCTTACACATCCCAAATCCATTCAGATCTAAATATTTGTTGGAAAAGCGTCAAAGTTTTCCATCTTATTTAAATAAACAAATTCAAAGCAAGTCGATATAAAATTTTTTTAAACAAATACACATATCGCGCACAAAAATAGAAAACGCAGTAGAAATAGAAAAAACAAATATGTGTGTACTTTATAATTAGGTTATTTGCATTGCAAAGTTTCTTAAATCCAGTAAATAGAGTTAAATATGGAGTCCAAAATTACATCTAATAAATAAATTTGCTTAAGATAAGTAAGGTCATAAAGGAAAAATAGAATCTCTGTCTGTATTAAATGCATGTCGAAGTACTGAGCTGAGCTAACCCTAGCATATGCTACGTTGCAAAATAATTTCAAGTGCAACTGATGCATAAAGTATTTTTAAGCAAAAGCAGTCTTTTAAGCTAAAATGATATTTAATGATGGGCATTACTTAAATTTAATGTCGTAAGTAAGGAAAATTGTTAGTTTACACTTAATTTGCAGCAGTTCAGAAAGCAAATCGCAAACTTCAGGCAAGTCATCCGCCAAAAGTTGAGACAGATTCGTTAAATGGACGTAGAAGTATTTTATAATCGCAAGGAGTAATGGTTGTATTTAATATTCAAGAATAAATTTTCTTTAGTGAGTATAATCTTTAACTTAGTGAAGCATGTAACTTTAGTGGCTTAAGAACTTAAATAAGTTAACTTTTAATATGTAGCAGTTAAGACTAATCTAGCAGTTCCGTCCGACGATTCAATCTTAATGTGTAGTCTTAAGAAATAATAAAGCAAGAAAACGAAGTAAGTTTTGTTACTTATTACAAACTTTCACTCAAGAAAGCTGGCTTGAGACTGAAAAGATGAAGCAGACATGTTTTGTTAATAAAAGAATGAGATTATTAAACAGTCTAATCAAAATTATTACAACTGTAATATTTTTGATAAAAATGTCTAATTGAACTGAGTTATTACATGCAACCAGTTCCAACTAATTAGTTCAGATGCAACCTATCACGATAAACAGCAGCTTAACAGTGAAAAAATTAAATTTCAACTGTAATTTAGCAAGGTTTTTCTTAATAAATTTATGTGTAATTTTTTATTTTTTCATTAATAATTTTATTCTTTTGAAAAATCTTGTCATCGATATACCTGAAGATAAATTTGAAAAGCTCTGGTTTTTGGTAACTGTTGATAAAATTAAATTCCTTAAAAAAGAGGAAAATATTACGAATGCAACAGAATAATTCGTAACTGGATGGCATTAGTTGGTAGATATATTTTATCTTGATATTTTAATATAGTTCCAAAGCTGCGCTGAAGCGTGCATTTTAGATATGCGTTTAATATTTCGAAATTATTTAATTCTTTAATGTTTGGAAAGAGTTTCTAAAATTCAATCAAACTACCATAAATTTCATTGCGCATCAAGTTGGCATTTTTTTATTTTATTATTTATCCTTTTAAACATATAACTTTTTCATCGTAGCTGAGTATTTTCCATAGGCTTCTGGCATTCCTAGATTTAGAAATTAAGCTGTGGTACTACATATTTAAATCTGTTTGTTATTTACATAACATTGTTGAATCATATGAAAAAAATGTTTTCGAAATTTAATAGTAATAAGCATTTTTAGTACTAGGTAAACAACTGAATTATTGAACGGAGAACCTTTATTTTCAATGCAACAAATATATAATATAATGTAGATTTAAAGTATCATACGGCTTAGGATGCAACACTGACTCCATACCTACAGAATACAACACATTTTAGTGAGTGATATAACAAATATCCTGCTGCCATGTCTGTACCCGCGTCTCTGAATATTAAGAGAAAATATGCGTTATGCTTTATACGTTGTTGAGTTTTGGAATGAAATAATAAAGACAATAGTGCGCAATATAGTGGAAATATTGTAGTTCAAACATGTTCAATACTGTCTCTCAGCGCATGCGCAGCCTCATGTTGGGGCCGATGAAGCGAAATATGCAGAATAGAAATGGTCATTAAAAATCTTAATTGCATTTCAAAGTTACAGGAAACCTCTCATTATAAACCACCTTGATAGCTATAATTTTGATAGTAAAAAGGTCATCGTTAACAATGCAATGGCCAGAAAACATTTTAACTTGCCTTCATTTCCCTGCTCATACACTTTCTTCAAAAACTTGTATTCAATTATTTCTCATTATTAACTTGCTAACACTGATTCCCTGCTCTTTGAATTAATATTTATTGCAACAAACGCTTAAAAATAATATTAATGAGGTTTAGAAGCTATTTCTGCAGATTCATTAGGTTTGTCAATGCAGAAAATATCAAAACAGAGCAATGTTCTCTCCGAGATTCTAATTCCGGGCCCTCCGATTGCTTTTTTAATTACATAACGAAGGCATGCAGTAAGGTGGAAGGAAATTTCTTGGAATTGATGTAATATTAGTGCTAGGAAAATGAACAATTCTTATTTCTATCAGCTTATGACAGAATGCTATTCTGTTAAATTTAAGAATTAATGCATTCCCATGTTTCTCGCTCGAATTTTGCGGATTAAATTGGAATGTCAGAATATTACTTTCAAAAGTATAACTCTATAATACAGTATATTTTTCGTAATTTTACTTAGTCGAAGAATTGCAATGTATTGTTGCCTACAGAATACTTTAATTACTTAATAAATTCTGGCAATGCCTTTCTTGCACAATTTGTCTGTTAAACTTAAAAGTAATTGTTACATTCCTGCTTTACATAATGTTCGTTACAATTTCTATTCCTGTTTTACATAATGTTCGTTACCATTTCTATTCCTGTTTTACGCAATGATACGTTTTATATAGCCGCAGTAAGTTTTGGAATGTCACAGTTCTGGTTATATTGCTATCCACTGAACGAAATTCTTTACCTTACCCCAAATTCTTTCAATTTTAAAAGGACAAATGCAAAGATAAATATAATCGTAGAATTTCAGTCGCCTCTTTAAAGATTTTATGCGTATGCGTGAAAGGAGAAACCGTGCGATTTATAAAGATCTTCCTTTCCTACGAAGCACGAATTCTTTTCGTGAAAACAATACGAATAACCACTTACCATCCCTCTTATTTCGCCCACCTGACAGACAAGCCACGCATGCGCGCTAGTTCCTCCTACAGAAGAGCAAACTCCACTGCTAGTCTCCTATCATCATCACAGTCTACACGGATGGACAAAGTAATAAGGAGGTCCTGATTTTTTATCTCCAATTTCTGGAAAAATTTTGTCTGACTCTGTTTGTACGGGATAGCTTCCGTAGCATCTGTTTGCCATAACACTATTGCATCTGTCTAGACGAAAAAGTTTTCTTTCTTTTGTTGTTCTCGTAGTAGCACCATAGAATTAGTTTCAACTACTTTTTCTCGTGATTCTTAAGTTTTGGCAACTTTAGCAAAAAATAATAAACTTTCGCAAATCTTATCGGAGTGTAATTTATAATCGCAGAGTGAAATTTATTAATGGTAGAGAAGAATCGTCGAAAACTGTTATTTTGTGGAACATATTGCAATGATTCTTTATATGGGCCGATAGTTTTTAAGAGTTTTTTCCTTCTACTAAGCTTGATTACTATAAACTGATTTTTTATTCATATCCTATAATCTGAATGTATTGATTTTATCTCATCACATTATCAAATCAATCATCTTTAGAAAAGCTTCATTAAAAACTGTGATTTCTTGGGTTTTTAATCTATCTAATATATCTCTTCGCATAACTAAAGAAAAATAACAGAAGACTTTATTAACTCGTAAATACGCAGAGAAGCGTTTTATATTTTTAACTGTTTTCGCTTTCTGTGAACTTACTTTGGTACGTCTTTAGCATTCTGACGTTCTAAGCCCCGTGCACTTTGTATTGAAGAAAAAGAAAAGATTAAAGAAAAAGATTGAAGAAAAAGGATTAAAGTAAGTACCTTTTTAACTTATTAAAGTATAAATTCATTGAACTAATTACGTAAATGTAAGAAAAGTATTATTTCATAATAAATGTTAATTGTGTCATCATAAATTATAATAATGGTTCTAATATTTATTTTTTATCGTTAGTTTCATAATAACGTTTAATATTTCCATCTGAATAAATTTTGAGAATTTAATAAATGTAATAAAATATGAAAAAAATTATTTTTGAAAACTATATTAAATGAAGAATTTATAACATACAGAATATTGTTGAGGACAGAAAGCTTTGTTTTCTATAAAAATAATAAGTAATAAATGAAGCTGTATTATTTCAATATATAAAAAAACAATAAAATACTGCAATATTGAAAAAGCTTATGCAGAAATAAAAATTCTGAGACGGTATTGTATACTAATGCTGATCTGTATTAAAACGTAATATATGATTTTTTAAAATTTTAATTAACACAATTGCATCAGTAAGCATGATAGTTATTGCGTGTGGAACAATCAGTATAGGAGAGCACTAAAACTATTTAGTTCAATTAACACTATGGAAACTATTAGTATTATTGCCTTTCATCTCAGTTAAATGTATAACGTATTGCGTCATATACATTTATTGCAATAAGATGTATATAACTAGGCTTTCATGTGAAAGTTAAAATTAAATACAAAATTTGAAATGCTTCTTTTTTTTAAAAGATAGCATCTAGTTTGCATTATTCTAAAACTGAGAATATGTATAATTTGTGTTTTCAACAAAATGAAAGTAACTTTTTTTTTATTGTATTCAACTCAAAAATAAAAAATACATATATATGTATATTCTCTGAGATGCAAGTACAAACAAATCTGATGTGTACACCACATGACGTCCTTGTACGGAATATTAAATTATACGCATTTTTTCTTGCATTTAATTTAAACTTATTGGATTGAATTAAATATACTTCGCCGACAGCGCATAAACCACAATAGAATAAATACATTCTTTAAAATTCACTCTAGTATTTGTTTACCATAGCGATACTCCGGCGCTAGATTCACTTAACAGTATTATATTTCGTTCATATTATAACTCATAATGCACAAAATTTATATCATTTAAAGAATGGAATTATCTAATCGTTGCTACATGTTCTATTCAAATACTATAATAAAGCTAGAATGATGTATAAAAGAAATTAAGCAAACAAAACAAAAAAGAAACAGTTTTTCACAGACGATTGAGTATTTCTCATTCAATTAATTCAGTTCTCACTTCGCGAGAAGGCAAAAATACATAAAAACTCAAAATATCTATATTAAAAATTACGGAGTAAATCTTAAACACATATTTCCTCGAAAAAATCCCAGAAAGGATTAAGCATGATTTAATTGGCAATAATAAATGAAGGCGTTATCTGTGTTGTTGCCCAGCTAAGTTTCTCTAGATTGGCAACAAATCCACTAGTCTGCTGTTTGAAATGTAAACAATCAATGGGGACCATAAAAAGGGCTTATCAGCACTTAAACAACTTTAAAATTGTTGATAATTCCACAAATATTGCATACAGATTTACTAAAGACATAAAAACCTTAACCGGAAGATAAAAACAACATAATTCAATTGTTTTTAAAGAAAAAAATGTACAATTTGCAAACATATAAGAGTAAAGAAACTGAGATCACTGAGACGGGTAACAGAGTGGATATATATATATATATATATAAATATATTTATATACGTTTGGTGCGGCCGATTGCAACCAAAATACGAGGTGCACATCTACATGTTATAGCAGTCGTATATACAAAATTTCAACGTTCTGAGGCTACTCGTTTTTGGGTTGTGCGAGATACGTACGTACGTGCATACGTTCGTACAGACGCCACGAAAAATTCTCTTCAGAATTAATTTTAAAACAGTTTTATAATTTTTTTGGATGAAACGAGTCTTTTATTCTGTCCTTACGTACAGATATCACGCAATAACGTCGTTAAATTGCATTCGATAGGGTCAAAATGGATATTTTAGTTGAAATATGCTGCCTGAAACTTTTCGCGATTACAATGCTTCCTTTTTACTTCGTACAAGGAAGTAAAAATACACGGAAAACCTTAATTCGACTTTTGACGAAAGTGTTAAACTTGGAGCGTCGATGTCGTACATTACTGGCTTTATAGTATCAAGAATAAAACAAATAGTTTTGACAGAGGTAAAATTAATTTTAAATAATGACGAGTGTAGTAATATACTAAAGTTATTATAATTATTATTTAAATTACTATATATTCAAATATTTTCGAAGCTTTACAAGATATATCCTTTCTGTTAAACTTCGAAGTATCCACT
The DNA here is from genome assembly GCF_044657685.1 of Stegodyphus dumicola. Classification (NCBI taxonomy): domain Eukaryota; kingdom Metazoa; phylum Arthropoda; class Arachnida; order Araneae; family Eresidae; genus Stegodyphus; species Stegodyphus dumicola. The sequence continues at coordinate 239,937,927 of NC_140768.1, read as the reverse complement.
TAAAATTTTCAAAAACTATTTAACGGTAGAGCTTCAATCTTTAGCGAAAGCCTAAAGAAAGAACCATCAGTTTGTTGGATTTAAAATTCTGCTTTGGCATAGCACTGCTATGATCCTGATTGTTTTCTTAATACTATCCTGAATGTAAGTTAAAATGAGTAACAAAGTTTATCAAATTTGAATCTTTTTTCACGCAGTTTTGGAAAGAAAAGAGTAAACTTTATAAAAAGAAAATTAAATAAAAAATTCTTTTCTCTAGCTAATAAAAGTATTTTTTACAAATGTAATATTACCGAAAATATCAAGCTCCTAAATACTATATTTGTTTTAATTTAAGTACACCTAGGAATAAAGCGGAGTTAAAAGTTTTAAGACCGTTAAAAGCCATCCATTAAAAATAAGCACTGCTTAGAACACTAAAAAAAAAATTACATTAAGTTAGGTATTTCATGACTGCATTAGAATTTTGGCAAATCCTGGTGTATGGTACATTTACAACTATAAAACATATATAAATCTATATTTGTTCATTTTTAATGCCAAATGATATTAATATATTATATACAGTGTAAAGAGTTATATTAAGTAGCAATAGTATGTCATATGGGTTACAGCCGAAAACATCACGGATGAAAACGTCGTGGAGGAAACATCGCAAGGCGAAAACGTCGTGGTACAAAACATTGTAGGAGAAAATAAAGAAAAGGGAAAACATTGCAGTTCTAAAACATCGTGGTACAAAATATCGTCGAAAATAAAGCGGTTCAAAAACTTCGCAGTTTAACAACATCGTCGTCGAAAATATCGTGGTAAAAAATAAAGTATAATGATTTGTGAGTGCAAGATGGAAAGAAGGATAATTTTTACTTTCACATTTTTATTAACTAATTATTTTTTAAGAAGACAGAACAAGAAATTTAAACAAAACAAGAAATGTTTTCCAGTATAAGAGTATCAGAACAGCAAAAGTGAAGAAAATAATCTCATAATTAGCAATTTTTTATAGATACGGTCATCTAGTTATTTATCTTTCAGATTCTATTCCTTATTAGATTATACGTTTCATGAAAAATTACCAGTAAAACTTTATAAAAAATTATTTATTAATGACCTTTGTTAATTAACTATGTCAGTTTAAAATTCTATTAAGTGCTATAAGTTGCATTAATTTTTCTATGCATATGTTTCCATTTTATATTTTTAGCAAATATTTATTACTTAACAAAAATATGAAAGTAAAATTTGTCCTTCTTTCCATCTTGCTCTCACAAATGATTATGCGAATATATCCATTTACTATTATTAAAGACTGGAAAACGTGCATGTCAGCGATGTTATAGTCATGCGAATGATTTGTAGGTACTTTATTTTTTTTTCCACGATATTTTTGACGACGATTTTTTTAAACTGCGAAGTTTTAGAACCGCTTTATTCTCTACGACGATATTTTGTACCACGATGTTTTAAAACTGCGATGTATGCTCTTTGTTTTATTTTCTCCCATGATGTTTTGTAGCACGACGTTTTCGCCTTGCGTTGTTTTCTCCATGACGTTTTCGTCCGCGTTGTTTTTGCCGCGATGTTTCCGGCGGACACCGTCATATGCTATTGACCTGTAATAATTGTCATGTTTTAGATTAGCATGCAATAAAGTAATACAATATTGAAGTAGCTATAAAAAGACGAATTATTATTAAAACAGATTACGTAAATTTCAGATGCACATAAACGCACACCAGAATTGAAAATACGTTTTACTTTATTTGTACATTACTTAACAGAAATTTCTGTATTCTTATCAACGTTTTCGTAAAAATGCAGTTTTTAAACTATCACAGTAATCTATAAAAGCATAGGTCTATGTTCATGTCAAATCGAAAGTTAATAAAACAATAAATTATACTTTCTAGTTTTAATGTAAAGTCTTAGTACATCTGCAAAACGCTTTTCATGTTCATGAAATTGTTTGATTCCTTCGTAGAACTTATTTTTTAATCTCTATTATCAATTTCTGAATCTTTTCAATGCTATTAAATAATGTACTTTGAGGTAAGTAGAAAAAATAATCTGCAGGTGGTAAATTGGATGAACAAGGAAAGTGCGACACTCTTTTGGTATAAGATGCTTGACGAGAATGGAATTGTGCGACAGTGCATTGTCATCCAACTGAAATCAGATATTCGATTGAGAATTTTTAGGTCTTATGTTGTACCAGGTGTTTCCCATTTGTCGCAGGATTATGCTTGCTTTATGGAAAGTATTATATTTCATCTCCTGTCACAAATTGTGTAATTAACTGTCATTAATGTTCTCTACATAATATTCATGGCATGCAGAAATTCAATCTTCTTTGTTTGCTGCTGTCGAAGCATGAAGAACAAAACAAAGATGCATTTTTCCCAGATCTTCCAGTGCAGGCTTTGTGAGCAGTGCCTCTACTAATATTAATCTCATCAACATCTCTTAATTACTCATGTTAATATCATTCGTAGGTATAAATAATGCTTTTTCAGCAACTGTCGAACTTTTCCGTATTCGTCTACGACTCAAAGGGCAACAGCTTCTGAGAAAACATCATTGCGTCATGTTCTCATCAACATCTTTGCGGCTATCACGAAATTGTCCGTCCTAGCGACAAATATTGGTCTTTGTTAATGTTTGATCCTCGTATGCTGTATTAATCATTTCAAGTCTTGAATTGTTTCCGCTCCCCCGAAACAGGAAAAAATATATTTCTTTTCTTTGCTCAGGTATCGGATTCAAGGCTCAGATATTTATTAGAACAAAGAAAACAATTAACTTCAAAGAAAATTCCTTCTGCAATCAGACGTATTTTATAAAAAACACACTGAGATGAAACAGAAATAAATGTTTTCAATTATCGTGCAGCAAGTTTCATGGAACTTGTTAAAACTTCCTAAAAGATCTAAAACACGTTTTATATAGCATGCACATTACTAATTCATTAAATGTGTTATATCATCAAGAAAGCCCTGGTCAAAACAAGTTGTTAATTCGTTCGTTTCCAGGTAATATGCGTAATTTCTGCAATGAGTCCTATACGTTTTCCATAACCCTTCATTCCGGAAGTGTAAAGGGTAATAAGAAGAATGTAATGCGTGTTTCAAAAAGAATATACGTATTTCGAAAGCATATATTTATTAAACTGTATGACATACGAATATGAAACTTTACACACATATGTACGAACCACTCAAGTTCAGATTACAGATGTTACAGATGCTCAATATGACCTCCGTCAGCGACACGAACAATATCACATCGATACTCAAATTCCTCCCATACTCGGTTAAGCATGTCTGTCATCACTGATGTTATGACAGTACGGATCCAGTTTTACACCTCTTCGAGGTTCTGTGGGAGTGGTGGTACATAAACGTTGTCTTTAATGAAACTCCACAAGAAGAAGTCACAGGGTGTCAAATCCGGTGAGCGTGGAGGCCAGATGAGGCATGCTAAGCGTGGCCTTCGAGATAACATGGCCTGGTTAGCTACGAGTGACGTCACGAAAGGCGTCCGATCCTTCCGTGACTTTCTTTGCTTCAGATTTGAATGCGAGCGTTTCGTTCGATGTTTAGAGTGTTTTGTTTTTAATAATGCATAATAATTAAATTTCCAGAGACTTGAAAACGTATATAAAAGGTCGTATATTCATTTGCAGTTAAGATTAATAACTTAATAAATATTATTTTTTAAGAAATATTCACGAAATTTTCTATGCCATGTTTTAGGTTATCTTGTGCATTTTTTTTTTTTTTACACTGTCTTGTAATAATTTGTTAGGATACACTCAAAAAAGAAAGTTTTGAAATAAATAAATAAAAAGGCTGTTATTTATTAACATAAAAGTGTCTTTACAGTTTGAGAAGGAGAGGAATGAAAGGAATGAAAAGATTTAGAAACATAAATAATTCAGTAACAAAAGTAAATATAATTTAGCAAATTAAAAGACATAAAAAAATAATTTTTCCTTAAAACTATAAATATTTCAGAGCTTCCAAACATTATGCAAATGTATTTTTAATTCATTTAAATTACTATCTAATAAAATGAACAGAAAAGCCACAGAAAAAATTTAAATCTCAAAACTTTGTAAATTAAATAAATTACAATTTTGCTGCAACATTATAGAAAACGAATAATTTTCGCATATTTATATGTATATTATATCTATAGCAATAATTCGCATATTTATATGTATATTATATCTATAGCAATAATTATAAGAATATTTACATCATTTAATAATATTTACATTATTAGTTATACGTAGATGCATAATAAATAATATATTTACAAATAAAAGCCATCCATATAATGTTTCACAAAAGCGTAAAATCAATAAATTTGCCAACGAAAACCTCAAAACAACTATACATAGAACAAACCATCATTTCTGTCTAATTAGCAAATACTGTGCAAGTTGTACTAGTATACTGAAGCAATAATTAATCGCAATTGATAATTCATTTTGAAAAATTATGAAGTATTATCAAATAATAAGGAAACAGCAAAAGGATTAATAAATTTAAATGTAAAAGATACATTATTGAAAATATATTTAAACTGCATCATATTTAGTATACTATTTTTAAAAAGTACTTTAGTATAATTGTTTAAACAAATATTTGAAATGGTACTCATTATTTTTTTTTAATCTGCTAGAAAAGGGAATTCCACACATTAAACAAGTTTCATGAACATCAAACATGTTAATGTTTTGTACATATATCTCGGTAAGTTTGACCAGTAAAGAATGCTGTCCAACTTTTTTACTGGTTATTCTTTACTTTCAACTGGAACAACTTTATCTCCTAGATAAACTGCTGTATCTATATGAAGCGATACAAAGATACTTTTCTCAATTTTAGGATATGAATGAAAACTGAGCAATAAAATATAAATACCAGCAGCAGATTTGTGTAAAATAAAATTTGAAGTATCTGAAATATTTAATTTATTTGGTAATATAGAAGAAAAATCCTCAAATGATGTTATTTTGTCCTTTCTCAAAAATTCATTAAAAATATGCTTCTCCATCTTAGCTCTTTTTTCCTCCCTGCTCATCCTCTGAGGGGTTGGACTTTCAGATAAGTATTTTGGACAACCAGAAAATATGCATGGGTAAGCATCATTATTTAATTTAGGATGCCCTCTACACATCTGAATAAAAGTACCTTCGTTTGTTGGTAAATAATCATATCGAATAATATCATCTTTTCGAAATGTTTTTCACAGACAACGCTGCGATCACTTGAAATAAAATTTTTCCTTGGAATGTTTTTGATCCATAAATCCCGTTTTACTGTATCTTTTGGAAATTTGAATACTGATTCATATTCATTAGTGCCATCGTAATTGGATTTGCATGCTGGAACGCAACATCGTGCAGGCATGATGAAGACAGCTCTACGTAGACGTCGATCGTTATTCTTGTTAACAAATAAGTTAACTAGTAATCTCAATTTAAAAACGAAAATATCCTTAACAACATTACTTAAATTTAGCAATAAAAAAGACACGAATAATAAAAATATACAGCACGCAATCAACGTAATAAGAAGTCTTCGCTTGCAGTGTCCACACAATGCAGTGCGAAGGGTGAAAGTTCAGACGCCTTACGTGACGTCAAATCACGTGATTCTGCAGCTGACCAGGCCATCTAATCTCGAAGGCCACGTGCTAAGTCGCCAGCTCTTTGACGACCAATCCAACGGTTCATTAGAGTTTCATTCAGATAATCACGCAGTTGGCGACACCAGTGAGCGGGGAGCCCGTCTTCCTGAAAAATGAAGTTGCCTTCGTGCAGCCTCGGAAACAACCAGTTTTGTAACATAGCGAGATACTGCTGACCGTCAACCGCGTTTCCATTGTAGAGTTGCGCGCCTCTCCGCGCTCGTGAAGTACGAACAGCACATCTTGAACTCGTTTCCTTTCTATTTAACTCAGAATACTTCCGCTGATAATTTGAATCCTTGCGCGTTCTACTAAAATTTACATACTCTGGCATTGGCAGTTCCAGGGGAAAGTAAGGCTTGACAGGAAAGATAGTTTAAACTTAAAATAAATGTTAGTTAAAATAAATATAAACCCTACATTTGCAGCTGCCAGAATTTGGAAAACTTGGAAGCAGGTCCTACAGACGACCTGTTGTAAAGTTTCTATAATTCTGAACTAACTCTCAAGAGCCTCGTTTACACACACACACACACACAAAAAAAAAAAAAAAAAAAAAAAAAAATCTTATGTAACAAAATGTATACTAAATTTCTGTCGATACTTATATAAATCTCTCTTCTTACAGCAACTTTTCCTGGACTTCATCAATCAATCTTGTTCTTTTCCTTCCAGCATCTGGAAGGAATAAGTATCAGTATCTTTCTAAATACATTATAATTTACATTTTCTTGACACTGAATAAATTTTTGTTTCTAAACGATTCGTTTTCCTTAGTTACTGCTTAATTCACATTCATTCAATTATTCAAACATTAATTTAACTTTACCCTGGCTCTCCACCATGTGTGGTGTCAAACGGGAATATTCGTGTTTTAGTCTTACAACACTTCCCCTAACCACCATGATTTGTTAGAATTCAACGACCAAATAGACGCACCTTACTCGATATTCTACAACTCGATGAGCTACTTTAACATTCTTAAAAATTCATGTGTAGGTGGAGATCCCTACAAAACACATTCATTCTAACTTCCCCCTCATTCACCTTTAGACATGCAGGCTTTCGCTCTAAAGCCTGATTTTATCTACAGTTTAATACTTAAATTTTGAATTCATTGCTTTTGAGCATTTTACTTTTAGCATCTAAAATTTTATGCTTCTAGACTAAATTCTACTTTTACATAACATTCAAGTATTTACGTACATTTACAAAATTTTAATACATATGATTTTTACAATTTACCATAAAATGAATAAGAGAAAATAAATTTTTACTTTACTCATTCTTCGCCAAGCTGGCGGCACTGAAACTAAAATTCTTATTAATACAAGAATACGAAGTTATTTTTATCTTCGGCCAAATTTTGGCTTTAACATAACAGATTTAGTCTTTCGACCAACAGAAAATGCTTGTTCTTAGCTTTTATACTTCAAGAAAATAATACTTTTGCCTTAGCTAAATAAAGTAAAACAAAACTAAGTCTCAACCGAGACATATTGACTTTCGTGAAAACCTAGAACTTCACACTTATGCATAATATTTCGGAACAAAAGAAAAAAAAATTATAGAAGATTTTAACTTATCTTTGAGTTTTCGATGATTGAAACTCCGCCATTCTTTTCTGGCAAAATTGTTCCCACGTTATAGGTTTCATGGACGTCAATCTTCTCCTTACTGACCTCCGAGTGTCGTCCACATTAGTTTTTCTCTTGCGTCCTCTGCATGCTGGCCTCTTGGCGGAGTAATCGTCGGGTTGTTGTCGTTTTCGTTTTTCCATTGGACGGCTGGTCTTTACGTTCTCCGGTCTGGAGTCCTTGAATTTCTTCTATTGTTCCTGGTATTTTCGTTCCTCCTGCTGTCTTTTCAGTTTCCGGAACGGCGGCCTTGCTTGCACCTGACTCACTGGCCCTGGGAGCGTTCTCCTTGATGTATAATTTCTACTTCGATACGTTGTAGGTGGTGTTTTCCTCTTTACCGAGGTTTCTTTACGCGGTGGATCTGCATTCTTGTTTTTCTTAAATGCTGGAGTTTGAAAGTTTACATTTTTTCTTTTTGGTACCGTCGTCTGGGTTGTAGAAGGGCTAGGTCTCTCTTCAGTTCTCTGCTTCTTGGGTGGTGGAACAGTTGTCGTTATTTCTGGACCTTCTACTTCTTTTAGACTTGAGTCCTGCAAGAAATTTTTAAGGATTTCAAATTCATTTGGATTATAGTATTTTTACACCTGGTCGGGACTTGCTTTACAGATTTCCCCTCTCTCGTTCTTAAGGTACAATACGACTCCTTTGATTTTCTGAATTACATAGGGACCTTCAAATTTTGGAGCTAACTTTGCAGTAAAATTGTCTGGGGCACTTGATAAAGAAAATTTCCGCTTCAATACTTTATCCCCAACTTTAAAATCTGCTTCACGGCGTTTTCTATAGTAATACACTTTTTGCTTATTTCTTGCCGTATCCGAGCTTTTAAGCGCCTGATCAATAAGTTTTTGCACATCTTTCTGTTTAAACTTTTGCTTTCCTTGTTGCAAAAAGAATAATTAATCTAAAGGCGTAATTAACGTTCGGCCTAAAAATAATTCTGCTGGACTTTTTCCCGTAGTATCGTGATTTGCCGTTCTTAAAGCATAAGCTAATTCATTTATGTAGCCATCCCAGCGCTTGTGATGTGTGCTAACGTAACTGCGAATTATTTTTACAATGTTTTTATTAACTCTTTCTGCTATGATAGCCTGTGGTCTATACGGAACCATTTTGATATGGCGTATATTAAGTCCATTGCATATGTTTTCAAATATTTGACTAATGAATTGTTTTCCGTTATCGCTAATGACTTTTATCGGTGCACCGTATTTTAAAATGTATCTGTGTAAGAATGCATCTGCGACTGTTTTGGCTGACGCGCGTTTAAGTGGAACAATTTCTATCCATTTTGAAAAATGATCTACTATTACTAAAAGAAAACAATTTTTATTTAACTCGCTCTGGGGGAAGGGACCAAGGAGATGTATGCCTAAAATTTCATTCGGAAATGTAGCGCGAATGCTATTTAAGTACCCGGCCTGGCTGTAATTAATATCATTTATTAACTGACATTGATTGCAGGACCTGACATACGCCGTTACTATTTTGTATAATTGCGGGAAATATACCGCCTCGCGTACCCTTTTTAAAGTCTTTCTGACCCCGAGGTGGCCCGCTGTTTTTTTTTCGTGCAACTCCTTCAAAATGCTTAATCGAAGCGAGGCTGGGATGACTGGCTTATACTCAAGATTTTCGTTCGTTGTTTTCGTATAGAATAATAAATTATCTATTATTTCATAGTTTTTTGCTCTATTTCTTATCGCATCGATATCTGTATGCTCAAAGCCTTCGGGGTCTTTCAAATAAACATAGATATTTCCAAATTCAGGATCAGCTTTCAGTTCAGTAATAACCGTATCTCTAGAATCTAAAATTTTTGAAGTCAACACAGCGCATTTAAGTTCATTACCTTCATCGTCCAGTTTTATACGAGAAAGTGCGTCAGCTACATTGTTTTCCTTACCCGGTTTATATTTTATTGTGATATTATATTCTTGGAGTTTTAAAGCCCATCTTATTAACCTGGGCGTTAGGTTTTTTCCCGAGTAAAGTCTACCAACAGCCGCATGATCCGAAAAGACTGTTACTGGCGATTTGCCGAAATAAACTCGAAATTTGTGTACAGCCATTAATACGGCTAATGTTTCTCTTTCTGTAGCTGTATAATTCCTTTGTGTTTGATTCAATGTTTTACTAAAAAATGCCAGCGGATGGTTATTTTGCATAAGAACCGCATCCACCGCATAGTCTGATGCATCTGCCGCAATTTCCAGGTTTTCGTCCCCCTCAGGGAATTTTAAAACAGGGGCATTAATAAGCGCTTCTTTTAATCTTTCAAAAGCTGTGTTCGCTTCCGCTGTCCACGTAAATTTACTCTTTTTTCTTTTGATTACTAAGAGTGGTTCAACAATATTAGCGAAATCTTTTATGAAAGATCGATAGTAAGAACATAGTCCAAGGAAAGACGAAAGTTTCTTGGCGGTGTTGGGCGGTGGGAAATTCTTAATAGCTTTTATTTTTGAATCTTGCGTTTCTATACCCTTTTGCGAAATTTTATAACCGAGATATTTAAGTTCTTTAGTTGCGAACTTGCATTTTGAGGCGTTAATTGTAAGACCGGCCTCTTTTAATAATTTAAAAACTTCTTCTAGATCTTTAATGTGTTGTTCCAACGTACTACTCGTTATAATTATATCATCTAGATAGATTAAAGTTGATTTTCCTAGGACAGGCTTTAGAACAATGTCCATAGTTCTCTGGAATGTTGATGGGGCCCCACACAACCCAAAGGGCATGCGTAAAAATGCATAAGTTTCCGATTTTGTTATAAACGCGGTTTTATGTATGTCTTCGGGTCTCATAGCTATTTGATAGTAGCCAGACGTTAAGTCCAAAGTAGACATGTATCTTGTAGATTTGATCTTTCTAATAATTTCCTCTATAACCGGCAAAGGGTAAACTGGGAATTTAGTAATACTACTTAGTTTTCTGTAATCGATAGCAAACCTCCAAGCCCTTTTATCCGAAGTAGGAAACTCGTTCTTTTTCCTACATAGTACGACTGGACTCGCGTACTCACTATTTATGGGCGTTAATATTTTATTCTTTAACATCTCCTGAATATGTTCTTCGATGATTACGTCTTTTTGTTTGTCATAACGATATGGTTTAGTCCTACAAAGGTTTTTCGGCAGTTAATTGTATCTGATGCGTAACTATTTGAAAACTACCAGGTTTTTCTGAAAACAAGTTAGAAAAATTACTCACCACTTGCTGGATGGCTTGACTTTCATAGTCATTCAGATGGCTAAGGTCCACTTGCGGTTGTTCCACAAGTTCCACCACCCTCTGGTCCATCTCCAGCACAACGGAACTGTCTTGAAAATTCAATTTGGCCCTCGCGGCCCTTAAAAACTCCATACCTAAAATAATAGGATTTTGCAGATTCTTCACTATAAAAATTAATACTTTGAGGCTTTCCTCCTTTACCTGTATGTTTAATGATAATTTCCCGATGCAGTGACAGGTTTTTCCTTGCGCCGCTATAATTTCCGTATTTTTGGTTTTAAATAATCGTAACCTATAAAAATTCTTTTTGAAGAAGTTTCACTCATAAAATTCCCTTCTGCTCCTGTATCGATGAGGGCTTCTACTGGTACATCGCCAACCAGGACTTGTATAATTGGTAGATGTGAGTTCTTTACGATGACCGTATTTAAATGTCTTTTTGAGGGTTTTTTTTTAAACTTCCGGGGTCTGGACCCTCGCTTTCACAGGCCCCTCTACTCGTTTAAAGCTTTCCTTTCAACTTCTGCCTTCTGGGTACGCGGACGTTTGTTTTCGAATTTCCTTTTTGGGCCTTGACTTTCGAGCTTCGATGAGTTAGCTTGATAGCTCTTTCCCCCATAAGAGTGGTTTGCATTTCTGGTTTGCACATTTGAATATTGCCTTCGGGTTCTTTGAGAATACGATGCCCCTCTAGCTTTTTCCGCTATTCTGCGATTTTGAAACTTCACCGCCAATTCGAAGAGCTCCTGCAATGTGCTTGGGTTTTCTAATTTCGAAGTAGTCTTGAACAGCAGGTAACAATCTTGGTAAGATTATTTCAATAATCTCCGCGTCGGGTTTCTTCCCATACAGCATATCCGTCAGCTTAATTTTTCGCAAAATAAAGTCCGTCAACTCTTCTATATCCCGTTGATAGAAACTATATAGTTCGGCTTCTAGCTTTGCTCGATCTTTCACTATGGGGAAGGCCTTTACTAACGATTTTTTGAAATTTTCAAATGTATATGTCTGGCTTCCAAATTCCCCTAATAAAAATTTGCCTATATTCTTCCACCATAGCGCTGCCTGTCCTCTTAGTGCGGATGTGGCGATGGTAACTTTTTGTCTTTCAGGCACAGGGTAGAGCTGAAAGTGACTTTCTAGGCCTTCTAGAAATATCGCCACCGAATTTTTCCGTCGAAATTGACGTTTGGCTTGATTGACGCTCTCAAAGTCTGGACCAGGTATCCAAATCCTTCGAACTGGCTTGCCATTTCTTGGTGTTGTCCCGCGGCTTCCGTCCGATTTTCGGCCATTTCAGTTCGATAAGAGTTCGGGCACCAATGTAGATTTGCGCGCCTCCAACCTGCACGCAACCAAGAGGTGACTGTTGAAACTGGAAAATAGACAGAGTCTTGCTAAGGGTTTAAGTCCCTTTTTATTCAACTTAAGAAATTACAATTGCGTGCTCTTGACGCTCACAAAATACGCCGCCCCGGCGGTAAAATAAAAATAAGAACCTGAAAAGAAATAATAACAAGACTCTAACTACGAGGCTCTCTAAAAGTAACTAACCTCACCGCGTTTTACAATACCGCTGCTAATTCAGCAAACTTTGGATATCACGTTGAACGATTAACCATTCTCCGAGGCAAGCACACAGGCCGAGACGCGGGGTAAATATAAACCCTACACCATCAAAGAAGAAAGGGCCGTAAACAGATGATTCGGATATCGCACAAAACACGTTGATTTTGGGAGAATCTCTTACATGTTTAATGGCTGCATGTGGGTTAAGTAGGCTCCAAATTCAAACATTGTGTTTGTTTACATGACCACTAACTTGAAAAGTCGCTTCATCACTGAACGCGATGCATTGTGTGAAAGTTTTTTCATTGTCAATAACATCAATAATCTTGTTACAAAATTGCCACACGTTTGCGTTTGTCATCAGGACGCAGAGTCTGTAACAAATGTAACTTGTACGGCTTCATAACCAACCGAAATCTCAAAACATGCCAAATTGTTGTTGTAGGCAGTTGTAACTTCCGACTGGCACGACGAGTTTGTTCTGAAGGGCTAGGTTGGAAGGAAGTTTGAATTCGTGCAACATTTTGGTCGGGAACATGAGGGCGGCCAGGACTCTTTCCTTTACATACACATCCAATATTTACAACTGTCGATACCACCTGCGAATGTTCCACCCATTCGGAGGATCACTTTGGTACCTCAACTTGAAACGTCTTTGCTCTGTAATCACGGAATTGCACTTCGCAAACTCGAGAATACAAAATGATTTTTGCTGCGGAGTAGCTATTTTAAAGATGTGACGGTTACCACGCAAACTAGAAGACCACTGACATCTAGCGGCTATTAATATAAACTAGACTATGTATCCGTTTCACCAATAGCCGAGCCGAGGTGCAGTGATCGATAGTTTAGACAATGTAACACTTTGTAATAAGTATATTCTTCTTGAAATACGGTGTATTATAGAAAATGCCTCAAGTTACTTTGCCTTAATTATTTAACTGCGTAATCTAACGGTGCGACTTCATTGAGTTATATTTAACGACCATTCGCATATTCGAATGCCAGAAAAAATGATTCTGTCAAGAAAGAACCTTCCACAATTCACTATAAATCAAACATTAAAAAATTATTAAGATAATATAGTAACATATAGAATTCCAAGAGATATTATATTGACGACAGAATTATGAGTGATCATGAACTGTTAACATTTTGATGAAAAAACGAAAATGTAATAACACGTGGTTTACTCGGAACTCTTCTTGTCACAATCAAACCGTAGATGATCGTCATCAGGATTACTATCCATTTGAAGATGGTTTTGCGCAAGCGATTTATCGATATGCTTGGTTTCGTTTGTAGAACGTGGACCGTAATAATAAGGAAGTACTCATGTTTTTATAAAAAATACTTTATTTCACTTTTTGAATATTTATCACGCTTTATCATTTTTAGTCGGACAGGTGTGTTTGCCTTAATACAAATGTCTGATTGTTCAGAAGAAATTTCAAAGCAGAGAGGTGAGACTAAATTTAGCCTATTGAAGTATTTTATGGCTTTTCAGATTCATAAACATCCTTTATGATAACAGTTCATTATTATGTATACATGTTGTAGAGAAAATCATTTAAACGGGATTGCATTAACAACGATATTATTCATTCAATCTCTGCAACCAAGTGCTTTGTAAAACAGGATCCGATGAAGCTAGATTTTTGGCTTTCACGCAAGATAATTTAGTAGTTTCCTCAGTTTTCTTTTATGATAATTTTGTAGCATAGAGTCGATGTATGATCTGTAGACTGGAATAGTATATGAATCAGAAAATTGTATTCAAAACATAGTTTCTTAGAAAAATAAGTTAAAAAGCTGAAAATTTACAAATACAAGAAAATAAAAGCACAATTTGACTCAAATTTATCTTGAAAATATCAGATAAATAGCAATAATGTAAAACCATACTATTATGAGAATTAAAAATCGTAATCAGTACTCTCTGTGTTTCGAGAGATTAGCAAGACAATATAATTTGAATAATTTCTGAAATGTATAATTTCTGAGAGAATTGAAGAATTTGGAAAATTATGAGTGAGTAATTACACTATCTGATCAAAAGTATCCGGACTACGCCTAAAGAATTGGATCTGACAAGTGACGTAATTTGATACGTAACCGAAAGCTATACATTGTTGGTAGTGGTTGGTCAGATCATATATATGTGTTTGTGACATAATTAATAAGTCAAAGGAGCTTAGTGATGTTGATTGTTGAAGTTTAGTAGTATGCCACCTCTTTGGGAACTCAGTTCGTGAAATTTTCGGCGTTCTATAGAAATCAAAATCTACTGTGAGTGATATAATTGTGAAGCAGAAACATCGAAGCAGTCAAACTGCAGAAAAACGAAATGAAAGACCGAAAAAAATTACTAAAGTCAGCCGTAGAACTCTGAAAAGGGTAGTAAAAAAATCGTAAGGTCTCATTGGTTGAATTCACTCAAGAGTTTCAAACTTCATCAGGCGCTAGTGATAGCAACAGGACTGTTTGTGGAGAGTTAAAAAACCTGGGATTCCATGGTCGGGTAGCCGCTCACAAGCCGAACAGCTCTTCTCAGAATGCCAAGCGTCAATTGCAATAGTGCAAAGCTCACGGTCATTAGATTGTGTACATCTGTTGGCGCGAGGTCTGGGGATTATGGTGAATGGGGTAGTGTGTCCCAGCCCAGTCACTGGATGGTGTCCCAGGCCTCCCGAGCCACATGCGGCCTCGCATTGTCATGGAGGAGGAGTACACCCTTACGATCAGGCACATGGAAAAAGTTCTTTCGAGTGATGAATCTCGCTTTACAGTCTGGCAGTCTGATGGACTCATCTGGGTTTCACGGATGCCCGGCGAACGCTTCTTAAGGGAATATATTGTGACGACTATGAAGTTCGGTGGTGGGGGTGTGGGGGTGTTTTTCATGGCTTGGCCTGGGTACCTTAATTCCTGAGGTCGGAAACATGAACTCTGAGATGTATGAAGACATTCTGGACAATGCTGCTCTCCGATCTCTATGGCAATATTTCGGCGAAAGGCAATTTCTCTTTCAGCAGGATAACTGCTGCTTTCACACATCGAGACTTGTGCAGCCATGATTTGACGAAATTGGTATTCAAAATCTGCACTGGCCTTCTCAGAATCCCGATCTAAATCCCATAGAATACATTTGGGACGAATTAAAACGCAGATTAGGTAGCTAGCCAAATCAAACGTCCTCACTGCCAGCACTCACAACAACTGTGAAGGACGCCTGGAAGTCAGTTCCTGCGGCAACCTACCAAAAACTGATGGAAAGTTTCGCCAGACAATGCAGGCTGTCATCGATGTGAAAGGAAGATCAACGTCCTATTAGTATGTGCCTCAGGACTCTACTTATTTGATATGGAGAGTACCTAGAACCCATTATCATCTGTCAAACATCCGTGAAAGGGATGCATACGGAAGGGACAGTGTCTGTGTTTGGGCTGGCATCTCTTTGGGTGGGCGCACAGACCTCGATGTGTTTCCAAGGGGAACCGTGAATGCTCAGATTTATAGAGATGACATCCTTGATGTTTATGGGCGCCCATATGCCGGGGTAATAGGTGATGCTTTTCTGTTACAGGACGACAACGAAAGACCACACAGGGCTTGCATCGTAGATGATTATCTTCAACAGGAAACAATTATGCGCATGGAGTGGCCAGCTCGATCCCCGGACTTGAATCCCATCGAGCACATTTGGGATGCTTTAGGGAGACATCTAGCTGCTCTCAATCTGCCCCCTCAGACCCTTGTTGCGCTTGCAATTGCTTTGCAAGAGCAATCGCTCTCGCTTCCTATGGAACTGATAGACCGCATAATTGAAAGTATCACACATCACTGTATGTGCTGTATTGCTTCTAGAGGGGATCATATTCCATATTGAAGGTATTTTCCTATAGCAAATTGACACCTTCGATTTGTTCATTTTATACATGTGCTAATTTCTATACTACCATATTTGTCTGGTAATTTCTTTTTATGTTATTTGATACCTTACTATGTGTTGTATATTGTGGGTAAGTTTCATTAAATTCTACATGTAACTTTATCAGTAATCGTGATTTTTTTTATTTTTCCTTAATTTATGATAACCAGTGTACAATTCCGGAGGTTGCGTTCCATATTCAGACATAAAAAAGAATTGTTATTGTTAAATCAACGATTTCTATCATGATTCCTGAGAAGAGAAATAAAACGATTAAATATGAGAATGATATGTGATTTTGATTACAGTAAAATAATTACTGGGGCACAGGCGCTTCCCGGTGTACCTGAAAAGATTTAATTTGCAAAATTTTAGTCTTCGTAATTTTTGTAGTGCTGAAGGCAATACACGACATTTGATCGAAGTCTGCGCTTTCTTGCGACATGCTAAGGATAAACATGGTAACATAAAGGAATTCTACTGCCGCAGAAAATAGATTTCCAAAGGATTTGATGAACGTTATAAATGAAAACCGAACACTATTTGGAATTTTTTTTGATGTTTTTAACTGTATTTTTGTTTTAATCTGTGTAGGTTGTGCTACGTTAACCATGAGGCCGTTTATTATCAGCCAGGGGGATTGCAGCACACTTGTATATCACATTACGAATGCATCTCTGCCATTAGGTAAACAGCCCTCGAATGCTTTGCCATAGTCAAATAAACCAAAATAAAAAAATCGTAGACGAAATTGATCGAAATCGTGCTACTCGAATGCTTGGTCCAACTGGGTCTGTAATTATTCCTGCCTAGCAACGATATCATCATTGCAAAACAACTGAAATACAGTAGTGCACAGAAAAAATTTGCAATCTTTGAGAATTTTAGAACGTTGTTTTCAAAGTACTTAAGTTTCCCTTCTACAATTTTACACGATGGTGGCTGGCTTTAATACGTAATTTTATAAGGTGAAACCTAACTGATTCTTAAACTACACGATCGGTAATAGATGGGTGATTCACAAAAGAAACAGTCTTCGGTGCGCTTCCAAAATCACACTATAAGGTATTTCTCCCGCCTTCCTAGCGTGCCTTCGTGTTGTAGTGGTTCTGCATGCTGGGCCGGTATTCCAAAGGTCTGTGGTTCGATTCCTGGCGAAGGCGTTTGCTCATTTTTCATCTCTCCGGCTTCCAAAAATCTTAATGTCTCTACAACACTTTCACTCTTTTTTAAATCCTACTTAATTTAGATTCTAAGAATTCTAACAGAAGAATTCAATTGACATGAAAGAATTAACATGAACACGAACAACCTCAAATGTTTAAACTGTATTTTGTTCTCCCGTTCCCTCCTTTTCTCAAAACATTTAATGTATGACTCAAATAAAACCGGCTATAAGAACTCTGTATTCTTAAGTATATCTGCTGTTTATATATACTGTTATTTTTACTCAATTAAAAATTACCAGTTGATATATTTTAAAAATTACTTTTAATTTTGAAAGAATAACGTTAAGATATTTCACGCTATATATTGTATGATCAGCTAACCAAAAACGTGAAGTAGTTCAGTAGGAATTTATATTTGATTTCTAAAACACAAATAACCACCACTATTTCCACATTTTTTGCATTTCTGAGAGGCTTGAACTTTTATAGATATTTTTATCTCACAGCCATCAGAAGAATAAAGCTTAGTCATTATTATTTCTGGAGTACTGATATAAACGTCTAAATTAGAATTATCTTTATATATATATATGTGTGTGTGTGTAAGATAAAAAGAATGTAAATCAGCTTTATAATTTAATTTAATAACAATCTCTTAATTCCTCATTTTTAATCTGGGTATTTCCTCTTTATTAAAAAAATAATAATATTTCTAGACTGCGCTATTTCTAGATAAATCTATGCCAGAGCTTGCGCAAAGCTTAATCATTTAGTTGATATGACGTAGTTGCTTCGAAACCTAAACTCTGAGAACTGAAACATTTGTAACCTAAACCAGAATCTTTCTTTTGGCAATTTTCAATATTAGATTAATGCGTACTTCGTTTGTATCTCTGTTGCTGTTGGGATGCCATTTCGCTGTGCTCTCTTCCTATCGCAATAGTATTAAAAATGGAAATGTTCTGGATATAGGCACGATTGGAGTGACAAGTGAAATTTGGCAACAAATATGAATTTAATAAAAAATGGAATTTCATCTACTTCAACTGCCAAGTTTCCTATTCATCATGGATTAACATTATACTCAATCAAAGTTCTTCAAATTAAAGTGTGTCTCAATGTTCTTCAATCAAATCAAAGTGTGGCTCAGTGTTCCTACATTAGTATTTCTCTACGTTTTTTCATTACACACACATACATATAAAGGTCTGTCCTTTACATTCAACTATATTGGCAACTTAATATTACGTCTAAAGTAGTGATGGTTATTTTATACCTACACAGAGAATAATTAATTGAAATAAATAAGTCAAATAAAACCGAAATACGTGAGTATTTACTGTTCGTAGATGTGAAGCAAACAAAGTTATAATTTAAAGTATCTCTGCTTCTTGCAGTAAATAGAACATAACTTATAATGCCAAAAAGGAACCCAATATCTAATTTCAGAGCTTTCGGAACTTTGTCAGAAGGAGAGCTAAGCTAACTGAATTAAGCTCTATTAAATGGAGCTACCAATATATCAAATTAACTTTCTGTTACAACGCGGCTTCACTTCTGCTACTTGACTATCTATTAATCCTGATCTTTTTTTATCATTTCCATGGGAAAAAGAAAAATCTCGGGAGCTCATACAACTCACAATCCTCGCTATTAATTGTTGTATTGTAATATTTTCAGAAATTTGGTTCTCCTTTTTAAACACTAATTAAATTTCCATTTCTTAACAGGGCTAAGCTGAAAAGAACAGCAAAACTGCAAATAAAATAAAGTTTAGAAAAAGCTGCGGAATAGCCTCTAATTAGAAAACATCTTGTGTCTTTTCTAAAGATTATTATATTATACTTGCTACCATTGTTTTTTAAGTCTCATTGCTTCTTCATTTACTTAAATGATTAGTTTTTTAAAGAAGACATAATGTTTCATGCCAAATCTGTTCTTTTCTAACACTTCATCTATTTCACTAAAATCAATAAATGAACTGCGTTTATATGTGGAGTGAGAATCTTAAATTTATGAGGGAGAGAAATTTGGCAGTCTCACCAAGCCGTGTTGGAACATTTCTGTTGCTGCCTACTTCTAGAGCTGTGTTACGAATTTGTAAGTTCGTTTTCGATTTAAATATCGTTAGTAGTAGCACTAGAGAAAAGCCGTGCTGTTAACTTCAGTTTTATACTTGTAAACAATTTTCTATTACTCTTCTCTCTCCAGCCCTCATAAAGCGAATATTAATTTTACTAATATCTTAGTTTATGTTCCTTCAAGCGTAAGTTCAAATAAATCTTTTAATTTTGTTTACATTGTTGTTATTAGTGCTTAGGGATTGAAAGTTGAAGAGAAGTTTACAATTCTTTCGGATGTTTAAGAATATTAGACTAGTGTTTAGAAATTGAATTTAACTTGCAAGATTACATAGAAATCATACATAACATTTTCATGTAATGAAGGTAAATAATAAAGAAGAATGTTTATATAAAAGAGAGTAATAAATGCTCTATTTGTGTAAATTCAAAGTGAGCTTTGAGAAACTCTTTACATCTGAAGGATAATGTGACACCATTTCAGAAAGATTAAACTTGATATCATCACATCACTTTCTTCATTAATTATACATATGAAAGCATTCTTTTTTCCCAAGGAAATTGCTCCCTAGTTATATACTACTGTTCAGTTTCTGGTGCGGTATCGTTATAAAATATCGGCACAGAACTGACAGGTGTAAGCACAGAACTGACAGGTGTAACCGTATGTAAAACTAACAGCACCAATGTAACATTGTGAGTGTTGGTGTTTACAATATTATCTGGTGAAACCGTGATAAAATACTAATTTAAATTATAGTTAGAATTGCGTTGTGAGTTTTGAAATTCTGGGACCGTGCTAGGTAAGGATCGGACAAAAAGATAAATGTAATAATTACATAACATAAATTTCAAATTAATTCCAAATTTATTAAATATTCTCAGCTCTAAAAGGAATTCTCACAGAAATACCTTTTAAGGATTACATCGTTATAGATTACCCAGTAAATTTAGTATATTAACTTAATTCAAAATTTGGTATAAACTAACAACTATGACATATTTAGCACTGTTCAATACAAGCTATAAAGCAGAAGATAGACTATTACGTTTTTTCACCTTCAGGTGTTAAGTATGCATTAGTTGGACGAACAATTAATTCAGAAATAATTTTACATTTTCAATTATTAATTATTAGGGCTTCAGCCTAAAATTAAGTCTCCAGTAGAACTAAGGAAAAAACAAGCGAATTTTTCAAGAAAATTAAATTTAGAGTTCAATTAGGTAATTTCCTTCAATAAGGTTACTTTAGAGCCAAACGCCAGTTAATATCACCAGTCCTTTAATTAATAGTGGAAGGAATAGAATAGATTGACTTATCTTTCTACTGAATGCGGTACCAAGGTTTCATTCGAGGTTTGAAGCATGCGTCTGCCAAGGAATAAAGGCTCTTCAGCTGCTACGATTCACTAGGCTCACTGTTGCATGACACGCCGGAGAAAAGTCAGGGCTTCCAAACTTGATGATTTGAAGCATTATGCAGAAACAGGCGAGGATCAACATCAGCGGCAAAACGATGGCAATGCAATTAGCAGAATTAAGGCCAAGAGTCTGATATCCAACACGTGGAACCCACTAATGGATGACAAAAAGCAGCATGTCAATTGAGGTACGTTCTTCTGAGAACACAGCTTCCATTCTAAATAACAGCTTTTTTCATAGTACATGGTAGGTAGGTATTAACGCTTAACTGGCTACAAACCTCTAGGCTTAATCGATCGGCTATGCCAGCTCTCATCAAAAGAGGTAGGAAACACGAGGAAAAAAAAGCGAAACCATCCTTTCTCTTAGTTCAGACAGATTTACTAGTATGGGAGCAAAAGCATTTTTATGCTAAACATCGAGAGCTTTTATTTTCCCGAAGTTAAGGTAGGAGCCACAAGGTCGGAAGCATATGCGTAGCTTCTCTCTTTTCCCTTCGCAACTCACTCCACGGCAACCAACACTTACCACGACCCGAGGAAAAAGTCTTTAGATATTAAGAAAAAATCGCTCAATAATTCAGAAGATTGACACGCAAAATCCTATTCTCGCATTTTAGCGAAACACGCGGCCAGGGAGCATAATTGCCTCTCCCCGACGTAGACCCTGCTAGAAGACAAGATACATCACTTTATTCAGCTCCTCGCAAGAAGTGTAAAATCTAAAAGTCAGTCCAAAAGTGACCCGTACTCGAATTTTCCCTCATTTCTCACAAGGAACACTGGCTACCACAAAACTGGATCTTCGCCCCTTCCGTAGAGGCAAATTTCCGCTTTTCACTCTAAAAGACCAGATAACTCAAATTGCACGTGCGCCACTTATTTAAAGGCGGCCAAAACCGGACACTTAGACACTTCTTCACGTACTTCCTGTCCTAATGTGCAATCCGTAATGATGACGCGAGTGGTCTGAAACCTTGAGTTGAGTGTTGAGCCCCCTATGTCTGAACGGACGTGAGTTTCACTTGTGGTTCGCGTTACTTGGTGGTAGGCTGCATAAGTGCGGCTATTCCACAGGAAGTGGAGGTCTCTTCTCTAGTTCCATCACCGTCAATAAGGCTATCTATAGTGGCTCGTCATTTTATTGACGTAAGGCCGTTTTGAGAATCCCTGGCGTTATTACCTCTTCCCAAGAATGAGTATTTTATGGTCTTTGTACACATAATCAATAAAATCTCGCAGAGTTCAATGCGTTAGGACGCGTTACTGAAGGATTGCTCCCCGGTGGACCTCGTCTGGCCTGTTCCTCTCTTATGGTATGGACACTTTGTATGTTGCCACGGTATGTTGAGCCCCCGGCCTGCGGCTGTGCGCTCGTGACGGTGGTAATTAAAACCTTCTAGACTGCACCATAATCTTTAATAAACAAGTAATTTTGCACAATGGGAGTGTAGTTCTAGTCTTAGTTGTCCTAATGGGCAACCGAAACAAAGAAATTTCTTTCTAGAAAGATCTACGGAAGTACATAAACCCGAGAGAATGACTGGGCGAAAATTCGCTTTCTTTCCTTAATCCTTCACAAGGACACAAAAATCTTGACTAAATTTAAATAAAGAAAAAGAATAAAAGTATCATTGAAGCATTGGTTTTTTCCCCAAAAAATAAAGAATTTACCTAACCAAATATTAAATTAATGAAATAATAAAACATTAAATTAATAAATCAAAGAATTAAATAAAAATTCATATTTTCTTAAATAAGAAAAGTAATTAACTTGATTCAAATACCATCAACACAACACTATTCAGTACTTTTATTATATTTATCATATTTATTATTGAATAATAAATTATGTTCAGATGCTATCATGGAAGTTATATAATCAAATTAGGTGAGCCGTTAAATGTTTTTTAACATTTTCCTGTCAGTTCTATGTTTTTACCATTAATCTGTCTATTTGGATTTTTTACTTGAATTAAAATGTGCAATTTTCTTGTTCTCTCTTCTATTCAAAGCTTTGGTATGGTGTGTATATCTATTTTAAAAATTTTTACAGAGCTTAAATGACTGTAAGTCATAAACAGGAGAATCGTAATTACTTTTTACAATTTAAACCCAGACTATTCCAATTTTAAATTTAAATTTACATCTTACTTCAAAATTACGGTGCAAAATTTGTTTTTACAGATTAGTTTTTAACTTAATTTATACCAACAGATGAGATATGTGATTTGAATACAGCCGAAAATTATCCAAATAAACCAATAAAAAAGTAGATTCAGTCCACTTACTTTATACTGGGCTCGAAAAATATCTCAACAAATCTTCATGTTTAATGTGCTATGCTATGGAAAGGTATGCTTAATGTTTAAATGGTGATATTGGACAAATAAGTCACATCGTAAGTACAATACCATTATTTTCGGCTTACTATAAATATGAGCACTATATATTGTTTCTGCTTTTTTATAGTTTATCATCTTTCGGACTGTGAAAACTTTGGTTGATAAATTTTATATTTGATTCTGTGTGAAACATAGAACATTATACGTATTATTCATTATATTTACTTCAGGAAAAATTAAGTTACCTGTAGTATAAATTTTCTGTCTCAGACTTATTTGAAAGAAAGAATGGGAAATATTTCGGTTGAAAATAGATTAACGCACGCCGAAAGAAATGTGTTACAAAAAAGGATTTCAGGTTAAGGAAATTAAAAAATACTTTTGTTTTGTCTTTTTCTTTACAGAATAATATTTTCCCCCATCGTAACAGTTAAGAAACAGCTTACGTTCTTGGGTTCTTGATTAGTTAAAACGATTCATATTTTGCTGAGAATTCTCAATTAATGAATGAAGGATGATTTGAAAAAAAGCATACTCCTTTGTGCAGATTCTCTTTCGAACAGTGAAAACAGCAAATATGTATGAAACAATGGATAATACAAATAAATTGACGGAAAATTATTTTCGGGGATCTGATGAAGGAAGGATGATTTGAAAAAAATGTCCCATACGTCATCTCGATTCCGATAAACGTGGAAATAACCATTGCACTTAACAGTAAGATTAAGAAGATGACTTTTTTACATTGCCTATATTTTTAAGAGTCTTCTTCGTGAATATCTTGGTGTCACCTAAGTCATTAAAATGAGACTGCGTTCTGTCGAGTATCTTCATTTTAACTCACGCTCCGATGCTTCTGACTTTAACTTTAAATGGCGCTCGTATAATTTGGAACTGTAGCTTTGTGAGATATTATCTCACTACCGTTCCGAGCAGTTCCACGCTCTGGAAAGTCTACTGTGAGGTTACAGATTTTCTGTCCGCGATCAAGTGCATATTTATAGTTGTGTCACCTTTTTAATTTTGCCTGTGGGCTGATTCGGCTTTTCCAAGTTGCATTCTAGAAGGTGCTGTGAGACATCTTTTTACCAATAAACCATAACGAGAGGCGTAATTACTTCAAGCATAACTTTTGTTTCATACTTAAAAACAGCATAATAAGTGAGGAAAACTGATTAGATGAACGGATAAGAAAAAAAGAATGAGTATAGTATAAATTTATGTCCGACTTGTATAGTATAAATGGTCTTTTATTTTGATAAGGAAAAGAATGAAAGGATGAGAAAATAGAGCGAGTGACAAATAATGTGAGTTCTATCACACTGATTTGCTTTCGTTTCTTAAAAAAAAGCTTATCTTGATAAGTTCCTGGAGTAACAGATATTTGTGAGAACTTTGAAATGAAGATAACTCGTTATTAAAAAACAATTATTCAGCTTCGGTGCATGGCGGATATAAAAATTATATACAGCTGATTTGTGTCGGTCAGATCGTATCAGCAACTTAAGAAAAGACAACATTTAATTGTGTACTGTAGGGTTTATATTTATTTTAACTAACATTTATTTTAAGCTATCTTTCCTGTCAAGCCTTTACTTTCCCCTAGAATTTCCAATGCTAGAATATGTAAATTGTAGTAGAACGCGCAGTATATTCAAATTTAGCAGAAGTAAGTTGAGTTTAAATAGAAGGAAAACGAGATTGTATGTTTACTTCTTGAATCACGAACGTGAAGGTTGCTAGGTAGAAATTTAAGAACCGCGCGTTTCGGCCTGTGTGCCTATCTCGGCAGTTTTTGATGAATCTTTCAACTGCTTAATTAGTAAGCTCGCTGAATCTCAGCTGTATATTAGAACGCGGTTAGGTTAGTTAAGATTTCAGAGACTCGTGGATAGTGATCTAGCTATTTATTCATCCAGTCATTATTTTTTCAGTTTTACATTCTGTTTCTGTTAAACCGCCGGATCGGCGTAGTTTGTGAGCGTCAAGTGGACGCAGCTGTTATTTTTAAAGTGGAATAAAAGGGCTTTAAACCGTTCTTATGTGTTTGTGTAAATCTACATTTCGTAGCAGTCACTACCACAGTTGCTGACAAGTTGGGGCCACACGTTACTACAGTACCTTCAACCAGTTTCCAGTTTCGACGATTCTGTGTTGGGGATCATAACTTTGCGGAATGTTGTACCTTCAATCAGATTCTGGTTTCGATGATTTTCCTCTTTTGGGGTGAGACATATGTTCCCTCTGCTGCATGTGATGATTCCAGACTTCTAACCCTTGATAGGCGTCGGAGTGATTCATATCATGTGTAGCTTAGGAAGAAACTGCATTTTATCGAGTGTCTTCATTTTTAATTCCAGTTCCCTTTATTTGGTAATGAGGTTGCTTAGATCAGCACTTGTGTAATTTGCAACCTGCTGTTTTTCCGAACCATTAAGTTGAATGAAATACAGAATTATTGCCCTTTATGAACGGTAATCTATTATTTCCCACCTTTTCCTGAACCCTTGAAGACATGTGAGTCAGTAGTTATGTAAGGTTCTCATGTTAATTAACCAGTTGTTATAATTTTGATCCTTACTTTGGCTTCAATGTTCCTTATTCTTGCAGAATACAAATTCGCAGTGAATAATCGCTTTAGTTCAGGAAACAGAAACGTAAGCCCGAGAAGGGTTAATTACCCTTTATTTCTCAAAATAAGAATTTACACTCGGCTGTTGTTTCATCATTGAATGACATAATGGCTGTATATGGAGCAAAATGTGTGCAGCAAGTTTACCGACCCACTAGGTTTTGGACATAGTTTCCACATAAAGGATCTAAAAGTTTCATTAGGGTTTTGTGTTTGTCCTTAAAGATTATGTTTCAAAAGTTTTGGATATGAGAAAGCTTTAAACACAGTTTTTACAATATCCAATACTGTAGTTGGCATGCTCTTTTTGTGGTGGAATCCTTTTCCAGAACCAGCAGCGTTTGCTCTTTGAAAGGAACATTATGAGCTCTCACTTCGTGGATAAAATTCTTGAAGAGGTCCATCATCAGTAGAAGTATCCACACATATCCATGCATGACCTTTTGTTGCTT
Organism: Stegodyphus dumicola; assembly: GCF_044657685.1. NCBI lineage: Eukaryota > Metazoa > Arthropoda > Arachnida > Araneae > Eresidae > Stegodyphus > Stegodyphus dumicola. Next base: position 239,911,759 of record NC_140768.1, on the reverse strand, counting down.
CTATCAGCATTGCCACATTACTTTGACCTACTTTAATTTATCAGTTAATGGGACTTTTCTACTCAATGACGTATTATTCTCTGATCGTTTTCCTTGCATACTGAGTTTTAATTTTATGAATCCTCACCCCTTCGTTTCTGTACGTAACAAACACATTCAATTTTTTCAACCTAATATCATGTCCATAATTATAAAATTTCTTCAATTTACTAAATGTTTGGTATCACAGTGTCCAATACAGATGACATGTTGGACACTGTACATTTCTATGGAACGACTGAATATTTTACAGATTCCATTAACTTCCATTTAACCTGTAGACCCTTCGGGAATTTTCATGCATCTTTGTTCATGATTTGCTTTTCATGCAACTTATTCAGCTTCACTTTCCGCCCCTTTCTAATATTCACAACCTTTACGATATGATGAAAGAACTTCAATATCTAAAATTTTGCCAATTTCTGCACCATTTACACCGGAAATCCCACACATATTGAATGGTACGTTGTACGTTATCCATCGCGACCTACCGTGAGGTCTGAGGAGCCAATTGCTTTAATTTCTTATTCCTCAGTGTGTGCCAAAGACCTCTCTTCAGCATCTGAAGCTATCAACAACATTTTGCTTCATATTTTACGATATGCAGAATTTGGATAGTTGATGCTGAGTCTATTACACAACAAAATCTGCGTATACCTGCAAGAACGTGATTGATATACTTTATGTCATACACAAATCTTTGATTAATTTCTGGAATAGTTTTCATGTCCCCCTTCAAATTCTCATGTTCCTATTTTCATGTGATTTGAAATCTTTGATTAATTTCTGGAATAATTTTCATGTGAAAAAAAAGCAGTCAGTCCACCACAATTATTGCAAATAAAAACTAAATAAAATGCCGATGTCAAAAATTCGTTATTCCTTAAATTAAATTTAGAGTCAGTAGTTATGGTTTTAAAATAACTAGAATTAAATATTCCTGATAAAGCACTATTTTGTTTATCTGATTTTGTGAATCGATTGCCGTTAAACTTTCCTTCTTTGGACGCTTTCCAAAAGAATCTTTAGGAGTTTCGCAATCCTAATTCACAGCTTAATTAGTTAAGTACTTCATAAGAGTATTTAAAACGTGCTTTCAGTACGTACATTTAGTACATACATGCAATAAATCGAGCTTAAATATTAGGAATCAAAGCAACAAACATCAAACGAAATCACAGTTCCTCAGCTTATCTTTCACACTTTATACTACAACATAACAAGCGATAACAACATTTAAAAAAATTAAAGCAACATTTATCTCATTTTCGTCTCCTGACATATTTTTATTTAAAAATAACAATGTCTGACTTTCAACGCACGAAATCCAATTTCAAGACCTTTAAGCAAACACTTCAGTAATTGTCATGACAGTTGCAAGCGTAAGAAAAACAGATGCTTACATGTTTAACATTATTTTCAATATCTCGAAAACTAATGAACGTATAATAAAAATAGCGCCAAATTACTCAGAAGTAATTTAGCTAAAAATATTTACAAAATTGAAAAATTGAATTATTGAAAATTTTTAAGGTATAGTGTCCCTTTAAATTTTCTTCTTTATCAAATCCTGTACTTCTTTGTGATACTGTTTCAGATGCAGCGATAAATCGCTATTATCTAGTAAGGTTATAAAAATTAAGTTACCTTCATTTAAATGAAGCGTCAATTAACACCTTTGCAGACGGTTCCTTGAACCTAGGTTAGTGATTATTATGCAAAATATCTCAAACAATTGTACTGTCAAAATATGGCTGATAAAATTTATTATGCGTTGTACATTTGCCCCTGAAACAAAATTCTCATTTCTCTAAACAGCAAATGAGTTTAAATAATTGGCTAACTTTTCTTCATTGATTAAAATAAACTAATTTTATATTGTCTCATAGCATCTGCGATCAAATATTTTCTTTCATTGTTAATATATATTTTCAAAACTGTTGCAAATTTATCCATAAAAATTTAAGAAAACATTTTTATGGACAGAAATTTATTTAGCTCGTCTAGTTTTAATTTAGTTTTGAAAATAGACTAGTAAAATCGTTTTTATTATTTAGTTTAATTCGAACTTTATTCAGAAGTCAAACAACAAAAATCAGGGTTAATTTTCAAAATTTTCACAGGACTAGTTTCGATGGTTTTACAGAACCACCATCCTCAGCTGCAAAACCTAAAATGAACAAGATAGGAAATAATGATAAGATAAGATAAGAAAGCCTGGACAAGAATAAGCAAGTGGCGCCATCTGTTGGTGAAACCAGAACTAAAACATAATTTCTTTAAAGGCCAAAGTCATTTGCGGTTTTGCAGCTGAGGATGGTGGTTCGGTAAAACCATCGAAACTAGTCCTGTGAAAATTTTGAAAATTAACGCTGATTTTTGTTGTTTGACTTCTGAATTAGTATTTATTCGGCGTGTTATTGTCTTAATTCGAACTTTATATTTTCTTTTTGCCAAGAATTGCCAAGGTGTGTTTTAAATAACATTGAAACTCAGCACTGTTTTCGATTCGATGCATTAGATGAATTAGATGCAAAGAATCCACTGTTTTCGATTCGATACATTAGATGTTTATGTTCTTTTCGTTTTTGCAAAGAATCCTTTGTCCCTGACAATCATTTTTCATCTTTACGTTATTTCAGATCGGGCAACATTTGATGTTCATGTCATTTTCTAATCTCTCTAACCATTAACTCTTAATCTCGGTAACTTCTAAGATGTAAATTAAAATTTAAGTATTTTTCCTTGTCTAATCAAACTAAATACAATTAATTATGTGCCTTGCGTTGTTCTATTAGCTTCATTATTTCACAGTGATCGTACTCTATGAGTATTTCTTTCTGAATTATACTATATTAGCATTTTTTCGAGAATTCTTTAAATTGCATTATTTATTGGCATGTAAAGCTATTTTACATTTATCATGACAATTAATAAACAGGAAAAATCAAAGTTAAATTAATCGCTTTCACCTTGAACTATTTATTTTGTAAATGTTGTTTCACATGTATCAACGTTTTTTGCCATATATGTTAAGCAGACAAGTATGATAAGGAGCCATTTATTTAGAACCAGATGTAATTAATAATATTTAAAATATAATAAATATAAGAACATTTAAAATATTTCCTAAAATAGGTGCTTGTAGATAACTGTAATTTTTTAGTGTTCATGAGAAATTTCTAATGATGTTTTCACTTTATTTTTCATTGATAATGAGCATAAAAATGAACTTGCTAGACGACAACATTTGAGATTAATTTTGATACTTGTTAGATCATAAGGTTTGAGATCATTTTGCTACGTGCTACGTGCGTCTACAAGGTGTAAGCAGTTTGCCGGTTATTAAAAATATGTTGATGCTAATTCATTATATTTTTTATTCCCTTTATTAATTAAACAAATGGCCGAGTTTTTTGTTGGTCTACGCCATTCTTTCAGTATTTCTGCTCCCAAAGAAATTCAAAGCAACTTCATTGGTCTAATTTATACAAGGAAAGTCAGTAAGAATAATCTTGTTACAAATGATTATGATAAATAATGTAATTGGAAAATGTTTAACTGTTATACATAAAATGTAACTTTAACTATTCAGATGTGTTTCTGTAATACATTAAAGCGTTGGAGTATAGTCCATGTTGTTGAAGTGATAATGTGGATTTTGAGTTCTGTAGACATGTATAAGCCATGGATTAGGAAAGCAATATCATCAAAAATATATGCATCAAAGCAAAGTTTACAAGGACTAATGTCCAGCGAATTGGGAAATGAGATAAGGTGCATCATTGGTTTCTTCTTTAGTTAGCGGACTAGAGCATATCTAACGGAATGCCTGATTACAGCATGATAAAAATGACCTTACATGCAAGTAACAAGAAATTTGGGTAGTTCAAGGTTAATGCGATGTTTCATAAGTAAATATGGGCCAACTGCATTTTTTGCTATAGTTATTTGTAACAGAATTAGTAGCAGAATAATGTTTTTTGATTTACTGTGTGTTTTCTTGAAGACTTTCAACTTCACCGCAATTTTAAAATTTTAATTATTTAATATAAATGTACTTGTAACTTTTACACAGGCTATCTTAATTCGTTTCTCTTTTCAGTATACTCAATAAATAGTGCTATGTGCATTTTATGTGTCATTTAGGATTCTTCTATTCAGGGGCAGAGAAATTATTATTCCTTAAGAAAAATAGATCCCGTATTTGATTTCAATAAGTAAGATTATCTTTCATGGAAATTGCCGAAAGGCTGACTTTGGATATACATTTCAATTTGTGATTAATATATGTCTATACATTTTTTATGTTTCCGCTTTTCTGTTTTCCCCATACACATTTCTGCTACAGAATCCTCTTAGAGCAAATATCCTGTTCGATTTATTTCTCGTTTACTAAAAAATTGGACCCAAAGTTTCCCAAACATCTACCTTTTTTGAGAAAGAAGTTGCTTTCATAGCAATACAGCATTTTAAAGCAGAGAATGTACAGTTATTGATGTAGTCGGTATTTTATCAGAAATTATCAATCTATTATTAAAATTAATTCTACATGTACTACAAGTACAGTACTCATATCAAGCTAAAATTGGTATACATGTGAGCTGAATATGAAAGTATTGATATCCTTACTTAAGCTATCATACAAAATAAAAACTGGATTATAATATTTCCATAATTTATACAGAAAAAGAATATATATTTTCTCTTTCTAACACAAAAAAGTTTCTTCTCTTTCCGTAGCTTATGCTATCCATATGGAATAAGCTAAAAACACATTCGAGAGTTACCGCTACTTAGGTCACCAATGGAATCTTTGTGTTGCTTTAGTAACTGTGGCATTACTTAGAATATTGCAAGTAGGCTTAACTCGTATATGTTTTAAAAGAAGGGAGTAAATGAAAAATAAAAAATGACCACATCTTGAAAAGGTAGTAAAAATGCTGAAGTTAGTAAGAAAAATCATCACAATAAACTTTAGAAGACCGGGAAAGAATTATCCTAATGTCCTATTAAAATAGAAAATCATAACATTCCTTACTATTGATATGTATATAAAAGATTTAGATTTCTAAGTAGATATTTGAAGCAACATTGAATTTAGATCCTGATTTTATTAATATTTGTAGGTACTAATAAAAAAAATATGCATTTTACACTCAAAAGTATAAAATGTGTAAGAAACACACATACACACACAAAAACTAAATGATTCAGGGAGAGAAAAACTATTTTTTCATAGAGTTTTAGGAATCAACCTTTAGTCCAATTCATAGAACTTACAGGCAACCTTAGCAGCCAGAGGCAGTCATGATATATTTATTCAGCTATGCCGTACAATACCTTTTAGTCCAATATTTGATAGAGGTGCATTTTTAATTGCTTGTTTTTGCAAGCATGGAAGATGTGAAGAACAATCATGTTCTGTTTTGAAAAGAGGAAGTGATAATCTCAGAAATTGTTCAACGTCTACACAAAGAATATTCTGTTCCTACATTTCTGTGCTAACATCTGCTTCCATGTTTGAAAAAAATATTTTCGGGGTATTCGATTTGAGAGTTTAATCACGTTATAAAAAGGTAGATTGAGTAGACACCGAAATCTTACAAAAACTGGAATATTCCTTGTAAAAATTTCATGCTATTACTATTTAGTTTTCATATCTCATCGCCTTCCAAGAATAAGGAATGAAAGATAGTTTAGTGAAAAAGTATTAATATTTATACCTTTCAGCTTCCCATATTCAGTTTCTTATCTCTGCTTTCTAGCATTTTAATGCATGAAAGTGAGTGTAAAAATGTGCACTTTCAACAAACTATTCGCTTGACTAAAATCCTACACTTTAAATACGTTAGACACACTAGACCTCAATAACATCCTGTTTCCAAGACTGTATATATGTTTTAAGTTTAATTTTCATTGAATCTATATGTGCTGGCTAGAAAGCATAGCTTTTAATTAAATTCAGATTCGCTATGTTTACTTATATCTTTTAATTTATCTTACGCAACATCAGTACACTTAACGTTTACGAAACAATTAACACATTAACACAAACAAACATCTTTTAATTTATCTTACGCAACATCAGTACACTTAACGTTTACGAAACAATTAACAAATATCCTTCAAGGAAAACATTAAAATTCATTTGCATTATAAAGTATTTCTCCCGCCTTCCTAGCATGCTTTTGTGGTGTAGTGGTTCTGCACGCTGGGTGGGTATTCCAGGGGTCCATGGTTCGATACCTGGCGAAGGCGGTTGCTAATTTTTCATATTGCCTGCTTCCAAAAAAAAAAAAAAAAATCAATGTCTCTACAGTGGCGCCCGAACTAAAAGGGTATTGGATGATGATTCTCCTCACCCAGGATTTGCCAAATGGGTCTCCTAAAATCCTCAGTCGCCCTTTAAAATGGGGAGTATATAAGGTATTTCTTCTGCCTTCCTAGCGTGCCTTCGTGGTGTAGTGATTCTGCACGCTGGGCTGGTATTCCAGAGGTCCGTGGTTCGATTCCCGGAATAGGCGGTTGCTAATTTTTCATCTTTTCTGCTTCCAAAAAATCCTAATGTCTCTACAGCATGGTATTCAAAAATTTACTTTTTGAATTGCACACCCTAATGTTCAGAAGCTGCTACTGTCTGTTTTATCAATTGTGCCAACATTTTACTCAATGCAGTCACTTGGAATAAAACCCCACATCATGTTAACACTAAATATAAAAATCCTCCAAGGTATGTATAATTAAACTGAAAACCTTCTTGCTGAATAAGAATAGGATGCATTTGCCTGAGGCAAAACTCAGCATACCATAGCAACTGTTGCTCTAAGACATAAAAATCAAATGAATATTTTAAAGAAATAAATTTACATTTTACTGATCTCTCTCTCTCTCTTTTTTTTAATCTTCCATTCTTTTCTGAAAGAACTCCTCTCAGGATGCGAAGGCATTTATGTGTGAACGTGGAGTTTTCTCCTATGCTGCTTATTCCCCAGCCCGTTCCACTAGTCACTTCCGTTTCTGTTACCACCCCTTTATCCGCACAGATTTCTGCTGGGCTGTGGAAATTCTGCCGTAGCTGGCCGCTTCTTCGCTAATCGATGTGCCATCGGAGATGGCCTGTAGTTTGCCTGGGCCTTCAACCTGTAGCCTAGCTCGTCTTAAAGTGATCGCTTGCAACGTAGATTCTACTTTTGGTTGGCGTGATATTTTCTCTTCCTCGTAAACTTCGTTCGTTGACTTCTGAATATACTTAGCCATGCATCTGAGGGATCTTTATACTTTTCTTTGACTTTTGTATAAATTCCTTGTTCCTTTCTCTCTTATTGGCTCCCTGAAGAATCGCTTTGAAGAATCGTCGAACTTCGGCATTTTGCGCTATTTCCGACATCCTTTCCTTTTCTTTGCGAAACTTCTATTTTGGACATTGATGCTGTATCCATTGCATTCCTAGATGGCCCTTCGTTACTCACACTAGGTGATTCTGGCAAAGTATCTGTTAACAGTGGTATCGCAGTGGACAAATATTAGAGTTTAATTTGGTTTACATTCGCTTTTGTACACTCACGGTTTTGACCTTTCAGCTATATCACTGTTTCCCTTATTCGCTCATTTAAAAATGAGCCTTTGAACTTATTACAAAACTTCTCAACCTTTGCTACCGGTGCGCATGGAAGAGAATGCCTTATTTTCAAGACTTTATTCCCACCTTAAAATCAATTTCCTGCCTTTTCTCATAATGGTAAAACTTTTGTTTGACCCTTGCCGTATCCGAATTTCTAATTACTAATGTGTCTGAAAGTCTGCCATCTTAAATTCTGCATACTTCGTTTGAACAAAAAAATGTTTATTGACGGATGTAGTTAATTTTATTCGAAGAAATAATTCAGTCGGGTCTTCTCAGTTATATCATATTCAGCCGTTCTGAAGGCAAATGCAAGTTCACTGACGCAGTGATCCTGACGGTGGTGATAATTATTTACATAGCTGTGGATAATTTTAATTATATTTCTATTCACCCGCTCAGGAATATTTGACTTCACTCGATAAGGAACCATTTTAAAGAGTTTTATGACAAGACCCGTGCACATTTGCTGAAAAATTTGAATAAGAATTTTTTTTTTTTTTTTTTTTTTTTTTTTAAATCTGGAGTTATTTTAATTGGAGCTCCTTATGTAAAGGTAAACTTAATTAAGAACGAATCTGCAACAATTTTAGCGGAAGTTTATTTAAGGGGCATTATTTCTATCCACTTCGAAAAATATTCAGGGATCACGAGTAACTATCTATTTTTATTTTTTTCACTATGTGGGCGGAAATCTAATAGGTCATTTCTATTATTTTATTAGGGAATGTTTTATGCTATTTAAGTCGGCTGGACTATAATTAATATCGTAATTCCGGTTTTGTTTGTAGTTCTGAGATAACTATTTTTCGTGACTGTAATTTTTTTTTCAGTTAACAATGTTTCTTTTACCTCATCATCTAGTTTAGTTCTTGATTCATCATCTACTATCCCGTTTCCCGCGACGCGAAATACTATGTACAATTTAAAATTTTCTTTAAAATAGTTTTCTGAAAAAATAAATAAATAAAAATAAATTTTGCTTTCGCCTCAAGTGAATCTGATGGCACGCTATTTAACAAAATTTGAATCACTCGGAGAGACAAATTTTTAATCAATACCGTATTTAATTGAATTTGAGAGGGATTTCCTTCTCTCCGGGGTGACTGTACACTCTTCATGCATTCCTGCCTAATTTAAAAGATTTCTAGCTTTCCCCAATTTTTTTCCTTTGTGATTTATTTTGGCGACCGCCATTGGTTGGTGAAACATTTTTTTGGTTGTAAAATCGTCTATTGGGCTTCTTTTCACTTGATATTTACTAAAATATCTGCTCGATCTCTGCTCATATATCCAACTGTACGTGTATTAACTGACATTCGCCTGTTTTCACATTTCACAGGCCAAAGCTAGCAGAAACTAATCACATAGGGCACAAATGCCGGAACCAAAAATTGCAACTCAAATGAATACACAAACAACTTATCTGAATTCTGCTGAGGTATATAGAAAGGAAAATTTATAGTAAAGCCCGAAATCTTAAGAACTGCCTAATTAGCATAAGATACCCTACACAATTTTTGCATTGTCTAAGTGAATAATTTTAAGAGATATAAGAGAAAATTCAAATATCTAATTTTTTTAACCTTGTTCTCTCAGCTCATAATTCTTAACATTTTCATAAGCCCTGCTGTACTACGAAATAAATATTCATCTGAGAATCAAAAATTTCTTTAAAAGTCATTACATTATGCAAATCATTTTAAGGAGGAATTATATTTATTGGGGCCTAGATAACCCTTTCTGGGGCTTAGCCTTTTTATATGAAAGTTTAATAAATGACTTTTCAAAGATAATAATCTCTAAATATGAGATCATTATTCTGAAAAATATCAAAATATTTTTAGTTTTTATTTTAAGGTATACCGTAGGTTCTATACTCAAGTAATGCATTAGTTAAATTATTCAAAAACTTCTAAAATCACGTCAATAAATAATAGCTTAAGGTAGGCACTTTTAAATTGGGTTACTTATATATCTCATAAATCATTCATTGCATTAAGCTGAATGTAATTTTCCGTGTTTTCCTCTACATTTCTATAGTAGTATTTCACGACTGAAGCAATATAAATTACTGCAACTTACTTTGAATAAATGCATTAATTTTTTTGGGGGGAAGGAAAAAATAAACTTTACATTGGCAAACTAACAGCTGTTAGTAAACTGTTTCAACATTTGGAAGGCATGTATATTACATATGCTCTTCTCTCTGAGGAATAGTTTCTAAAATATTGAATTCAGAAGTTTAATAAAAAAAATGATATTTTACATAGTAGTGATATATGAAATTACTATAAATGATGCATAGTGGGTAAAAGTTTTGAATAAAATGCAAAGCATTTTTTAACATTGTTCAACTGAAAAGATTAAACAGATTTTGCGATTCAGTTATGTTTCTAATTAGATATAAACATACGGAACTTTTAGGCTGAACATTCGGGTGCAGTATTCATTTTTGGTTTCATAGAAGTATTTAAATAAAAGTTAAAATATGCTTAAAATTAAAGAAACTTTACTCAACATTCCTTTTTTTACTGATGAACCATTTCATTAGAACTTTTGAACATTTAACATTAAGAAAAAAAAGTTTGCAAAACTGCGTCAGTTAAGCAAACTTAAACTGACGCAGGCAAAATTTACGCTGATGTGAAACCTTAGCATACAGAGCGCTTCTAGAGTATTTCGTAAAAATATAAACGAAGTAGGAGAGACTGAAATAAACACATTTTGAAAGAGATTGTAATAATATTTATCCACATTGCTCATTTAGGTTGCACAGGCTGCTACTAGGGGAGTTAAAAGCGCTTTGCTGGGGTGAATTGTTATTCACCGTTCTGCTCTCAAGTAATATGTATCATTAAAAGAAAATTGAACTTCCTGACATGCATTTTATTAGTAGTCCAACCGATAAGAACTGAGCAGGTGCTCGTTCATTGTACCTCTGTTTAGTAATTCCTGCATTTTAGTATTTTCCTGTTAGTATTTCCTGCAGTCTCTTTGGTAAAATGTATTGTCCGGGAGCTTTGCGTTCGTATAGCGATATTTACCGATCAAAGTCCGCAATGGAAATGACAATTTACGCCTGCAAAATACGTTTATCTTCCACTCAATAGCGCTTTGTTCTACCTCAAGGCGTCATTTTGGTATTCTCATTCAGTTACGAAATCTGCTCGATCCGGTTTCTTCTAGTTGTCTTTACATTTTTTCCAGATACTTTTCAAGCACTCTGAATATGAGAACTCTGTGTCCAGAAAAATTATATTTTTTGTCGAGAACATATCATACCATTATTTTTCTCGCAAATTTTTCTGTAGGATTCATTCACTGGTACACAAGAGCAAAGGAAAAGAGTCATTTATTTAGAAGTACACAGGAAGAGAGTCAGAAGATGTTGATGATAATATTTAGTGATATCATCGGAATTAGACTTATATACAAAATATTATTCATCATCTACGCATCATCAATGCAGTTTCGTTGCTTCTTCTTATGGAATCAATGTTTTGAGCCGTTTCCTTACACAAGATTCTTGATTAATTCGAGGAACGGTTGAGTCCGATATTCTAACTTTTCGAGCAATGTGATCAGTAGAAATTTATAATTTTCTTTTAATATTCTCGTGACTTTCTTTCCTCTTTTTTTAAATTACATCCTAAACTTTTATCGATGCTAATACATCCGCGTTCCGATATTATTGTAAAATACAGGTACAATCTGCATATAAAAAATAGAGGACAGAGGACAGCTCTATATCTTCCGCTCTACCGGGCCTATTGAAGAAATATAATTTGTATTTTTCATATTTTAAAAGTTTAAGTTAGTAATATATTATATTTATGTATAGCATTATACTAATTTAGGTATTCTTTGACACAAAATCGGACTTTTACTGAAACGATGTACTGATTTTTTCCATATTTCAGTTGCAATACTCAAATTATACCGAAGTGCCAAGCACTGTAAAAGCTGCAGTAGTAGTTTTTAAAAATTAGGCTCTCAAAAGTTTAGCTCCTCAGTATTAATTGAATTTGCTACATAATTATTAATAGTTCTATTTTTATTAAACTTAATAGATTTCGTCTTTGACAGTACAAAATAAAAATTATAAATAAAGTTCGATATTTTCTGATTAATTTTTAAAGCTTGCTTACTACTTCAGTTTTACTTCCTTATACGTATTGTAATCGCGAAAAGCTTCAGGCAGCATATTTCAACGAAAATATCCATTTTGACGGCTATCGAATGCAATTTAACGATGTTTTTGCTTGATATCTGTACATAAGGACAGAATAAAATACTCTTTTCCTTCAAAAAAATTATAAAACTGCTTTAAAACGAATTCTGAAGAGAATTTTTCGTGGCGTCTGTACGAACGTATGTACGTACGTACGCATCTCGCATAAGAGTAGCCTCAGAACGTTGAAATTTTGTGTATAGGACTGCTATAACATGTAGATGTGCACCTCGGAGTTTGGTTGCAGTCGGCCGCACCAAACGTATATAAATATATTTATATATATATCCGCTCTGTTACCCGGCTCAGTGATCTCAGTTTCTTTACTCTTATATGTTTGTAAATTGTACATTTTTTGCTTTAAAAGTGATTGAATTATGTAGTTCTTATCTTCCGGTTAAGGTTTTTATGCCATTAGTAAATCTGTTTGCGATATTTTTAGAATTATCAACAATTTTAAAGTTGTTTAAGTGCCGCTAAGCCTAATAATTCTTTTTGATGGCGGCCATTGCTTGTTTACATTTGAAATAGCAGGATAGTGGATTTGTTGCCAATGTACAGAAACCTAGCATCGCAACAACAAAGATAACGCCTTCATTTATTATTGCGAATTAAATCATGCTTAATCCTTTCTGGAATTTTTTCGAGGAAATAAGTGTTTAAGATTTACCTCGTAATTTTTAATACAGATATTTTGAGTTTTTATGTATTTTTGCCTTGTCGCGAAGTGAGAACTCAATTAATTGAATGAGTAATACACAATAGTCTGTGAAAAACTGTTTCTTTTTTGTTTTGTTTGCTTAATTTCTTTTATACATTGTTCTAGATTTATTATAGTATTTGAATAGAACATGTGGCAACGATTAGATAATTCTTTAAATGATATAAATTTTGAGCATTCTGAGTTATAATATGAACGAAATATAATACTGTTAAGTGAACCTAGCACCAGAGTGTCGCTATGGTAAACAAATAGAGTGAATTTTAAAGAATGCATTTATTCTATTGTGGTTTATGCGTTGTCGGTGAAGTAGATTTAATTCAATCCAATAAGTTTAAATGAAATGCAAGAAAAAATGCTTATAATATTATATTCCGTGCAAGGAAGTCATGTGGTGTATACATCAGATTTTTTTAAATAGTTTTATAACATTTTTGTAAATTACTTTCAGCCTTTAAAATTTTTGTAACCACTTAAAGGAGATACATTTCTAGACACACCTTCAAAAATGTTCAAACGTTCAAAATTTTGAGCTTTTGACTCCTATACGTGAATTTATATTTGACGCGTTAAAATTTGGCATTGTTAATATAAGCGATAATAATGACAAATGTGGTTTCTGCTCATTTGTTAAAGTTATTTGAAAAAATCTGATATGTACACATGACTTCCTTGTACGGAATTTTAAATTATACGCATTTTTTCTTGCATTTCATTTAAACTTACTGGATTGAATCAAATCTACTTCGTCGATAACTCATAAACCACAATAGAATAAGTGCACTCTGTAATATTCACTATTATAATGTAATATTCACTATATTTGTTTACCATAGTGACACTCTGGTGCTACGTTCACTTAACAGCGTTACATTTCATTCATTTTATAATTCAGAATTCACAAAATGTATATCATTTGTAGAGTTATCTAATAGTTGCCACATGTTCTACTCAAACACTATGATAAATCTAAAACAATATATAAAATAAACTAAGCAAACAAAAACAAAACAAAGAAAGAAAGAAACAGTTTTTCACAGACGATTCAGTATTTCTCATTCAATTATTCAGTTCTCACTTCGCGACAAGGCAAAAATACATAAAAACTCAAAATACCTATATTAAAAATTACGAAGTATATCTTAAACACTTATTTCCTCGAATAAATTTCAGAATGGATTAGGCATCATTTAATTTACAATAATAATAGAAGATGTTATCTTTGTTGTTGCGAAGCTTATATTCTACAGATTATCAACAAATCCACTATTCTGCTAAGTTTCAAATGTAAACAAACATGGCCGACATGGTAAAAATACTTCAGCTTAGCCGCCCTTAAACAACTTTTAAATTGTTGATAATTCTACAAATACTGCATGCAGATTTACTAAAAGCATAAAAACATTAACCTGAAGATAAGAACAACATAATTCAATCATTTTTAAAGAAAAAAATGCACAATTGACAAACATATAAGAATAAAGGAACTGAACTTACTGAACCAAGTAACAGAGTGGATATATATATACACATATTTATATACTTTTGGTGCGGCCGACTGCAACCAAAAATAGGAGATGCACATCTAGATGTTATAGCAGTCCTACATACAAAATTTCAACATTCTGAGGCTACTCGTTTTTGAGTTATGTGAGATACGTACGAAAGTACGCACAGACATCCTCAGATGAAAACTTCTCTTCAGAATTAATTTTTAATCAGTTTTATAATTTTTGGGGGGTCCTTTATTCTGTCCTTATGTGCAAATGTCACGCAAAAACATCGTTAAGTTGCATTCGAAAGCCATCAAAATGGATATTTTCATTGAAATATCATACCCGAAATGTTTCGCCATTACCATACTTCCTTTTTACTTCGTACATGATACACCTATTTTCTCTCGTGTTCAGTGAAACGGAAAGGAAACTAAGTTAAATTATGAATTTCGCTGAGTGAATTTATTAGGTTCAGTTTTCCGCCTTACTTGCTTTGGGAACATTCAAGAACCTGACTCGGAACAGGGAGCTTACTAAAGCTACGTTCAATAAATGTGGGAAGTAGACAAGATAGACAGGAAGGGTATACGAAACCCTTTATTTTTCTCTCTTTACAATAATTTCCGGACTTCGGAATACAGAGACCAACCACTTGTGGTCTGAACGTAAGAATATAAAAATATTAACTAAACTCTAACTTAACTTTGGAGTAACAAACAAGGGCCTCCGAGAAGATTGGCCGTATATTAACAGGAAGCCGTATGTAGTACAGAGAACTGTTAACACTACAATACGTTTAAAATTATCAAGAGGATTAAACCTCTGGCCTGGAAGGCAACCAGCAACCGAGTAAAACTGCTAAGGCAAGCGGCCTGCTTCTACTAACTCCTTCCTCTCCGCTTGCTTGGCAAAAAGCCACAACTTAAGTACTTGGCGTTCGCCAGACAAATTTGCATAAATAAGTTAAAGCTTTTAATTCTGGCCGGAAGTAGAAAATAAGAAGTGATAGTAAAGATTTAAAATAAAATAAACGTTAGTAAAACTTAAGATCTTTACAAATTATTCTTGGAGCAAACTGAAAATAGTACTTTAAGATAAATATTTAAATTTCTCGGTAACTTCCGAACCAGAATTTACCAAATTTTAAATTTAGGTTTAATAGAATCGATATATGGGAAAGATTCGGTATGTCATTTCAGGAATATAGGCTGTATATAGATCTAATAACAGTTCCAAGTTGCGTTTTCGTGACATGAGAAACGCAAATTAAATTTCGCCAATCAGTTGAGATGAACGGGAAATATAGAAATGTCCTCTCCTTTTTTTCAGAGCGTATATAATTGCTTTTGATATTTTACTGTTTTACTGACTTTTAAACAAAGCAAAATTTCTCTTTTCGATTTACAATCATAAAAGCATACTATTTCGTTAATGTCAGCTTTTGCTGAATGGAAACTCATTTTATAAACAATTTTAGCAATTAAATTTCAATGCTTTTATTTTGAACAAAATAAATCGGTGTTATCATGGCAAATGAAATATTTGTCTATATATCTATATTGTCGCATACGGACTAATGTAGTTGTCCCAGGCTTAACTTTAATGCACTTACGCAAGAACCTTTCGATAGAAACTTGCACAGCTTATTTAAATTAGCTTAAAATTTATGCTTACGCAAATGTTTAGAATGCTAGATTCAATTAAGTTAAATGCTGCAGAATTTAAAGACCGCAATGAATTCAAAATAGTCTTAATAATGAAAAATTAAAATTTAATTTATTACACAGGCCAGCTTTGTTTAAACTATATTTTCTTTAAACAGCAGCATCAAATGAATACGAGAGCTCAGATCTAAATATCGGTGCATAAGCTATTCAATGGAACATTTCTTAAGCATTTGTCAAATTCGAATCCTCTAGTCAAAGCTCAGATGACATACGAGAAATGAAAGAGGAAACATGAGCAAAAATGGCTAATTAAGTTAAAATCTTAAGGATTTAGTCATTTTCGTGCCAAGAATTTCATCCAAGTCTTTAACTACAGAAGAAGTGAAATTCTTCTCTCGTTCTGAATTGTCCTCAAACTGACAATCCAAGTAAGAATATCGAGAGTCGTTTACGAGATTTTCGACTGATCTACTGTCAGAGTTGTAAGGCCTTAGATAAAATTCCTAGCTAATGCAGCATGACAAAGATGTAATTTTTGCAATTAGTGGTTTGTGATAAGAGTTTTATCTCGAATGTTTTAAATGAATGTAGCTTCGTGTGGATATTTCCGGTTTTTCTAGTAAAGCACGTATCATAGTGCTAAACGCTACGAAAGCTATGACTTAATTAAATAACTACTGAAATATCGAATTGATTTTTCTGTCATAGTACAGGACTTAAATGATTGTCCTTACTGTTCGCTCTCTTAATCTACGTAATTTAATTCCTTACTTTTATATGGTGTAAACGTTATTTACATGTTACGTAATTCTTTTTTAAATTTATATATTAATATGCATTAAAATTTAATAAAGTGATTACAGGCAGAAACAAATAATAATAACGCACATCAAATGTTTACAAATTAGATGAACTACAATTTTTTTAAAAAATTCACAGCGGTGTAAGATATTATTTATATTATTTAATAATAATACAACAATTTCTGCTTATTGAAAATAAAACGTAAGTTTTGCTTTTAAAATAAGGTCTGTTTATAAATATCTGGCTGTAAATCTGCGAAATTTTGCACCTACGTGAAAATAAGGGTGCGCGTAGACTCCCGGGGATCTTTATGTGGAATCCGTCACCACCTGCATTCACGGCATCACTCAGTACGTTTCATAATATGCGGTTAAAACAAATGTTAAAAAAAATGCCGAATATGAAATGCCGTCAATAATCATGTCAGCAAAAACTATAGTCAACCGGCCAGTAAAGACTGCTGATATTTATCGTCAGATGTGTGAAGTGTGCGGTGACGTTACAGGAGACCATCAATAGAGCAGCTAAACCATCATTTCGACTTTCAGCTTTTGTGCTCTATTGATGGAAACTATCTACTATCCTCTATCAGCGGCATTTATTTGAAATAAAACTTTACAAAGTTACAATGGTTGTACAAATATACATATGACATACAGCGACAGAGTATTCAGGTTTTGCGGTGTTTACATAGATGGCAATGTTTACAATAAAGCTCATAACATAAATATTTAGAGAATTGTTACAGATGTTGAAAATTTTTTTACATGAATTCTATAATATAAAATAACATTATGCATTTTACAGAATTTAGACATGTATAACTTAGAAATTATTAAGCCAAATTAAAAAAGAATGAGAAAAACACTAAATATAGAATAAACATTAAACAAATTTAGCAAAATGTAAAATGTAGACTAGGTATAAATATTATAGATAAGCTAAAAGTAAATAATAAATAAAATAATGAAAATATTAACAATCTTATATTTAATAATCTTCTAACAAATAATCTTATAGTTATGGAATAATCTTACAGTTATGAGAAAACAAGTATTATAATTAATAATAAGAAAAGGAATATTTTAAATTTATTGAAGAAAACATATTTAAGGTAAGTGCTAAGAGAAGGAGGTGAATAGATTGTAAACTGAAAATGCAAAGACTTGAGAAAGATGATTAATATTGAACCACTGTTATAAATGTTTAAATATTACAGCTATAAAATATTGATAACTAAAATACAGAGTTAACTACATCACTAATACTCATAATACAAAATTATAATATTGATAATTAAATGTAAATGATATAATGATTAACAGAATTGTTATTATCAATATATGAAACAGTAAACGTGATAGTAATAAAAATTTTAACAATAATAGTACTAGTATTAAATAGGAGTTAACCTACTATCTGATAATAAGGTTAGTGAAACTGCAATGCGTTAAAAAATCGCATAATGCAGTAGAATCTGACAGTATGATGATAAACATAAAATAATATAATTAATGATGAAGTAGATTAATAACATTAAAGATTATTAGATGAAAGGGATTAAGAAGATGAAGAGTTGAAAAGTGAATATTATTAAAATATGGGGTTAGTGTTAGTATATTGCTATATATTACTAGTTATTAAGGAAGTCTGACAGTTATGAACATAATGTATTAAAACCAAAATAATAAGTGGATAAATGATATATGTATTAGTTAATAACTAAAGAATGATGAAATCAGAGATACGTAAACATTTAAGGAATAATAATAAAATAAAAACGATATTAGAATAGAAACATAAATGAGATGATAATATACTTATTAATTATTAATGTATAATAATATTAGGATAGAAAACCTATAATGAACGATAATAATAGAGCATTGAAATAGTTACATAAGTAAGTTGATAAGATGTATAAATGTAAGCTAGTTAAAAAATGTACACTTAATAATGATGAGTAGGGATCTACTGTACAAAGGAATAATATAGAAGTCGAGAACTCAGAGTCTATGAGTTCTTTAAAGTAATGCAAATATGCAGAGTTTGAAATTCCACGTATAAAATGTCTATACGTTGAAGCTAATGAATGTTTAGTCTTTTTTCTAGAGTTCTAATGCTGAAAAATGTGAGGATGGGGTTATAAAGTAAATTGGTAGAAGAGCAATATTGAAGTGTCTATAATGTTTTAGTGTTTATAATAATCATGATTTTCTTAAAAGAAAATTTAGAGTTAAATGGTAATCCATATAAATGCTTCTAGAAGAGAGTCTAGAAGTAAATGAGTAATCTGTAACTGTAGAGATAAGTAAAAGGTAAAAGGCAAACAGTCCTTGAGAATATAAGTAGGTCTTGAATATAAGAAGAGAACAGTTCTTCAGTTGTTAATTTGGGTAATTAGATTTTCTATATTAAGAAATTCAGAAAAAGCATGATGATATCATATTACACGAAATTTTGAAGAAGGATGAATCCTTAGTTTACAGAAGTTACCAAGTGGGAGGAATATTTGCAGTGGTTCTAAATGGTCATAATTTAAAGATAGATAAGTGACTGCAATGTTTTACGAAGTGTATTGCTTTTTTTGAACCAAAGTGGAGCAGATGTTGAATTACATGGTTTAAAATGAAATTCTTTAGTAATTTCACAGTGAAACAGATAATGGTCTATTGTTCCCTCGTGTTCACAAATGCATTGGTTTGAAGAGTGAAATCCAAATCTATGAAGATAGAAAGGAAATGGACCATGACCTGTGAATAGAATTGACATTACAGTAAGTCCGAAAATGGGTGAGATTATTCAACGAAAATTCTGATACTGAAGGAGAACTGAAACCCCCGTTAAAAAAATGGTTGCCGCCACAAGTAGCAAAGTTCTATAAGAAATGTATAAAACTCTATTTCTTCTGATAAAGGCTTCAGTCTACAAGATGAAAAATAGAAAACGCTATGCAAATTCAGAAAATAAATTTGTGCTTGAAAAGAAAATTTTCCTGTTTCTCTATTATTGTGAATTGAACTTTACTTAAAAAATAATCTTCCCATTTTAGTTATGTATGTAACGTTTAAAAGAAACCGTTGTGCATCAGTAACGTAGTGCATCGGAAAATAATGAAAATTTTAGATATTTTATGGATTTATCAATAACAGACGATACCTCTAGAAATATGTTTCAACACTGCGATATCTGTTCTTTGAAAATATTCATTATAAGCTTTATTATATACACTGCACGACAATGAAAATGCAACACCAAGAAGGAGAGGTCAGAAAGTGATGAAATTTGGAAAAAAGACAGAGACAGCAAGCAGCAATAAGTGATCTTTATTTCAAAATGATAGTCAGAATACAGAGCGAGAACGGCGTCGGCTCAGTAGGATGTAGAACAACCGCGAACAGCGATGCACGAAGAAACACATCTAGGCATAGAGTCAATAAGATTGCGGATGGTGTCCTGAGGGATTGGTGTTGCATTTTCAATGTCGAGCAGTGTATTATTTCTGCTTAGTTATGTTTTTAAATAGGTTGAAGTTTATTTGTTCAGAACTTTGATTTGATCTATGGCATTGTTTGGTCTGTGGGCGAATTCCGGATAATGTATAGATGATTAAAATATGTAGTGCTTTTGCGTCAAGGAGGAATTTAAAAATACTTTCAAGCCGAAAATTCCCTTGGGGGATGACGGCTGATAAAGAGGATTAGAATATCTTTAGAATCTCTCTCCCGGGCTGTACTTATAAACCCTGAGTAAACACGTAATGCCACTTACAAGATGGCCTGAACTTTGGGAAATCTTAGGTGCTACTCTCTCATGGTCGACCACGATAAATTCTAGAACGTAATCAAAATAAGGTGGCTTAGTTAAAATAAAACAGTGGTATTTTGCATTCTGCAAGTCAAAAAATACTTGTCGCAAACTAATTATGAATTTATTCATGGTTAAGCACATTGTTAAAGGCATTGATGGTATACTATCTAACTATCTAGCTATTACTAAACTTCACTGAAATTAAGAAATATTACCACGAATATTCGTAAAAATTGACGTCGTTACATTCATAATCGTGGTATGGAACAAAATGCTAATGCAACAGAAATTAATTGGTTTTAGCTAACAGTTAAGAGAAAAATTCAATATTAGAAATAATTGCGTCACATTTTTTTACCTCCTCACAATTTAGTTTGAATTAGGAGGAAGGCAAAATGTGTTCTTAGATAAAGCTCTTCTATTCACTGAGATGAGATGCATTTGTCAATCGGTAGATTACGCACGTTAATAAGGAACGGTCATTGAACTTCTTATGATTAATGTAGTGAAGCGAAAAACAATTAAGCAAGAAATTAAGCAGAAAATCCTGTGAACGTGAAATGCAATTTGCATTCATGATATCTAGCTGTAAATCTTATGTTAGTAAAGGAGAAATAAAAAAAAAATTCCGCCATCTAATAGCAGTTTGCCTTTTAACCACAATCATTAATTTTTTTACTCTGCGAAAATTGTCCACAAAGCTTTTTCAGTTTGTTAGTGTTCACATATACAAAAATTTATCTTCTTTAAATAACGACATTAGTTCCAATGCACTTCTGCCTAACACTTTCAGAATTCTTAATTTCTCTCAAAGTTTCGTGTTTCATTACTGGTTTCTTAGTTGTTTTCTATGCTCTGCCCATTAGTGCCCATTAGTTCCTATTTAAAATGGTTACAGCCGAAAACATCGCGGACGAAAACGTCGCAGAGAAAACAACGCAAGGCGAAAACGTCGTGCTACAAAACATCGTAGGAGAAAACATCGCAAAGAGAAAACATCGCAGTATCTAAAACATCGTGGTACAAAACATCGTCGTCGAAAATAAAGCGTTTCAAAAACTTCGCAGTTTGAAAACATCGTCGTCGAAAATTTCGTGGTAAAAAACAAAGTATCTACAAATCATCGCGTGACGATAACATCGCAGACATGCTTTTTTACAGGCTTTAATAACTGTAAAATCCCATAATAATTTGTGAGCGCAAGATGTAAAGAAGGATAATTTTTACTTTCACATTTTTTTATTAACTAAATTTTTGCGGAAAAAGTAAGAAGGAAACTTAAGCATAGAAAATTAAACGCAACTTATAGATTATATTTTTATGAAAAATTACCAGTAAAAACTTTATAAAAAATTATTTATTAACGGTCTTTGTTAGTTAACTATGCCGGTTTAAAATTCTAATAAGTGCTATAAGTTTCATTAATTTTCTATGCTTAAGTTTCCTTCTTATTTTCTCGGCAAAAATTTAGTTGTTAATATAAAATATGAAAAACAAATTATCCTTCTTTCTATCTTGTGCTCACAAATTATTATGGGAATATCTATTTACAGTTATTAAAGTCTGAAAAAAGCATGTCTGCGATGTTATCGTCACGCGATGATTTGTAGATACTTTATTTCTTACCACGATATTTTCGACGACGATGTTTTTAAACTGCGAAGTTTTTGAACCGCTTTATTTTCGACGACGATGTTTTGTACCACGATGTTTTAGAACTGCGATGTTTTCTCCCACGATGTTTTGTAGCACGACGTTTTCGCCTTGCGTTGTTTTCTCTGCGACGTTTTCGTCCGCGATGTTTTTGCCGCGATGTTATCAGCGGACACAATTTAAAATGGTTCCCAAGTTTCCCATCTTTGGAAAATATTCTTTTGATTTGTAAAAGAGGTGCCTATGTTTGACCGTATTCGATATCGATGGACTTTTAATTGACAACCTATGTCAATTAAAGTTCCTTTAATGCGTAATGTTTGAATGGGTTTTTCTTCTTTTTTTAATTATTTTCCACGAGTTAGTCGTATACATATCTTATTCTAAGCAATTTTACTCTTCCAAAATAGATAACGCATCATAAAAAGTGTCCCAAAAGTATTAAGGTGTGCCTTTCGTATACTTATGACGCTGCCTGTTTACGAATCAACAATAAATTCTCTGATTTTTCAACTCACATTTTATTTTTCTTCCTCCTGCGCTGAAAAATCTATAAAAGTCGTTCTATCGTTTTTACTAAATTTTTCTTGTACTAGTACTTATCAGATAGCAAAGAGAAATATTTCAAAATGCAGTTGTCATTTTGCTCTCTGAGTGCCATGACCGGCTTTATCCGGTCATGAGATTCTTATATCACTTGTTATTTAAGGCACAATAACACGCCGAATAAATACTAATTCAGAAGTCAAACAACAAAAATCAGCGTTATATTTACAAAATTTTCACAGGACTAGTTTCGATGGTTTTACCGAACCACCATCCTCAGCTGCAAAACCGCAAATGAACAAGATAGGAAATAATGATTAGATAAGATAAGAAAGCCTAGACAAGAATAAGCAAGTGGCGCCATCTGCTGGTGAAACCAGAACTAAAACATAATTTCTTTAAAGGCCGAAGGCAAATTTGGATTAGAATTAGGATCGTTAACTAGAACAGAAAGATTTTTATGAATGTGAAATGCCTCTAGAAAATCCAGTTCTCCAATGGAAGATGTTTTTTGAATAATTTTAGCAGCAGAAAAATTGAAATTGTGGTTTTCGGACCAACAATGTTGAGCAACAGAAGACTTCTGTGTTTCCTTTTTTCTAACATATGCCTCATGTTCCTTGACGCGAAATTTTAAGGCTCTCTTAGTTTGGCCAATGTAAATTAAACCACACTGGCAAGGAATCCTATAAATACCCCCAGGAATTCATATCCGGAATGGGGTCCTTGAGTATGGAACTCGGAATTTCATTGATGGGAGAATAAACAACCCGAAAGTTAAATTTCTGCAAAATATGTGCAACTTTATAGCTAATTGATGGAAAGAAGAGAATAACAACAGAATTTTTATAATCTCCTAAAACAAGAATGTGCCTTTTAGTGTGTTGAGATGAGAATTTTTTAACTGCTTGATTAATAATGTTGGGTGGAAAGCCCCTGTCAATAGCTATTGCTTTTAAATAATTTAGTTCTTCATCAAGGGCTAGTTTAGAGGAGCAAACTTGAAGAGCACGGAAAACATAGGAATAAAATGAAGCTAACTTTTGTTTATTCGGATGACATGATTTAAAGTGTGGTGGAAGGCAAACCGATGAAGGTTTACGGTAAACCGTAGTACTGAAGTTGGATGTGTTACGTGTGACCAGAATGTCGAGAAACGGAAGAGAATTGCAAGTGTCAAGTTCAAAAGTGAACTGAATAGCAGGATCAATAGAATTCATTGTTGAAAGAACTTTATTTAAATCATCTTTATTACCTTCAAACAGAGTAAAAGTATCGTCTACGTAGCGGAACCATGCCGGGAAGTTTAAAGTTTCAAACAATTTTGATTCATAATAATGCACGTAGATATCAGCCAGGATGGGACTGAAGGGGCTTCGCATGCCCAATCCCTCAGTTTGCTTGTAATATTTATTTTGGAAAACAAAATGTGTTTGTTTCAAACAGAGTTGAGTGAGAGAAATTAGCTCATCAATTTCGATGCAAGAGAAATGAAATTCGCGAAGTCTGGTTTCTAGACATCTTAATGCACCCTCCACTGGGACATTGGTGAATAATGATTTTACATCAAAAGAAACCATGTGTAAATTACTAGGAGAAATGATTTTAACTTTTTTTACAAACTCTATTGAATTTTTTATGGTGTAAATGTTATTGTCTAATAGAGTTGAAAATCTAGAAGCTAAATATTTAGCTAATGGATACGAGGCAGTACCTAAATTTGATACAATAGGGCGGAAAGGAATACCACTTTTATGAATTTTGGGAAGAGCATAGAATCTGGCACAATTCGCAACAGATGGGATCTGTTTCTCCTCGAAACTAGCCCTTGATGAAGAACTAAATTATTTAAAAGCAATAGCTATTGACAGGGGCTTTCCACCCAACATTATTAATCAAGCAGTTAAAAAATTCTCATCTCAACACACTAAAAGGCACATTCTTGTTTTAGGAGATTATAAAAATTCTGTTGTTATTCCCTTCTTTCCATTAATTAGCTATAAAGTTGCACATATTTTGCAGAAATTTAACTTTCGGGTTGTTTATTCTCCCATCAATGAAATTCCGAGTTCCATACTCAAGGACCCCATTCCGGATATGAATTCCTGGGGGTATTTATAGGATTCCTTGCCAGTGTGGTTTAATTTACATTGGCCAAACTAAGAGAGCCTTAAAATTTCGCGTCAAGGAACATGAGGCATATGTTAGAAAAAAGGAAACACCGATGTCTTCTGTTGCTCAACATTGTTTGTCCGAAAACCACACTTTCAATTTTTCTGCTGCCAAAATTATTCAAAAAACATCTTCCATTGGAGAACTGGATTTTCTAGAGGCATTTCACATTCATAAAAATCTTTCTGTTCTAGTTAACGATCCTAATTCCAATCCAAATTTGCCTTCGGCCTTTAAAGAAATTATGTTTTAGTTCCGGTTTCACCAACAGATGGCGCCACTTGCTTATTCTTGTCTAGGCTTTCTTATCTTATCTAATCATTATTTCCTATCTTGTTCATTTGCGGTTTTGCAGCTGAGGATGGTGGTTCGGTAAAACCATCGAAACTAGTCCTGTGAAAATTTTGTAAATATAACGCTGATTTTTGTTGTTTGACTTCTGAATCACTTGTTATTTATTAGCTTATAATTTAAGATATTTTGCTTTCTTACTTTCATTAATAATATAAATGCCATCTTGATGAATGAAAGTTTGTAAAAATATAGACTAAAATAGGTAAATCCACATATTTAGCAAATAAAGGCTCTTTAAATATAGGTCCCTATGACAGATCCAAAAACCCGGGAGCTCAGAGGGTTTTAAACATTATAAAACATAAATTCAGAGCAAATACTGAAAACGCAATTTTATTTCTCCCATTAAAATTCTATAAGACATATTCACAGAATTATGTAAAACTTTATAAATATATTTCATGCCTACATTATTGACAAAAAACTAATCAAAAGTCAAATTTGGACATTAAACGACTTCCGATACAATTTTTAAAACATGCCAGCATTAAATTTGGACACGTATTTATTAAATACCTTAGCCTTTTACTAATCGTAACTAATCCTGAATAAGACTGTAAGCCTCTTATCGCTATGTTTTAAGAAGTATTACAGAGACTTAAGAAGACCCTTTTATTTAAATCTAAGTAAAATGAACAGGAGGCGCACCTTGTGCTTACAAATCCTCCAGTATTTATGGTGAGAACCAGAACTGCATTTTAAATTTAAAACTAAATCTAAGTATGAAAGAACCAAAGGATACGCACTGTAAATTAAAGAGGAATATTTGCTCTGAATCTTACACAGGCTCGAAAAGCACTATCGGCAGGAAAAAAGCAACGCCAAAAATAGCATCTCCCATATCTTAGAACAGCAAATCAGTAATATGGCCTTCAGCAGGCATAACACGCTCTGTCTAAACAGTGGCAAAACCTCACTTAACACTCTAAGCGGCAAGGCCGTATATATACGGCCAAGAATATTTTTTGTGATATCTGTAAGAACGTATATATACGTGCATATTAAAATAAGTCAAAGAAATTAAGGCAATATATCAAAAGTACACAAATCCAGGTATAAAATACTAGCAGAGTTTTTACATGAAAATCAAAAATATAATTGGTTCTCATAGTAGTTTTGGGAAATTTGTGCTTTCGAAAACCCAGGTAAATTTCCCTCGAATTAAAGACTATGCTTTGCCACAATGGCAGCGAACCTTTACCATTTTTTCGAAATAAAATACGTCCTTCGTTTCATTGCGAATATTTATGACAAGAGGATCGTATTTTCTGATGGAATTAAATGCAAAATTTAAATCCTTGTAAATTATTGAGTTCCTGGAAAACCATGGCCTGTTAGAGAAAATTCTGAATTTCCATATTGTTTCTGGACCTTGTACTGATGAGCCCCCACAGAAACAGCGTAAAGTAAAACTGTTTTGATTAATGTTATCTAAAGTAGTCCCTTAGTAAGGATATTCAGACTCGGTCTGAGCCTTGTTAATGAAAAAACACTCATAAGTGCTTTATATTTTTTGTTTGTTTATGTGATTACGACAAAGCCTCGATTCCTATCTGTCTAAGAGGATGGATGCCTTCATAGAGAACTTTCTAAGGAAAACTGGCTCGTATCAGCGAATTTACCGCTTGGCCACTGGTGGGCCCAGTGCTTTATGATAACTGTATCTTGTATGTATATACTTCTGCCTAAGAACGATTATGTCTAAAAAGTATTAATAATGCAGTTACAGAAAATTTCTGATTAACCAAGAGGTAAATTAACCTTGCCTACCTGAAAAAATAAGCTTTTTTTATTATAAAACGATGGAAAACTTAATTATCACAAGTCATCCAGAAACAAAATTGTCTGCCGAAAATAAATAAATAAATAAATAAATAAAAATATGAAAGCAATCAACTTTTATAATACGCCCAGAGGCGTGTTTTTAACGTTATGTGTGTTACCATTATTTATTAAATATCACGTTCGTCCTTCTTAAACCACCTAAAATTCAACAGCAATATCACAAAATATTTAAAAGAAACACATCTTTAGGGTTTCAGACAAACAGCCTCGCACGCTGGAGATAAAAATGTTTTTTTCCCCTTCGTTCAGTGATGCCATTGCTTGCTTTGAAATCGTAAAGTTTGCTAAAAAAAAATTCGTTAGTTTTACAAAATTTGAAATAGATAATAAAACAAATTTGAAATTCAAAATTTAGGCTTCCAGTTTTCAAATTTGGCTGGAAATTTGGACTTCCAGGTCAAAATTTGGGCTATTTTCGGGTGAGGACTACGTTATTCAAAATCTGATGGCTCTAGGTTTATCTTTCTCGCATTCCTTTTTTTCACAGTGCGAGAAACATACATACAATTATGCAGGTTCTCCATTATTTAATTTCTTTAAATATAATACAAGGCGATAATATTTGGTTGCAGCAATTTAAAAAGTGATATGCCGTTAATAGTGAACATGTTAAGAATTCTTTTGTAACTATCATTGTTTATTAACATTTACAAATTATTTTCTTTCTTTCTAATAGTAGTTATCTTTGATTCCTTTGCAATATGTTCTTCGTGCTTTGAATGTAATTTAATTTTCGTAATGAAATGAATTTATTCTGTGTATCAAATTCCCTGAAAACAGACAAAATTGTTAAAGGATTGTTCGATTGAATGTAACGTGGACTGTTCTTCTTTACTGTATTTCTTAACTACGGTCGGATTAGCTGTAACTTTCAAGTAACAATGAACGTCGTTTCTTGTAAATAGGGAGGTTGACTTATATTATATCTGTAACATTACTCGCCGCATATTATAATTCTTTTTAGTATCCTACATAAATATACAAAAGACGTGAGATCAAAAGTATTCGAACCGCATAAAGGTTTGCAATAACATGAGAGGGAGAACATATTTAAGATGTCAGGTACCTCTGAAATATCAAAATAGTATAGTTCTCAGTAGTTTGAAGTAATAACTACTGATTGTGCTTTGTCATACTGAGAAAAGCTATAGGAGTATGTTTTGAGGGAAATTCAAGAACTGTAAAATGTTTCTTTTGGGAAATTAATTTTATCTCGCTGTGTTCCGTTCTGTGGGCATTCAATCCATTATGAACCCGTGATCACGCAACAACATTAATACAATATTTTATTTCGTAAAATCATTTAAGCCACGGAACATTTAAGCTACACACACCGAAATAATCAAATTACTTTTTTAAACAGAAAATGTTTTAAACTCACAGGTTTGGACAGTTTATTTTTTCTCACCAGAAGCTGAACAGTAAATTTTTCCTGTCGAGCCAAAGCCCGGATTTTGATGGGAGATTGGAAAATCAGAAATAACAGTCTGGCAGAAAAATGGCTACAAAAGTGATTTCTTTGAAATATTTATATGTTATCGAAATAAAACAAGTTTAATTGTATTTTTGAAATATTGAAGAAATTATATTATTCATGCAACACCAATAGCAGAGTGGTAAAGACCACTGACTACTGGTAATTCTACCCAAATTCGGAACCAAGCAAACGGGCTAGCTGTATGGTTGGTTTTTGTTCACCATGCGTCAAATTCCTTCACGAAGCCATCCTTCTTCTTAAGTATATAACCCTGGCGTTTTGCACTATTTCAATAACCTAAATTAACAGTATGTTGACCATTGTGGCATTAGTTAATTATTCGATAGGATTTATGAAATACACACAATGAGTTATGAAGTATGTTATTTTTCCAAAACAAAGTCAGTATTAATAAATATAAATACTATTTGCTTTAAAATCTGAAATTATAGAAAATAGTACAACATAGTATGAGGTATTTCTCCCGCCTTCTTGGCCTGCCTTCCTGGTGCAGTGGTCAGCACGATCGACGCGAATTCGAGAGGTCCATGGTTCGAGTTACTGTGAGGACAATGCTCATTTTTCATCTCTTTTGCTTCGAAATAACTTAATGACACTACAGTGGCCCCGAACTAAAAGGATGGTAAATGATGATTCTCCACTATCAAGATTTGGCGAGTGTGTCCTCTAATCCCCGATCGCCCTTTAAAAGGGAGGGTATGTAAGGTATTTCTCCCGCCTTCTTAGCACCTCTTCGTGATGTAGTGGTCAGCACTCTCCACGCGTATTTGAGAGGTCCGCGTCCCGGCTAGGGCATTGCTCCTTTTTCATGTCTCTTGCTTCGAAATTACCTAATGACCGTACAATAGTATTTCCAGATCAAAACAGGACTCATCATTCTTATTAGTTTTGTTTTCGTATAACACGCAAAAGAGTTTCTTCAAAATAAGATAAATTTTTTTTCAGACTTATGCATTGGCTTAAAGTATATAAAATTATAATTATATATTCTATAGTAAAATAATCTTTTTCTAACAGAAGTCTGGAAATATGCACTATTCTAAATTTGAGACTTTTACTGTAAACTTTGTAGGTAAAAATATCAAAAATCTGGAAAAAGTTTTAATTTTCTCAGGTTCTCATGTGCTTCATTAAGAGATTTACAAATAAAGAAAAAAAATATATGTAGGATTATGTTTCAAACACATTGGCTTCATTAAAATGTTAATTTTTAATTATTACTACACAGAGTTTAAAAGAGCAGGTCATCTGTAAGCCATGCTAATGGAATAACACCCCTGAGGAGTTCTGTAATTACAGTCTAATTAAACACAAAATTTCTTTTTAACACGCACACTTTTATTTTTATTGCCTTTTTTGTCAACAGAGACGAATCTGTAGCTCATTTAGGAAGTTCGGAGTCTTTAACAAAATTAAAAAACAATCAAAAGTGATGAAGTAATCTTTCAAAGTTTAGTTGTTTAGAACAAAATGGCAAAAATATAAAAAAAAGAATAATATTCATCTTTATGAATAATTTAATGTAGCAAAAAATCGATACAAATAAGTCAACTAATGATGTTGCAAAGAAAAAATAAAGAAAAGGCAAAGATAAAGCTTAATTTGGTTTAATTTGGTTAAATTTATTTTTCCTAGATAATAAAATTATGGATTCTTTTTTTTAAATTTATATTACAAAATCTGATTATACAAAGATTTATTTCAAATTACAGTTTCTCTCTATGATTTTTTAAAGTATGAATAACAGCCTGTTAATTTAGCATTTTATACTAAAAATTGCCTTTCATTTTACATGTAAAATTATAGATCCGTAAATACAGTTCTGTAAACATTAGCTCAGTTTAGAACAGAAAAAAATTACTTTTGCGAAACTGATTTTCGTATTGGCATTTTAAAAGTTTAGATATGAAATCCGTACTCATTTATACAAATTAAAATTTTACTTTAAATACTCTTCTTCAAACTAAAATACATGAAACTGATTTACAGAAAAATATACAAAGAGTAAATACAAAAGCTAACTAAATGTAAAAAATTTCGTTTTTAGAAACGAAACACTTATTTTATACATATACTTTTTGGTATCCCATGCGAGGCTCTTGTACTTTTAGGTATATGATTCCTCTTACGTAACATTTCATAAATAGTTTTATATTTTTGCGGTGCTGTAATGCTCTTAAGAATTTTATACTAAAACAACGAGACCATTTAGTATTATGATGCTATGTTTGTGTTTAATGGAAAGGTTTTTTCCTGTGCTATTTTGCATCTCTACACATAGCATAATGAAAAAAAATGTTAGTATAAACTTTTTTCAACCATTTCGACACATCTATTTAAATCTGCACAGCAGTAAACAATATGGGAATTTTAAATGCAGTAGCATTCCCTGAACTATTTATATTAACAAATTTGCAAGCATGACAATCCAACATTTTTGCGAAAAGCTGTTGGATAACTGGGAAGAGTTGAGAAAGTCCTGGGACAGTCTGGGAAAACAGGAGACAGCTTGGAAAGCTGAAGCAGTTTCGAAAGTTTGAAAATTCTGAGGTAGTTTGTTATAAGCTCACGCAGTTTTCAAAAATCTCATGTTCTGAAATATAAACTTTAATGTCACCTCCTAGCTATTCTGTGTTTCAAAACATTCAATCCAATAAGGATAATACGCAAAGTAATTAGTATGAAATGTTTAAGTACGTATTAATGAAAGTACGTATTAATTTAAAAATGATTATATATTGATATAAATTAATGTTTCATAAAGAAAAGTTTTAAATTATAAATTATGTTGCGTAAAGTATTAAAGTGCTGATTTATTGACAAAATCAGAATTTTTCATGAATACGTTTGCTCACACGCATGACTAAAAGTGAACTAACTATTTCTTCAGATTACAAAGAAATAAACAAAAAATTATAAGTATTGTAAAATAGGTAATTAATTTTTGATTGACATAAAGCCATATCATATTAAAAAGAAGAAGTGATATTATATATAAAAAAACTGAAGATTTTCAAATTTTACATTACGCCCAAAGGGGGGGGTTAACGTTTTATGTGCTACCTTTATTTATTAAATATCTCTTCACACTTAAACATAAAAGTCAATTCAACAGCAATATCACAAAATAATTTATAAATTAGCATAACTTTAGAAATTCCGATACACAATCTCGCGTACTGGAGATAATTTTTTTTTTCCGTACAGTGTTTCCATTCTTGGCTTTGAAATAGTTAAGTTTTTCAATTCAATATTCTTTAAGGTCTGACAAAATTTGAAAACGATAATAAAACCAAGTCGGAATTCAAAATTCGGGCTTACAGGTGCCTATGTTTGGGTAGAGGATTACGTTATTCAAAATTTGATGGCTCTAGGTACCGTCGTTTTATCACAATGCGAGAAACAGACATATATTTATGCAGACTCTTCATTATTTAATTTCTATAAATATAATACAGGACTGTTATATTTAATGGCAATGGTTTGAAACGTGAATCAACGCAAAAATGCCAAAACGAAATTAATAGGCCTTCTGGCCTAATGCCCTTTGTGATAATGTATATAAATAAAAGTATTTTATTAAAAAACTGCCTTTTTAATAAAATTATTTTATTTATTATATTTTACATATTTAATAAAAAAATCTCTTCAATAAAATAATCGTAATTTAATATTTTTATTTGAAGGCTGACAAGAATAGCGTTTTAGATGAAAATATTTAATGGAATCTTAAAGCAAAAG
Source organism: Stegodyphus dumicola (assembly GCF_044657685.1). Taxonomy (NCBI): domain Eukaryota; kingdom Metazoa; phylum Arthropoda; class Arachnida; order Araneae; family Eresidae; genus Stegodyphus; species Stegodyphus dumicola. Next base: position 239,879,555 of record NC_140768.1, on the reverse strand, counting down.
AAATCTGCAACTTGCTTGTACGATTACAGAGATAGCTTTTATTGAAATAAATGTAAGACATAGACTCCATTAAAGCTCAAATACATTATGCGATAGAAGCAGCATTTCAATAACCCAATAAGTGTTAGGAGCACTGAAAATGAGATTAATATCTAAAGCATTTTTTAGGCAGATGGTGCACTATTGGCCCAGAACTGAAGCCTTCAAATAACTGGTTTTTGATTTTATGTTTGCTTTGTCTCATAACATTTTTTCCAAAATAATTACAAATTTCATCACATATAAGCACCTCATGTACTTCTTATTACTCATTGCTTGTAGAATTAACTTTATTTTAGAACGTAATTTAGCTCACTGGACCATGATTACACACTTCATTTTGCTGATTTTACATTTTACATTAGATTGCTGCAAGACCGATATATATATTTTTAAGCAATGATAAAAGACTAAAAAACTGAATTTTTTTCTCCCATATGAATCTGTTAGACTTTTTTGGGGGGGGCGTGAATCGACGGAAAGAGATTTACTGCAAACTTTCGGTAATCCGGCATTTAAAGCTACGAAACACACGATAACCCGAGCCCACTTTCATCCACATTCTTACCATAAGCTACTAGCGTTTCATTCAGCAATATTCGGGAAAGCCTGCCCACTTGTTTGGTTTGGTTTTAAACTTCCCATTTATATGTCGTTTACTATTTTATCTTCATTTATGTAGAATGTTTTTAAAAGCCGATGAAAATGCCAATAAGAAAATATAATGGAAATATTTGGCTTCTTTCTTTAACAGTTCAGTAGAAGATGAGAAATATTAATCTAACAAGCAGATCAAGAACTTAAAACTTTCAATGTTTCTTTAACTCATAGCAGTTTAAATGTACGAATTGTTTGAGTAAATTTTTTTTGAACTGTGATTGAAGCACAAAGGACATATGTGTTCTTTTTATTTGCAACAGATACAACAATTTTCTTGGAATCTGTTATTTAGTAACATGCAAGCAATCCAACGTTGCAAAAAGCTTAACAAAATTATAGCCAAATACCATGAAGCAAATGTTTATCGAAAAAGGCGAAACTATTCTTGATCCAAGAGACCAAAAACTATAAGTTTACGAAATAGTTGAAAATCCTCCTTCAAACGACACCAATTTGGGAGCAGAGAAGTCGTTATATTTCAAAGCTGAATTGAATCTGCCGGTAACAAATGAAATGAAAAGAAAGTGACGTATGAAGAAGATGATTTAGGTTAAATCATTTGGCGTGAAATCAGTGAAGTATAAATATTTTTGAAATTCGCCAACAAAAACTTAAAAATATAATATTGAGATTTATAATTTTACATTTTTAAAAAGAAAGAATAGAGGGGAAACTATGAAGCGAGTAGATATTCGAAATTTCTCTGAGAAAACTTCACTCGTTGGCAATACTAATGACATGACGACTTTAAAGCAAAATTCTAAATTTAAGAACTAATAAGTTTTACTCATTAAACATGTTTGTAGAATTCATTTACGCAAATTATTTTCTTTCTTGGAAATACTCAACAACCCGAAAGAACTCGCTTTACTGAAATATGCACTTTTAATCCGATAACTGGGCAATTTTGAAATTCCGAACGTACTGAACTAGCAACCTTCTGCTCTATGCAGATGTATAAAATTTAGGAATTGTTTTTATGCGTATGAATTTTTATATTCCTAATAACATATTTTGAACATTGAGATGTATATTTTATTCGATTTTCAGAATTAGAACTGAAGCTTATTTAAATAATTTATTTCCTCTTGGATGATTACATAACTTAAAGCTTTATATTTCTTGAATTACACTAATAAATTGTTTAATTGCGGAGAAAATTTTAGGAAGATGCATTCGAAGTAAATGTTTTATATGAAATTCGTAAGTACTGAACATTGTCTCGGCAAAATATGTTATAAAAATCAAAATAATTTAGTACAATTTCTTCACTTGAAGTAGTTTCTACCAGTTTTAAAATAAAATCCGTTTCAGATTTATTTGAAGGTTTACATGGAGAATATTTATGTTTATTGAATACTATTTGCTTGTAGTTTTACTATGCTATTTTTTAATTTAACAAAGTATGCTAATATAGTAATGCACTGTTGTGTGTGAACAGCTAAATAAAATTAATCGCTTGTAATACATTATTTTTGCTAAACGGCGTTCACTGAAATGAATTAAGTGTAAATTCTGAGAACTGAAACAAAAGGTTTTTTTAAACAAAATAGAATATAAATCTGAATATAAATCTCTGAAATGAAATTATCTGAATCTAAATCTGTCCACTCCGAATATAAATTTCCGAAAGTCCCACTAAATGAGGAAAAAATATTTCATAATATTCAAAGATATTCGTTCAATAATTTTATTAAATGTGTGCATCCGACAGAGAATAAATCAGTTCATTGTTTAAATTTTAGAAATGCGCCGTGCTTCTACCCCGTTTTAAGATTAATGTCTTTAAATAAATTACAGCAAAGTTGTTAAATAATATTTGACATCTTTTATAATTATGATACCTACAACAACTCCAAATTTCCAAATTATTTTCTGTTTATGGACAGAACTTTCTATGTACCTAATTGTCCCCTTTCATTTAGGAAACATGCTGTTATGAAGTCGAAAGCTCAGCAAAGCTGTTCATTTTGCTGTAAGTGGGAAAAGCAACAATAAAGAAATGTTTTTTTTAAATACGGATATTATACATTTACACGATAGAAGATTTTGGTAGGGTATAGTAGGAGATTTCAAATAGATATGAGGATCTTAATAATGAACCCAGGAATAGGCTCCTCCGTAGTCTGTTGCGAATGACAAAAAATTAATCGCCTCCTGTTTCCTCCAATGAAGTTGACGTGCATAACATCACTGATAACAAAAGAACTGTTCACGAAGTTGTCACAGAAAAACTATCTTCTCGGTTTTTTTTTTCTTTGGGGGGGGGGCTGGTCTGATGTCCGCTAGGTATTCAAACTGACCCCTATTTCTCGTTTTTTTATTCATGTACAGACTGAAGAACTGAAAGAAGGTCAAGTTTCTGCATGTCAAGAATTGGTGCAATTGGCATGCATTAATTATAATATTTTCAATCGAAATTTGAGCGAAGATGCAATGAAATGTGAGCGAAGATGAGATTTGATGCTTTGGTTATAATTCTGGGGAAAAAGGGGCCGTAATTGCTTACATTTAATTGGAGAAGATTCATTACGAAACTTCGGTTTCAGAAAACTCGGATAACAGACATGTTGGTAAAACCTTTGATTTTAAAAGGAAAATTTACAAGAAATTTTGTCTGTGAAACAGGCAATGAAATCCATATTTTATTAAGAGTTTGTAGAATCATTAGGTTTCATAGATGCAGGAGACTTGAAAAATATGTAATACTCTTTCCAGGATTCGAACACTGTACCTCTTGATACTATCCGCGTGTGCTAACCAGTTACACCATGAAGGCATGCGTTAAGAAGGAAGAAAATACATTATAATTTAACGGATATATTTCTGAGATAATACAATGCAATAAAGCTGAATAATCTCAATCGAATAATTGGTTCTGCCTCACGACAAGTGATAACTGTACACAGAGACATAAAGCATATTCAGAAAAGGAGTTCTGCCAAAGAATCATGCTGTCCTGCGAATATGTCAAGTTTTGTTTAGGCTTACAAGGATTGTATATTCATAGGAATGGGGAAGAATGCAGACTTCTTCAAATATCATTTTTATATAAATCTAGTCTTAAAGCGTTGTGTACGCAATGCATAATTAAAGAAAGATAATTATAATGTCATATTTTAAATACACAATTTACATGCTTCAGGTTTTATATACACTTTCTATCTCTAGAGCAACGAGTCTCTAATATCCAGTTTGCCTCAAAATTAAATATGAATAAGAATGTGATGATATCCTAGCGCAGCATCTATTCACAAATATTATTAATATGTTTTCGCGTATCTAATATTTATTATTTTTTAATATATTTAAACAGTAAAGAATGAAGTTTACTGAAAGGTAAACAACCATTAATTTGGTATAAAATGAGAGGGAATTATTTGTGTGAATTTACATGATTTGTATTTCATCAACGTTAAATTCGTAGAACTGAAAATATCTGTAATTTTTATTTTAATTGCAAATCATACTTATGTAAGGATTAATATATATTTTTTACATTTATTCTATTTTAGAGATTATATTTTATTTTAATAAAATAGAATTTATTTGGACTTTTTACGGACTTGCATATTTTATGCAAAACTATCGACTTTTTACACCGAAACGATGCAATCCGAAAATTTAAATGAGGTTCTTAACTAAAAATACAATGACATTTATTAATACATATAATTACTACCATTGAAAATTCTGTTAGCATACGTACCATTGCATATGCAAATCATTAAATATCCTTCAAATCCGTAAATGCTTAAAGAGAGACGTACTAAACAGAACAGATAACATTTATATAGAACTACAAAGAAAGAAAATTTCTAAAGTTGAATTTTAAATGGTAAAATCAAATTTTTTGATTTGAAACATCAGAATAGCTTTGCCGTAAAGAAAAAAGTAATCCATTCAGTTGAAAAATTCGAGAAATTCAGAGAACCAAGAAAAATTTTAATCATTTAATTAATGCACAAAATGGAACATTTTACGTTTAAATTAAGTGAAATAGAAAAAACATCGCAGGTGACAAAACTTATTTTTTTTTAATTCTTTTTTCAGTGCGCAGTTTTTCAATGCATACGACAGTAAATCGATGGAATTAGAAAGATATTTATGATATGGGGTACAGCTGTAACGATTTAAAATGACAAGTATCAAATGATATTATAGATGGCAATTAATTCATTTAAGTAATATTTAGTTTTCAAAAAACTTAATGCTCACGTGTACGTGCAGTGGTGTGCTACATCGTGCTATAAAAAAGGTACATAGGTATATTTCAATTCAAAACATGTATAATTATCAATAATAAGTATTTGTTTCTTCCGAATTTTTAAATATAAACTGATTTAAGCATTTTGAATTCAATAATATTGAACACGTCGTTTTAAACACTTCTGATGAAGCAGATAATAGTAGGTTTCAGGTACTTATCCTTAATGCAAGGCTAAAAATCGATTAAAAGGGTAGCCATCAGTTTCTCAGAACGTTAGCTTAATTATAAAAATATACTATTCTTTTGGATGCTTTTTTAAACAAATATACATCTAGTGGAAATTTAGACATGGTAATATTTACTCTAGAAAGGTTTACAATAGAAGCTGTGCAGTTACGTTTTTTCGTTTTACTTTACATTATGCCACCGGGTGTTTATTATTCACGTGGCAAGCAAATATAGACGTTACCACGAGACATAACCTCTTTCATTTATGAACCACACTGCATGAACTGCTGCTGATTTTTAGAGTTCTTCCATTTCACGATCTATAAGATTTTTAGGTTAAAAGACTTTTTAAAATAAATAAAAGGTTTTATCATTTATTTCTTCGTGTGCTATGTTTGTTATAATAAAGGTTTAATGCATCAGTTCATGTGATTTATAGTGTAACGTCCTGATACATTTTTTAAATATTTCCATGATTAAAGAACTCTAACGACATATCTTATGCATTTTGTTAAGGAATAATCTTTTACGCCCGTTCAGTTTTGTAAATAATTATGTTTCCTATACGCGACAGATATCCGATAATATATTTCCAGGTCTTAGTGGGACATAAAAAGCGAATACTATAGTGTTACGTACAACCGAGTGGTAAAAGCAACCGAGTAGCTTTTGTTCGGTCCGGGGTTCAAGTCAAGGAGAACAGGCTGGACGTTTTTCGCATGTGCAAAGTGGATCCGAGCCAGTTTCTCTTAAGACGACATCCACGGGGCGTCCCTCCCTTTCCGTGTAGTACCTAAAGGCAGAGCAAGTAATAAGTAAAAAAAAATAATGCTAGATTATTTTAGCTACTACATTTTTCGCTTAACCTAACCTCATTCTATTAGTATATAAAACTTTTAGATCATGTTAGGCTACTACATTCCCCTGACCTTTCCCTAATCATATTATGTTTAAAGAGTTGTATCAAAATAACTTTGGTAGCGTCAAAGAAAACAATCTGTTAAATCACTGAGTATCAACAATGGAATGTTTTGAGTGAACCAAATTCTACGATGCATTGCGTTAAATGTGGCCATTCAGCAGATAATGGTTAAAAGTTTGTGACACGAGAAATGAAGCTATGAATTTCTGTTTATAGGAATTAAATTATTTTTTTATTATTTGCTTAAATAAAAACTGCGAAGACACATTTTGTTCTATCTTCTCGTTGATTCTTTGACAGATTTTTTTCCCCATCTTCTCATTGAATTGAACGAATTAAATTCATAAATATTATTTCTTGACAGTTTAAACATCCTCTTCATATGAGAAATAATGTATTATTTAAATGGACATTTTTATTTAAACCTGCTTAATGAATGTCGAGTTTCTACTCTTTCAAAGATGGTTGTCACACACATTTTGAATATTTGCTTGAAATAAAACTAAAAGTTTTGAACTAATATTGTAGAGAAAATAGGTTATTTTGAAGCAGGTGTACATTAAAAACTAGCAATGTCCTCGCCGGGACTCGAACCATGGACCTCTCGAATATGCGTCCAGTGTGCTTACCGCTACACCACGAAGGCATGCTAAAAAGGCGAGAGAAATACCTTATGTACCCCCCTTTTAAAGGGTGGCTGGGGATTAGGGGACCCAATCGCCAAATCGGGGTGATGGCGAATCATCATCCACCACCTTTTTCGTTCGAGCGCCACTGTAGGGACATTAAGTTATTTTGAAGCAGGTGTGCATTAAAAATTAGCAATGCCCTCACCGGGACTCGAACCACGGACCTCTCGAATACGCACCGAGTGTACTGACCATTACAACACGAAGACATGCTAGAAGATGAGAGAAATATCTCATAATATTAGGCATGAGCTTGCGTGCTGATAATATGAGGTTTAGATTCTTCCGGTAGCGAATTCCTATTAATGTTTCAGATAGTGAAGATAGAGTAAGCATTTCGTGTTGTTCAGGTTATCAAAATACTCAAAACACATTTTACAGTTTGTGACAACGAGTATTATCTACCACAATAAAATTTTTAAAGTGTTAAAAAAGCGTTAATATTTCGCAGATTTTAAAGTGCGAATCCAAAATAAAGACTTTCTAAAACCTCTCACAGCCTAAAAAATTCTGCTTTGTCATTATCGTAGTACTTATTTATCAAAATACGTACATAAATCTATACATAATAGATATAATGAGAAATATAACAATGATTATGGAGAGGATGACGATGGTGATAAATGGATAAATACAATCACGAATAATACAAAGCACAGAATGATTGATGTTCATCGCAAAAAAAAATGCTTTTATTAATCGATAACCCTGAGAATAAGACACAGTAATTTGAAATAGGAAATTTAATGATCACATAATTTATTGACGTATGATGGAATATACAAAATATTAAGTGTATATCAACAAAAAACTCAAAATATAGGAAACTATCATGTTTTACTTAACCGTTAATCTAGTGAATTCTTATCTTTTAGGAATTGTGAAATGATATTGTAGTTAATGTCATCTAAGCAATTACTTGCACTGTCAGCTAAAATCCTTTCAATCGGCATTTAACAAAGGTTATTGTTCTCTAAGTAGTCAGTAACTGGAATGGACCTCCTAAAAGGTTACGGGTGGAAGCTAAAGGTAGAACTCAATTAAGGAACGACATTGGTTCCAATCGTTTTCGACGTGGACGTGGTTGACAGAAATCGATCGGATGATTCAACCATTGTGTTCGAAATGAGAATCGCTTCATCTCTATTTACATTCTTGCTTTCGTAGTTACAGTTGTTGCTGTTATCTTTCTTTCACTGTTTTGCTATTATAATCGATACTCCGCCTGTGAAAGGAGAGCAAAGTAGAATCATTTATAGCGTTTGAGGGTATCGTACCAGATAAAGATGAAGACAGATAAAGAACTAGATGCAGAAACTAGGTACGTTAAATAGACTATTTAACAGAAATATATACTTCATAGAAATTTTAAATAGATTAATTTTCATTTCAGGGATTACATATCTTAAAAGAGTTATTTTTTTCCAGCACATTTTCCCATTATGTTAGATGAAAAGTAAACATTATAATCTTTGACTTTAGAGAAATCCTTATTTCTTAGTTTCAGTTACAATTTATATCTATACATTCCAAAGGAATATTAGTCAACTGATAATTTTATTTATTGACCAGTTAAAAATAATTAAAGATGGGTTTAGATAAAGATGGGTTAAAAATAATTAAAGATGAGCCAAGACAAGTAAGATAATTTAGAGCCTAACAGAAATCAAATGCGTATTGTGCATCAATTTTATCTGAAATTTCCCAAAACTGCTAATATATGTTTGATTTACATATAAACTTTACTGATACACTTGTATATAAATCAATAAGATGTGCGTGACATTTTGAAAACATAAATGAATAAATAGAAATAAAAAAATGAAGCATAATAAATCAAATAAATGTAAAAAATAAATAATTAAATAAAGATAATTAAAAAATAAATAAAAATAGAACATAAACTAAATCAATGTAAATACTACATGATATGAATTCATTAATTAAAAAATTAAAAATAAAAGGAACTTAGGTAATTCACGAGCATTGAAGGAAAAGATAATGATAAACTGTCTTATGCTGGCATAAAATAAAAATGAATCTTCCATTTTCAATACATTAATTTACAACTTATTTCTTCGATAGGTTAGAAAAGTCATTTTCTAACCTATCGAAGCATAGAAATTTGTAATATTCTAAAATTTGTCCGTTGTTTCTGAATTTGAATCATTATGGTTCGCTAAATACTTCATAACTTTTAATGTTGTTAAAAGGAGAAAGTTACAGTCTACCTTTGAAAAGAAACCTAAGGGATTCGAACGTTTCAAAACTTTTAATTAATGAATAATAAACCACAATGCAAATAAAATTAAAATCAAACTAATCCGCAAATGAAGGTTTTCCAGAATTGACTTTTCGGATTTATGAGATCTGAATGCAGCATTGTTCTATAAATTGAAAATACACGCACAAAAAAGGGGCAGTTCTTAGTAAAATACTTAACAGCAATAGAATGCTGTTATTTTATGTACCATTCCAATCTTGATAAGATCTATTGCTGGCCAGAGAAAATAAATTCTATGCATGATCTTAATATCTACAGGTACTTAAACAAGAAACAGATGGTGTTTGCCAAATTAATTTAAACAATTTGCAAGTATATAGTAATGCAACGGATTTCGAGTAATGCCTATAGTAAGCGGAAGCAAATCTTTCTTTCATACATGGTAACTTATATCATATTTTTAGGAGGGAAATAAATGCAGATTTGTATTTACATTCAATTCAGAATATATCTCATTTATATGAGTAGGAAGAAGACACTAATGACCAGTTAAGAGGAGTTCGTGGATTTCTAATTCCTTGCTTGTAAAAATTTGATGCATTGTGTGGATTATATAAAGATATATTTAACATAAATATATATATCGCATATAAAGATATATTTAACATAAATATATATATCGCATATAAAGATATATTTAACATAAATATATATATCGCATATAAAGATATATTTAACATAAATAAAAGACTATCATATTGAAAGAGGGCAATTATTTAAAAAATTGTAATAAAAAATCAAAGTTTTGTAAGAACATATAACTGTGTTATTTTAAAACTGAAACCCTGATGATTAAAAAAGTGCACAAACTTAATAGCCTAAAGTAACAACGGCAAAAGTTTACAAATTCTGAAATCATCGTTTTCACATAAGATGCAGAAATATGGGAATGTTACTTAAGACATCTATGATTCTCTCAAACAAAATACAGAGATATTAATCGATTTACACCAAAATTCAAAAAATATCGGATGTAATTTTTTATTTCGGATAAAATAAAAAGAAGAAGAAAATTTTCAAAGGTACTGAAATTCAAACTGATCACAAGAAGTTGTCCGAAGTGCTGTTAATAAAAAAGACCAGAAACGTTCTTCCAATCAATGTCCAATTCTTCGTCCAAATCAATGTCCAAATTCAATTAATGAGGATTAACGGCAATGGCACTAACGGTATTAACCAACATAACTTAATTGTAAACTAAATGTACCTGTGATTTAATATAAAAAATGGAGATATAAATATGTGCTTTAATAAATCTAACAAAATTTATTTTAAATTTAAATAAATTTTGCTAACGTTTACATATTTGAGAAATATTAATAACACCACTAATGTTTCAATACTTAATATTGCAAAATTCCTTTTTTATATTCATTATTTGACGAAGCACATGTCTCTTCAGAGAATAAACCTAGAAGAGGGGAAACTCTTCAATCATATATAAAGGGATTATAAAGAAAATGTGATGAAATTCTTGCAAAGTATTAGACAGAAAGCAAATGGAACTTGCAAGATCGATATAAATTTATTCAATCTGCAACTTTTTTATTACTGTGAGAAAGAAACTCTAAACGTATGGTGATAGCACAGAAATAGAGGTCCTTTTAAGGGAAACTGAATGGTCTTCACATTATCCATGGGGAAAACGACGAAAGCATCTGATCAGCCAGTCCGTTCGAATAAGTTTAATTCCAGTTGAACTTTTTGTGTTCAGCGATTTTACTGCATAGCGTTGCATTTCTGAAACTTGTAACTTGTTTCAGTCCACTTTCATTTGATATGATTTACTATGTTAAAGCACTCGGGCTACCTGCCTAAAGGAAGGGATGCCTTCGTGGAAGGTTTTTTTAAGGGAAACTGGATCGTACACACGTTCATGGGGAAAACAATGAAACCGCTATGCAGCCAGCACGTTCGCAGACTTTTAAACCCTGTACCGAACTACTACTGTTCAGCTAGTTTACTACTAGGTCGCTCGCAGCTGGCAAGAACAAATTTTACTACGTTGCCCATGGAAATTTCAAAATACGCAGCCGTACGAATCAATGGAAGCTTCGGAGAAACAATTTATTTATGCACCTTGTGTTTAGTAAACATATTTCAAGGAAATAGATGCTTTGAAATGACATTTAAATTGGTAAATCTTTAAGATAAAATATTATGTATAATTTCTGAGCGAAATACATCGACATTTGTTACTATTGAGTCACAAGCGTTGAAGCGTTGATTTCAAAAACAAACAAACTCACACCATAATAATAATAATAATAATAATAATAATAATAATAAACAAGAATTTGACATCAAACATGAGCCGACGTCTAATGTGCCAACAGACATTTTGATGAAACGTTTTAACCAAACAAGACGTACACACAAAATGTTTGAATGAACTTTAATTTTTTTCTGTCTTATTTCGCTTTTGAGGGTGAATTTTAATTTTTCGATTCCTCACTTTTACGCTTGGTAAGGCTGAACCGTGTGTCATGATTCTGTTTCTGTTCTTTACAATGAACAAAAAATATTTTAAAAACATTTGTAAGCTTTTCACTTCTGTAATTCTCAGTTACCGTTGAAAGTGACGAATCTTAAGAATTAGTTAACGAATAATCGCTTAAGTTCGTGTGGCAACAAACAACAAAATGGAAGGGTAACTAATCCTTTATTATTCCAATAAGATTTAACAAAACTCCGTCTTGAAGTGTACAATCAAAGCCGACACTTGGACTTGAATTTAAAAGACTAAAAATTAAACTAAAACTAAGATTAACTAAAGAAATATAGCCGAAGCTATCAAGATTCTGGACTATTTGGCCCCTTAACTCTATTTGACTACGAAGCTTATCAAGGGTCTGTGTACGGCCGAGCGTAATAACAGCTTAGAGAGAGAGAGTGGCCAAAAGGCAGACGCGCGTAAATTAGAAACTCTGATTCTCTCTGACTGACTTCGGGGTTTAAATACCGCTCCTCCTCATTAACTATTCAGAAAAATTCCAACGTTCTGGCCGGAAGCAGTAAGTTGAAGTTAAGAATTTGAAAGGAAAGGAACTTAAAATTTAACTGTTAATAAAATTAACATAATTCTTACACATTTAATTACACAATTTTCATCAGATGCTTTAAAACGGGAAATAAATAATACTTAGCTTTTATAGCATTTTTAATCAAATAAAAATTTTAATAAAAATAAATATTTGTTTTTCTAATGATGAGGATTTTAAATTAGATCAGCCAAAAAAATGCTTCACTAGACTATTGAGTACTGGGAGTTCTTTTCGGGTTCTATTTTGAGGAAAAGCGCTGAATGAATGGTTTATTTTTGTAGCATGCATAGCGGTAATACGAGCTAGTTTTCCTTAGAAAGTCCTCAACGAAGATTATGCCTCGTCTTAAGCAGGCCTTTGGATAAGTAGCCTTCGGATGCTTTCCATATTGGAATAACTGTATCTGCGCCAAAGGTGGATTCAAGTGAATTTAGTGCTATCATTTCTTATATGTGTCTCTTGTAAAACATAAATTCTAGTATACTTTTAAATTTTGATGATGTTTTAATACATATAATATATGAGTGGCCTTCGATTTTGTTTAAAGAATATTTTTAGTGCTAAACATTAATATTTACAATTTAGTGCAATAATCAAAACAGTGAAGTGGTGGCCATTTCATTATGGAAGCACCTAATAGGAGGCACTGTGAAGGACCGGACAGTTACAACCATGCCTTCTCCGGTATTCAAACTCTGGCACATCGTTACGGCAATCACGATCACTAACCATTGAACCAGCTGGGCAGCATTTGTCTACCTTTAATTTACAGAACACGAAAAAAAAAAAAAAAAATAAGGAAAGAAACTCACTGCTTCTGAACGTAGAAAAATTCCTTCTAACCAACATAGCAAGGGATACCTAGAGCACGATCATTTTCCCAAAGTTGTTCTAATCTATCCGAGGTTAAAACGGACATTCAAATCATTTAAATTTCTATTTCACTCAGAAATTCCATCTGACCTCAAACTTATGCATTTGCTAACAATGACGAATTAAATCTTATGATTAAAAAATCAGTCATTGATAGCAGATTATAGCTAAAAAACCGAACTGTATTTAAAAAAAAACTGTCAGACTTCGATAACTAAGTTAAAACTTCAGAATAAATTTCATTTGAAAGTTTATAAATTAGTTTTCAGTTTATATGCTGATGCAAAGAAACAAGATTCTGCAATAATTAATTCAAGCATTAACTAATAATAACATAACATAAAAATTTAATGTTAAATTTTAAAGAAGAAATTTCATCAATTATGAGGAATATTATATTGTTTTCATAAATACCTACCCGTTAAACATTTAACTACATATGTTTATTCTTCATTGTGTTGTTGTTCTTGGTGTTTTATTAACGATCACTGACATCTGCGAAATGAAGTAATTATTAGTGTATTCATCTTTAGTGATTTAATGCTTCAGCATTACTTTTATGAGCTTCATTATTCGTATTTATACTTTAGAACTTTTCCTTCAGTACACTTTGAATATACAAAGTTTTAGGATAAATCTTTCAACGAGTTGCAGCAAACCTGTCAAACGAGAATTGGCAGCATTTATTACTTTGATGTTTTCCTAAAACATCGACTAGTTACACATATAACTTTATGTTTAGTTAATAAATGGCAACAGATCTGGGGTAAACAACTGCCTAAAAGCATAAAACCTAGAATAGGGTGCTGGAAGTCTACTAGAAAATCGAAGAGAAGAAGACATTTTAACTTACCTTAAAATGTGTCCCCTTCGAGTTAGTGCATGCTGAGAGTTAATCTGCGGATTGTAAGTGTAAATGCTGTTCTTTCAGTGAATCGCATTTGTTTATATTATTCATATTTTAATAAAGTTCGTGTGATGTCGTTTAACAGCTCCATCATAATTCTTGACCATGTTATCGGAAAAGAGACAAATTTTAATTTATTTGAGCATTGCGTCTCCTTCATTTTAATGTATTTTATGTGTTTATTTGATTTCATAATTTTACTTTTTATTATATTTCATTTATATGTTTATCACTGCATCAACAGAATTTCCTCATTGCATTATCTTAGTTTTTTCATCATTTTATTTTGTATGGGATGTACTCAGTGTGCGTTTCATGCATGATGGCACCTCATATCAAAAAAAGGTGTATAATTCTGTCCTATATAATTAATACTTTGCAGGAGGGTAGTATTCTGGGAACAGCTGCTGTAATGGATTAGAAAGATGAGGTGAGAACAGCGTTAAAAGTTTTTCATAGAGCGGTACAAACAGTAACGAAAAAAGGATATTTATAATGTTGCACAAAACACATGGGTTAAATATCAACACGATCCATGGTTTTTCTTTATACGAAAGATTTCGTGATGAATGCTGAAATATTGATTATGAACATTGGAGTGTTAGATTTTCCTTATTATCTACACAGATGAAAAATTCGCAGTTAAATCAAAGTAAATAGTAGCAAACTATATAGTCCTGCATCTGAAACCAAAAAGAAAATTGTTCAAACTTTCGACTTCCACGAGATGAGATACGATCAAAGCTCGAGCAATCTATTCTGTCGTCGTATTTGCTTCAATAATAAAGACTGGGGTATTTGTTGAGTTTGAAGAAAAAAAAAACTTCTGTCCATTAGCTAAAAGGAAGCTTTTATTTGTACATTCATATTTTCATAACTCTTCGCGCATTCACACATGCATCATTTATTTAACAGCATTATCATTTTAATTGATTATTTTTTCCATATTTCTGATAAAAATAACGCTATCAAGTAGAAATAGACTAATCCAGTTACCTCAAGGAACTGTCGATGATATGTGTTAAGTATCTCAGATTTGGGCACCAGTCTGTCTTAGGAAGAAAGCCATTTTAGGAGGCACGTAAGATTTCATTGAGAGACTCTCTAAAATCGTGCTGAATACCGAAGCACGTTTTAGATTTCGAAACGAAATGAAGAGTCTCTTCTATTGCATTTTATCAATTAGCTAGTTCATTTAATGGTACTTGAACATGTAATGCGATTGATTTTTTTGACGATATAATCTTCACAATTTCATTATATTATGGAAAATGTTTTAAATAAAAGGTATTAATTTGTTTTGGCCCTATAAATTCTAGCGCTTTTCATGCCAAGTGAATTTCTGGAGGCCTTTGTCTGAAAAGTAAAAGAAGATATAAAATACATTATGTCCAATAAAGAGCATACTTTCCATAAAAGTAGGTTATATTAAAATAAAAAGACTTCTAATCTTTCCAAACTGATATATCCTTATAATTATTTTAGCAAACTAATTACAGCTATTAATAATATGGTTTTATGGTGTCCTGTAATGCGTATTTACTGAGTTATGATCAGATTTCATAAAAGAGATTGCATAATTCAACACACATAATTCAAGCCGTACCACACATTTTCAGCGACATTGGCAACATTTCTTTCTCCCCCCTCCCTTTGGCTTGATACTATAGATTTTTCTCTCCATTTTGTTTTATATTTTTCAAGTTCTTTCGATTTTCACTGAAATTCATTTGAAATATTTTCTCTTGATTTCTTTTATTTTCATACCTGAAACTCTTTTTAAGTAATACGAGAGACATAAAATATATGTATAAGGAAAATATAGTTCTGTTTATTGCTTCTTAAATAAAAATATAAAGCACGCAGGAATAAAATGCAAAGTAACAATAATTTATAAACATTGCCCTAACTAAACTAATAATCGAATAAGACTACAGAGCAGCTATAAAACTGAAACTAGCTTTAGAATGACAAAGAATGTTTCTCCTTTGGAATTTATACGACACCATGTGAACTCAGCTAAATAAAAGGTTAAATGTTCGCAGGTTTCTCTTTGGCACTTATTGCGTCATTTTGCTTTACCTCACAAGTACTCAACAGATCGGGAATGACACCTAGTGTACAATCAAAGAAGTGACAGGAATTATTTTCTTTAAAATAGTCCAAATCCCAAATAAGAAAATCTGTTGCAGTAAAAAACAGTAACTTGGATTAGATGGAAAAATGACTGCGCGAATAATGTTTATAAATACAATTGTCGGCAGGAAAGAAACGAAAACTAATTGATGACGCTTAGCTCCAAAGAAATCCCCAAAGCAGGAAACGTACTAAATGGTATACACTGGTGTGCAAAAATTAAGGATGAGACGGTATTTTCAATATAACTTTGTACAAAAGCTTTCCAAATCAACACATTTAATACCGTAAGATCCCCAATACGTAAGGACATGAGTAATGTAAGCAACACTTACTAAAAGAGAAATCAGAGGGATAAAAAGAAGTTTTATTGAAAAAGTAGCATGGAGCGCAATGCGACTGAAGGCCGAAACATCCCTGTGATGGGAGTCCAGTAAGAAACATCCGGTCTTTAATAGGGGATATGATCTCCCCTGATTGCTAGGCAGGTTTCACAGCATCTGCCCATGCTGAGAATGAGGGTGTCAATGAGTTGTTGAGGCATTGCGGCCCATTCGTCTTGCAGCGCCAATCGAAGCTCCGGAATCGTTACTGGTGGTAAGGTACGAGCTGCCAAGCGTCTGCCTAGAAAATCCCATACATGCTCGATGGGATTGAGATGCGGAGATCATGCCGGCCAATCCATACGTTCAATATCCTCACTCTCTAAGAGCTGTTCGGCAGCTACTGTGCGATGACATGGTGCATTGTCGTCCATGAAAAGGAACTGCGGACCCATAGCGCCTCTAAAAAGACGCACATATGGAAGAAGAATCTCGTTGCAATAACGGGTCCCGTTGACTGAACCTGCGTCGAAGATGTGAAGGTTAGTTACATATAAAGACTTCCTATAGTTAATTTCGTCAATGATATCAGGACTGACACAAGATGATTGAGACCACTTCTAGTAACCTTATCAAGTTAAACTTCAATAAGTGAAGACAGAGAAAATCATTCTTCCAGTTGTAGTAAACTCACTAGGTAAAGTTAACATCAGTATACAGTTCTGAAATTTGGATTAACTTTGATTTATTACAAATCTACGCGAAGTAACTACATTGTCTATCTAGTAATTGCTTAGTTTAGAGAGTTGCTACCATTTATGTACTAGATCGATTAAGTAGCTATTGCTGCTTAGTTTAGCTTTTCTGTTGCCACAAAGATGAAGCTTTTAAGTGAGAAAGACTCTTTTTCAAAACTACAGTATTATTGGTACTACTCATGAAAATTATATAATTTATAGAACGGTAAAAAGAAATTAATTGATAATTAATGACTGGAAATAATTTTCTTGGAGAGAGGCTAATGTGAAATTCGTTAGGATAGGCAAATTCCAGAAATTTCCATGGTCTTAGATTGACACTAAACGTTTCTTGAAGTATTTCGCAGTTAAAGATTTATATATTTTTATATGCCTGTCAAAATAAAAATAAAGAGCATAAGGAAATAAAAGTTATAAAACACAATTTTAATTTGAATTTAACCATTCAAATTTTAGAAACATAGTAAACACCGTTAATTAGGATTAAAATAGTTGTTTAAATGGGTAGGGCATTTATACGTTATGCAGTACATATGCCAATTTTTTTTTTCATTTAATTACACGTTTTTTAAAAAGTATCTTTCCGCATCGAAATTCCTTACCGTCACTGTCAGGCAACAGGTCTTACCTAAATTCTGCAAATAACATGCTTCAGCAATCCAACAAAGCTTGTTGTTAATTATGCTCTTGATTGGCAAGACAGGCAGATTAGTACGATGAAAGTAATTATGGCCATGTGATAAGGAATAGCTTCTGTCATTTGCCATGGTTTCGGGGCACCTTATAGGTGACAAAACTAACTTGTTCAAGCACTTTCCCCATTTCTATGGAAAACTTCTTAGGGACCAATCTCTTATCCTTTGTCTTCTACTACCAACTTCTTGAGGGAATTTAACAATATTTGAAATGCCTCAGCCAAAATGGCCATATATGCTTGAAAACAATAGTGCGGTTTCCTGGATTCGTAAACGGGTTCAAGGTAATCGCAATCAAATCTCTGACTAATCTACGAACAGGATGGCTTAAAAATTATTTTTTTAAGTATGGTGTGCAATTATTTTGCAGTTTTTCTATTTCCATAAAATCGAAAAGGTGTATAAAATTACTTAATTATAAAAACTGTCTAATATTGGTAATACAGATTAAAAAATGAATTGGAAATAATTGAAAATTCTCTGATTTATTTGACATTTGAGGAAAAACTTAATATTCTTGAAATCTTAGATAACCCTCCAAATATCGCTTAAATTATAACAGAATTTCATACTACGACAGAGTTTGGATTGTACTATTAACATTTCTGCCATGTAATAGATAACCAGTAATCGTATAACATGAAGCAGAAATTTGTTCTTTTGAAATAACTGGCGTAAAAGAAATAATATAACATGGATATATATATATATATGTGTGTGTGTGTGTGTGTGTGTGTGTGTATGATAAAATAAAAGTAGCTTATTTTTGTGTACTTTATTTTTAGTGCAAACATGATGTTTAAATACATTTTGCATTAAACTTCATAATTTATATTTTCTTATTTGAATAACATTTGTGAACGATATGGAATTGTTTTAATAAATTTGACTACTAAAAATAGTTCAGCTTTCGTTTTTACCACAACTACTTCTTTTTTTCGAGTGAAGCTAGCAACATCAACAATATTGTAGATTAAATACGTAAACATTTACAAGCAAATCACATTTTTAACAACGTATGATAAAAAAAAGAGCATTATAATAGTTCATTTCTGAACCTAATGTATTTTTTTTTAAATGTTCTGTATAAACATCTACGTTAGCGGTTGCCGAAATACAAAATTTTTAGTGAAAAAAATTACGTGAATTTATTATATTTTTTTAAACAATTGGCCTGATTAGTTAGTGACGCTACTTGCTATATTTTAGACCCAAGTTTGAGTGTCCCGGTGAAGGCTAATATTCATAACTGTATATTGCCTGTTCAGTATGAGAGCATTTGCAATGCTGGCGAGCCGAAAGTCCTCTTGAGAGACTTGAATTTCATATTTCAATTATAATTTCTATTTATAATTCATGTAATGTAGTACATGATTTCTTCTTTCAGATAAACTGTTTTCGTGACTTCAGCGAATGCATCAGAAGTATTAATAGTAACCCAAAAATAACATTGTTCTGACGTCCACAGAAAAAAAGAAAAATGGGGTAAGTGAGCATTTCTCTGACCTTCAAAAAGAATACTGTATTACTTTGCATGCTATCCTTTTCAGCCTACTTCTTGCAAATTTTTGTTTTAACTACCATTAGTCAGACTTCTTCTGACAGGTAAAGATTTGTTTTAAGCAACTTACTTTACGGTATAAATACCTGTGTTTTACCTCAAGGTAATTTATACTGTGATAAATGTCCAGAAATGCTAGGAGTTCTCTTAGAAATATGTTTATATGGCTTATGAAACTTTTGAACTTTATAGTGTAGTTGTGTATTTGCGAAACGAGTTTGCTAAACTTATTTTAGAAAGGTTAAAAAATAGGTAATGCTGTGGAATTATGGAATGCTTTCCGGGCATTCTGAATAACGTGAATGTGCGTGTCTAGAAAAGTAACGATTTATAATGATAAAAGAGAAATCTTTTACTGCTATAAACTGCAAATCCTCTTCCAGAGTAGCGTGCAAAGTATTTGATGTTATTGCAACAAAAATTCTTTTATGTAACGTAAAATATTTAAAAGTATAATCACGTATTCGTCGTTGTAGATTTTGATCGACCTTGTGCAGAGTTTCTCTGTATGGACCCAGTATCTTGAAAGATCTCGATTACTTTCAAATCAATTATTAAAGACCTGGACGCGTGCTAACGCACATTTTCTGATAATTACAAATAAAAAGATAACTCGCCAACAATAAACAAAGCATTACAGCAGGAAAAAATAGAAGTAAAGAACTTAGAGCTTCATTTCCCAAATCTCTCTCTGAACTCAGAGTTTCGCTCGCTATTTATTTAATTTGTAATTTTTGGGTGAGTTGATGAATCGGTAGAAGTGCAAAAAAGATAAACGTAAGGAATAATATGTAAATTATAGTGAACCTTGCAAACTATGTTTAATAAATCCAAATGTAGCAGTTAGTAAAATTGAAAACTCTGCCCCTTTCGTGCAGTATAAAAACTGAAACCTTTATTCCTTTACGCATGATTCTTCAATAAAATACAGTAGGAAATGAAATTACCTTGGATTAAATAGTCGAAAAAATATAATTACAGATATTTTGTTTCCAGAAATTATTTCATAAATTTTAAGCCAAATGGGAGATGTAAGAGAAAGATTAGAAAACAAGAGAGCTAAAGTTATATCTTAAGAATACTATTAACTTAGCGACATGCTTCTGAACACCAGCAGCTTTATGATGTAACATTAATCTGTCAGTGCGGATGAAATCATTATATTGAGGTCACATAGAAGGAGAAGGTATTTTAGTTTCGCTTCTTTTCCCAGTTAGTCTATAGCAACTTTTATGACCGAAAAGGAGATGAGTTTCTATTGTATGGTTAAAAAAATACAGACTTTGAACGCTTCTCATCTTTTCAGCGAAGCGTTTGACAAATAACTACTGACATTTTACTTTTTGCTCGAAAGTATTTCTTACATTTAGAGTTTATTTTACTTGAATTTTGTTGTTCCAAATGAAAAATGCTTAGCTAAAAGATGAGGGCAGTTTTTTTCCCTTTTTAAAGGTATTAAGAAAGTACTATTATAAATAAAATTAAAATGAAACTGATAAGATGATTTGGATTTTATTTTCTAGGAAATACATATCGAAAGTTATATTATATTTAATATTTCAGCAAAGTAATCCATGTAATCTCACTTACAATGAACTTCATAAGTTGAATACTAATGATGCCGTGGAGAAAACCTTGAAAACGAAAAAGGACTTTACTCATTATGAAGCTCTGAGTAAAACTTAGAAGCTGCTTATTCTATCAGTTTGAGAAACGCTTACAGCTGAACATCCGAATAGAAAGGCTTTAATGTAAGAATAAGACAAATTGTTATACATAGGAATCTTTCGAAACTTTCTGCGTAGTGTTTTATAGGAGAAATGTGCAGAACTATAAGAAAGAACTGAATTTCCTTTACTTAAGGTGGTGGTCTCAAATGTGAATTGAATGCGGAGCGAATATTCGATCTAAAAGTAGCTCACGGGCTGATTTTTTTTCAGAACTCTTTAGTCTCGAAACACGATTTTATGTTGTTTCGTTTTTTATTTGTATCTCTTGCCATCTCTTGCCAATTTGTCTTTCAAATTGAATAATTAATTTCATATTCAACTGCCTATTATTGATTAACAAATTTACGGACAATATATATAGTTCTTAAGCATATTATTAGTTTTTACTTTTTCGTCTAATTCATTAAATAAAGATGAATTTCATTCATTATAGTTTATATAATGAAAAACGCTCAATATTGTTACGAAATGTACAGGCGCGGTGAGATAACTTCCTCTCAAAGAAGGTTTAGGTTTGCCATAAAATAGCAAAGGAGGGCAGAGTTGCCACATTTGGCGAGAAATCGCCCAACAAAATTGCCGATATGCCATGGACGGATGGAGAACCTTCTGGAACGAATTCTTACCGGTTTAGCCCAAAATGTTCTCGAACACAAGCCGAAAGCTATATAAACCCTGCTTGTTCGCAGTTAGTTAGTATCGAGTTGGTGTCTCTTCTAGCGAGTCAATTCCCTGCGGAGTCGATCAAGGTGACAGCCGGGCAGCGGAGTGCCGAGTGAGTCGTCGAGTGCACCGAAAGAGTCTCGTAGTATATCGCGGTTAGTGCATCGTCGAAAGAGCGTGTTGAGCATCGGGAACGACTGAACCGAAGAGTCGGGAGCTGTGCTCTGTATGTCGTTGAGTGCATCGCGAGTTGTAGCGTGAAGAGACTCGAGAGTACGTGGAGTTCCGAGAACGACCAAGCAGAGTCGGGACCTGTACTCTGATGCTTTGCAGTGAAGCTGTCTCCAGTTATTGCATGAGAGTGTGAAGGCTGTGTCAGCGTGTTTATAACATTTCGACGACTGTAAAAGTGGTTTTTGAGCTGTCCTGGTTAGTACTAGCTAAATAAAGTGTGCTTTGATACTTCTCCATCTAATGTCGTCGTTATTCACTCCAAATCCACACAAACCCCATACGAACGTGAAGGAAGAAAATAATGTAACAACTGGTGTCAGAAAAGAAAAACGCAACAATATGTTTACAGAATTACAGTATACATTTTTTCACTTTTCAAGAAGGCAGAAGATGTATAAAAGTTCTAAGTATGTATTCGTCTGTATCCTGTAAAATGTTTTTTGATTCTACCTGGGGCATCTCTATTGATAATATCCAAGAATATACCATATTAAAATTTAGCAGAGTCCTTTGAAACAAACTTTAAAATCTGAGCACTTTCAGTTTTTTTATTTACTTCTTATTTTTTAAACCAAAATGGCAAAGATTTCTTTGACGGTCTTTCTTTGAAGGTTTTTCTTTGACGCTACAAAAAAAAATATAGATATCTGTATGCAAATAATTATGAGCAACTTTGTTTCTTACTAGAACTTTCAGCTACTGCACCTCATGATGTTTTATTTTTGTTACAGTTTAAAACATGAAAAATTATCTTTATCAAAAATAATGATGCTAATATGCCAGTTTTCTGAATTATTAATTGTTAAATGCAGAAAACATTTGGTGACATACAAATATATTCCCAATAAAAGCGATTTTTCTCATTGCAAAACTTCGTAACGGAGGATATTTATTCTTTGACAAGTACGAGTAAAGATTAATCAAATCTGTACCGTCAAACCTTTGAATCAAATTTACATCATAGTATAGATGAATTAGCTCCATTTGTAGATTTTCTGGAGCATTACTTAAGTTTGTTTTCATAATAACGAAAATAATGTAAAATTTGACAGAAAATCATTGAAACCTTAAAACTTTCTTAAAATTTTCGCTATTATAATTAATGTAATAATAATACTAAATAATGTACTGGAAATACATCTGAGGGGAGCGCAAAATTTTTTCGAGACACTGCCAGTTTGAAATCACTGCTAAATAATGTACTGGGAATAAATCTGAGGGGAGCGTAAAATGTTTTCGAGACTGCCTGTTTGAAATCACTGATTTAAGGGATATGTCGTTATGATTTAATTAACGAATACTACAGTTTTCTCTTTCCTTTTATCGGCAATTTTAATGCTGTAAATATATGAAATATATCTTTGCAACTACTGAACAGCTGATGTGCCCGTTTCTGTTCTCGTATTATTTCATTACATTTATTATTCCAGATCAACAAGTACGTGACTGATAAAACAACCGCCACATCTTCATCTTTACTTACAATACAACTAAAGCTTTATAACACATACGAAAGTATATTCTTACGTCCGTACGGGTTCGTAATTGATTCAATGCACATAGAATCGATGATAGTCTGATAACATTTATTTTACAAAGAAAAACATAGTTCTGAAACTTTTCAACAAAGCACTCGTACAGCTCTCCTCAACATGACAGATACAATCATTAGCTTCCCAAACTACTAATAACCTGAAACATAACGTAATGTCAAGCGCATCTACGGAGAAGTCTCAATACTCTGAACTCTGCTCTAAGCAAAACTGATTCTCTGCTGTCTTATACAGTTTTCCCCAGGCCACTGAAAAATTTCCAGTACCTTCGATTTCTCGATATTACTATAAGGCATATATAGTTACATATGCTGCCGGATGCAGTTACAGTTACATAGAGGGATCAGACCAATTACAGTTATGCAGAAGTGAGAGCAAAATGTCACCAAATGGTCGCAAAGTTTGGTGATTTCATAAGCCTCTCTTTCTTGAGGACTTTATCTTCTATTATATAAGAGATCTACCATTTTACGTATAATTTCAATAAAATTGTTTACGTACGTACAAAATTCGTAACAATATGTATAAATACTAAAAAAATTAATAAACGAAATAAATTGAAATCAATCATGAACGCTCTAAAAGCTACAATAATACACTCATGTCCATAAATTAAGGATAATTCGGAGTCACGCGGAAATCGAACTCTAACATAAATACATCATCTGTAAAATCACTACACATATCTTCAAGAATAATATGCAAATTTCAGGAAGTAACCAGATGGCACCGATGGTACGTCACAATGACGAGAGTGTAAGAGAGTGATATATAAGGAATACAGGCAAAGAAGTAAAATTGTTCGCAGGCGCTTTGTAAGCATTTATGTGCAATAACCGAATAGTTATGACACAAAGGACGCATTTGGATGATTTTTTACGTGGTAGAATTATCGGCCGTCTGGAATGTGGGCGTACCCAACTGGAAGTATCAGACGAACTTGGAATTGCCCAGAGTGTCATCTCCAGGCTTTGGCAACGATTCCAGGATGATGGTAATGTGAGTAGACGTTACAGCACAGGTCGCCCCAGAGTTACAACGCCGAATGAGGACCGGTATTTGGCAGCTACTGCCAAAACAAACAGGCGGAGCACAACCTCAGACCTGTCTCGTCAGCTCTCTTCAGCCACTGGTACGACAATTCCAAGGCAGACCGTGTGCAGACGCTTAGGGCAGATTGGTCTATATGCTCGTAGACCTGTCAAATGCGTTCCACTTACTGCAACTCACTGTCGCCTGCAATTAGCCTGGAGTAGAGAGCATGCATTGTGGACACCACAACAGTGGGCTTGTGTGATGTTTTCCGACGAGTCCAGGTTTAGCCTGCAGTCTGATTCTTCCGCACTTTCATATGGAGAGCTCCAGGTACCCGTTACCACCACGAAAACATCATTGAACGACACCGTTACGGTGGTGCAGGAGTGCTCGTTTGGGGTGGAATTATTCTGGGTTCCAGAACTGACCTGCATGTTCAAATTGGAGCCATGACAAGCCAAATCTATCGGGACGTCATTCTGGAACAACATATACGTTTGTTTCGGGCCGCCATGGGCGCACAATTTGCGTTTTTGGATGACAACGCCCGTCCTCACCGTGCAAACATCGTAAGCGAATGCCTTCAGTCGGAGGATATCACCCGTATGGACTGGCCAGCTTTCTCACCGGACCTGAATCCAGTAGAGCACGTGTGTGACATGCTTGGCTGACGAGTTGCAGCCCGTCAACCTCCTCCTATATGTCTACCGGAACTTCGGAGAGCAATGCTTTTTGAGTGGTGTAATATTCCCCAAGATCAGATCGATAATTTGATACTCAGCATGCCTATGCGTTGTATGGACTGTATTGCATCGTCTGGGGGACATACAATGTATTAACGGTCATACGAAACATGTAATAGTGGTTTTTTGTAAATAGGGTTTTTTTTGTAATTTGCTCCAGGGAGAAAAAATCGCTAAGTTTTTTAATAATATCAAACATATAGCATCGTTTCTTGCTTTTTACCTTTTGTTTAATAAATAGGCTTTACAAATAAGTCAAATTTGTTTTGCTTCTAACTCTTCCTTTGCCTGATTTTGCATTATCCTTAATTTATGGACATGAGTGTATATTAGAATGAAATGAATTTTTATAACTGTTCCAGAGAAGCTGGAACTGGATACATAAAAAGAAAAACTCGGAGGAAAAGTCAAAATATAAATTGATTTTATAATTATGTGTATCGGAATTTATTTTTGATTATTTGCAATAAGTATAATTATTTAAGTTTTCAACTCATTTCATTATTTTGTATATTTGTAATGTATTATTTTGAGTTCTGAATACAATTCACAAAATCGTAACACTTTTGTTTGATTATTAGATTTCAGTTTAGATTTTTCTGAATGGTTTGAGGCATTTTATTAATTAGCTATTTTCTATGACGTACGAATATATTACTATTTATATTTGTTCCCACATAATTTTGGTCTGATCTATTTCACTTTCTTAATTCTTAGTGCTGGAGGAGTTCAAATTACATTAATGAACAATTAGATAATTTAAATACCAAATGGTAAATATTTATTGTCTGAAATTAAAATTCAGCATTACTAAAAATTCATTATGTAGTTCAAGAACATAGCTGTATGTAGAGAAATCTCACATACTAGCATAGATTATTTCATTTAATTGGTTTTTCGAACACGAGGTGAAAGCAAAGAATCTGTAGGGACCCTTAAAAATTCTTTGGTGAAAGACCTGTTGATGAATGTTACACTGCAAATCGTGACGCGAGGCAATTAAAGGAAGGATAATGATTTTTGTCGATTCCTTTCTCCGAAGGCATTTGGTGTTGAAGTTCGCATACATCCGATGATGAGTAGAATGGAACAATTAACACGCAATATTTCTATTGTATTATTTAATTTTTAATAAGATTAATATACGTGTATACGAGCCAGTTTCCCTTAGAAACTCCTCCACAAAGGCATTCCTCCCCTTAGGCAGGTAGCCCTAGTGCGCTTTGCCATAATTTAATAAACCAAACCAGACTTTCAGTTAATCTTTTCTCTGGCCTACCAGCGGCCGAGCGGTAAAGTCGCTGAACACTGGTAGTTCGGTCCGAGGTTTGAATCCCGCGAGCGGGCTGGAGGCATAGGCGTTTTCGTGGTTTTCCGCATGTGTAACGTGTATACGAGCCAGTTTCCCTTAGAAAGTCCTCCGCGAAGGCATCCTTTCCCTTAGGCAGATAGCCCTAGTGTGCTTTGCCGTAATTAAATACACCATACAATTAATATATTCTCTTATATATTGTCACGTAACGAGTTCTTTATTATTGAGACGTATCAAATTCTGTAGCTAATCAGGAAATCGTTTTTTTTTTTTTTTTTTTTTTTTCAATCAGGAAATTTCTATCCTTTCTCTTTTTTCCTTCTTTCTTTTTTTGTTTTTGTTTTACACATACAGAAATCCATGCATATGTATTTACGTCCGTCCATGCCGTTACGGCTGTAAGGAAATAAAATCTGGAGAATAATGGTAAAATTACCTAATTATTATAATGTATATATATATATATATATATAAATAAAGAAGAAAGTCTGTGTGTTTGTTTGTTCGTTAATAATTCAGTTACTACTACAGCTATCGTCACCAAACTTTCTACAATTGTTTTCTGGGTCCTGGAGAGAGTCGACGTCCACTTGTTTCCCAAAACAGTATCTAAACTCAGAGATATTAATTGAACACTCTTAAAATGCTAATTTTTGCCCTCATTTTTCTGAATGTCAACAGTGCTGATACAGTGAGAAAAAATTAGTTTATTTTTCGATTGAAATTTTTATGTTCGTTCCATTCCGCATCAGACTGAAAAATGTATGACTATGAATAGTATTTTTTTCTCAAAATAATGGTATATTTGTTTTCATTTTTGCTGACCCAAATGGCAATTCCATATTGTAATATGGGAATATACACTATATAATTCTATGATTACGTAGTCAGTTATGGTATATGTATTGAATATTACTTTGTTTCTTTGGCATTTTTATGCATTACAATGACGCGTCATATGCCTTATGACGTGTAGCACGCTATTACATGAACTTTCAAATGATATCATAAGCAGAATAATACATTACTCTCAACCTAACTTACTCGCATCGAGTACTTGCCTTAGATAAAAAATTTAAACAAATAGCTGCTGTTTGAAGTGTATTTAAGGGTTGTCTGCCTAAGCAGCAATGATTTCGCGCAGAAACATGTTAACCTTTATAATTTATAGGAGGAAAAAAAAGAAAATTATGCGAAAAGAAATAACTACAATAAACAACGAACATGACATAAAAATGTAATAAAACTAAATATGTTAGTGGCAAGTAAAATACATTAACAAAAATAAATAATAAGTAAAAATACGGAATTGAGTTCCTAATTTAAAATTTTTGTTCTAGATTTGCTTTACTTGAGAATGACGGAAGAAGATGAAACTCTCAAAGCAAAAAGTTACAATGTACTGAATAAACAATTAGAAGAATATTCAGATAAAATATATAAAAGACTTGAACACAGGAAAAGAGTATATTCCAAAAAATTACATAGAAATAGACACAAGAAAATGCAAAGAATAAGTTAATTAGTTTAATCTAAATTTTCAAATCCAAAAACGCACAATTAAAATATAAAGTGCGTTCAACATATGAGTATTTAAAAGAAAAAATACAAAGATTAAATAAAATTATGTTAATTTAATTTAATTTTTAAAGAGGAAAAGATTTATTTTAAGGATTATATTAAATGCGCTTTTAAATAACAGCTAGAATTATTGTATTATTTATCTATAGTAATTTAGAGCCGTATAAATTTTTGCATATCATTTTTAGGCATAATTAAATTCTTTTGTTTCTAATGTTTTATGGAAATGAAATCAATTATCTCTTATTTCTGCAAACTAATGTCAGTATACCAATAATTATTTTTACTCTGTTTTTCGTTTTTTATTTAGAAATGCAACCAATCAAATTTCTTACTCAAACACTTGTTTCAAAATACCCGAGACGAATATTTAATTAATTTTGCGTATCTGTAAATGGCGAAATTTAGCTAAAAAAGATCCGTATTATTTGCCTTGGAAGTTAAATAGAGAGATTAATTATACTCTGATCAATACCATTTGCAATATTGCTTTTTCTCTTGGAATAGAATGCAGCTGATAATTTACTATCAGATAATTACAGCTACGTCAGCTACGTAAGAGTTCCATTAAAAGAAAATTAAGCTAAAAAACAGAGAAAATTAAGAAGCAAATGATTAAAGTCTAACAGTTAGCGTTATCGAGTAACGAAAGTTAATATATTTTTGAAATTATCTTCGAAAACTTCTGATAAGTAATAGAACTGTAGGTCAAATATTGATATATATGAAAATTTTATGTTTTTAATACTTTTAACTTTAAACTTTGATTCATGGTGCCGGACAAAAATTAACAAAAAAAAAAAAAAAAAAAAAAAAAATCAAATATCAAATAATTCACATTCAAAATCTAATTCATAATATTCATATATCATTTCGACATTCTTTTAAATATTCGTATATCATATCTGTCAATCAATCGTATAGTGGTAGTACAATTTAACTTTTAGGTTTTGCGTTGTGAGTAACCTATGCAAAAGGAAATATCAATAACTCCAAATTCAATTAAACTCCATGTTTCTTAAAAGCCTCCCGGCTCAAACAAATGGAGGGACATGGCAGACCACAGTAAAATATATACAACATAAATACACAAAAGCAATTAAATTTTAAACACACATTTATTAAATGCTTGACTATTTTATATAATTAAATAATGGATAACTGATCAGTAATCCTATCACATATTTTTCTATAATCCTACCGCATATTTTTGTAAGCCAAAATAACACATAATACTACACCAAATTACAGCTTACATTAATTAAGATTAACATTATTTTTTTTTCAAATTAAGTAGGTGTAACAAAATTTAATCCTCATAAAACTGGCATTCACTTGAAATTATAAATAACTTATTAATTTTACTAACTGTAATATTTAATTTATATAAGTAATAACGATATACAGGTAGATAAATCATTATTAACTGTTCTGCATTCGGGAAACCTAAGAGAGAGAGACAGAGAAAATATGCTTAAAATTTCACTCACAGATGGAAAACAATTTTTCCTGATAGCAGGATCCTTAGTGTCTAGTCCACATGGAAATGATCCAAGCCCATTTTTCTTTCTGTGACAACCCTTTCTGAAGCGTCTAAAAATCATTAGGGATCAAGAGTGGAAATTACAGTCTAATAATTCTTCAAACAGCCAGGAATCGCGCTTTATCTGTCCATTAGGTGGGAACCAATAGTCCAATTTAGAAGGATCTTTTATCTGTCCATTAGGTGAGAACCAATAGTCCAATTCAGAAGGATCTTTATCTGTCCATTAAGTGGGAACCAATAGTCCAATTCAGAAGGCTCTTTATTTCAATTCAATAACAGGTAGCTGAATATACACCAGTTTTTAGCACAATCACGTGCGTCATCGAAGTGGCGAGGCAAGATTTTATGCTGAATGTTTCGGAAAAAGGCTCTTGGAGATAAACCGGCGATTCAGGTGAAGAGAGAAAATCTGTGCTAAATTTTCTTGGTAGATTTTTTTCTATACATCTCAATCAGCTCTCAGTAAAAATGCTCTTTGCAGCTCGCACACATTTCTCCATACATCACGCAGGAAAATGTTCCTTGCATCTCGCACAAAACGTTTAAACATCCCGCAGAAGAAGAATTCTCTAGAGCAAAGAAAAACGCAACCCAAGTCCTCTTGCCCCGGCAACCGGCTGCACGGCAATGCCGGCAGCAGGGCTAAAAGCCCCTCGTTCGCCCTTTTTTCTTCACATCGCCGCTGCTCACGAACCGGCACTCACGAGAACAAGACCCGAAGGGTCAAGCCCCCACTTTTTCTCCTCTTACTCTTCCAAAAAAATCAGAATCAGAATGATCTCTAGCCTGGTGCAAGCACCCAGGAAATCTCTGTTTCTCCGCCTCTGTGAGTTCATAGGCTTTCAAAAAAATCATAAAATTAAATCTTACCAATGCCGGAAATTTGTGTTATCTAAATTGAGAAAATGACACACCCATGACGAATCGAAATTGAGAAAATGACACACCCATGACGAATCAAACATCAGAAAATCTGACAATGAAATTCATAAAACATCTGCACTCACAACGTGAGAAAAAAATAGACCCCCCCCAACTAACAAGTGAAACTAGCTTTTAGGAGGATCCAATTACCTAACCCCCACTGTCTTGAAGTACGCAAAACTGCAAACTTTACAAAGCAACAGAAAGACAATTTCCGTTTCACACGCCATGAGTTAAAAGGACCCTACTGCCGCCATTGTTAGTAGAAAAAAGGCTATAACCAATAAACCAGATGTGTTTCCTTGCAACCGTCTCTCGCCTTTGTTACAATTCCTACTCAAGAATAATGAGTTAAATAAAACCTTAAGAACTTAAGAATACTTTTTTTACAGATTAAAATACACATGAATACAAACAAAAATATTAGAATAATAATGATTTGAAACACATATTAGTAATTAAAATTCGCGCCATAACAATATCTAAATCAAGTTAATTAGTTCCTCATTTATAAGTGCAAGCCTGAACTTTACTAAAAGATCAGATTCTACTGCAGATATAACAGAACCCAACTTGCTCAATATATTCAAATCATTTACAATGAATTTCAGCTATATTACACAGCTGGCCAATAAAATTGGAATATGAGGAAGGAATGATCTGATGAACGACATAATCACATGAAAGGAAGAAGAGGTTGTGATATACAAATGATTAGTATTTCAAAGCATTTAGACGACACGGGAGGAAGAAACTGCAGTGCATAAAAAAGTGTGTAGTGGATTTCTCTTTCGGAAAGCGTTTTTAAAGTCGTAGTTTGCTCCGAATATCGTGTTATGCCTCGAAGAAGAAGAAGAAATACTTATCAGGAAATGTCAGAATTCGATAGAGGCAGGATCGTTGCCTATCGAAAGTGTAGATTATCGTTCCGTGATATCGCCGTTCGCACTGGTCGACATCAAACCACTGTCATCCGAATATGGAATCAATCGATTGCAGAGGGTCATACTGAACGGCATGCAGGATCGCAACGCCCTCCCATCTAACCCCAGAGAAAGCAGACATATTGTGAAGTCAGCCCTGCAAATCCGGACGACCACATCACGGACACCATCAGTCAGGAAATGGGCATGTTTGCAGCACGCCCAGTATCAGCTCGTCGACGTTTGCAACAGCAACGTCGGAGTACCTTAGGCTTTCCTTGATAATTCAGCATAGAGAGACACGTGCGTCAAACGACAAAACTGGATACAGGAGTAGCACAATGTCCCGTTTTCAAACGTGTCCCAGTACTAAGTGCATTATTTTGATGGCCATGTATACGTAACTGGAGTGTCCGAGGAGACTGCACGTCGCCGGCTGCCATTCGATATCGGCATAGGGGCCATACATATGGTGTGACGGTTTGGGCGCCCATTGGACACACGACTCGCAATTCCCTAGTTCGGATCGACGGTAATTTGAATGGAGATGGGTACATTTTTGACAACTTACGTTCATTGGTTGTGCCATATCTCCGAGGCCTCCAAATGCCATGTTCCAATAAGATAATACAAGAACACATGTTGCACGTCATGCTCTGACTTTCCTCGGTACGCAGGGTATTCGATTGCTGCCCTGGCTTGCACAGTCTCCAGATCTGTCACCAATTGAAAACATCTGGTCATGGGTTGCTGAAAGGCTCCCATCCCTCTGGGCAGTAATACGGTTGGTGAAGTGTGGCATAGATTTCAAGCATCATGGAACAAATTGCCCATTTCTGTCATCCAAGCCCAGTTTGACTCCCTGTGTAATGGGGTAAAGGCCGTTTTAGCTGCCAAAGATGACAGCTGTTTCTACTAATTTCGCACCCCTGTAAACCTTCAATATGCTTACAAATTTAATCATTTTGTCTTAATGCCATAATACGTGCAATAAATATCTTTTTTGCATTTTTTCTTCTTCATGGTATTGCAATTTTAATGGCCAGCAATGTACTTTAAAGCTTCTACAATACATAGCTACACTTGATATAATAAATAAAAGCATGTAGATATTTTATAATAAATAAAATAATTCATATAATAAATACCAGCGTGTAACTTTAATGAATACCAACATGAGGTATTCATTCTAGAAATAAAGACACAGAAGTATGAAATGCTAATCTAGATATTTCCGCAGACTGTAGTTAGTTGATTTGCAGCACATTAAATTATAATTTTAAGTATTCGCATCGTGAACTAAATACTTATTTACAATATTAGTAAACAAAAATTAAATGTGCTTTGATGTTTTCGGAGGTTGTTTATGTGGTTGCTACAATTCGACTTTGAAAGAAGACGTTTGAGTCACGTGGTTTCAGATGCTTCTATTTTTCAAATATGGTAAGTGCTAATGTTTCCGTGGTAACATAACCATATGGTTTCCTGATTTGGCATTTCTGGCTCGTTTTTTGGTTAGAAGTTATATTTTTAATTGATATCAAAGTTACAATCATTAGTAAATATAACAGTTGTAATCAAAAGCATCGTTTGGCGAAAAGTGCGGTAACAGACATCATCTGCTTTTAGCATTCCTAACATGATAACCCCTATTAAAAAATGAACGGTTCCAAAGTGACAAGCCAACTTACCGCAGTCAGACTATAAATGAACCGCAGATCCCTCATTCGGTTTACTACTAACAAAGCTTAAAATCTTTACTTCTGCATATATAATAAGTTGTCATGTCCTCATGTACTTGCAGATTTGTCATTCATTCAGAACATATGTAATATAATTGGTCAACAGCTTTAAAAGAAGACATTGCTATGAATCTACACAGTTTGAATACTTAAATAGCATGGAAAAACGTTCCTCATGCATTATTGCTAATGTTATTTATGGTATATCAATATAGGCTGCCCAGTGTTTTTCTGTTCAAGGTGTCCACACTGGTTTGTTGAATGAAGCACGATTTTCGTGTTTTCTGCTCAATTATGATAACGTGTACAGCTTCTTTTTCTCAGATTTATGTAATACTATTTGTTTTCCTTCACAGTTCTTCACAGTGAATTTTTTACATCATCCTGATGTAAAAAAATTCAAATATGCATGATCAAAAAGGGCCAGTATGGATAAGCATGAAAAATATTATGTATTGTTAGCGTATTTTATTTTCAGAATGTCTCTTTTCAGATTTTGCATTTGATGCTTAAACAGAATAAATAATGAATAGTATTTGCGCAATAAAAGTGTATAAAGTTACTGAAATGTTACCGCGTAGTTACCATAAATGTTAGTTAACTTTTATTGGTTTTTATCATGAAGGCGTGTTAATCACATAATCCATATTTCTTTATAAGAATTAAATAACGCAAACAAATGCAACCTGGGAATCATTCGTCTGCTGACAAATGTTAGCCCTTATTGGGATTGCCCGAATGATTAGTTAAGGAATTTCGTTAAAATTTCATTTCTGTAGTCTGTCAAGGAAAACCTGGAAACAAGAACCCTAACAGGCGAGTTAAATTCTTGCAATCTTAGACTGATCTCTGTTTTAATACTTCGTAATTTTGTTCACGATATTCTGTGACTTATTGTATTCACTATGTACTCGTAATATTTTCAGTTACTCATCTTTGATGAAATAATTATAACTGTTTAAAATGGAAATGCAAGGAAAACTATGATAAAATCAATGGCCATATAGAACGTACTGCAATTTCTTTTACAGCAGGAAAACTTTGCTCTCAAATGCAACTGTTAATTTTCTTTACCGAGGCACACAAAAATGTTGTAAGTCTGGAACTTTAGCAAGTTCGAGAAGCTTTCACATTCTGATTTAACCATCACAACTGTCACAGTCATAAATAGTAAAAGTCATGGATTCGATCACATCTGTTGAAAAAGTGTAAATTATAGCCAATTTAAGAAGGCAAATTTTCGTAAATGCACATGCTCGTCCACAGAAAGAAAAAAGTTTTCTGCTTGTTTCGCTTGACCGGTCGGTTTGTATACCATCTAGGAGTAAAGGTGAAATGTTCGAATATTTAAGAGATGATCGTTATACCATAACATATGAAGATAAGTTCTCGTTGCTCAGTAAGAAATTCAGCTAAACTACTGTGTGACCGTTAAGCAATAGTGTGAACAGTTCCTTAGACAAGAGCTTTTCAATGAACACAGAGAACAGTGAGGGATTGCATATTTTACGAAATATGTTACGCATGTATATTTTTATTTGATTGTTTAGCCGAACAATATATTTTGGTATTGAGATAAAACCCTTAATGCTTCAAAATAGTTCAATAAAAATATACTTGTTTTATAAAAGTATACTTTTGTTAATATATAACAAATAAATATATTATATATAATAAATTTATAATATATGTAATAAATATTTTATAAAAGCAATAATGTTTTCATAATAAAATGAATTGTCAATATTTAGTTTGGATAAATGAGGCTCTATTGTACGCATTTCCTTTTCTTTCTCATTAATTCAGTAGCTAATAAATGAATATAAGTATTTTTAATAGAGGTGAAACGAACCATGAATTTTAGCCAGGCCCAACAATGAGATGCTCTTGATTCCGTTATATAAGAATAAGAAGAAAAAGAAAATATCGCCTTTACTTAATATTAAACCTTTTTAAAGCAAAATTAAAATCTCTTTTTAATAAGAAATATAACCAGGAGGCCATACATCTAACCACTCCGCGCTTGTATTGTTTTATGTGAAATGCAATTTTTTTTTAATATTTCTAAAATTTTATCTTTCTGTTGACATTTACCAGTTTAAAAAAATCTCTTGCCTTGACTACGCTCTCGAAAGCCAAAAGTTTCCGGACTCTCCCTCAGGCTCGTACGACGTTCGGCAAAGCGCCAACAATATACTTACCATTCTTCTATGCGAGGAAAAAAACGGGAATCTTTTGTTGACGAGTTTGGAGGTTTCTTGAAAGGATTAATTATGTAGGCTTTTTAAAAAATGAAAATTGATCACCATCCTAATATCTTTCATATACAACTTCTGTTTGTCCCGCTTGAACACTTGAAATAATTCAAAAGAATTCGTGTTATAGTAGGAGAAATCTGTTCTACAGTATTTACTTCGCATATACAATCAACCATACATTTAACAGATCGTAGTGTTTCTCTCGATCAGGATTCCGTTTCTAAAGAAATCGGCAGTTTATCTTATCTTTAAACCGCACAGAATCATGGTGAATCAGGAAACTGCGTAGAATCAAAATGATTCTTTAAAAGTTCACTATATAGGGTTGGATTTCAGCCTGGTTCGGAGCAACTCTCGAATTCTTAAGTCCTGGCTATTCTTTAATCGGTTAAATCATTCCGGTCTCGCGCTGGTTTGCCAATTTATAACTAGGGAGCCATACATCTAAGCGTTGTTAGCTTCTATTGTTTTATGGGGGTTACTGTATTTCATAAAGATATTTCTAAAACTTTATCTTTCTGTTACTGTTTACCAAAATTAAAAAAAAAAAAAAATCTGTGTTGGCATGACTAGGCGCTTGAAAGCTATGAAATTACAGAAACCAATTTATGAATACAGCTTTAAAAACAATTATATTTATTACTCATAGACAAATGAAATTTAGCAACCCAGAGAGTAATTAAAGTTATTGAATCTTGTAATTCATTTCTTAACGTAGTTTGACAAAAAATATCGCAGCTGGAATTGAAATCTTATATATTTTCTCTCGAATCTTTTTGAATTAAAGAGAAGAAAAAAAAATTAGTTAACAAGCTTACGCAGATAAACATGAACGCTAAAGTCTCTCCTAAAAATCAAGATTATGGCATTTACGTCCCTCGCAAAATACTGCTGCTGACTCAGGCCCACATAAATTGCAACAGTTGCGTCCACTTTTAAATAAACCTTTCTACTGAAAATAAATAAAACTAACTTTTGCGAAGTTTTGAAGTGTTGACTAGTCTTTTAGATTAGGATAAAAAAGAATGAAAGAGCGAAAAAGCAAGAAATTGGAATTCTCCAATTGTTTGCAAAATTCGTGAGATTCGAGTGTTCCATTTTTAGTTTTTTATGATGTTTATGTGAGAGTGTAATCTCTGTAATTTTTGCTTCATTTTGTGTTATGTTATCTGATGCTGCTACAAATCCTAATAATGCAGTTGCATTCAAAACTTCTAGTTCTGAGAAATCCTTCCAACCTTGACATAAAAAATATTTAATTTAATTATCAAATTACGAAAGTACATTATATAACAACTTAATGCATCAAATTGAATTTTTTTGAAGCAGTATGTGAATTTGTGAGCAATTTTAATTTATATTTTATGATAAATTGAATTGATATAATTTGCAATGCACGTAACTGACAAATTTTATTATATATTTAAGGTGTATGCATAATTAATAAAAATTTTTCAAACGTCAGACATGCTTCATTATGTTATAAACTAATACTTTACTCATAACATAGTCAAAATTACAATGTTTTACACCACATTTTAATTGTAGTTTAGGAATTTTAATTACTTGTAATAACTGATTCTTTCGTGTCCATTCTGAGTGGATCTGACCAAACATGCTGCGAGCTATACAGAGATTTTCTTAATATTTACGCCGTAGGAACAACAAAAATTTTATATTTTCTTCGAATGAAGAACAGTCCACATAGAACGATAAGAAGCCATAAATAGCAAACGCGAAACACAGAGACGAAAAATTCTCCTTAACAGGTGAGAAAAATCGTAGAGCATCAACATCAGAAGTCTTGAGCAGAGTTCTAGAGCAGTATTCATTGAGCAAAAGCTCAATCAATACGACTGTGGAATGAACTAGCTAACTGGTAATCCCTTTTAATGCAGTTGGTGTTTATAGAAACTTTTGGAAACTTCGAGAAAAATCGCTTGTAATGCTCCGAAAACGAATGTCGTCAATTTCGGGAGAAATTATCAAATATCACTTATCAGGAAGTTTTTTACCAATATACCAGCATCTAACTGAGATATTTCTACAAGTCAAACTTCGATACTTATCCTACTACAACATCTACAAAATAATATCTGAAATTAGTATTTACAAACACAATAAGGCGGAGGCTAAATTTCATTAAACAAAAATACACAATAAATGTATTGCATAAAATATACTAATTATACGTAAATACATAAATAGAAACAATGGTTAACATTAAAAAACAAATATATTTTTAAAAAATACAAATATTTACGTAATGTTTTAACATCATTGAGATTTATGTGTAAAAAATAAAAGAGATAAAAATTTTAATCATGTTTTTCATACCATAAATTTCGGTGATTTTCGTTGAAATAAGCATATCTCCTTTATTCTGAAAACAATTCATATTCTTTACCTAGTGGTAGGAATAAATGTTATTACTTCTTCATTCCTTTTATGTGATAATCTACTACCCTGAAAATTAATAAAACTTCCTACTCTCGTAAAACATTTCGCCTCGCTGTTAATACCTCCAAGCACCGACGCTGTTCCCAAAAGACTAAAGCAATATTTATTATATTTACCAGTGGAATATCGTTTCCTTCATCCTGAATTTCTTCTAGTAAAAAGAAGACTTCTAATAAAAAGAAAAAGTCTGTCTAGTACATCATCATTTACACTTCCGAAAGCTGTGAAGGGAACCCTTCCATAAAGTTTAATCACGAAGTAATTTAGTAGCAATTTAAAGATCGGAGATTTCTAAATAATACTCTTTTTATGCACCTTTTATTTCTGACTAGGTGTACCCGCCCGGCGTTGCCCGTGCATTTAGAAAATGCAGATAAGTGAATAGCGCAGGAATAGTAGTGTAGGACATGTAGACTGTCTCTCTCTCTTCCCCCCCCCCCACAAGCTACAAAAAAGAAATGAATTGTAATTAATCGATTTAATGTATCGTCTAACAGCAAACTAACGCTAGAATAAAGAAATCAATTGTTACAATCGAACGTTATTTGAAAACAAATAATAATATCAGTGAGTCAAAAAAACCGTGATTAATTAATTATAAATAATTTTTTTAAAATTTTTCTAATTCAAAAATCGAAAATTGGGCTTTGAGGTCTGGTGGCCAGCCCCTTTGTGCTTCCGTATAAAAAATTCCAGGTCCCTGCGTGCGATAGATTTGGCTGGAGAGCTCGGTCAGACAGACAGACAGACACATTACACTTGCTTTTATTATTATAAGATTTGCGACTCAGATACGATAAAACGTAAACTTTTTGCTACACTTAAGTTCTGTATTTAGTAAGCAAATGTGAACTGTGATGGAATGTAGCGAAAAGTCTGTTTAAAGTGCATCCATTAATGCATTTTCGTATCAGAAAATTTCAAAATATGGATTACAAAGAATAATATCATGAAGACAGATGATTAACTGTAAGAGTCATCGAATGTGCCAGCTTAAATACCAAAATTAAGCACGCAGTTATTTTAAAAACAGCAAAATATACATTTTCGTACGAACTGGAAGTCATAAAATACACTTTTTAAATATAAATAGTTTATATTAGTTCACTTTGCTGAATTATAAATTAAAATTCACATTATTTTATACGGAATTTGGAGAAGCCCATTCCACAAGAACTCAACCTTGAAAAATGTGAGCGTAAGGGCCTACGAACTACAGATGTTTGGTCCTTTAGGTATGGTTTGTGCTATAGTAAACAAATATTTTATTTTTGAAATATTATTCCAACCTGAAACACAAATCATGCAATGATGTTCATTTTTAACAGTAGCAATTTCCCATTTTCTATATATCGAGTAATTTTCTTTCAGTTTACTTCGATTAAAATCCAGCTAACAATTGAAATCAGATGAAGGAGGAAAAAGCTGGAAACCGAAAAAATGCTCAGATTTCCTTTTAATTAAACATGTACCTAATTCATAGTACAAAGTTTAAGGTTCATAAAGTATTCGTGCTGCCATGTCATACCTTCCTGAATACAATACAGGAGTAAAAACATATCTATATATATTTATGGAGGAAAAAGAAATAATAAAATAAAAAAGTAAAATCTAATTGCTTTCAGATTTTACATCAAACCCAAACGAACGTTTCTTTACTTCCTTGATATCTGTACGTAAGGACAGAATAAAAGACTCGTTTCCTTCAAAAAAATTATAAAACTGCTTTAAAATGAATTCTGAAGAGAATTTTTCATGACGTCTTTTGAGTTATGCGACTCGCATAACTCAAAAATGAGTAGCCTCGGAACGTTGAAATTTTGTATATAGGACTACTATATCATGTAGATGTGCACCTCGTATTTTGGTTGCAATCGGCCGCACCAAACGTATATAAATATATTTATATATATATCCACTCTGTTACCCGGCTCAGTGATCTCAGTTTCTTTACTCTTATATGTTTGTAAATTGTACATATTTTGCTTTAAAAGTGATTGAATTATGTTGTTCTTATCTTCCGGTTAAGGTTTTTATGCCTTTAGTAAATCTGTATGGAATAATTTTAGAATTATCAACAATTTTAAAGTTGTTTAAGTGCCGCTAAGCCTAATAATTTTTTTGATGGCGGCCATTGCTTCTTTTCATTTCAAACAGCATGATAGTGGATTTGTTGCCAATCTAGAGAAACTTAGCTTCGCAAGAAGAAAGATAACGCTTTCATTTATTATATCGAATTAAATCATGCTTAATCCTTTCTGATATTTTTTCGAGGAAATAAGTGTTTAAGATTTACTTCGTAATTTTTAATACAGATATTTTGAGTTTTTATGTATTTTTGCCTTGTCCCAAAGTGAGAACTGAATTAATTGAATGAGAAACACTCAATCGTCTGTGAAAAACTGTTTCTTTTTTGTATTATTTGCTTAATTTCTTTTATACATCGTTTTAGATTTATTATAGTATGTAAATAGAATATGTTGCAACGATTAGATAATTCTTTTAAGATGATATAAATTTTGTGCATTCTGAGTTAAAAATGAATGAAATTTAACGCTTTTAAGTGAACCTAGGGCCAGAGTGTCGCTATGTAAACAAATAGAGGGAATGTTAAAGAATGCATTTATTCTATTGTGGTTTATGCGTTGTCGGGGAAGTAGATTTAATTCAATCCAATAAGTTTAAATGAAATGCAAGAAAAATGCTTATAATTTAATATTCCGTACAAGGAAGTCATGTGGTCTACACATCAGATTTTTATTATTTATTTCCATACACACGTTTCCAAAGCATTTGGGATTACGCCGCTTTGGGTTAAAAGTATTTAAAAACAGCCTATCTTTAGAATTTCCGATAGACAGTCTGGCGGCATGGAGACAAAAATGCTTTACTCCCTACAATGTTGCCACTGCTTGCTTTGAAACTGTTGAGTATTTTAATCAAGAATTCGTTAAATGTATAAAAAATATGAAACAGACCATAAATCAAATTCCAGATTCCAAATTCAGGCTTCTAATTGCCCATGTTCGAATGGAGGTGTATGTTATTCCAAATTTTATGATTTATGACCGTTTTTTTTTTTTTTTTTTTTTTTTTTTTTTTTTTTTTTTCAGAATGCGAAAAACATACATAAATTCATACATCTTATTCATTATTTATTTTCTTCAAATATAATGTTGCGAAATGTGCAAGCTGTGGTGAGATAGCTTCCCCGCAAATCGGGGTTAGGATTGCCAGAAAGTGGCTGGGTGGTATAATATCAGGGCATACTAACATTTTTGTACCTACAAAGTTCTGATTTTTGTTTCAGTTTGTATAACATTTTCGTTTTTGTTAAAAAATCGAAAATAATAACATTTTATTAGCCCAAACGGGCAGTTTGCCCAGAAGAACTCTTAATTTCGTTTTGTGTCAGTTCACTTTTCAAATTGTTGCCACCAAATATTAGAGCCCTGCATTATATTCAAAGAAATTAAATAATGAAGAATCTGCATGAATGTATGTACTATGTTTCCCGCACTGTGAAAAAATAATGGTACCTAGAGACATCAAATTTTGAATAAGGTAGTTTTTCATTCGAATATGGGTATCTGGAAGTACGAACTTGGAATTTGTCTTATTATCTGTTTCATATTGTGTTAAACATTAAAGAATTTTTTGTTTAACAAACTGAACGATTTTAAAGCGAGCAATGGTACTCGAAATCGTACTGTACAAAAAAAAAAAAAAAAAAAAAAGTTTTTATCTCCAGCATGCGAGACTGTTAATCCAAAATTCTAAAAATATGCTCTTTTAAATATTTTGTGATATAGCTTTTGAATTGAATTTTATGGTTTAAGTGCGAAGAACATGATATTTTGTTAAGTAAAGGTAACACACAAAACGTTAAACGTTAAAAAACGCGCCTTTGCGAGTAATATAAAATCTGAAATCTTTCAGATTTTCTAATAAGTTATTTTTATTATTTTTTATCTTTATTATTTCTGAAGTCTTTTAAAAATAAGTGCTTTTATCGCGCTTACGATTAATTATTTTTAGGAACTTTAGTTTTGTTCCTTTTGTGCATCGACATATAATAATTGAAGAAAAACTATATAAACATTTAAAATTCTTTTCAGTTTATATTTCTACAGTCTAATAAAAGAAAGAATGTTAAAAAAATTCCTTCTTGTGTGAAGTTTTGAAGCCAATGAATAAACAAAAATAAATCTTGACAGGAGCTGTCTGTGAAAGTTGAAATTGGCTCTTTTATGTTTTCTGAGGATTAAGGACTCACAAATATTTTTCCTTGACAGGTTTTATACTTGGAAATAGAACAGTAAGA
The DNA here is from genome assembly GCF_044657685.1 of Stegodyphus dumicola. Lineage (NCBI taxonomy): Eukaryota > Metazoa > Arthropoda > Arachnida > Araneae > Eresidae > Stegodyphus > Stegodyphus dumicola. Next base: position 239,837,198 of record NC_140768.1, on the reverse strand, counting down.
AATTTTCGAAAAATACGTATAGAAAAGAAAATACATTTATTGCATTTTTAGTATAGAGAAGATGCGTCTCTTGTTCTTAAGCTTACATTAAACGTCACGTTTTAGAGTTCTGCAGAAATATCATAAAACTATTAACGAGAAATTTTCATGAGTTTAAATATCTCAAATCTTCAATTTCTTAAGCTTGAAGTGTTAGCTGTCTTATATTTTTAAATATTTTGCAATCAGTTTTTAGTTTTGTTTTAGCTAACGTAAATAAAAGTCCTGAATTAGGAATTTCAACTCCATTACCCAATTATTGATAGAAACTGCAGTTTTCGCCTTTCCTTTAAAGTTTTCAGAAGAGAGTGAAGGTATTTTCTATCTATAATTCATTTTTAAATTTAGGTACCATTTCATGAGCTAACTCTTAATTTTCATGTGTGCTTTATCACTTACTTGTATGTCATGTACTTGCAGAAAAAGGCGACACTCAGTGTACAAGTTTTGGTCCAAAATTAGGAACATTAGAAACTGACATAATAGAGTGAAACAATATCTCACAAAAGAATATTCTTTAAACAAAAGTATAACTATGAAGTTTGCTTCTATAATGAACACGTTTTCCTCTCCACACTTGCTAGATATTTGATTTTTTTGCAGCCTTTTCTTTCTCCGGTTTATGAATTTTAAGTATACAGATAAGAAGAAAAACATATCCTTTCACTCCTTGGCTGTGTATTATAATAAAGGGACTCTGTACCTAAGAGCTGCCGGAAAAATTTCTTTTCTTATATTAGAAAGAACGATTTTAATGATTCACTGGTAATTAGTATGCATGACCTTTAATGAGTACGAGATTATTGTCCGAGTCAATAGCTCAAATTATTGGTTATAATCTACGTACTCTGCGCAGCGAAAACAAGCTTTATACTGCAAGCAACTAATCGCATCGTATGGGAATACGTTCATGAAAGAAATAAGACATTGTAAGAATGTAAATAGACTAGTCTGGTTGGTATAGCCGTTGGCGGAGGCTCGCTTTTAGCACAAAGCTAGGAGTACGGGTTCAACTCCTTCATACGCCTTAGTTGTATCTTTAACTTATCCTCGTAGATACAATATAAATTTAAACTGTATGTTATAACCTTCTATATTATGAGATGACTAAACTCTCGACGAATGCTTCCGAGCAAGTTCCTGGACACAAGCTTAGAAGAAATAAATTTTGGCAGAATATATTCAAGAGTTACTGTATTTATAATATAAAGCTTGTGGCGGTCAATATGATTTTACCTCAAATGTTCTTTGGGCAAGATTAAGTTGTAAATATGATTTCAAGATTAAATTGTGGTACAAAACGTTTTCAAATTTTCATTTTAAATTAGAACTGAAAATTTATTCTCGATGATTAAGCATTTATAGTAAACATCTAGGTAAATATGATTTCCCGATTGAAGCAAATAATTTAAATTTATAAAATGCAGAAAATTTTGAAACGATTTTAATAGAATGGGAATGAAAGTTAATCGAAGTACATTAGACACATATTGGTGAGGTAAAAGTTTTATGTCTAAATTTTAGCAGTCTTTTATGACAAAGAAGGCACTAATAATATTAATAAGAGTAACACCCATTTCATCTAAATGTTTTCTTTGTGAAATATTGCGTTATGGGACAAGCGGCTAGATTGCACAGTAAATTAAGAAATTTTGCCTTTACGTTTCGAGAAGCACTGAACCTAGCCGGTGCTAAGGTAATGGATTGAATGGAATTAGCTAAAGATTAAAGATGAAGATTACTATATTCTAATGGGGCGGTAATACATCACTGTTAATGAAGACATCAGTAATTACTACACAGAATTTAAAGTAGCACTCTGAGTTAGAAGAAAATAAACTAGAGTCTTTGCTATAAGGGATAACTAAGCATATTACTGTAGAATGATGATAGTACGGTCTGGCTGAAATATTTATATGGTGACAAAGAGCGTCTGATGTGGCAAATATTTGCTATAACAGACTAACTTACAAAAGTTATGGGAAGGTGTGTAGTAAAGTATTTGTTATTCGGAGGTAGATTAACCGAATTTTGTATTCACCGGCCTTCTTCTAAAGAATGATTTTTTTTTATTGCAGATCTTGGAAATATTACTATAATAAACAATCAGCGTAAAACAAACTATCTGCGAAAGATAGAAAAAAATTAGACATGAGATAACAAGACTGATAGCAGATCATATTATAATATCTGGGAATTATTGCCATTCACATCAGTACAGAATTACTTATAATCTCGTGTACACACAGTATAGAAAATGCAAAAATATTTAATAGACATTTTAATCGAATCTGATATTACTGAAACTGTTGCTGTCTAAATCTTAAGAGATTATCAAATACGGCGTCAGTTCCTACTTCTGAAAAACGAGATTCTGGTAGCACTGGGTAAAAGGGAGGATTTCTCGAAAAAAGAGCCCGGCTGGAAGCGAAGTTCCGCCTAGCTACGGAAATGATGTTGCGGCTACGCGGAATTTTTTTCAAACCTCACCGGAAATGTCTCGGCTGGAGCACTGTCCCGAGTACAGATCAATCAGTCAGACGAAAGTTCTGCTTCTGAAGGATCACGTGATCCCAATCTGAGCGATAATAGATTATTGTTTGACGTCCAATTCTTTGTAGTAAGTGAAAATGCTAACATTTACGTGGGTTTCCTGGCCAGCTACGTGGGTTTCCTGGAAATGTGCGAGTTCTGAGAATTGTCCCTTTCGACATCTAGTCCCGCGTAGCCAAAACATGATGAGATTGGGACCTCAGAAAACCGAAGCCTTTCCTAACCTGTGTGCTTAAAGTACCGAAATGCCGTCCCCGTCCATTACCCGTCCCATTCCGCTTCCTCCCATCTTCTCCATTAAGGCACAAAGAGGTGTGAAGATTTCAAATGATATCATTTCCACTTCCTAATAAAGAAGCTTCCATTAAATTGATGCAATACATTTGGGGAAACTGGACCTGTTACTGCATACCTTAACGGGAGGAAAAAACAACATCGCCATTATGGCTATTCTGAGCGGTTGTGTTTGTTTGAATGAAAACTATCGCATGCGTTTTGGCCTTAAAATGGTTAATATCATTTATGACTCAGGTTCTGAACGTGTAATGATATTTATTTTACTGCTATTTACAATGCGTTCTTTTTGTTTGGAAAAATTATTTTTCTGCAATTGAATGTGCATAATTTCTATATTAAATTGTTCAAAAACGCAGTTAAAGATGTAATACCTTTCTAACAGTTTTTTTATGTTCATTGTGTATTAATAATATTTTGCTGTTGGCTCTAATATGGGTTATTTCCCATTCATGCGCTTTTTTTAATGATCTTTAGATTAATGATGATTTTGGATTTTGTACCCAGTTTTAGGGAATAAAATCTAGAGTTAGCTGTAATGCTGTTCTTGTGAACACCGCTAAGGGAAAAATAGTCGAATGCTTATAAACGAAATTATCTTTGAAATCATAAGTAAATTAAATAGCAGACAAATCTTTACAAAGGAAGCTCCTGAAAAATGGAATGTAAATTTCAGTAATCTTGTAATTGATTATAGAATTTCTTCCATACTGTGCTATAGTCGGCACACTCAGCCAGTTTTTTATGGATGCAATGTCTGATTCCAAAGCTATTTTTTTTTCCATTTTAAGTTTAAATTCTTAAGCTTGATTTAGACAAGTGGATTTTTTTCCGGTTGCGGAGGGGGGTGTTTACGCACACTCAAATTTATGTACATGCGGGAGAGAGGTAGTGATGCGAAATTACTTCTTCCTAATGCTGTTATGATGTAATTGTTAATGTAATGAAGCCGGTTATTAGGAGATCTAACTGGAGATAATGCGAGGGATATAGTTCTTTTTCGAATATTTGAAAGTTCTACACGTGTAGAGCTCTCCAGAAACGTACAGTGATTGAGGGATACTGAGCAATAAGCTTTAATAGACCAGCAAAGTGATTTTATAACACCTGATACAAAGAGCTCTGAGGATGTTATTAGAATATTCTATTACTCACTACATGTATATTTGCGCAGTAGCAATAGCAATTAAAACAAGGAAAATAATTTTATTTAGGACATTATCTGTTATACCAGAGGTAAAAAATGCATAGCCGTGATTTCCGCTAAGGATCTTGTGCGGCGCTATTTGCATTTATTTCCCACTGCATTGTGTAACTCTTAGGTAATGGATACGACAGCAAAACCATTATATGAGTCAATCTGAAGAGGAAACTCTTTAAAACAGGGATCTAATGCATGCCAAAAGCTTAGTGCGATATTTAATTAACTTCCTCTTCATTCAGCAAGGAAAGAAAAGAATGAAGTTGCAATTAACTAAAACTAATGCATTCATTCAGTAACACCCCAATGAGTCAAGGTTACACAGATTCTCTTTGTTTCCATCTTGTATTTGGATTTGTTGTTTCAAAACTTCAAATAATAAAAAAATATGTTCTACTGAAAATGCAAATCTTTACACTTCAATGAAATTTCTGTTTGGTTTCAAAGTCACATGCTAGCTTAAACCTTAAGAAATTTAGAACATGCAAACTAAAATTGTTTAAATACATTTCCTAACTTAAATACCTTTTAAAACCTTATCAAAGTCAATCTCCAAACTCGTATATCTAAAACTTATGGCTTTCCACGGAATATAGAAAAACGCTGTCTATTTTTAGTCCGTTATCTTCGAGACGCTACGGCTGTAAGCTCAGATAGCTTTTAGACTGGTACTTCTTAGTTGGCATTTTCAGTGATTGAAAGTCGTATAAATGGCTTTGCCCTTGTAAAGTACTTCTTCGTCCTTCCAGCATACCGTCATGGTGTAACGGTTGCGCACTCGGCGCGTATTCGAGAAGTCCAGGTTCGAGTCCCGGTGAGGCCACTGCTCATTTTTCATGTCTCCTGCTTCAAAATAACCTAATAACTCTACCCCCTTTAAATATATAAAATCGGTTTATCGCTAGGGTACATCTTAGCTTCCGTATTCATTGGTATGGTGTTAAGCCGACTATTATATCGTTGGGCGCGGATTTGGCATGGGGGTATTAATATATAATTCAGCGAACGTCCTACAAAGGCTGGTGATAGACGAGGAAGGATAGGAGATTCTTGGATCTGAAGCAAAAAACTTCTCCATAAAATTACTTAAAAGTGGCACTGTTCTCGGTGACGATTAGATCATGGACTTGAACTGGGTAGGTACCTTAAGATCAGGGAAACAGAAAACAACAACAAGGATATATTGGTCAACTTTCGCATTTCGCTTGCTCCCTATAATAATGTTCGTCCTCCAGTATTTTTGGTAAACCTATATCTTAAAAAAAAGGAGAGAGAAAGATGTGCTTTCGAAATTGTCTGACCTTAAATCTATCTTTGGATAGGTAAAAAGCTTTAGGAAGGTAAGAGACTGCTTTCTTTCTGCTTCTAAAGAGCCCTTGCAAACGGAATAAACATTAATAAATGTTTGAGTTCCCAAATAAAATTAAGAATGATAAGTGTAATATTTGTTAAGTACTACATTATTGTAAACTAAGTACATTTGAGGTACCTAGTCTGTTTCATTTTGAGAACATTCTCCAACTTTGTGTCAAATTTTCATAAAAATTGAGTATTCGGTACAAAATAATTTTGAAACTTTCTCTCTTTCTTCTCATGCATTTGTTGTATTATTAAGATTTTCTAGTTTTCATCTTTAATTGGTATTTAGACCAGCGTAAGTTACTTATATTATCAAAATTTAAGCTAACCTGCATTAGTAGATTGAAAGATAATATGTTAGAAAAATAGCAATGTTCTGCATGTTTATATCTCGAATCTTCCAGTCAGTTGAAATACTCCGTTTATTTCAATAGCCTTCTTGTTTCATGCACTAATATTTCTTATTTTTGTCTTTGCGATCTTTTGGTTCTCTTAAAAATCAAATATTCGGCCCAAAATAGATAAAATTTAAGTTTTTAAAAAAACATCGCATATGATGTATGCGCTCTTAACTTATTAGATCATAATCTATTATTCTTTATCATACATTTATTGTACATCAATGCATTAATACCTTTTTATCTAGTATTTCGTTTAGACCAACCTGTGTTTTACTATGCGTTTATTTAATTTCTGTCGTCATTTAATTTTTCTTGAAAATAAAATTTAAAAAAAACTTTTATTCGGATGAGCTTATGTTTTAATCAGATTATTGGTGACACGTTTAGCTTGAAGTAGCTCTAACTTCGTTTCCTCCTTTTCATCGATTTCTATACTAGAGAAACGTTTGGTATTGCAGCTCTTATGATAAGTGTGAAAGTAAATATTGGCTTGGAACATTGTCCTTAGATGTTATATTTCTTTATCCCATCTACCCAAGACTGTTTCCTCACGTATCGAATCTTCAGCATAATTTATCATGAAAACTATATTAGATTACTACATTCGCCTTGCTGTAAATATACCCAGAGAGGTAAATTTTAGCTATATACTTATTCTAATATTACGCTTTTAATGCATTGAGTACAGGTAAGGAAAATAATAATACTTTTGTTTCAGCTAGAGAAGCACATTTCATGAGACTCAAAATTAGCAGCTAACTAAATTAAAAGTGGAGTTCTACATAAATTATAAGACATTACCACGTAAATAAGGAAAATCCCCGCATGCTGTAAAGCGATTTGCATAGTCAGTTTTAAATAATTTTTAACGATCAGTCAAGAGGAATTTTATTTTCAAAATTGTTTTATGGTTCTTTTTACTTCTTGTGCGAAGTAAAAAGGAAGTATTGTAAACGCGAAAAATTTCGGGTATCATATTTCAACTAAAATATCCATTTTGACCGCTATCCAATGCAATTTAACGATGTTTTTGCATGACATCTGCAAATAAGGACAGCATAAAGGACTCTTTCCCCCCAAAAAAATTATAAAACTGATTTAAAATGAATTATGAAGAGATTTTTTCATGGCATCTGTGCGTAAGTCCGAACATATCTCGCATAACTCAAAAACGAGTAGCCTCAGAGCGTTGAAATTGTATATGTTCCTACATACACAATTTCAACTACTACAACATGCAAATGTGCACCTCGTATTTTGGTTGCATTACTCCACCCCAAAAGTATATAAATATATGTATATATATATATATTATCCGCTCTGTTACTTGGGTCAGTGAGCTCGGTTTCATTTTTCTTATATGTTTGTAAATTGTGCATTTTTTCTTTAAAATGATTGCATTATGTTGTTCTTATCTTGCGGTTAAGGTCTTTATGCCTTTAACATTCAGGTTTAGTTAACCTGAATAAGCAAAGGAAAGCATGATATTTCACGTGTCCTCCTCCAGAAACCTAATGGGTCTCAATAGGAGTGTCCGTAATAAAATATATTGGAATCTTCATCACATGCAGTATGCCCAGCGGTGCAAATGTTCAACACGCCAAGATAGCAAGTGAAAGATAAGTGATTGGGCAAGGGCAAAATTGTTTCCTCCTCCAGAATCTTACTCAATCTCAACAACAGCACCCAAATTAAAGTGTGGTGGTAGACAGCTCATTAATCACCTCCTACATTTGGATGGATGTCAGAAATTATTATACTAATACCATGCAGGTTGTTGGATGGATGTCAGAAATTATTGTACTAATACCATGCAGGTTGTTGTGATCCAGTTAGCTACTGAAAAATCCAGGGTTGGAATGCCGGTGTGGACACAATTCATTCTTACGATTTCCCATTTAGAAAGCCTGTTGATCTACTGAAGGAAACCAAATCTTGCACAGCGTGGATATGGGACAGGCTTTTACACTATTTCTGCTTTAAATCGCTTCGTAGAGTATCATGAGTATGTATGAATCATAGACTATGTACGATTAAAATAATAGTTATTCCAATAAAATATACATCTAAGACCAAATAGATTGTTCTTTATAGTTTATACCTTGAAATGAAATGAAAAACACATTTATCAAAGCAAGACGGATCTTTTAATGAGCCAATATTTTGAACATTTAGTTAAATAATTTGTTTTTCTATTTTAAATTTATGAAAGTCACGTGACATAATAATTGTGAAATTTAATGCTTCAAATATTTTCAAATCATGAATAAATATTTAAAATAGGAATTCTAAACCCTTTTATCGAATTTTCACTTTAAAATGGGCAAGATAATATGATTTTTTCACTGTCATTCTCATACTATACGTAGGAAACATGGATATTAAATGCTCCATACGTGGGCTTTAATTTATTTATTATCTACACATAACAAACTTGTTTTCAGATATGATTTTCAGAAAAATCATTTTTATTGCTTTATGGACGAAATCTAATAAATAATTTAAGACTCAGGATTGAATTGTTTGATAGCAATTTTGCTTAATGTAACTAAATTAATGTTACCTGATTTAATACTTAGTTCCATTATTTAAACCTCCACCACTAAATTAGGTATTGGCTCAGGTATTGAAGCTAATGTATGCATAAAACTTACTAGTTCTCATCTGTTAAATGAGTTGATTGAAAAGCTTCAAAATTGCCTTTATTACTTTTTTGATGAGAATGTTGGCACCCTTTACTCACGTTTTCAAAAGACAATCAATAAAGCGCGTCTCAAACTGTATTTGAGCAACCATGCCAAAAGTATTTGGTCACAGCGAGTGGAAATATCTAATATATTTTGCTGGAACGGATAAGAGTAAGATAAGTAAGATAAAGTAAGATAACACTGTGATTGAATTTTGCGTTAAACATGAGAAGAACGTAGAGCCATTTGAAATATTATCACATTCTGCGATTGAGAAGCACTACACCGTTTTTCAGCATTTAACTGGCAGAGGTACACCACTGATGGCAATGCGACGCGAGTAATCAATAAAGCAAAATTTTTCCAGGCCATCCACTACGATTACGGATGTCAACACTGCCAACCCATAAATAGGGGGTGAAAGTTTACTATTGTGGCAATATTTAGGAAGCTCATTTAAGTAAAACCACGAGGAAGAATACATTGGATTTACTTAGTAAACAATGGTTTGCTCCAGGCCAATCCTCTGTCGCATATAGTATTTGCGGTGGAAATAGCAACACTGTCTAAAATTGATAAAAGACTCTTTGTTGTTTGTTCAAGCTTAGCGTTTCGTGATATCTGCTTGTTCCAACTATTAAAACGGCAAAACGGCAAATGCTTCGAAAGAGATTCTTTACTGATGACGGAAAGAAAGAAGACATAGCTATAGTGCTAAAAGAGAATGTCACAAAACTATCTATTTCATGATTTCGAATAGTTGACAAAAAGCTGTAAAGATTGTAATTAAATCTGAAGGACTTTATTTTGAAACGAAAAACAGTGGGATACTCATACAATCATCTAACTCTGAAGAAATGATTCAGACTTAAAGATATTCAACCAACTGACATAGTTTTGAAATATCGCTATTATGGTACATAACACAACTTTTCTCAACAAATACTTAAGTAAATATGCAAGAACTTTAGTTTAATTGGCTACTTATTTTACTTTTCGCTACGTTTTATATAGCCCTGTTCATATCTAACTGTATTTAACTCCCGTAAAGAGACGCAGTGAAAATCGAGAGAGAGTTGGGAGTAACAGATAGTAGCAAAAATTGTTCTCTAATTACAGCTGTGACACACGCTACTGAACTTGCTTGATAATGAATTAGTGAATTGGAAAAAATGTCTATCTCTCAGCCCATCTCTATAACCTTTCGTTTTCCTGAATGTTTAGCTTTAGAAGTTATTTAACAAGAGCTTTTAAAAATTATCCCTTTAACAAATACAGAACGTTGATGATTTTCTTTCATTTTGTAATAAGTTGTTTAAATACAAGAATAGCCCGACTTGGCGTCACATATGCTCTCTTTTTTTGCCTTCTGTGTTTCGAAGAATATATAAGTCAATATAAGGAGCTAATTTTATCCATTGATTAACTGCTTTAGTGATGTTTTCACTGTTCGCTGACAAGAGTAATATTTTGTAGCAACATGAGGAAATTTTATGTCCAAAGTTCAGAATTGAGCTCATGTTGGCAAAATAACCTTGCTTACTTTTTGATTTCCCAAATACACAATAGCGTGTATGCACGCTATAAATATTTCCATGTATAAGCCGAGGACTGATTTTACAGTAAAATTTATAGGGTTTTTTAATGTCGGCCGTACGAGTCTAATAAGAAACACTCGGATTCTGAAGTAACAGTGCGGTCATATCTGTATACAACAACACGGAATATTAAACGAACTACTGCTTTTAGTCGCAATGAGACCTCCCATAAAAAAATGGCTGTCTGCTATCATGCAAATGAGAGCCCTAAGTAGTGTTTCTATAACTATCAGGGGATAATTCAAGTAACTATCAAAAAATAAATAAATGAAAGCGCGTTTAAGAATTTAATAATAAAATTAATTAAGTTTATTCAGAGAAGATCTACCATTTTCAGCCAAAATTTTGTTTTCTATTGAAACTATATTGGTAGCTATAATGTGAATGACTGTAATGTATATAACCTAGAGATTTTTATAAAATTATACAAAAAATTAAGTCCCAGATTTTTAAATGCGCGTTTAAGTCGAGTTTGATTTTCATAGTCGAAATTGGAGTTTACAGATCGGTTTTCACGCGGCAGCTAGTCGTCAGAAATGAAAAATTGGAAACGACGAAGAGATAGTAATTACAGCTACTACACTCAGTATCAGTATCAGTATCAATCTTGCTTTTTTAAACAAGAAGAAACAAGATGAGGACTTTGGCAAACGCCGTTTCCTCCAAGCCGTGAGGGTTAATATTGAAATTAACAACAAACGTTTTTACAAATTTTTATTAAACATATACAAACATCCATGCCTTCTCCGGGATTCGAACCCGGACCCTTCGGCACGGTAGTCAGCAACGCTAACCACTATACCGGTTGGGCGGCAACTACACTCAGATTGTACTAACTACACTCAGATTCGCCTTCTTCAGCGAAATGCTAGCAAAAGTTTATGGCAATCTAGAATTCTGGAAATTTGTATGATAAACAATGGATATGACCGTTAGGTGTGTGGTGTGGTGTATTTAATTACGGCAAAGCACACTAGGGCTATCTGCCTAAGGGGAGGGATGCCTTCGTGGAGGACTTTCTAAGGGAAACTGGCTTGTATACACGTTACAGATGGGGAAAAGCACAAAAAAAAACCCATGCAGCCAGCCCGTTCGCGGGATTCGAACCTCGGACCGAACTACCAGTGTTCAGCGACTTTACCGCTCGGCCGCTGGTGGGCGATATGACCGTTAGGAAATTATGATGAACTTACTATTATCATTGAATTTGCGGTTAGTTTCGTCAAGCTTTAGGGAATCTTTAAATTTTGAATTAACTTTTCTGAATGAGAGTAATTAACGGGTATAATTAGCAGTTGGAAGATTCGTAATTCAAATCCAGGTGAGGGTACAGTTGATTTTTTATGTTTCGTAATTAAAAAAAGCAGAGAGGTTTTGTAATGGCACTGAGACTTAAATGTGGTGGACGATAATTCAGCATCACATGGATTTGGTCGACTGGTTCTTGTATCTGTACCAAGCAGCCCGTTGAGTGGAAAGGAATGTCAGTAATTGATGCATTCCTCCATACTATCTCTCGTGCTGCAAGTGAAGCACGTCACGCTAGCAGTTAGAAAATCCGTGGTTTGAAACTATGGAGGAATCGGCTGATTTTCCTGCTATGAGAAAACAATTAGTATTCTCTGCAATGTCAAACATGTTAAAAGCAAGTAGAGATTTAGCTGCATTAATCTTGCAACAGTTGAATAATTTCTTTTCTGCAGATAATTTGTTAATTATGTTAGGTCCAATTTGTTTAATTTGCTGAATTAGGGAACTAAGCTTTAGCGAGTTTAAAATTTCACAAGTAAACAAATAAAGCAATTTTTAGTAAACATACCCTATCCTTTCAGAAACTTAAATTAAGTCTTCTTTCAAATGCGTACCCATCAACAGCTGAGTGGTAAAAGTCAATAAACACTGATATATCAGTCCGGGTATCGAATCCCGGGGAATGAACTGACTGCATGACTGTTTTTGTGACCTTCCGCATGCGTAACATGTATCTGAACCAGTTTCCCTTAGAAAGTCATACAACGAACATAACCTTCCTCTTAGGCTAAGAGCCATAGCGTACTTTGCTGTAACCTAATGAGCTTCTGTTAAATGCATGTTAATAATAACTTACTTAAACACACACAGTTAGAGGCAGCTAAGAAATATTTTAGAGTACCAAAAAACCCAAGACATATACCCAAATTATTACTTACCAAAAAGACTCAACATGCCGCCAAAGTGATACGCTCATGCAAAATTCGAAATTTTTACAATAAAAAATGGATACAATGTATAAGTAGGGGTGTAAATAGTAAAATCAGCAAGCCAGACTTATAATGTTACATTTTAAATGCGCTGCGTTTTTTAAACACTAAAACAATTTGCATATTTCTGAATCTTCTGATTGATTTAGAAGAAGGCGAACAATTTTCTTTAATTGATCACAGTAGAGCAGGGAGGATTGTATTTCTTTTGAGTCCTTTGAGAAACTGTTTTATCATGTCAAAGAAATCATGTCATATTATGTTGCTTGTGGACAAGAACCATGATAACTTCATGCAACCGGTTCCTTTACCGACAACCAAAACAAGCATTTCAGAATTGTTCATATTGTAATAGTAGAGTTCAGCAAATTACATTATAACTGTAATTACAGCATGTAATGCTGTAAATGCAAATTCATTTTTAATTGTAACATGCGTATGCAATTAAAGTGTAATTGTAATTAAATTATTACAAATAGAATGTATTTTCAAATTTATTGTAATTATAATTATATTATAAAGTTCACGGTTAAGATTGTAACCGCTTGTTTTCCCGTAATTTTCTATCTTATCGCCCAATTCCCATTTTCCTGCCAGAATTTAAATTTCTTATTCGCGTTGTGTTCAAATGAGTTAGAAAACAGAGAGTATTTGAAGGAAGATTTCAGAGATCGTGTTCTGCCTGCCTGAAGGACCCGGTGTTACTTTGATTTCTTTTGCGAATATTAGTATTCTGCGGCGTTGTGTTATTCTCGCATTTAGGCTTGTTATGCCGTCTTTAGGTCAGAGCTAGCTTGCGTGTTATTATAATTGTGAAGCCGTTGTTAGCCTTACTTAATTAACTTGCTTTCATGAGTAATCAATTAATGATTTAAGCCATAACTGTTAGCTTCTACAAACACGAGCTGGTGCCAACTGTTAACGTTTATTTGAATTAATAGAAGGGCCCTTTATAGCCTTTTCCTGTCTCCGTGATACTTACAAGCCATAGCTATTATTCGCCACTAGTCTTTATAAAAGTTTTAATCTAGTTTAAACATACCTAAGAAGGTCAAATTTTATAACTTTGCAATTGTGAACTCTAAATTGCAGTTGCAATGTAATTGCAATAAAATGGCGATTATAATGACATTGCAATTGAGAAATCTGATTACAGTTACAATACAATTGCAACTATTATGTAATTATAATCACGATGTAATTGCATAATCTATATATACTTACATATTATTTGTGAAATCTAATTACTATTACAATTTAGTATATATTTGTTCGATGTTATGCAAATTGTATTTCTTTCATTGTACCGAGGAGCGGCGCAGACGCAAATTTGTTAGGTTTTTAAAGCTCGCGTTTAGAGCTTTGAGGTTGCTGTGAATTACTGGAGTTTCAACTAAGCAGAGGTTCTTCTGAGTTTGTGTTGGTAAGCCGCTACTGAGTTCGGAGTTTGCAGTGTGGTCTTCGCCGTTCCTCATCCAATCTACTGTTTGAAAGCCAATAAAGAAGTTTCGGTCGACATTATGACTCTGAGGTTTCTTGGGTTCTATACTGAAGTAATATCAAGTCAATTTACAGTCCACTATTTTTAACAACGGATCGTACATGGTTTTATATTAAATTATAATTGAATTACAAGGTAATTACGTAATCTAATTACAGCGTACTTGTGCTCGTAATTGCAGTAGGTATTTATAAATGCTTAATAAGGAAAGCAATTAACCCTGATAATTTCAGCTACGTATAGTTTAAGAAAATTGTGATTACAATTAAAAATTACAGTAATTAACAGCATATTCGAAGTGGTTCACTATTCTGAATAACGAGTTGTTAAAATATACTGCAGGATAATCACTTATAAGAATATTATAAGAATGTTCCATCTGGAATCATTCTGCTTTATTTCGGCATGTACTGCTTGTTCCAACAGCAGCATAAAGTATTAACTAATCCTTTGTTAAATACTACACATATTTTCAGTAAATATATAAAAGAAATGTAGTTAAAGCATATTGTATGAACTAATTTCGGTTGTTTCGTACAAAACTAAATATCTAGAACTCTGTTAATTAAATATGTAGTATGCTTATGATGTTCGCTGATAGGTATATGCATTTAAATTATTCAATTAAGAAAAAAAGCAAAGAAAGACTGAACGTTTGTGGAAAGGGTGCTTTTCTAGAGGTTAAGAGAATCTAACCTCTAAAGTTCTAAAGTTAAGAGAACTGGCCTTTTTTATATTCACACGGGAAATAACGGACGAAAACTTCATTTAGTGGTCGCATTTCAACAAAGTTATCGGTAACTAGGCTAATCAAATTTTCATAATCTTATCCAACTGAATCCTCTGTTCGCCATACCTGGTAAAAGCATGATGGTGATCTGTAATCACTCTGCTTAATTGTTGTATTGTGAACTAAAGTTTTTAGTAATAGTATTCATTGTGAATTAGTTTATTATTAAATGCAAAACATATTTTCATTAAATTAATATTAAAAAGCAGTATACTTACTAATGAATGCACCTGTACGATCTATTTTATAGAGCTTCAGGTAAAAACAAACAAGCAGTGTTTTGTTAAGTGCCTGTATATGACTGTTCCGGCAGACTGTTAGGTTATATGAGTTATGACGTAGCATACATAGGTTGTCTGCCTAACAAGGAAGATGCTTTTGTGGAGAATTTTCTAAAGGAAATTAGCTGGTATTCACATTACAGTGGGAAAAACTGCGAAAGTGCTATCCCGCCAGACCGTTTTCTGAGATCTAAACTAGGATCAGTGTAATAATATTACCATTTTAATGTAGAAAAATCGCCTTATATTCCAACTGATATTATCGTACAAAATGTTTAGTGAAATCCTACTTGCAGTAATGATATTAATTATGAAATAGACCACTATTAAATGTAATCTATATTTTCAATAAATAGTTAAAACGTATTATTTTTACAAGCGGGCGCACCTGACCGAACTATTTTCTGTATCTTCAGATAGAAATAAAGAAGTATAATATTAAGAAAGTATCTTAAGATGACAGGCAGAATAATGATATTTTCTACGCGTCATCATCCCGTATAATTATTGAGAAGTCCGAATTGTAGTGATGATTATAACTATGAAATAAACTTCTTCACAAAATACAATCCCTATTTTTAATGAACAGTTAAACCACATTACTTTTATAAGTGGATTTACCTTCTCGAACTGCTTTAGAGTTTTAGGGAAATAAGGATAATATTATTAAGAAGAAATGTTTGAATGGCATTATTTTCTTTCCAAAACTATCCTACTCAATTAATGTGTGAATTTCAATCTGTAGTAATGGTATTAATTATGAATTAGGTCTTCATTTGATAAAAAGCTTATTTGCGGCAAAGACGCTAATTAAGTTTTATTGCAAGCGAATTGCTTATGAAGAAAATATTTCGGATGCCAATTAAAAAGTCTACATTTGTTAAGCAAAAGTGCGAGTGTTTAAATGAATGCGGCAAACCATCTAAGGATAAGGATGTCTTCATGTAGGATTTTCAATAGGAACTAAATTGTATTCATGGAAAGAAAATCATGAAGAAGATGGCCATAGATCTAGATTGTTTGCCAGAATTCGAGTCCGAAACAATCTATCACTATCCAAAAAACGTTTTAACTACCAAAAACCGTAATTCCGTTTTTAGTAATGCTGTAATTCTAAATGTCTTTATACTATAAAAGTAATTAAATCTGAATTAATCACACTCGTAACTATAAACTAACTATTAATAACTATAAACTAACTACTAATTGCTTAACTACTGATTAAATGTTAAGGATAAATTGAAGAAATTATGCTTTGCTGAGTGACAGGATACTGAGAAACTGCTATACATGAAGGCACGTAAAACTTTAGTTAATATCTTACATTTCACGCACTGACAGAACTTCTCGAAAGCTGCATGCAGATTATTTCTATTCATTTCAACTGGAAATTTCCGTGCCTCCCTCAAATCCTAACGAAACGCAAGCATTAATACAAGTAAATTTAACTAAAATTATATTATAATTCTAGTTAAGATACTTAGTGTATAATTTTAATTGCAACTGTAAATTAATTATGGTAGTAAATGCAATGTAACTGCAGTTATAAATAAAACATTTACAATTGCATCGTAAATGAATTACCGCAATTACAGTTACATTATAACTATATTAACTGAAATTACAATTGCATCGTAAATGGATTAACTGCAATTACAATAAAAATTATAATATTACAATATAATTAAAATTATATTGTAATTGAACTAACTACCCTTGCATTGTGACTGAATTAACTGCAATTACAATTATGTTTGTAATTGTACAATTTATAGTACAATTACACTGTAATTAAATTAGTTGGAATTGCCCAATTTATTATTACAACTACGTTGTAATTGCTTTAATTGTAATAGCGATTACATTGTAATTGTAGCCAAAATTACATGTTAATTGAAAGTATAAGTAATTGCAATTACAGTTTCGTTAATTACATCGTAATTGAATAAGTTATATTTAGAATTATATTAAAATTGAATTATTAATCAATTTCATTGTAAATGAATTATGCCCAACTTTGCGCTACATACCAGTGTTCAACGGTCTTACCTACTAGGAGATTAATCAACCAAAAACAGAAAAGAAAATAACTTTAAAAATGTTACTTTGAAAAAATGAACTCGGAATAAAACCAAACAAATGAATTTCGAAATTAGAGGTTGAAAAAATTATTTAAAATATATTAGCCAGAAAATGGGACTTTTTAATGTTTAAAAAATATTTTTCATTAATGAATATGTGTTTGTCATTCAGAGCTCCGATGTAGTGAGTTTCAACTAACATTTATGATAGTTATGGTTATGAAATTTAGTTTGAATTTGAAGCTCAAAACATTTAAGTTCAAAACTTTAAGCGGAAAATGTTAAAGAGATCTTTCTTTTATAATGCATTTCAATACTTATAAAAACGTATAAAAACAGCGAGGTGAAGAAGACATTTTTTCTCAATCAGGAAACTGAAATTAAAATAGCTCCTTTTCCAGATGCACTTTCGCTGATGTTAATTTAATTAAACTACCAACTTGAAATCGGCATGTTTGAACAAGAAATAAAACCAAAACAAAAATTAGAGTAGAAATAGCTTTTACAAGATTGAAATATACAGAAAAAACCTGACTTTTACAGAATCCACTTATTAAGTGTTTTGCGAAAAGTATTTCTAAGAATAAACCTGATTTTCAGTTTTTATTATGAATTGACAGCAAAGAGCTTAAAACGGCTTAAAATGTTCTTTAAGAAATCGATTGCATAGGTTCGTTTATATATTACGTTTAAATAACTTCGAATTACATATATCTAGAAGCATAGCATTCTTTGTAAAGGAAGCTGCTTTCAAAGATGCAAACATTTGTGCATTTAGTAAAATTAAAGCATTTATTACATAAAATCAGAAAGCGTTCTTCAACACAAAACATAAAATGTATATTTTATGCAGAATGAAGACATTATCTCATCCTACATCATATCTTCTGTAACCATGGAATGAAAGACTTAAAAACAAAATTAAAATTATGCATAGATTTAAAACAATGTTGCTATTTTACCTAATTTTAAATTTAACGTTGGCGTGTTTTTCTTCTAGTCTGAGTATCCATTATTACGATCATGAGATGTTCCTTATAGAATAAAGTAACCAAAACATTCAAGCGCTTTTTACCTGGCTGAACATTTGTCTCCGTGATTGTGAATTTACAGGACTCTTAATAAATTTTAAGAAAGAATGGGCTTTTTCTGAACTACATTGGGACTTACGAATTGAATCCCATTGCCATATTAGAATCATCTCAAGAAATTCTTAACAGTTTTCTTACTTGAGTGAGTCGATCCAATTTTAAGCGCAATGACATTACATCGCCAGTCATACTGATACATCAGCGTCATATTGATCCATTAGCGTCCAGTGATATTGATCCATCAACATCAGAACATTGATCGTACGTGGATGTAAATCAATGATCACTATAGTTGTTACCAACCTTAATGGCAGAAGTTATTCGTACGGTGGACAATGCTGTAGTATGTGATGTCATAAATAAACACGTGTAGAATTCTTTGTTGTTGGATTCTGAGTCAATCCAAGACACCAGGTCTGATTACAACAATTTAGATTTTGCACCATTTTAGTGGCCTCTAGCGTTACTTTTCATTGTTTATACGAAGGAAAATATAAAGAATTGCATGATGATAATGGAAGCCTTATAAAAGCTATGCCTCTGTACCCACACCTTGTGGGCTTAGATCGTAATCGAGTCCTACAGTGTATAACTCAAGGAGCAGCAAGGAATCTGCAGCCCTCTTGTAAACCTAAGCCCGAAATCCAGAGCCGTGATGATGACTGCAAAGTATGGTAATCGCAATCTGACGACAAACTTCCAGATTTTATTATAAGCTTACATTACTCATTATTATTATTGTTGTTGTTATTATTATTGTTGATAATTCATTTCAGTAACAGCGCTATGGTTAACCTTTTAACTTTTTTATGATATGATTTGGATCACTTTGAGGAAATTGATCTGAAATACTTCCAAGACCACAATATTATTTCTACGCATTTATATTTAAGCTTAGTCTTTAAATCCTGAGTTTAACTTCCAGAGTAAAGCAATAAAATAAAAAATATATTCAGAACTATCTTGTTCATTGGTCTTTTTCAAACTTTACTCGATTACGATCTAAGCCCGCAAGGTGTGGGTACAGAGGCATAGCTTTCATAAGGCTTCCATTATCATCATGCAATTCTTTATATTTTCCTTCGTATAAACAATGAAAACCATAACACCAGTTAGTAACAGCTGCTTAATATTTCATAATTTTTGTCGAGGGAGATAGATTGATAGCGAGAGAGAAGAAAAATTCATATTAATTTCCGTCGAAAGACATATAAAATCAATATCAATGCAAGATACAAATTTACTAAATTTAAAATTAGACTGAAGTTGCAAATTCAAACTGAAATTATGCAGAGCAGAATTCCGATTACGTGGACTAAATATCCTTAATATATATTAATATTTCATAATTTTTGTCGAGGGAGATAGATTGATAGCGAGGGAGAAGGAAGATTCATAGTAATCTCCTTCGAAAGACATAAAATCAATATCAATGCAAGATACAATTTTACTAAATTTAAAATTAGACTGAAATTGCAAATTCAAACTGAAATTATGCAGAGCAGAATTCCGATTACATGGACTAAATATGGCTAAGAGTATTTAAGATACTGGAATAATAATTGGGTTTTCTTTTTCCGACAAGCCACTTATGTATTTATTGTAGCGTTACTGACAACTTTAGAAATTTTTCGTCTTTATTAGCGATTTGATACCATTTTAAATGCGATAGAACTACATATTCGACATTGATATCTATCAACGTCAATCGCCAGTGAACTTTATTCGTCCTTGGATTAAGTCTTTGATCACCGCAGTGATTGTTGCCAAAGTTAACGTCAGAAGTGATTCGTATGAAACATGATGCTGCTGCATGGGACATAATATATAGGCACAATTCGTGTAGGATATGATATTTGTTAGATTCTAAACGAATCCAGGAAATCAGGGTCTGATTAAGATATTTGAGAGCACATCTTTTGAGTTTATTGGATTTACATTTTATGTCTAAACTTTCTCAAATCCGAAATTTTAAACTTCTGAAATCTTTCGAACCTTCATAGTTACATTATTATCATTGTTACTAGCATTTTAATAATAATGATAATGATGATAACAATGCGAAAAATAGGATTTAAATTTTATCAAGTTAGCTTTCTGCTAATTTCTTTCCTTTATTAATTGCGCTTTTCCGTTTGCCTCGGTAGTGTTGCAACCTTCTCTAAGGTGCTTTTGGATAGCGAATATTCTGTAGAGAAGTATCGAGTTGTTGAAATATTTATTCTGAAATATTTTCAGTTCCGATGCATCAAGTTGAGAACGTAAATATTTATATGTTAGATTATAAATAAGGATTCATTTCATCTTTGAGTTTCATCTTGTGTTTATTATAACCATTAAGGCTGGCCAGCCATTAGAATTACTTTTAAAGGCCAGCTGTTAAGAGTAAGCAAGTAGTATAAGTATCTAGACAACTTTTTTTTAGATGTTATAATAATAAATTAAATATTTTTATCAAAAACTAAATATTAAAATTTTTAATGATAACTAAATAAACATTTTTTAATTTAAGGAAACATTAATCTGCATTTAACGAAAAGCAAATTTAAGAAAATATCTTTCAAAGGATCGCCCACATTTACTAAAATGATAAAATTAAATTTAGTAAATGAAACGCATAATTAAAACTCTTGAATTTTAATACTGTTTATCTCGACATAATTTGATAAAAGAATATTTGAAAAGTAATTCCTTTTTTTAAGTTTTTTTACATATTATTTTAAAATCACAGCAAATGTAAGACAGGACGAATTATAAGCTTAAAACACTGAATTCTCTACAGAAATTAAAAAAAATTAAACGGTTTCGGATAACACGAATATTGGTATTCTATGAAGGAACTATTTCAGAGATTTTCACTTAATTTGAACTGGATAGAAATGATATTCTGTAGAATACACCTAGGGTTTGTTTCACATTTTCTATAATTGTCCATTATCCAGTCCTGAAAATTTTAATCTGGTTTAATAAAGGTCGGGCTTTGGCTTTAAAAGATCATCCTATTGCGCTTTTTAAAACTCATGTATCTAAATTAATGAATTAAAAAATGTGTGGAGACATTAGGATTTTTTGAAGTAGGAGATGTGAAAAATGAGCATTTCTTTCGTTGGAGCTCAAACCTGGACCTCTCGAATACGGGTCGAGTGTACTAATCGTTACACCACAAAGGCATGCAGAAAGGAGGGAGAAAATAACCTATATACCCCCCTTTTAAAGGGCTACTGAGAATTAAGGTATCAGTCACCAAATCCTGGTGAAGGATCATCATCCACCACTTTTTAATTTGGGCGCCACTGTAAAATCATTAGGTTATTCTGAAGCAGGAGAACATGAAAAATGAGTAATACCCTCACCTGGACTTGAACCTGGACCTCTCGAATACGCGCTGAGTGTTCTAACCATTACACTACGAAGGCATGCCGGAAGGAGGGAGAAAATACCTTATACATTCACTCATTTGTTAGTTTAAGCTTCCAATGTCTCGAATGTCATGATTCGAGTTTTCGAATTTTCGAATGTCATGATTCGAGTTTTCGAAAAATATGTCATGATTCGAGTTTTCGAATGTCAAGCCTTATTCAAAATTTTCGGATATCTAGGACTGAAAAGAAAGTCCACAGAATTTTAGCATGTTTTCTGCGAAGGTTACTACAGCTAAAAAAGAAAGGAATAATTAAAAGAAAACTGCAGTTACCCTACATAGTGCAAGACAACCTTTCGTCATTCTAACGTGAATAGACAAAAGCATTACCATATTTATTTAACTTGCATTACAAAAGCAGAAATTTGATAACTAAGTAGTAATTTAAGGAAAAATAGGCTCAGTTACAGTATTTAATATATTTCAATTATTCCCTTACATTTATCGGAAATTAAAAATCAATTTGCATGTCCTTTGCATTTATCTAAATTAATTTAACATTTTCTTGAAAAGCTGTTATTTACTGTATCACATTTTATATTTTTAATGTCCACCCTCCAAAAAAAATTTAATGCACGTAAATAAATTAACTCTTTTTGTTTTAACTTTTTTAACTCTTCTCTTTTGTTTTTAACGCTTTTGGTAACTCTTTTGGTGTTAAACTCTTTTGATTAAAGAGTTCGGATATTCTGTAGCGGGCTAACTAGTAATTCCAATATTTCTTAGAAAACATTGCAATGTATCTTTGAAATTATTTTCACAACGTTTACTCTGTTTTTCTTTTAAGACTTTCTTAGATTCATACATACAAAAATAAATTAAAAACACGTAAATAATTTAACTAGCTTAAACTCTCTTGGTTAAAGACTTCAAACATTCTGAAGCAAGCTAACTAGTAATTCCAATACATTTTAGAAAACATTGCAATGTATCTTTGGAATTATTTTCACAATGTTTACTGTGTTTTTCTTTTAAGACTTTATAGATTCACACACACACACACACACACACACACACACACACACAAAAAAAAAAAAAAAAAAAAAAAAAAAAAAAAAAAAAAAAAATTATTTCTGCTCTTTTTGTAATTTAATTTAAAATATTGTAGGGTTTATATTTATTTTAACTAACATTTATTTTAAGCTATCTTTCCTGTTAAGCCTTTACTTTCCCCTAGAATTGCCAATGCCAGAGTATGTAAATTGTAGTAGAACGCGCAGTATATTCAAATTTTAGCAGAAGTAATTTGAGTTTAAATAGAAGGGAAACGAGATTGTATGTGTGTTTCTTGAATCGCTAACGTGAAGGCTGCTAGGTAGAAATTTAAGAACCGCACGTTTCGGCCTGAGTGTCTATCGCGGCAGTTCGCTGAATTTTTCAATTGCTTAATCAGTAAGCTCGCTGAATCTCAGCTGTATCTTAGAACGCGGTTAAGTTAGTTACGATTTCAGAGCCTTCTAGGTAGTGATCTCGTTATTTATTCATCCTGTCATTAATTTTTAGTTTCACAGTTCTGTTTTTGTTAAACCGCCGGGTCGGCGTAGTTTGTGAGCGTCAAGTGAACGCAGCTGTTATTTCTAAAGTGGAATAAAAAGGGATTTAAACCCTTCTTACGAGTTTGTGTAATTTACAGTTCATAGCAGTCACTACCATAGTTGCTGACAAGTTGGGGCTACGCAACACTACATTGGCGCCCAGACATCTTACGAACTTAGATGGCCGAAAACTGGATGGAAGCTCCTGTACAACTCCAACAGCAAGAAATGGCTAACCAGTTAGAAGGTTTTGGATACCTGGTCCAAACGATGAGAGCATCTATCAAGCCAAACGTCAATTTCGACGGAAAAAATTCGGTGGCGATATTTTTAGAAGGCCACGAAAATCACTTCCAGTTATACCCTGTGCCTGAAAGACAAAAAGTTGCCATTGCCACGTCTGCACTAAGAGGACAGGCCTCACTATGGTGGAAGAGTATAGGGAAATTTTTATTAGGAGAATTCGGAGGCCAAACATATACCTTTGAAAATTTTAAATATCATTATTAAAGGCCTTCCCCATAGTGAAAGACCGAGCAAAGCTAGAAGTCTAACTTTATAGTTTTTATCAACGTAACATGGAAGATTTGACGGACTTTATTCTGCGAAAAGTGAAGCTGACAAACATGCTATATGGAAAGAAACCCGACACAGAGATAATTGAAATAATTTTACCAAGATTACTTGGAAATCCGAAATCCCAGCACCTTGCAGGAACTCTTCGAGTTGGCGGTCAAGTTCCAAAACCGAAGAATAGCGGAAAAATCTAGAGGGGCATCGTATTCTCAAGTTCCCCGAAGGCAATTCTCAAATCAACAGACCGGAAACACAAATCGCTCTTATGGGGGAAAGAGCTATCAAGCCAACTCATTGAAGCTAGAAGGTGAAGGCGTAAAAAGAAAATTTGAAAAAAACCGTCCGCGTACCCAAAAGACTGAAGTTGAAAGGAAAGCTTTAAACGATTAGAGGGGCCTGTAAAAGCGAAGGTCCAGAACCCGGAAGTTTCGAAAAATCCCTCAAGAAGATACTTAACACGGTCGTGGTAAAGAATTCCCAATTACGAATTATACAAGTCCTGGTTGGCGATGTACCAGTGGAAGCCCTCATTGATACAGGGGCAGAAGGTAATTTTATGAGTGATAAATTTTTCAATAAGAATCTTAATAGATTACGGTTATTTAAAATTAAAAACACATAAATTACAGCGGCCCAAGGAAAATCTGTCAATGTATCGGGAAATTATCATTAAAAATACAGATAAAAGATGAGAGCCTTAAAGTATTAATTTTTGTGGTGAAAAATTTGCAGAATCCAGTAATCTTAGGCATGGAGGTTTTAAAGGCCTCGAAAGCAAAGCTAAACTAGCAGGAGAATTCGATTATGCTGGAAATGGATCGGAGGGTGGTTGAGCCAGTGAACCAACCGCAGGTAGACCTTAGCCATTTGAGTGTACATGAAAGCCAAGCCATCCAGCAAGTGGTGAGTACTTTTTCAAACTTTTTTTAGAACGGCCTAGTAACTGTCAAATTGTAACACATGATATACAACTAACTGCCGATAAACCCTGTAAGACTAAACCCTACCGGTATGATAAACAGAAAGAGCAAATTATTGAGGAACACATTCAGGAAATGCTGCAGAACCAGATAATAACGCCCATAAATAGTGAGTACGCGAGTCCATTCGTACTATGTAGGAAAAAGAACGATTTCCCTCCTTCGGATAGAAGGGCTTCGAGGTTTGCTATCGATTACAGAAAGCTTAATAGTATTACTAAGTTCCCGGTTTACCCTTTGCCGGTAATAGAGGTGTGTGTGTGGGATTATGGCAAAGCCTCGAGGGCTTTCTGCCTAAAGGGAGGGATGCCTTTGGTAGAGGACTTTCTAAGGGAAACTGGCTAGTATACAAGTTACAATTGGGAAAAACACGAAAATGTCTATGCAGCCAGCCCGTCTGGGCTACTATCAAATAGCTATGAGACCTGAAGACATACATAAAACCGCGTTTATCACAAAATCGGGCACTTATGCATTTTTACGCATGCCCTTTGGGTTGTGTGGGGCCCCGTCAACATTCCAGAGAGCTATGGACATTGTTTTAAAGCCTGTCCTAGGAAAATCGACTTTAATCTATCTAGATGATATAATTATAACGAGTAGTACGTTAGAGCAACACATTAAAGACTTGAAGAAATTTTTGCTGAAAAAGTAAGAAGGAAACTTAAACATTTAAAAAATTGAAAATGATTTGAAAATTAATGCAAGTTACAGCATTTAATAGAATTTTAAATTTACATAGTTAATTAACAAAGGTCATATAATTTGAATAATGCATATTAGAAACTGAATTATATTTTAATCTTATAAAAGGCTCAGTATTTATGGACATGTTTTTCGCTTCTCAATATAGAGGACCCAGTTTGTTACACAAGTGAGCATTCGCAAAAATGGCTGAATAAAGTTATGCAGACATCGCGTTGAAGAAATTAAAACTTGTAGTTCAGAAAAAATACTTATTTTAATTCCACATAAAACTTTTCTATGAACGAGATATTTCCTGACAGGGGATGTTACCCTTTGCGACTTCGATGTATGTCGTTCAGGTCTGTTGAACACTTTTTTATAGTTACGTACAATGTTTAGCAACTAAAGATAAATTAGCGCTAAAATCACGCTTGTTCTTTAAAGAATGTTCACATTTTTCAAGTCAACAAGATATCTTAAGAATGAAACAACAGCAGAGTGCCACAAGCTTGCAAAGTAAGAAAAAAATGAGAGAAAAAATATGATGCTAATATTGGTCGCTAAAAGTGTCAGCTCCTGATATTTACAATTACTACTACCTGAAGTGTTGCGTCATTAGTGTTACGTAAGACACACTATTGTTATGTAGGACCCAATACTAGTGACAGGAATGGTTTTTGAAATGACGAAGTTTATAGAGATTTATTATATGCGTTTACTATTTTTATGAGGAAAACTGGTAATGATCAAATAAAAAAGAAAGTTAAAATGCGATTACATTAAACTTAGCATTTTATGTCCCCTATTTTGTTTTATCTTACACATACACACGCACACATATATAGATATAGTGTTAGCTAGAAAGATAAATCAAAATGCAGGTAACTAGATAGATACATACATACAATGGGAAATAGATAGCCTGTAGACTTGTAGGGTTTATATTTATTTTAACTAACATTTATTTTAAGTTTAAGCTATCTTTCCTGTCAAGCCTTTACTTTCCCCTAGAACGCTAGAGTATGTAAATTTTAGTAGAACGCGCAGTATATTCAAATTTAGCAGAAGTAAGTTGAGTTTAAATAGAAGAATGCGGTTAAGTTAGTTACGATTTCAGAGCCTCGTAGGTAGTGATCTCGTTATTTATTCATCCTTTTAGTTTACAGTTCTGTTTTTGTTAAACCGCCGGGTCGGCGTAGTTTGTGAGCGTCAAGTGAACGCAGCTGTTATTTCTAAAGTGGAATAAAAAGGGATTTAAACCCTTCTTACGAGTTTGTGTAATTTACAGTTCATAGCAGTCACTACCATAGTTGCTGACAAGTTGGGGCCACGTAACACTACAATATTAATAAAAACATTCCCAGCTATAAAACTTTTCGAAGAATAAATTTTTAAATTGATAATAAACTCCAGCAAACGTGCAAAGATATTAAGAAAAAAACTATATTCTTTAGCCTTTTCAATCAAGTTTTAAAAGTATTTTTAATGACCGAATTTTATTCATTTATGCTTTGCAAGATTATTTCTGGTAAGAACAGAAAGCTCTTAAAATTCCTAGAGATAATTTTTTCCCTTTTTATTCTTTCGTTTACAAAAGGTGTTTGAATAGTTTTCGCACAAAGAAATATGCAGTTTTTGCGTATCTGAATAATCATCTACTTCTTTTAATACAGTTGGAATTATTTTTTATGACAAATATTAAGAATTTTTTTGAGACATTTACTGCAATATTGTCTTTTTTAGGTCAATAGACGTAATTATAATTTTTCGTGCATATCCTACTAAATAAATACCTGCAGTCTATTTTACTTATATATTCCCATCTTGTACCAGCAAGGTGATAATTAGTTTTTTATGTGCAGGAAAAACTGAAGAGAATTCATTTTCATACCGAAAATTTACATCTTGCAGGAATGTATATTATTTTTAGATAATCCTGCTGCAAACGTTTATTGGTTTATTTTTGTCACTCGCCTCTTAATTCTTGTCACTGTCTTTGATTTAAGTTCTTTAAATACCGATACTGAACAAATAGTTGGCATTCTTCGTTCAGTGAAGCTACTTATTTTTACTTTCTTGTACGAAGTAAAAATTAAGTATTGTAATCGCGAAAAGTTTCAGGCAGCATATTTCAACGAAAATATCCATTTTGACCACTATCGAATGCAATTTAACGATGTTTTTGCGTGATATCTGTACGTAAGGACAGTACGTGCGTACACGTATCTCGCATAAATCAAAAACGAGTAGCCTCAGAACGTTGAAATTTTGTATATAGGACTGCTATAACATGTAGATGTGCACCTCGTATTTTGGTTGCAATCGGCCGCACCAAACGTATATAAATATATTTATATATATATCCACTCTGTTACCCGGCTCAGTGATTTCAGTTTCTTTACTCTTATATGTTTGTAAATTGTACATTTTTCGCTTTAAAAATGATTGCATTATGTTGTTTTTATCTTCCGGTTAAGGTTTTTATGCCTTTAGTAAATCTGTGTGCAATATTTTTAGTATTATCAACAATTTTAAAGTTGTCTAAGTGCCCCTAAGCCTTTTTTTAATAGCGGCCATTGATGTTTACATTTGAAACAGGAGGCTAGTGGATTTGTTGCCAATCTTGAGAAACTTAGCTTCGCAACAACAAAGATAACGCATTCATTTATTATTGTCAATTAAATCATGCTTAATTCTTTCTGGAATTTTTTCGAGGAAATAAGTGTTTAAGATTTACTTTCTAATTTTTAATATAGATATTTTGAGTTTTTATGTATTTTTGCCTTCTCGCGAAGTGAGAACTGAATTAATTAAGTGAGAAAAACTCAATCGTCTGTGAAAAACTGTTTCTTTTTTCTTTTGTTTGCTTAATTTCTTTTATACATAATTCTAGCTTTATTATAGTATTTGAATAGAACACGTGGCAACGATTAGATAATTCTATTCTTTAAATGATATAAATTTTGTGCATTATGAGTTATAATATGAATGAAATATATAAGTTAACAGTTATATACGAGTAATTATTGGATTATATAACAGTTAACTTAGTTTCCGTTATATAATTATTATATAAGTTAACTGTTATATAATTATTAATACTGTTAAGTGAATCTAGCGCCAGAGTGTCGCTGTGGTAAACAAATACTAGAGTGAATTTTAAAGAATGCATTTATTCTATTGTGGTTTATGCGCTGTCGGCGAAGTAGATTTAATTAAATCCAATAAGTTTAAATGAAATGCAAGAAAAAATGCGTATAATTTAATATTCCAATACAAGGAAGTCATGTGATGTACACATCAGATTTTTTATTGATAGTGTTCGTTTAAGGTGAAATATTTATACACACTCGATGCTATGTAAACCTTAAGTTATTCTGATATTCATCTAGAATTTTGTTAGAGAATTCTTTGTTTTGTTGTAATTCGTTGTAGAGAACTAAAGCATCTCTCTTATGCATTCTTTTGATGTAATGATTAGCATATCGAACCGATTATTTAAAAGTCCACTCTTTGCTTAGAATATTATGTAAGTTCTATTTGTTACAGCATAGCAATGCGATACTGAATATTGTAAAACATATTATGTTATTTTCATCAAAATAAAATAAAATGCATTGCAATTTCTGGAGAAATTTTATTGCGCTAAGAAATTTTATGTTAATAATAAAAGTATTCGGTAGCGATTCTGAGGGTTTTCTCATGGAATCTACAGGACTTTCAAAACTATGTTTTCTGAAGCCAAACAAAACAGTTTTAGGAGTGGTTTTGTATCACATTAATCTACTTCTCGACAGCGTCAACTTTATATTCATACTGACATATGCGAAATTTCCTTACAGCATGTTAGAATTGTTTTAAGACGTATGGGCTAATTGAAATAGCATGAAAGTAATTTCCTTGCTTAATTCAAAGTAACTACATAAGGTTAAACTTAAATAAATGTCTCAATACACCTGTTTAAAATTTCCTTTCTCGGAAGAACTTTTGTCATTATATTAAGTATTCTTAATTTTGAAGACAAAATCAAGATTTAAAGCGTAACTAAAGGATTCATTAAAAGTGACAACTTATAGTTCAACTAAAAATCAATCAACAAGTACTAGCAATCGTTGTCCGCGGAATTTTCTTAAATCAGTTTTTCAAACAAATATAATATGCAAACTAACTTTCAAATACTAATATCTAGATTCACATAATAGGGGCTTCAAACGTGGAACCTAAAACCTACAAAAATATTTTACCAAACATTCAAGTTATTAGGTTGGTTTAGTATTAACTTTTTTACTGAATGCTGGCTGCATCCATCTTCTAATTGCAGATTCATTTGTTATTTAAAGTTAATCTAATATGCGTTCTGGTAATTAATGATGGAATAAGTAGGAGGTACAGAGAAGAATTAACATGAAAATTAAGACATCTAATATTAAACCTGGCAACTGCTTATGATAGAAAACATTTCAAAATTCTGTGACACATTTAAATACATTCAGATATTGGCAAATGTTTCAGAGTATTCCTAAATCTTTATTTAAAACGCTAAACTGTGTTATTTTGTCTATCTAGGACACATATCATAGTTATATTAATTTCAAACCATTCTATGTACTAATCATAGCGAAATGGATTTGGATTACTTTGATCGTGACAAGCTATCTAAGAAGAAAAGCGCCATCCTGGAGAACAAAGAAACTTGAATCGTACTCACTTTAAGCATAAGGGAGAAACTACGAAATCTAAAATGCAGTAAATCTGGCTTTGAACTCGGGTCGAGGTACCATTACACAGGAGTGTTATCACACGGCCACTGAATAAACGTTTTGCGTAATCAGAAATTTGTGCATTTAGAGTTCTAAAAGGAAGTAATTACTGTATTATTTTTAACAATCCGTATTTGCATATGTATAACTAAATTGCAGTTTATATTCTTAAACACAACTATCGTTCCATTAATGGAGCGCTAGGCATAAATTGGTTAAATTCAAAACCCATACAACAGTACATTTTAAATTTTAGCACATTTCCTAATGTAAACTCAAACCAGTTCAAAAGCTAAGAAGATAAATAAAAGTTCTTGCTTTTCTTGGGATTTAGTACCATCAAGCTTGCTCATAAATTTCTTATTAAGATTTTATGGCTTTTATAGTTTTACGAGAGGTTAAAAGCTTTCCAATATTTCCTCTGCACCGTTCCTTTACTTCTGAATCGTGCAAACAGTTAATAAAATAATGTAGAAGAAAGAGAAGTTCGACTACTGTATTTGATCTTGATACCTTGCGAATTAGTTAAGTGCTTCACTACCGCTCGTCTCAACTGAAGTTTATAACCCACTCATGCTCTTAAACGAAATTTAAGCCGCCTGTACTCAATTTGATTTACGAAAGCTTCTAGGTGTGGAAGTCTAGTGTAAGCGTTTTCTGTCACAAATGGAATATTTTTTGCGCTATAAATAGACTGTTGATACGAAACCGCAAAGGCTTCAGCAGTTTATTTTACACTGAACGTATTACACAGGTGTTTACAAAATTTTGGAGCTAAGATAGCATAAAATTTTTTAAAAATGTAAGGGATGTTATTTTTTAGCCGATTTTGCTTAGTCTTGTGTAATGCTTGGTATATTTTAACAGATATTTGATTCATTGATCGAATTCATTTTCTGCAATACTGTTTAAAACTTTGGTTATGATTTTCTGCATCTCTTCAATGATATGAAATAATAAACTTTGAGAAGAAACTTAATTTAGGAATGATGCCAAATCTGGTGAATAATGGGTGGGCTGAAAATTGTGACCCTTTCCTCTGCTAAACTTGTTTGCCTGTAATGCGATTGTGTGAGAATGCAATGCCATGCTGGAAATGAGATAAATCAGGCATAGTGCGCGGAATGTTTTCCCCGAAGTCTGCCCATTACCACATCTTTATAAAACGCGAAGTACATACTTGTCCCTCAGGAGCAAATTCCTTATTAAGTATTCATTTCAAGCCGAAAACATCACCGACATATGGTGTTTACTGAAATTTTAGGAAATCTTTACTGAAATTCTTGCAATTCTTTCTTGAAATTCTTGTTCGCAAGGTACACATGGTCTTTACTGAAATTTTATGAAACTGAAATTGCTGTGGTTGTGATGAACCTATTCTAATTTAAGCAGATGATTGCTTTTTGACTTCCTATCAAGTAAACTGTTGTTATGAACTGTCAAGTTTCATTCATAATTACTCTCAAAGCAGATGTAAAATGTCTTACGTGTACACCTCATTTTTCCACTTGTACACCAATTTCCTTGTACAGAATATTAAATTATACGCATTTTTCCCTGCATTTAATTTAAACTTATTTCCTCGAACTTCATTAGAGATATATTTCTCATTCAATGAATTCAGTTCTCACTTCGCGGCAAGGCGAAAATACATAAAAACTCAAAATATCTTCATTGGAAATGTAAAGACATAGAAAAACATAAAACACCAAATAAAGTTAAAACAATTAAAAAAAAAAACAATTTTTACAATTAGAGTTTCTACGCAAAAACAAACAATTCGGCGAGCAGGCAAGAAGGCAGATTTTCTGTGCACAAGACTAAAAGCTTCTTTTTGGTCCCATTCGGTAAAAAGACACTAAAGGTGCAGAAGGACTTAATTCTCAACCCTGCTAAGTTTCAAATGTAAGGGAATATGGCTGCTATGGTAAAAATAAAATTAGGCTTAGTTGCACGTAAACAACTTTTAAATTGTTGATAATTGCGCATCTATTGCATGAAGATTATTTAAAGGCATAAACGCCTTAACGGTAAGAAAAGAGCAACATAATTCACATTTTAACATAATTTTTAACGCACAAAATTACCAAATTTTTCCAACATATTAGAATAAAAAAAACTGAGCTCACTGAGTCGAGTAACAGAATGGGTATATAACAATTTGAATTTAAGAATGGGTATATATGTATATATATGTATACCTATTCTTAAATTTCAAATATATATATATGTTTGGTGCAGCCGATTGCTACCAAAAAGGGAGGTACACAACAACATGTTATAGCAGTCCTATATACAAAATTTCAGCTTTCTGAGGCTACTCGCTTTTGAGTTATGCGAGGTACATACATACGTACGTACAGACAACCACGAAATCATCTCTTCTGAATATATTTTAAATCAGTTTTATTATTCGTTTCGGGAAAAGGAGTCTTCATTCCGACCTTACGTACAGATGTCAGGTAAAAGCGTGGTTAAATTGATTCGATAACGGTCAAAATGTGTATTTTCTTTGAAATATGGAACTCGGAATTTTCCATGATTACAAAACTTCCTTTACTCCGTATTCGTGCTACTTATAAAAATAAATAGCAGCAAAAATTACTGATAAAAATTTTCACTGATTTCATAAAAAATACCAATAACAGTTACATCGAACTGACGCAAAATTGCTTCTTTACAAGGAAGAGAGCGAACTTCATAAAATACCATTCTTATGCTCAATTCTGCCCCTAAAATAAATTTCATTGTTTTTAAATTAATCGTTATTTCTTAATCAAACATTTAAGGCCCTTCCAATACGAGTACGCTCGCAACGTAGTTGTCGCTAATTTTTTTCGCCGGCGTAAATTCAGATTCGCAAGCGTTTGTAGAATTGTATGCCATCTTGCATTCTGTCTTTTGCTTTCTTATTTACAATGTCAAAAGTAAATTGCACCATCTCGCAGACTCCATGCAGCATTAAGCATCTCCGAATACGGGAACTGTTCATATTATGATAACAAATGGCTGCGAAATTATCGCAATATGAACAATAGAAATTCAGATTCGCAAGCGTTTGTAGAATTGTATGCCATCTTGCATTCTGTCTTTTGCTTTCTTATTTACAATGTCAAAAGTAAATTGCACCATCTCGCAGACTCCATGCAGCATTAAGCATCTCCGAATACGGGAACTGTTCATATTATGATAACAAATGGCTGCGAAATTATCGCAATATGAACAATAGAAATTCAGATTCGCAAGCGTTTGTAGAATTGTATGCCATCTTGCATTCTGTCTTTTGCTTTCTTATTTACAATGTCAAAAGTAAATTGCACCATCTCGCAGACTCCATGCAGCATTAAGCATCTCCGAATACGGGAACTGTTCATATTATGATAACAAATGGCTGCGAAATTATCGCAATATGAACAATAGAAATTCAGATTCGCAAGCGTTTGTAGAATTGTATGCCATCTTGCATTCTGTCTTTTGCTTTCTTATTTACAATGTCAAAAGTAAATTGCACCATCTCGCAGACTCCATGCAGCATTAAGCATCTCCGAATACGGGAACTGTTCATATTATGATAACAAATGGCTGCGAAATTATCGCAATATGAACAATAGAAATTCAGATTCGCAAGCGTTTGTAGAATTGTATGCCATCTTGCATTCTGTCTTTTGCTTTCTTATTTACAATGTGAAAAGTAAATTGCACCATCTCGCAGACTCCATGCAGCATTAAGCATCTCCGAATACGGGAACTGTTCATATTATGATAACAAATGGCTGCGAAATTATCGCAATATGAACAATAGAAATAAAATTCATTTTATACTTATATTTTTGTACTTTTCTGTAATTATTATTGGCCCTCTTCAAGTATGAAAGTACTTGTGGGCCGAAATCTTAGCAAATTGTAACTTTTCTGATAGGTATATGTTTCTTTTGTTGTAGCAATTGATAAAATAGACCTGTATTTGAATATAGTTTATGAGTCTACGACATCTTAACTTCTTAATGTTTTATGGTTTAATGTTATGTGATTATTGTGATAAGAGTTTAAAATTATTTTAACTCTTCAAATATCCACTTCTACAATATCAACATAATATAACAATGAAATTAAATCTAACAGCGTTTAATTAATATTAATTACGAATGCATTTAAGAATTGTTTTATAGCCCTGTGCAGGTTCTTTTACCTCATCCTCGTAGCACATCTAAATGGAAATTGGAAGAAAGTGATTCATATCTAGAGTAAGGTACTACTTTTTTACATTCGTTCATTTGGCTTCACAAAATCCAATGGTGTATACATTTAAAATGGAACTAAACTGTAATGGAACATAATTCATCATCACTTCAAGTTAGTCGACTGGGTCTCGGGTCTCTACTCGGTCGTCCTTTGAGTGAGGAAGAATAAAAAGAATTACTGTGTGCGCGTCTTCATGGTGTATGTGGTACAACATCCAGCTGGCAGCTATAAAATTGGTGGCTTCCTTATTGCTTGGAATTCTGATGGCGGCATAGCTGAATTATCATATTTATTGGTTCGGGAAAATGCCTAATGTCATTATATCCTTGCACTTATTCTGATGACTTTATGCAATTATTAAACTTCTCATAATGTATACAGAACTACCGCTATAGAATTGTCGATACTTCTCAAAGCTACCAATTTCAAATGAGATAAACAATATTTATATTTATACATCGCTAGCATAAAACAAAGTGTACTATATTTTTGGAATAAAGTTTTCTACAATCAAAATATCGCATGTTATTTTGTTACATCAAGAAGTAAACTAGCCTAAGCTCTTAGAACATAATTTTAAAGTTGTTTCGAATTTTTCTCGGATGCAATTTCATTCCAAAGTTTTCCATTCCCCGCTCGTGAAAATAAATAGGATAGAATCCGGTGGAGTCTATCCTATCAATTCTTCTAGCTACTGGTGTTAATTTAGTTTTAGGCTTCAGTGTCAAATTGAAGTTCAGTGCGGATCGATCTGGAACGTACACTGTCAGGGATTCTGTCTGGATGCCCAACGCTTTTTAGAGGGTAATCCGTCATTACTTGGAACACAAGTTGGCAGCTACATATATTAAAAAAATTCTTTCTTTTAAAGTTTTTTTAATGACATGTTTGAAAGAATATTAATTGTAAATTGTAAATGTTGTAAATGTTTGTCAAAGTTATGGTTAAGCAAGGATGTGACTTGTTATAATAAGTGCATCTAAATTGAGTCTGAATTGATTATAAAGTATAATTTCATTCGAAAGCACTTAGTTTTCATTTTCATTACTTTTTTTTACCAGTGTCCACAAGCAAGATTAGGAAATAAGTAATTTACTGCGAAGAATATGTAAATTTTTAATATCGATACATTGCACTTGCAATTATCAGAAGCAGGTTCGTATAAAATTGAACGTTTGTAAGGTTTTGTGTCAATTTACTAGTTTGGTCTTTCGTCAGTTTCCAATAAAATACAAATTTATTAAAGTACTAATAAGCGCGGAGTTATTGACCTTGGGCAGAGAGAGTACTTGACAAAATAGTTTGAATCTCAATCTGCTTAGCCTGGCTGTTATTTAAATTTAATGTATGTTTAATGTATTTAATGTTCGTTTCATGCTTCGACTAGTCGCTTTTACTTCGAAAATGCATGGGCTAAGCGAAGTTTATTTGTTTTCACGTTCCATTTTAGTGGAATATATCTTCTGAATTTACCGTAAGTAGCAGAGCTGAGCTTCTGTCAACCTTTTTTAAATCTTTTTTACCAAAGTACTCAACAACAAATTTAGAATGTAGAGGAAAATAGATAAAACGTTATTGCAAATCAGGATAACGAAGAAGTACAACACCGAAGTATATATGCTCAGGCATTAAAATCAAAGCAAAATGATCCTGTACTCCTAATCTATGCGAACGACACGCGACACATCTACAAACTATCTGATCTGATAAACTGCAAACCATACAACTGATTGAAAAAGTTGAAACACAAGTTAAGAAAACAGTTCCCACTAAAAAAGGAGGAATTTCCGTACACTGCAAGACCAAAGAAGGTGTTGAAAATTAAATAACTTACTCCAGCAATCTGAACATGCACACGATATCATATATAATAGAATTCCCAAAAAGCGACCACCAAAATGTACCATTCATCAACTCCCACTAAACGCAACAGGAAAAGCCGTTGTAAATATTCTTTCAAGAGTAACAAATCATAATTTATTAGAATTCAAACCTTTATTTAAACTTCGATATCGAAATAATACAATTAAATGAATTATCGAATGTACATTTGTTACCTTTCATAAATGTATTTCTTTGAAAACAATCCAGTATGGCTGGCATACTTGCTATATCTTCGATAAAGCAAGTATGCCAGTACAAGATCATTTTGCTTTGATTTTAATCGCCTGGGCATACGTACGTCGGTCTTGTACTTCTTCGTTATCCTGATTTGCAATAACGCTTGATCAATTTTCCTCTATATTCTAAAGTTGTTGATGAGTAATTTGGTAAAAAAGATTTAAAAAAGGTTAAAAAAGCTCAACTCTGCTACTTTCGGTAAATTCAGAAGATATATTCCACTAAAATTGAACGTGAAAAC
Source organism: Stegodyphus dumicola (assembly GCF_044657685.1). Taxonomy (NCBI): domain Eukaryota; kingdom Metazoa; phylum Arthropoda; class Arachnida; order Araneae; family Eresidae; genus Stegodyphus; species Stegodyphus dumicola. Next base: position 239,800,519 of record NC_140768.1, on the reverse strand, counting down.
AAATAAACTTGGCTTTTCGAAGCAAAAGCGACTAGTCGAAGCATGAAACGAACATTAAATACATTAAACCTACATTAAATTTAAATAACAGCCAGGCTAAGCAGATTAAGATTCAACCTGTTTTGTCAAGTACTCTTTCTGCCCAAGGTCAAAAACTCTGCGCTTATTATACCCTTTTTTGTATTGTGCGTTATTCTGTGTATTTAGCAGTACTTTTGTGTGTAGTACATATTATCTGTTGTACTCATGTGTCTATATTTATAATACACGCTAATTGTGAGGCACTGATTTTGGTGATAAAAGGCATTTCTTTTGCGAACTTACCTTGCACATTTCTTCATTTCCAAGCGTCTCGACCGGCTTAGCTATTAGATTCGTTCGGCTACAAAGACTGTTTCAGATTTTTCTTCACATCTTTACTGAACTCTTATGTGATTTTTATTGTCGCTCACTCCCAAGTACTTATGTGGACCGTGTTTAAAAAATTTCGAAATTTCATGTGTTAGAAAATCGGCTACAATGTTATTCAAGGGGTAGCGCTCTGCGCGGGAACCTGAATTGCAGCCTGAGCCGACAATGTGTCAACTGTCAAGCTTGTGGCCATAAAACGAATAATTTCCCATATCACTGTCACTGCGCTTACTGTGGCAAAACACACATAGAAGTTGAATGACCTGCAATAAAGCAAATTGTATTGACTGCATCATAAATAATAAATATTCTGGTACGCATTATTATTGTGAACATCCTGCATATGCTCCGCATTGTCCGTGTTACCAAGAAGAAGGAAAAAAATCCGTGGTAGAACCCAATATCAAAATTAAATAGAATATTTCTGTACCTCTGATCAAATATAATAATAATCCAATAACTGAATATTATACAAGCAAAATTTTTGCAATAAAATAAAATGCCTGCAAATAAACTTACAAAAAGCTAGAGTTGCAACTGCACATGTCATTCTTTGCTGTCAATTATCAAGCTGATATCATATTTCTTCAGGAGCCGTTTACTAGAGATGGAATAATAGTTGGTCTTAAAAAGCAGAGTTAGAGCAAAGTCCGCGTGCTGTCATAATTATTTGTACTAGACCCCGGCAATCTTGAAGATAGAAAGAGACGATGTAGGGTTTTCCTAGAAATAACTGGGCTTTCAATTGCTCTAATTTCAATCTTCTCACCATCTACTGCTTCACTTGAGGGAGATATACAATTTTTAGATTTCATTCTGCGTTCTCAAACTTCAACTCATCAGCTTATTGTCGGTGATTTCAATGCCCACAATACCATATGGTGTTACAATACAACATATACTAAATGCCGCTAAGTAGAAGACTATATCGCCTCAAAAAATCTTATAATTCACAATAGCACAGACTCTCCCCTTCTTTTGACAGTATTTTTGCAATAGGATGACCTGACTTAACAATATCGAATCAATCCTTAGCACCATATATTCAAGAATGGACAGTCTCTGATGAATATAGTCTTTCAGATCATAAACATATAACCTTCCAAATCGCACAAGTTTCATCTACCGTAATAATCAAAGATACAAGTCGCCTGGCAAGAAAATGCAAATATTTACAGAGAGTGTACGTGGAAACCTCTCCAGTATGGTACCACACGTCAATCATGTGGATTAACAGAGGACCTTAATAACTATACAAATAGCCTCTTACAAACTTATGAAGATACTTGCAAAGCATATCTTCCACAATGTCATAGGAAAAGGTTACAAGCCATTAACTATTGGAACAAAGATTTGTGTATCCAGTAAGTTAAATGTAGGTCACTCCATCGAAAACTTAACCTCTGTCAAACATAATATCTTCATGTATTCATTCCAAATTATGTATTATTATTATGTATTATGTATTATTTATATATTATGTAATTTATGTATTCATTCAATAAGCGGCTGGGATCACGTCGTGGGGAGACGGCGCTAAACCAATGAACTAAATGGTAAAGGTGTGGTACCGTCTTCCCCGTTCCTAATCTTATCCTAATCTTTTTCAAGTATGTGTAACAAACGGTTACCAAAACGATTTCAAATGGTTATATGTCAGGGTGATGTATTAATGTATATCGTTTACCTAAACCTTAATATTTAAAGCCTTCACTTTGAGTTGTGATATCTTCAGTTAGGAGGCAGATGGAATGGTAGGTCGCCTGACAGTCTCTGTGGCACTTTTGAGATGATTTGGTATTTTAAAGCAATAGAATAATTGTATAAGTTGCAGAAAACAATAGTTTCACGTCTTAGCTTACAATCATTGTAAATTTATACAACATGCAGCTGCTGGATTCCCTTGTCAACACTCATATTTTGGAATATTGTTTAAGTTTCTGGTTACAGTTTTCTAAATTTATTCATTGCTATTCAAGTAACAAACTCAAACTTTGATGTGAGATTTCACATTAAAAACATGATTGTAGTGTGCAGGTTCAACATTATATGATGAAAGGATGTTGAGAATCGCAACCCTTTTCTTTACAAGAGACTACTTGAGAAGTATAGAAGTATTGTAACGGCAAATTTTCTTAGTCTTAGGCGTCTATGTGAATTCGTTTGGAAGTCTAACCATTACGTATTTATAAAGTCTGGAGTTCACCATCTATTCCTCGGAAGGAAATTTCATGTTAATTACCTTTTCTAAATAAAAACAAATCCTTAACGTAGTCCTTTCTCGACAATTTTTAAACCGAATTTTCTTTGGCTATGGTGTATTTTCTCCAACTCAAGCAGATGCTTGACGTTTTGACTCAGAATCATAAGCAAAGCCCTAGTCATCTACAGTCACAATTCGTTAGAATATTTTAGAATAAATGTATGTCATTTGGATTAAGTTACTTGCTCAGCTTATAAGCCCATGACAGCAGATGTTCACGGCATCAAAGTAGTTTGCAAAACAAACCATTAACTACCATCAAAATTCTGTTCGTCGCAGATATTTTAGGAAACAACATTGAAGCATCATAGCAATAAATGCTGTTAACTTTCGTTTGACGCATTATGTGGATGTGCCAACAATGTTTGTTCTGTGTCATGGACTATAAGTGAAATTGTTGGTTCTTTGCTCATATTTTCTTTCTCGCCATTGGTGCTAAATGTTCCCACGAAAATTTTAAAAATCTTAGTGTTACGAATTCCCATGCATTTTGATTAAAAAATAAGAAATAATAGTTATAATTATTTTTATTATATTATAATATAGTATAATTATAATTATATTTATAACTTTATATTTATTTTATTAGTAATTAAAATTTATGAGTATATGTCACTTAAAGAATGAATGTGTTATATAATTCCAATATTAATTTTTTTAAATTGTACTGCGTAACTATTTAATATAATGGCGCCAAGATCCATTTTACAGTAAGGTCTTTAATTCATAGTCCATTATGTTACTGCTATCAGATGATGTATGTTCACACGTAACATATCTAGAAAATTCTGTACGAAAATCTTTGCGAAGATAATCAGGGCTTCAGTGTTTTGTTATTATACTGGAAATATCATAATGTAGACTAGTAAACCATATATAATATCTGGAAATAATCCATACAGTCTGCTGCCCTTGTTAAAGCAAGGCAGTTAAGGTTCTTAACTAGTTCTAAATAATCTGTTTTAACTACCAAATTGTAAACACAGTTTCAGTTTATTTCAGAGTTTAAACACAAGACTGCTCCAATCCATCGGCGTTTGGTTGGTAAGATTTCTGAACACTGATAGTGTAATTCAGATTTAGATCTTGGTGAATGGACTAATTCCGTTCAATGTTTGTTGTTTTTACCTATACACGTTTCATGATATGAGCCATATTCTCTTTAAAAGTCCTTCATAAAGGCATTCCTTTCCATAGGGAGGTACCTTCCGTGTGCTTTTCTTTCATTATTAAAGTACGTAGTTAATTTTTTTTTTCATTTTAAAATATTACTCATTCAGCTTAATAGAAAAATTAGTCTAAGAATTAGATATAATAATCTACTTAAACCTGATATATTAAGTAGCTATTTAAGCTAAGTTTGATAATGGAGAATATTAAGAACACTTTTATTATTAAATTTTTACTTTGTATAATATTATCTATCTTTAAAACAGTTAACGTTTTGTTGCTATATATATCTATGAGAATTCAGATTTCTTCCGAGTGCGTCTTCAAAATTGAACATTTTTTTTTTTTTTGAAAGAGTAATGATTTCTAAAAGTTTATCTAAAAATAATTAAAATTAGTATTAGGATTTCCAATTAGAGTTTCTATTTTCTAAAGACTGGTTTAAATGTAAAAAAATTCGTGTTTATTTGGTTTATTTTATTAAATTTCTTAATTTAAATAGTGAAGCTAAATATTGTTCAGAGATAAAATGAAATTGAGAGTTAGCTGTGTAATTTAAAATCGAATTTCTCTTTTCTTCAACATCTGTTCAATTTTCACTTTCTTCAACGAATCAGAAAGCGTTCAATTATTTTTTGCTACCCCTAGGGAAAGCTGTAGATGACACCTGGATTTGCTGTGATTCGTCATAGAACTGAAAATTCACATTCACGTTCTCCGTTTTCAACTTCAGAAAATAAATATATCGAAGCTTCGAAGCAAACTGCCATTGTATGAATGAAATGCGAAAGAACAGTACTATTCTGGTTTACATTCCATGCACTAAAACGAAAATAATCGTTAATTGGTATATTTAAAGTTTATTTAGAAAATGCATTGGATATGGAGTAAATATATTTGTATATTATAAAATTTAGCAAAAAATTTCATTACATATGGAAAATGATTCTGAGATTAAATTTGGCCACAAATTTCGAAACTTGAATTATTGTTACAGATCATAAAATAAATGAATGTTATTATTGTCGCAATATTAAGGGAAATTTAAAATATTTGTAATAACATTTATAAGCAAATGTCATAACTTAGTATCCTATTGAAAGCAAGGTGTTCCAAGTACATTTTCTGAGCTGCCAAAACCACTGAAAAATGGTAGTGTTGTCAGAGTTGGCCTACTTGTGTAATACGACCGCTCCTTAGGAAGAAACATCTATCCATGATACGTATTTTTGCACTCACTCACAAGAGCCCAAATGCAATCCCGCGAATTGATTTCCCGTGAGCCCGTGAATTAATTTCTTGATAAATTCATCGAAGATGAAAATAATACAGTCGAAAATAAGGGTATGCGCACAGAACCGACACAGCGACAGTCTTTCTGCTGGCACAGGATTGACAACGCAGTTCAAAAATCGATTTTGACAATACCGATGTCAGTCTTTTGATGTCAATCACATGCAGAAATCCTAAAAATAGTAATTAATCCCATTTTTGCCCTTAATTATATGATGTCCTAATTATAATCTTTGGCTGCATTATGCAATGCCAATCGCATCCCGGTGTCGTTCTCACTCTGTGTCGATACCTTGACTGCATCTACCTTACACACCAACGTACCAACTACGCCAAACTTCGGCAGAATAAGCTGTGGCCTTAATAAGAAATTAATTGATACTTGACAAACGGATTCAGAAGAATGAGCAGTGCACTGAAACATATTACACCGAGTTTCCGATGAATTACATCTCAAATTAAAACTATGCCGCTGGGCCTTAAAAATTACAAAATTTTCTAGTTTGAGTGAATAATAACGTGTTGAAACAAGGCATATAGCAAAGATATTAGCATTAAAGTTAGCTGTTAGTAAAACTTTAAATTATGAATGTTATACACCAGAATACTAATAATTGTTTAAGTTGATTTTCATTCCATTGAATAAAACTAGTAGTTTGAAATTTAGCATGGAGGAAAGCGATTGCTGCCTAGGAAGGTTTCACAAGCATACAGTTTTAAGAAAGAATTTAGGTTTTAACCTTAGACATATAATCTACGAGACATCTCAGACTAGCCTAGAATTAGGCACGCTGAGAACTGTCCTTGAAATTAGTTCTCTCTATGAATATATTTTATATGATCTTGTGTACTACATTGTCGCCATCGTGCTCAGTACAGTTATTAGCAAAGCTGGCTGTCATAACGACGGGCCAGGGTCCGAATGCTGGAGAAGGTATTCGAATCCTTTGCCTTTTATTATGTTTGTATGTATGTAGTGTTTGCGCGACATGGGGGGTGGTCACCTAAAATACTAATGAACCGATAGTCCTCTCAAATAGTTTTGTTGTATCTTGGACTGATTTTAGGGGTGCTGTCCATCAAAATTGGAGCGGAGGTGCACAGATTGTGCGCAGGAACTGTATCAGTGCAACAGAGGTGAAATTCTGGTGTTTCATCCACTTTTATTTGTACATATACTACCTTATATGGCGTTACACATTACATCTAGTATATCGCTTGATAAATTTTTCGTGTGAGAGAGGAAGGTATTTGTATCTACACATGACTGCAAAATTTTGATAAAAAAGAGAATTCTAAATTTCAGTTAGTTCTTTAATATAAAACAAATACGAAAGGTATCCGTGTTTCCTATTAAGAAAATGTAAATTAAGGGTACTCCAAGTTCCTTCTTTGCGATGGATACTTAAGCGCAAAGAATTTGAATATGTTTCTATTAGCAACGAAGGGCCTAATGAAATGCAAAATTTTTATAGCATAAGTATATTTTACAATAAGCATAAATTAATAAACCTAATTTTGTTGTAAGCTTATGAGCTGAATGATATTTTTATTTACTTATGATCTATAAATTGTTTTCCTTGAACCTATAATACTCTTTTAAATTTTCTCAGATAATTAAATTGTCTGTTAGCTGCAGCTTACGTAACAATACGTTTAAGTAAAATCTAAATTACCTCGGTCCGGAGTGAATATTTTAATTTCGAACACATGAGAAAGTAAGACAAACACAAGTCCTAACTGCTTTCTCCGTTTCAGAAAATTAGCTTTTAGGTGGGAAAAGAACAAAATGTTTTAAATGCATGTAGCAAGCACACTACGTACGAGAATTAATGCATATATAAACATGACTATAAAACTGAAGAGAAAAAAGAAAGAAGCGTGCCGATTTGAGCGTAAAATCTTTCAATACGAGCTGTTAAAGCTTTGATAATGCTAATTATTTATAATATTCTTTGAATTGCACTTATTAGGTAATTACGTAAATATATTACCTAAAAAAAAACCACCCATTACCAAAGCATGCTCTTTACCAAAAAAAAAAAAAAAAAAAAAAAAAAAAAAAAAAAAAAGAAAAAAAAAAAAAAGTAGCATAGCAAATAAGCAGAAATATTATTGTATTATTGCTGACTACTATTTCATTGTAGTTTAGTCCAACGAACTCAAAGTATAATTACGATTGTGAATGCGATAAAAATGCAGTACTTAACGTGGATATTGAATTGTTTGATCGGAAGAGGAGAGTTGAGGCTCAGAACAGGTTTTACCAAGCTTCCTATTGGAATGGAGTGGAAGTTAAGTAGTTTACGCGATTGTCCTCCAGAAAAACTTCCATATTTCTAAGAAATCCAAAAGAAGAAGCTAGATGACAAAATAAATAACTTTGGCCTCCGAAAATCAAATTGTATTGCTTTTATTCGAGAATGAGAATCCAGTGAAGATCTTTACCTTTCCTTCTGTTTAGCATAGCGTATATCAACTTACTGCGAGTTCTAAAGATCTGCGGATTTCTGCTACATATGCAAATCCATATTAGAAAGGAATTTTGTAGGTGCTCCATCAATGAAATCCAGGAATTGGTTTGTTACAACTGAGAACTTGATAGGTTTATAAAAAATACGCGAACTATCGGGTTTCCTGCCAAAGCAAATATCATCTGCGCAAACAGTTCGTGTTGGCATGTTTAATCATATTTTGTCAAGCGATTTTTGGCATTTGAAATAAAGAGACTTGCTTTTAGAGCACTGTGTTTTGAAATTTGTAAAACAATATTTATTTCATTAAGTCCAAGGTGTCTGAATTGGAACTATCACGCTACGAGATTAGAACCATCATTTACTTCCAGTTCTGTTGCAAAACGTTAGCTACAGAATAACACCAAATTATGTATTTAGATTTATGTACTAATGCTGTATTATACGACACTGTGAGGGTTTGCTACCGAAAGTTCAAAAACAAGGACTATGAAATTCAAGAAGTAGAGCGTTCTGGCTGACCTACTGATGATGATGAGACCCGCCCGCCAGAACTTGTGGAAGAAGATCAGTATGAAACCACTCGAAAGCTTGCTAAGGAGTTAGACGTTAGTGCTATGTATATTAGTTGTGCTATACATCGCATAAACTTGACGTACAAGTTCAACCGCTGGGTGCTGCATGAGCTGGGTCAAGCAGATAAGTGCAGAAGTGTACGGGCCTGCACTAAACTACTCGTGATAAAAAGTGGATTTGCTTCAACAACACACGCCGGAAAGAGGGTCTGTCTTGGGCCAGTCAGCCTGTTGGCAGCTTCGCAAAACGCAGTTTGTCTAACAAAAGATCATGCTTTGTATCTGGTAGGATTGCTGTGGTATTATTCGCAAAGAGTATCAGGGAAAAAAGTAAATCTCTCGTCAGTACAGCGAGATGCTTGTCCGCGTTGACGCTGCTACTGAGGAAAAACGTCGCTACTGAGGAAAAAAGGTAATGTCCCATCAAGATAACGCAAGACATCATGTGTCCGCATTAACCGGGTGAACTCTGTATCGACTGGGATCTCTTGCCACACCCACCATATAGCCCCGACGTTACTCTTTCGGACTACATTTTATCACACTTGCAGCTACATCTTGCTGGTGCTATCTTTCATTCTGCACAGGGCATCCAAAATGGTGTTGATTTGACTCGCGAAGACCATCTGACTCGCGGCGACCAAGTTTCTGCGCCGAAGGCTTTGAAAAATAACGGAAACGTTGGCAGAAAATCATAGAATTGGGCGATGATTAATATCCGCACAAAAGGTACAGCTTTGATGTTCTTTTTACCAACTTTATTAAGAGTGATTTGGGGGGAGCATTCACTGAACAGTGTATTCGGTCTTTGATGCAACTGAAAGCTTTTTTTTTTATTCATAGGTTTAAAAGAAACGCGAAAATCATACTCTTAGATGATTTTAGCATCGTGCAACACACAGTATTTCTAAAAATTTCTGAAAGCTTTCAGATTTTATATTACACTCAAAGGGGCCTTTTTTAACGTTTCGTATGTTACCTTTATTTATTAAATATCATGTTCTTTGCACTTAAACTAAATAAAATTCAGTTCAACAGCAATACCACAAAATGTTTAAAAATAAGTTATCTTCAGAATTTTCGACAGAAAGTGTGGCGAGTGGAGATAATTTCCGCACATTGTTGTCATTGCTCGCTTTGAAATCGTTGAGTTTGTCAATCAAAAAATCGTTAAAGTTTTACAAAATATTTAACATTTAATAATAAATATTCGAAGTTCGGCCATCTACGTGCGCATGTTCGGGTGGATGGTTACGTTATTCAAAATTTGACGGCTCTAGGTAGCGTCATTTTATCACAGTGCGAGAAGCATACATATATTCTTGCAGATTCTTCATTAACATAGGACGATAATACTTGGTGGCAACAATTTGAAAAGTGAAACGGGCATTTATAGTGAAACAGCGCAAAATGCCGTTTCCAAACTAATAGCTTTCTTAGTTACCGCCCTTTTGGACTAATAATAAACATTCTTTGAATTTCAAAGAATTTTTAAATTAAAAAATGCGGAATATATTAGTATTGGCTAGACCAAAAAAAATTATTCATTACCCATACTAGAATTTCTTTTTCTGTATTTCTGCATTTCTATACTGAGCTCAGCGCAATGATACCCTTAACCCTACAATAGATGAGCAACGCAAATGAAGCAGTGAGCAAACACAGAACTAGCCATAGGAGGAAAGGTAGTATATTTATTCAACACCAACGAATGCTCAATGAAGTCGTCCCAAAAGAGACAAAAGTCTCATTGCGATTTGGTATTTTAGAGATAAAGCACAGAAGAAAAGAAACAAGCGATTGATGGGGCAGAATAGATCGCTAAGTATACTTTATGAACTCGGTACTCTCATGCATAATACATGAGAACATTTGACTTCAGCTGAGAGTACCTTTTAGGAACATACAGCAGTAACTCCCAGATAGTACGCTTGACATATACATATTTTTATTAAAAAAATCAAAATATATCCCATGAAATACAGCATAAAATATTCTGAACAGATTTTTACAAAAGAAAAAAAAACATATTTTCGTTGTCTAACATAAAATGTCCTTTGTTTTATATTTTAAAAGTGGAATAATTAGCTAAGTCTAGAAATTTAACGTTTACTTTTCTTTTTCCTTTTAAAACTGCTGCTTAATTTTCAAAATGCTATATTCAGGAATTAGCAAATTTTACAATTTCCAATTAAACTAGATATAAAAACTTGGCATCTAATTATAACAGGAACAGGTAATGAATAATTTATAGACATCTTTGAAGTTAAGTTTATACATATGGAGAAATTAATCCCGCAACGCGTAGCAAATATTAGGTGGAGATTTTTTATATGTCAGTCTATAAATGCTAGGCAAAATCCCTGAAATTCAATTTTTAGATACTCCAATTCGCGATAAAAGTTTACTCGCATAATTATCCCATCAAGATACTTCATACAGATGAAAAGAGGCTAGATATAAGCAGATATAAATGCTAGAGAAAATAGCTTAAATTCAGCTAGTCTGTTTTAAATAACAAGACTCAAACTCACCTCAAATGTTATGCATAATTCCAAAAATAAACTAAATATAAACTACTTGGTGTAATAATAAACTACACGTAAATGAATTTATTCGTTACGAAAAGGCAAAGCTTCAGTTTACTCACTTGCGTAAAAGATAAGTATGTCTTTCTAGCATGAAACTCAAATTTTTGATTCTAGTAATACAATGCAAATGATTAAACGCTCTGTCTTCAGCATTATGGCGAACTTTTTTTGTTTAAGAATATTTTAATCTCTATGTAAGGTACCTAAAGATATAAACTGGAATAAAGACAAAATTATTTGAATGTGTTGAAGCTTTTATTCATTAATAACGTAATTTTGTTTTCTTTACCTAACCACAGTCATACAAAATATGATTGCCGATAATTTCAGTCTAGTAGTGTAATGTAACTATTCGTACATAGAATATATTCACTTTTTAGTGATTAATGCTTTATCAAACAAATAAAATTGCGAGGAAGATTACGCTAGTTAATCTTTCGTAAATTTCGACTGTCTTCGAAATTTATACTATCAAAGTATAATTACAGAATTTTTTTAACTTATAAGGTATTTCTTCCACGTTCTGAGCATGACTTCGTGGTGTAGTGGTCAGTACGCTCGACGCGAATCGAGAGGTCCGTGGTTCGAGTCCCGGCTCATTTTTCATATCTCCTGCTGCCATATAACCTAATGTCTCTACAAACTATTTATTTTTTGATACTTCATAAGCTTAACTATATTAAGTAATTATGTTCAATAGTAGAAAATACGTCTTTTCTGAAGAAACCCAGAATATAAGATTGTCAGAAAATTCGATTCCGATATTGTCAAAAAATAGATTCCGACATATTTTCTTTAAAAAAATTTAACTTTTATATATAGGCTGCTTTGTTGCCATGGTGTTAGGGGAGTTTGGGGCTCTTACCAATATGCTAACAGAGCCTTAGACCAGATAAATAGAGCATTTGGCTCAGGTTTGAGTCGCGAAGAAGTGACGGTTGTTTATGAGTGCATAGTACCTTCGCAGCAGAAGAGCACTTAAAATACTTTTGAAAGTCTTTTGGAAAGGTTGCTGGCAGGCTGAAAGTTGTAAAAGACCTTCTAAATGGTTCACGCATCGTTATTTATTAAAACTGGGACTGTACTGCCAACTTCTTGTGTGTCTAATTTGGCTCATCTCGGATGCACACTGGGCAACGTTCTTTTTTATAAGTGTTAAATTAGAAAAGGTTTCCACATTTCAAAGGAATGCTTTAAGTTATAAATATTCGATCATTTGGACCAACATTTTTATTTATAGTTGCTTTGAAATTCTTCTAAAATATGCTACATCAGCAATGCCTATCTTGAATCTACTAAATGTCTGTTAAGCAGTTCACATACATCATCGCTAATTAATTCTGGATGTTGTAAATAAAAGTACGCCCAACTCAAACAGAAAAGCTCAAAAGCTTGTGTTTAATACTAAAAGGAATATTTTTTAAAGTTGTGTTTTACTAATTTTAATAAAAATCTTGCCAATGATTACAAATTTTTTTACAAAATTGTGACATTGATATAGCATGAAGACATGCAGTACATGACAAATGTTAATACCGAAGCAAATAAGTTTTCATCGTCGAGTCCTACTCTTTAAAATTTCTCAAGAAGGACGCTAAGCTAAATTTCCCATTACAGCACCAATTAAGTTTGCTGTATAACAGGCATGTCAAACTCGCAGGTTCGAGTCGCATGTAACTGTTGACTCATTTTTCTGCTCCTTCTATACTGAAAACTACAAAAATATGTAATCATAAACACATTGATAAAAATTGGATTTCCACAGAATATCGAGACTTTTATGCAACCTCAGTTATTAAAACTCCTCTTTAAAATGTCTCATTACAAAAATAATTTCTTAACTGACGCTTAGAAAATAACAGCTCATTTAGAGATGATGTTAACAAAAATTCAGTACTACTCTGAAGCGTTTCTTAATTCTGTGGGTGGTGGCGCATAGCCGTTCTTAGTTAGTGGAGCAATTTGTCTCATTACTTCTGATAATAAACATGGCAAAAGCGCATTTAACCCGTATGAATCAGAACAATACAGGCCTGTGATGCCCTTCAATGCCCGGGGCCGCATGCACGGCTACATTGAAGGAATCAGCGTATGCTTTCCCTGTCTAATAGACTGGGTAACTCGTTGAACATCTTCTGTGCCATTTGTCTTCCAAATAACCGGCACTGGTGGCGTGGTGCTGTAATCCAGCTGCTTTGGAGGTCTGGGCTGCTGGACGGCGTGAGGTTAGGATGTTCTGTCCTCTGTTTCTCTATGTCTTCCGAACAGCTGAATTTCCTGTATGTCACTTTAACAATACATTAATACATGGATACTTCTTTAAAACTGGCATTCAGCTGCTATATCAGTCTTCAATGTTTCCCAGTTATCTCAGTTGATCCTCATGGATAAAGACTGATAAGTTCAGATACATGTGAAATAATGAAAAGTCGAATTTATAAAACCATTTTGTAGTGAATCACAGGGTTTTCATTCATTGTAAGAAAGCAAGCTATCAATGGAGTGACTGACTACAGTATCTGCAACTATGCAGTGCGTAAGTTAACATATACAGTAACTCAAACACGTTACGAGCCGTAGATTATTTTCAAAAATTCAGTAATAAAAACTCAGATATTATTCCAAAAACTAATTATTTTCTGTTGTTTAATATGTCTAAATACCGTGCTAAATCAATTATGAAAGCTATAATTAAATAAAGAAAAATATATATCTCATCTATATACAAATATCTTTTCTTTAAATGCAATATTAAGGCTCAAATGTATTTATAATAAATACAACTAAAGAACCCGATCTGCCAGACTTTTCTTGTAAAGCTTCTGGAAGAGAGAATTTTAAAACTGGGACAAATAAAGCTTAATATTGAGGAGACTTTCTGTTAACAAGAGTCGAAAATTCCTGAGATTTCTTTTGCCTTGCGAAAACCTACAGATTTCCTTTTGAAAACACATAAAATTCCGCGCACTACCCTATCAGGTTCTATATTCCTCCTTACTTGCTTTGGGAACATTAAATGACCTGACACGGAACAGGGAGCTTACTAAAGCTATGTTCAATAAATGTGGGAAGTACACACAAGAAGGGTATACGAAACCCTTTATTTTTCTCTCTTTACAATGACTTCCGGACTTCGGAATACGGAGACCAACCACTTGTGGTCTGAACGTAAGAATATAAAAATATTAACTAAACTCTAACTAGACTTATCTTTGGATTAATAAACAAGTGCCTACTTGAAGATTGGCCGTATATTAACAAAAAGCCGTATGTAGTACAGAGAACTGCTAACACTACAATACGTTTAAAATTATCAAGAGGATTAAACCTTTGGCCATGAAGGCAACCAGCAACCGAGTAAAACTACTATGGCAAGCAGCCTGCTTCTAATAGCTCCTTCCTCTCTCTTGCTTGGCAAAAAGCCACAACTTAAGTACTTGGCGTTCGCAAGACAAATTTGCATAAATAAGTTAAAGCTTTTAATTCTGGCCGGAAGTAGAAAATAAGAAGTGATAGTAAAGATTTAAAGTAAAATAAACGTTAGTAAAACTTTTTCCTTACGTACTTCCCGCCAGAGTTAATTAGTTTGAAACTGAGGTCTAAAACGACCTTGTTGAAAACTTTTAGCTCTAGAATCTAAAGCGAGGCCAATCTTTTACAAACATTTTTCACTAGAAACTAGAAATTAAAAAAAAAAAAAAAAGTCGTTTTTACATTATCAATTCCATGGACAATTACTTTTCATCTGTACTGCATCTAAACAGGAGTTCTTAGTTGAAATCTGGTTCCTTCCAGATCTCTGGAAGGAAAACTAGTTTAATGAAATGTTACACAATTAAATGGCAAGTAACATGAATACTTATACATAACTCTTAACATTCTTATTTCATTCATGACTTTATTTAATTATCTCCCCGTGCTCTCTGACATGTGTTGTAAAAGAAAACACCAAACACGAACATGTTTATGTACAAGTGTTCAACACTACCGCCTGCAATCAAAACACTAACATGTTAAAATTCAACATAACAAGACCTCATAACACACCTTATATTCATCTCTAAACCCTGAGGTACTATTCTGAAAGTGGCTAACTCTGAAGTGTAGCGTCAGAGAGCCTAACTACATTCATTCAACCTTTAACACATATTCACAATAATTTTTCTCTTTTTACAGTCACACGAATAAGTTAAAATTTTTGGCATTACTTTCACTTTTAACATATCACAGTATTTCTTAACGTTTAAAATAACAGTTCACATTGTATATAAGAACATATTAACATGCCGTTAATTTTACGCATTTTAAAACATACATTAGTAGTACATTGTTAACTTCTATTCTTTTCCAAGCAAGTGCCAATTCTTCTACATTGAAATACTACATTTCAAAAAGTCTTTCAGACTAAAACTTCTTTCTTGCCAGAATCTTTTAAATAAAATTTTATACAATAACTTTTACAATATTCAAGTATTTACACATTCCTATTATACATTAATTTTAGTTTTACTCGCGAGTAATTGAAAAACATAATACCAAAATAGGTAACAACTCATTTCTCGCCTTTTTGGCGATAAAGGTAGACCTCACATGAGGTAAAACGTCTTCAGTTCTGCCACTTGCAGTAAGAATGAAAGATTAACTTAAGGTTTCAAGGTAACATAAAGTTTTATTATCTTTGTGATATTCGGACATTCTTTTTTCTGCCCAGTCCTGGAAGGTAGCGAAGACTAGCGTTTGGTTTATCTTCCTTCTTGTGCGGGTTCGCCCTTCAGTTCCTTCCTCCATGAGCTTTCTTTTCCTTCCAGTCCGGTCACCCTTGAAGATCTTCTTTTTAGCCTCTGCCTGTGGTCTTGGCCGTTTGATAGCAGCTGGTCTTGGCGGAACCGGGACACTTCTCTCTCGTTCCTGCTTGATTCTCGTTGCTGGCTGTTTAAATTTTCCTTGTTTCTTTGCCTCCGTAACTGGTGTTCCTTCAGCAGTTCGTCAACATTTGCTGCGTAGACTTCTGTCCGATGGGTAGATCTTGCGTTTGGGAGCCGGGTTATAGTTGCCGTTATTTCTCCTGGCTCTCTTTGCATTCGTCGTACTTCTCCCTTCTTCATTCTGGAGGTGGTCGTGCTCTCTCTTTTCTGGTCGGTGGAACGGCTTCTTTTTCTTGTTACCTTCAATATTCTAACGGGGAAACTTTCTTTTCAATTGCTCCTGCCTCCTAATGGCTTGCCCTTGTGATTGTCGTTGTTCCACCTCTGGAGCTTGTGCCTGCAGTGCCTGCCGTGCCGAATCCTGCAAAAGATCTTTAAATATTTGCATTTTATTACGGTTATAGAATGGTTTTATCTGGTCTTCAGACTTTTTCCTGGATTACTATTGAACTGTCGACGTTCGCCGGTTTTTTTTTGGATACTCGGGTTTCCTTGCCCACTGATTCGCTTTGCTTCCGTAGCCGTGTTCTTGACTTTGCTGTGGTCTTGGCGCACCAAATGGTTTCGTTGCTGATACTGGCGTCTTCTTTCAATGTCCGCCGTTCTTCTACTTTCAAACTGGATTGCTAGCTCAAATAACTTTTCCAGTGTAGTCGGATTCCTTAATTCAATAAAGTCTTGTACTTGGGGAAGTAACCTCGGCAAGATCACTTGAATTATCTCAGGATCCGGACGGTTTCCATACAAGAGTTTGAAGACGTGAATTTTTCTTAAAATAAAGGTGGACAGATTTTCGATTCGTTGCTGATATATGCTGAAAAGTTCCGTTTCTAATTTTGCACGATCTCTTACGACAGGGAAGGCTTTTACTAAGGCAGTCTTGAAATTTTCGTAAGTATATGTGGGACTTCCCGCTTGACCCAAGAGGCTTCTGCCTATACATTTGAACCAATTAAGCGCTTGGCCCCTCAAAGCGCTGGTAGCTAAGGTGACTTTCTGGAACTCATGCACGGGATATAGCATGAAGTGGTCATCCAATTTTTCCAAAAAACTGGTTACCGGTGAGTTTCCATTAAATGTTGCTTCTGGTTTCATCGATGCGCGCATGGTCTGGACGATGTAACCAAATCCTTCCAGGGCGGCAGCTGGCATTTCTGGATTCTGAGCCACTTCTGCAGGCAGCACAGGTTCTTCTTGAAACTCGGCCATAGTTATTCTTCTTCGTCGGGCACCACTATCAGGTTCTACATTCCTCCTTACTTGCTTTGGGAACATTAAATGACCTGATTCGGAACAGGGATCTTACTAAAGCTATGTTCAATAAATGTGGGAAGTAGACAATACACACAAGAAGGGTATACGAAACCCTTTATTTTTCTCTCTTTACAATGATTTCCGGACTTCGGAATACAGAGACCAACCACTTGTGGTCTGAACGTAAGAATATAAAAATATTGACTAAACTCTAACTAGACTTAACTTTGGATTAATAAACAAGTGGCTACTTGAAGATTGGCCATATATTAACAAAAAGCCGTATGTAGTACAGAGAACTGCTAACACTACAACACGTTTAAAATTATCAAGAGGATTAAACTACTGGACTTGAAGGCAACCAGCAACCGAGTAAAACTACTATGGCAAGCGGCCTGCTTCTAATAGCTCCTTCCTCTCTCTTGCTTTGCAAAAAGCCACAACTTAAGTACTTGGCGTTCGCAAGACAAATTTGCATAAATAAGTTAAAGCTTTTAATTCTGGCCGGAAGTGATAGTAAAGATTTAAAATAAAATAAACGTTAGTAAAACTTAAGATCCTTACATCCCATGATAGGAAAATTAATTTATTATCATATCTATCTATATATTTATTAATTTTAAGACCGTAATATGCTTTCAAGAGTTTCAGGCAGTTTAATTTTATAATTAAAATTTCATAGAAACATGATTTTCCTGTTTGCGTCCATGACTTCTCCGATTTCTCTGATTAGAATTTAAAAACATTTGGATAATTGTGTAATTCGGGCATAAAAACATTTTGAACTATGATTAATTTTAAAATCATATGAAAATTTCAACTTTTTTTTTTTTTTTAAATTTTAATTTTTATTATTGCTCAACAAAAATTACCATTATTTAGAATGCAGTATTGTTTAAACATATAATTATGCATGATAATAAACTTATAAATATATTTATGTACTAGCAGCTTCGCTGCCAGCCTAAATGTACCGGAAAAATGGCTGAAGGGAACACCAAACGTTAAATTTAAAAACTGCATAAAATTTTGCTCTGCAGAACAACTTCATAATAAAAGTTATTACGTATAACAAAATACAATTATTTGAATTACAATGAAATAAGCAATATCACTTAATACAAGTATTAATTATCCTAATAAATAAATTAACCAACTTCCTTTTGCAAAATCTTAAGAACTCAAATGGTATAAAGGAGGTTAAGAAGTTTGTTTCCTAAAAAAATCACTCAAAACTTTTCAATATCTTAAAAACAGTGAAATGAGCAATGAATAACATAAAAGAATACAAAAAAATTCTGAAAAGCAAAGTATAATTAATGATATTTTATCTTATATTTTCAAGACAAAAAAATTAGGTGTTACTTTGGTAGACGGTTGTACGGATTTTTGGCGATTTTCATTGGCGCAATTTTTGGCGCAGTTTTTATAGTCATCAACCATCTTGAAAAATGCTGTTTTTACATATTTTACGCATATATTAAAGTATTGGAAACTTTAAAAAATAAATGTCGTTAAAAATAATGGATTAAGTTTTTGTTGTAAACGTTGTTTTTTAAGATGGCTGGCAAATGTAAATAATACATTTATTAAGAGTATAAGATGCTAAAGCAGGGTTAAATTATTACTTTCATATAATAGAATAAAAACACCTCTATAAAACATTGCGCCAACATTTAATTGGATTAAAATATTGCTTAATTGAGTATCGAATTAAAAACATCATACCAACGTTTAAAAGAATTAAAAGATTGCTTAAATACTTTAAACTAAGTTTTATAGGATTTAATTATTTAACATTAAAACATATGTGGCAATAAATATCTCAGGAATTTTTGAAAACATTGTATTAATTTTTTAATAAAAGTTGAACTATGCAATTATAAAGTAAAAGAAAATTATGTACTTACATTTTTTAAAGTATTTTACCTGTCGTATATTGATAAGTACCAGAAAAAAAAACGATCTTCCTCTGTGATCCACATCTCTCGCACTTCATTGGAGAAGCAATTAGCGAGGTTTTCTCCAAAAATTTAAAATAAATTTCCTCAGACGATATTAACAATTTATAAAAATATATTTGATTAGAAAGCCAGGTTGGCCAAAATAAGATCTTAAAGGGCAATTTTTTTATTCCGATACCAATAATTCTTGGTAATTACCAATAACAACATTCATCTTCGAAACGGACATATCCATTCCATTTGAAATCTGAGGAATTCGAAGAGATGAATACTAAAATTTTAATATGGCGCGGTAATGCACAAATATTCAGTAACCAATAAGGGAGCTGATTACATTACGCATAGAATTAAAATTATTTAAACAATCATTCATAATGAAATCATTTTTAAAACAAATGCAAAATTAAAGTGTATTTTAATATTTAATTGTCATAAATAATGTTTAAAACATTAGATTAAATTTATAGATATTAATAAAACCAATTACGTTTTAAGTAAGGTGACGTCATTGATTACGTCATCCGCAACATAAAATTACATAAAATATTATAAACAACAAAATTTTTATTTCAAATAAAAGTGCAAAAATAAATTAATTTTTAATATTTAGAAGCCATAAATAATATTTAAAACACGGAATTTATGCATAATAAAACGCATTATTTTTTAAATAAAATGACAACAAAGTATCGGTTACCATAAATAACTTATCCAGCAATGGGTTTACCATAAGTCGTATTATTCGCCAAAAGAAAAATAAACGAAGCATTGTTGGGAAAGAGATCTCTGATGGAAGGTAGAAGTTTTGGTTCTAGAATAGTGTCAATGTATTTTCTGGCATTCAGTGTCCCATCGATGACCTGAAGGCGACCAATACCATCTGCTGACATGCATGACCAAATCATAATACTAACTGGGTTCTTCACAGTTGCTTGAATGCAGTCAGGATGTAGCTCTTCTCCTTACATATTTTCGCCCATCACTACCGAATAACGATATCTTAGGTTCATCACTCCATATAACTTGTGACCACCGATCATCTGTCCAATTAAATATGTTCCTTTGCCCACTGTAGTCTTTTTTTTTTTTTTTTTTTTTTTTTTTTCGTTGCTGAAAATTAAGATAAGACTTTTTTCGTGGAATTCTACCTCTCAGTCCAACATCTGTTAATCTTCTTCTGATTGTTTTTGAACTGACAGAAACACCAGCATCAATCAGATCACTTCTGATGGCCGCTGATGACATTTTTCTATCTTGGAGACATAGTCTTTTTATTCTTCTGACATCAATAGATGTGGTGCACATTTTTCGGCCTTTTCCTTTTTTGTATTTTATTGAATTTGTCTCCTGATATCGTAAACAAAACTTTCGGACTCCAGATGTAGTCACTGAACCACCCACCTGTCTTGCAATTTCAGCATAGGAAAGACCACTTTCTCGTAACACAATAATATTACATCTCTTTCTAGGTGTCCAATCTACTCTTTTATTTGATGTCATTGCTTCTTGATTAAATATTAAAAATTTTTACAAACATTCCTACTTGTAATTGCAGTGTACAAGAAACAGGCCCTCCTTCTACAGAACAAAGCAAAATAATGAATTGTTTCAAGTGTAAACATGATGTGAGCTTCTACTGGTAGTTACTAACATTTGATTGGTTCTCAGAACAAGAACAGTGGTTGGCCAGGAAAGCTAGACATTACAAACCACTTCATAACTGTGTTTTTTATTTATATTAAAATACATATAACGTTTATTTCTATTGCAAATAATTGAATTTTGTGTTTTGTATTGAATTCAGTAATAAATTCTCTTTAAAATGATATATACAAGTTTGCATTTTGCGAAGCGTAACATTTTCTATAAGCATATAAGCATACAAAGTTCAAAAGCAAAAATTTCCAAAAGTGTCCACAATTTTGGCCACCACTGTAGAATTTGAAGAAATTTTGATCGATTGTGTGAATGCTAGTTTATTTTAAACTAACTAATGACTGTGCTTCTCATACATAACGTTTTATAAATTACCTTTAAATTTAAATGAAAGAAGTCGATCTAAGTATATCAAAATTTAAAAATGTTATTTTTTAAGAAAACTTTCTTCGATTATTTTTAAAAAGATCATTTTAATTATATGTTACATTCTAGGCAGATAGCCCTAGTGTAATCTCAATAAATCAAACCAAGAAAAAGTGTGTATCTAACGGTAATGATTTTCTTATCCCTAATGCTGCATGCAGTACATACTACAGTTTTATGCCGCTGATGAAGAAGATACTATTTAAATTTTATTTAAAATATTTTAATGTCTAGAACATAAAATAAATAAGTAAATACAGTACCCAAAATATCAACGTTTCATTAATATACTCAGTTTCATTAATATAAGCCAGTTAGCTACAGAGGTATTATGTTTTGAAATATGTTATTTTTTGCATTACTGTGAAAATGAACATGAACCGTTTAAATAATGGTCTTTGAGATAAACGTGAGTACTAAACGGACGATGAAAAATGGAAACTTTTGATTTGTTTAAGCAAAACAAAGTTAACACAAAAATAAAAATTAACAAAGTTTTAGAAATTTACCTTTATATTGCATGAAAGAGCTATATCATATGTTAGAGCTATTCACTTGACTAAAAAAATTATGTTTGACTAAAAAAATTAACTCGGAAGAATTTTAGAAAACAGGAATTCTCATTGGTTAAGAATAAATTTAAAAATGTTCATTTATTGCCATTTTGTATATGATTGTATTATAAATATTCACTGTCAAGACTTGTAGGAGGGAGGCTGCGGCTTAGCTGGCTGCTTTGGCTTTCGCGCTTTTTTCGTGCCTGGATTACTGTGATTGCTATGTGATTACAAGTTTTTCAGTGTGTTTTGCGAATATACAACGTGTGATTTGTGAAATTCTGTTCACTCATCATGAGTGAAGGTGATAATTGTGTGAAAATTATGGAAAAGGCTGCTCGGCAAATTGTTAATTTCTCTGAGGATTACATCGATTACGGTAACTCGGTATTAGGTGGAAACTGGTGTGACATTCTTCATAAAGAGGATTTCGGACCTAGAGATTACATCGCCTGTGTGCAATTTCGTGACAAAATCAAAGCGGATATTAACTCACAAGGTCGATATTGTGCAAACAGCCTAAGGATTATGATGGATGATACCCAGAAACAGATTGTGGAAGAAAACTACAGAAAGACCAGAGCGATTGCCGAAGGACTTATTTCTGCATGCATAGGTAAGTGCGAGTTCTTTAGTAGTCTGGATCCTGGTTTTTTTAATAGATTTAAGGAAAATGTAATTAATAGGAATCTTAATTTATCTGATATTTCTGATGTTTTGAATATGTGTAATGTTACTGATGCTCATAATACTACTGACAATGATAACAAACTTAAGCCCAAGGCTAGAAAAAACTCGGTCAAACGAGTTAAAAGATCAATTAATGATACTAGGGATGATGAGGGTTTTATTCTCCCGAAGAATACCTCCCGCCCTGTTAAATTAGTTAAAAACAATATTGATCTCCCTTTGGCCAATAAATTTGAAAAACTGTCTTGTGCAAATAATGATGCTATTGAAAATGTACCAAATAATTGTAATGAAAATGAAGTTGAAATTATTGAAATGGACACGCAACAGGGTTCTGACAGTGTCATACCACCAGCTCTATCGCCAAAAATTCGGCCTATCATGGTTAAGCCTGATATAAAATTCAGCGACTTCATTAAGATATTAAAAACTGACAGCAAAGCTGACTTTGTAGGCAAAGTCAGTGGAGAATTCCTGAAAATCTTCCCGGCTACAGAAAATGACCACAGAATTGTTACGAGCTACCTGGACTCTAAACAAGTGGATCACTATGTTATACTCACAAAGCATGACAGACCGATCAAGGTGGTAATCAGAGGGTTGCCAATCGACTGTCCAGTGGAAGAGATAAGCGAAGCGCTGCAAGACCAAGGATTCAAGGTTCGACGAGTCGCTCAAATGCACAGAATAAAAACCAGAGTTCCTATGCCACTCTATCAGGCCCAAATTAACAATGTACCTGGTGTTGAGCAGGTGTATGACATTGTCAAGCTCCTGTGATTTTATGTTAAAGTGACTGCTTACCAATCAAACGGAAGTGTTGTGCAGTGTCACAACTGCCAACACTTCCATCATTCTTCAGATAACTGCAAATTTAAACCAAGATGTGTAAAGTGTGCTGGGCCACACAAATCTGCCGAATGCTCTGCCAAAAGGCTTGATATTGTTAAATGCTGTAACTGCTTACAATCAGGGCATACTGCTAATTATAGGGGGTGCCCTAAGTTCCCCGTCAACAACACTATTAAAAACAAAATGCAGGTGCCAAAGTTGGTTCTGATACCCTAAGCGCTCCCAAGCAGAGCGAAACCAATGTTCAAAATTCTCATGTGTCTAATGGTCGTACCTTTGCTGCGGCAGTTAAAAATGTTATTTTTGATAATTCTGAAAATGTTGTAAATAAGCCATCTACTAAGCCTCGTAAAAATGAAAATGTACAATCTCATGTTGATATTGCTAAAAATTGTAACCCCTCTGCTGAGGGAGGCTTTAGTGCCATTATGGACATTTTTAAGGTTATTGAAAGAATTAAGCTGTGTTTTTAAAGGCCTCTCAGTAGGCAATGTTATTAGTAAAATTAGTGCCAGGCTGCCAGAGTTACAAGCAGCTAATAATGCCATTGACAAGCTATTTGTTGTCTTTATCATTTGTGAGGACATATTTGGCTCTAATAATGTAAATAATGAATAACTTGATGAATAATTGTGTACATATTTTTACATGGAATGCGAATGGACTATCCCGTAAAATTCATGAACTTCGGGATTTTGTAAATAAGTACGACCCCGATATCTTCTTCCTACAGGAACACCGCCTTGGCCCTTCATCACCTATCTTTGTGCAGAATTATGCTGTACACAGATATAATAGACCAGCTACAGATCAGAACCCTCATTGCGGGGGCACAGCACTTCTTATTAAACGCTGCATTCCTCACAACCCTGTTCCAATTCCATGGCTTTCAGCTATTGAGGCCTCAGCCATCTCACTCATAACAAGCAATAATATAACATACATTTTTGTCTCCACATACATTCCACCCACACGTAACCCTCAACTTGTCCGTATGGACTTGCAGGTTTTACTCTCACTTGGCACACATGTTATTATTGGTGGAGACCTTAACGCTAGACATCGCGCATGGAACTGCTATAATTCAAATGACATAGGACGTGTAGTTTTCAATTTGGCCAAATCGGCGAATCTACACATAGCAGCTCCCAAAACACCAACACGGTATACTGCCCGTTCTACTGGAATCTTGGATTTCTTCCTGCTCAAAAATACCAGCGTTCCGCTGGATATTTCTGTGCTCGACGAACTCTCTTCTGATCACAATCCGGTCAGACTGATTCTGAACGTCAGCAGCTATACTCCACCAGACACAAGAGTCTTTCGCACGGACTGGCGAGCCTTCGCCAAAACTCTACACAACATGCACTACAAAACCCCCACAGTACAATCGAGGGATGACATTGATAGTTTAATCAAGACTTTCACCGATGATATCACTCGTGCTTACTCTGCAGCCAGAAAGCCTGTGCCGACGGGGCACACTTACAGAAGCCAAGAGCTCAGACTACTCATCAGACAACGCAACGCTGCCAGACGTCAGTTCCAGAGGTCCCGCAACCGAGAGGACAAACAAAGATTCAACAGACTCTGCGGAGAGGTCAGATCTCTACTCAATACACAGGCACAACTCAGCTGGACCAGGTACCTTCAAAACCTCTCCACAGACGATAACTCGCTATGGAGAGCCATCAAAAGGTATACGAAATGCCACAACAACATTCCGCCCCTTAAAGGGCCTCAAGGGATCCATTACACCGAAACTGAGAAAGCAGAACTTTTAGCGCAGCATCTGGAATCTCAAATTCGCACTAACAACATTCATGACTCCACCACTGAAAGCACTGTTCAATACTTTCATTCCACTTTCTCTACAAGCCCACGCACTGACAACATTATTCCAACCTTACCTTCATAAGTCCTAGCTATTATCAAGAAACTCAAAAACAGGAAGAGCCCTGGCATTGATAACATCACAAACATCATGCTTAAGAAGCTGCCAGTGAAAGTCATCTTCATTCTCACCAAGATCTGTAACATCATCCTGGAATGGCAATACTTTCCTGAGTGTTGGAAAAAGGCTAAAATAGTCCCTATACTGAAGCCTAAAAAACCACCAAACAAACCAGAATCATACAGGCCTATAAGCTTGCTTTCGTCCATCAGCAAAGTGTTCGAAGCAGTCCTGCTCAAAAGAATCAACGCACACGTGGAGGACAACAACATTCTGATTCCCCATCAGTTCGGCTTCAGGAAGCAACTCTCCACGGCAAATCAGCTCTACAGGGTTGTTGAGACCATCGCTGAAGGAATGGCTAACAAGAGGATCACTGGTGGAATTTTTCTTGATATAGCAAAGGCTTTTGATAGAGTCTGGTTGGAAGCCCTCACATACAAGTTACATGTTCTGGGTTTCCCAGAATACATCATTAACATCACCAATTCCTACCTAACAGGTAGATACTTTGTCGTTCATGTAGCAGGCACAAACTCAACTTTCCACCCCATCCATGCAGGGGTCCCTCAGGGGTCCTTGCTTGGACCTACATATTTTAACATTTACATGAACGACATTCCCACCACACATGACACAACATTAGCTATGTATGCGGACGACACTGCGATCCTGGCACAAAGTGCATTTATTGGTCCAGCAATACAACGACTGCAGAATCACATCCATGCACTAGAGGCCTGGCTCACCCAGTGGAAGATTGCAGTTAATGTTGACAAAACCAAGGCCATCCTGTTCACTAGGAAAACCAAGATCAAGAAAAATCTCCAGTTCTTTGGTACCACCATTCCCTGGGCCAAGCAAGTCCTATATCTTGGGGTGATCCTCAACAATACTCTCACATGGTCCCCACACATCACTTCTATTATCCAAAGGTTCCGGGTTCGTAAAGCGCAACTCAACCCCTTAATTGCTCGGAACAGTGTGTTATCTATAGACAACAAGTTACTTATTTACAAGTCCATTCTCAGACCATTACTCTGTTATGCCAGCCCTATCTGGGCCCACACACGCAAAACTAACAGAGACAGGCTGCAGGCTTGTCAGATTATTGTTCTAAGGCAAATTACCAACGCAGAATGGTATATCAGGAATAATAGAATACATGAAGAGCTGGGCATGATGCAGCTCAGATCATTCTACTACAGGCTGGCCAAAAGATTTCACAGTAGGCAGCAAATTATTGACAATCCCTGCATCAAAATCTGTGAATATGATTATAACGGTCTTGCGAATATTGGTCGTCCCCTTGCTCAGCTCAATGTGTACATTATGTAATTTATTCCTGATTTGTGTATACTCTTTCTCACCTTTTACCTGCCTCTGATGTCATGTATGTTCTTATTTTATTATCTTCTAATGTATCATTAATTATTGCTGATATATTTTTTGAATCATGTATCATGTACTTACTCACTTACCATCTTACCATGTAACTTTGTAGTCACGGCTCGACAGCTTTCCTGGGCTTCCACCATAACAGCAATTTACCCTCTAAAGACCTGAAAATTTATATAAAAAAATTTAAAAAAAATTATTTTGGTAATTACTTATATGCTTATATTGAATGGTTAACTGTAAATATAATATTAAATGGAACCAGACATATTCTACAAGGGGTAAGGCCTCTGGCCTAGGCACCCTGGTGTTGCAAACACCGCTCTACTGGGTAATACTGGGTAATTGCAGGAGGGAATTTTAATTTTTTTTATTTTTTTCAAATTCTAAAATATTTACCTCTTTAATGAAAATTTTAATGAAAGTTTTAAATGAAAGTTTTAATGAAAATAGTTTTCTATTCTTTCTGTAACTTAAGAAAAGTAAGCTTTAATTATATATTGAATATGAATTTTTTCAAAACGTGATAAATATTAATAAACTCAGATACTGACATTTTACCTGAATCTCAAAGTTCATTCTCTTGTTACCCGATTTAATCAGCTCAAGAATTTATTTATAATCTTGTAGTTTCATAATGCAAAACCCTGGCTTAACTCTCCCCATAAAAGGCTAAATAAATAATTGAAAGAAAACATATTAAAATAATGTATGTCTTTCGAATAATAGTTCGAAGTTTTCACAAATCTCTGTAGGGAGCGCTTATGGATTTCTTAATATCGTTTGTCACCATGGCAACGGAAATATAATTTAATTTAATATCACACTTTTTGTTTCTACCCACAATGAAAACAATTTATGCTATAATGCCCAACTTCTTATTGTCCGGAATGGCACGCACTAACCCCTGCGACCACCATATATTTAAATTATCCTCGTTATTAACATATTTTTTTCATTTAGTTTTAAAAGGAAAGGAGGAGAATGGAATTAAAAAATATTAAAGAAGTTTCGTAGAAGTGGGTTTTGAAATCTATTTGTGGAGAAATAATAAAAAAACGTCTTAAGATTACTTGACAAAAAATATTAGAATTGTTAAGGATGTTTAATTTATTTAAAAGCCCAAATGCACAATTTCTACTTAACAGATCAAGTACCAGCGTTGTTAATTACTGTTGTAAATATTATATGTTTATTTGTTAGTAATTTAGGCTTTAGACATTTTGTAGTGCTATGTGTTGTTTTATTTATTTAGTTATGCGGGTAATTTTATATAATAACTTAGCTGTGTGTTTTTGCTTCATAGATTTGAAGCCATTTATTTTGTAACGTTTATTATTTCGTGCATTTTTAATTCTGAATCTTACTATGTGAAATATCAATATATCTCTAGAACTAGAGATATGCTTGGAAACCCTAGCTGCGGTTGCGACAGTTTTCCGATGCTATTGTTGCCCACTTGCCTAAATTCTCAATACGTCCGTGAAATACGTGTTCAAAACCCTGACAGGCATCTTCTTGGAGCTTTTTGAACTGCTTCCCTTTCTGAGAAGTTATATATATGTTACCGTGAAAGACCGAAATTGGAGAATGTCGACTTTCACCGGAGAATAACAACATTCACCAAATACGTCGGTGAAAGATCGAATATTGTACTACATTCTTGTATATTCGGACCTTCACCGGTGTATGTCGACAATCACAGATATGCTCTTGTGAAAGTCGAAAAGAGAGGTCATAAAGTGCCATAATAGTAGTTTAAGTTGTTGCAATAAATAAGATTTGAATCACATAATTTAGTAAGTTTTTATTACTGTTATTTTATTTTCTCATTTAGAACGTACTGTATAATAAAGTAAGTTTTTAACTTCCATTATTTTCCTTTCTCATTTTGAATGTACAGTGTGTTTTAGGTTCTCATGTTTTTAAGTTCTTATTTCAAGTCTCAAGTACGTTTATTCGCGACTGAATTACGGAGAAGAAAATATAATATTGTTATATGTTCAACATTCACCATTAGTACATGGTGAATGTCTACATTGACCGGTGTAAGTCAGAAATAAGAGTATTTGGAAAATATTTCGGACATACACCAAAAGACTATGCGAATGTTGACATTCTCCGGTGAAAATCGACATTCTCCAGATTTCGGTGTTTCACCGTAACATATACATTGGTTATCATAAATTAAGGAAACATCACAAAAATAGCGATAACTCCCTTAAAAATAAGCTAACCGTGTAAAATTTGAATATGTTGCCAAGTAAAAGTATCTGAGTAAAACTCCAATATGCAAATTAGTGGCGCTGCACTCGGAATACGTCATCTGCGATGAGCATAAAAGTCCATGTTTGAGAGCAAACTCACATATTTCACTCTGATAGTGTCATCAGAAATATGAGAGCGCCAATTCGTAGCAATGATCTCTAGGCATCATTTGCCTGCAGAACTATGACAGAAATCCATTGGGAGACTAGAGGCAGGACAAAGGGAAACAGAAGTGGCCAGATGGCTAAATGTGAGTCCTTCTGAGGTTCATAGACTTTGGAGGCAATTTCAAATCACAGAATCGGCACCTAAGGAGGTTCAGCGAAGGACGGCCAACTGCTACGACGAGCGCCGATCACCGATATTTGACATTATTTGCACTCAGGAACAGAACCGCTACTCCGACTCTTCTTAGATCCTCCTTTGCTGCAGCCACCGGAAGGTTGGTGTCAACGTCAACTGTGCGTAGAAGGCTTCATGAAGGGTGGTCTGTATGCGAGGCGAACAAACATTTGCGTGCTGCTCAAGTCACGCCATAGGAGGGACCGTTTGCAGTGGGCACGACAACATGGCCACTGGACGCCTGAACAATGGAGGGCTATTCTCTTTACGGATGAGTCCAGGTTTAGTCTAGATCGCGATAGTAGGCATTATTTGATATAGAGAGAACCTAGAGCCCGTTATCATCCGTCAAACATCCGTGAAAGAGATGCATACGGAAGAGGCAGTGTCTGTGCTTGGGGTAGCATCTCTTTGGGTGGACGCACAGACCTACATGTTTTTCCAAGGGGAACCGTTAATGCTCATGTTTATAGAGATGACATCCTTGATGCTTATGTGCGCCCATATGCCGGGGCAATAGGTGATGCTTTCCTGTTACAGAACGACAATGCAAGAACACACAAAACATCGTATATAATTATCTTCAACAGAAACAACCTTAGACCCTTGCCGCGCTTGCAACTGCTTTGCAAGAGCAACGGCTCCCGCTTCCTATGGAACTGATAGTAGCAAACTGACTTCTTCGATTTGTTCATTGTATACATGCGCTAATTTCTATACTATCATAATTGTCTGGTAATTTCTTTTTATGTTATTGATACCTTACTATGTGTATATTGTTGGTACGTTTCATAAACGTCTACATGTAACATTTTCAGTAATCGTGATTTTTGTGATTTTTCCTTAATTTATGAATAACCAGTGCATATCAGTTTCGTGAAGTCATTTAGTTAGTTCATTTATTCAATTTAGAATCATAGGGCTGTAATGAATTCCGGCTTGTTTACTGCTCTAAGCTGTATTATATAAATAAAAGACTGATCTATGATATTCCTCGCATGTTAAGGAAAATTCGGCATAGCATATTTTCCTCTCCTTGGGTTATTTACACGTAGAGCTAGCTATCATCTCAAAGTATGAGGTCATAAGAATGGAGTTGGTCTATTTAAACATAGAGCTAGTTATCATCTTAATGTATGAGGTATTTTTACTTCCTTATACGAAGTACAAAGGAAATATTGTAATCGCGAAAATTTTCAGGCATCATATTTCAACGAAAATATTCATTTTCACCGCTATCGAATGCAATTTAACGATGTTTTTGCGTGACATGTACGTAAGGAGGGAATAAAGGACTCTTTTCCCCAAACAAAATTATAAAACTGATTTAAAATGAATTCTGAAGAGACTTTTTCGTGACGTCTGTGCTTACGTACGTACGTATCTCACATACATCAAAAAACGAGTAGCCTCAGAACACTGAAAGTTTGTATACAAGACTGCTATAACATGTAGATATGCACCCCTATTTTTGTTGCAATCGGCCCCACAAAAAGTATATAAATACACACATATATATAAATATCCACTCTGTTACTCGGCTGAGTGATCTCAGTTTCTTTATTCTTAAATGTTTGTAAATTATGCTTTTTTTGCTTTAAAAATGATTGAATTATGTTGTTTCCGGTTAAGGTTTTTATGCAAATTATGTGATTTCCGGTTAACGTTTTTATCTGCGTTAACGTTTAATCTGCGTGCAATATTTGTAGAATTATCAAGAACTTAAAAGTTATTTAACTAATTATATTTGCTATGGTGGCCATGTTTGTTTACATTTGAAACTTGGCCAAATAGTGGATTTGTTGCCAATCTAAAGAAATTAAGTTTCGCAACAACAAAGATAACGCCTTCATTTATTATTTAAATCATGCTTCATCCTTTCTGGAATTTTTTCGAGGAAATAACCGTTTAAGATTTACTTCGTAATTTTTAATATAGATATTTTGAGTTTTTATGTATTTTTGCCTTGTCGCGAAGTGAGAACTGAATTAATTAAATGAGAAATACTCAATCGTCTGTGAAAAACTGTTTCTGTTTTGTTTTGTTTGCTTAATTTCTTTTATATATAGTTCTAGCTTTATTATAGTATTTGAATAGAACATGTGGCAACGATTAGATAATTCTTTAAATGATATACATTTTGTGCATTCTGAGTTATAATATGAATGAAATATAATACTGTTAAGTAAACCTAGCGCCAGAGTGTCGCTATGGTAAACAAAGTGAATTTTAAAGAATGCATTTATTCTATTGTGGTTTATGCGCTATCGACAAAGTAGACTTAATTCAATCCAATAAGTTTAAAAGAAAATGCAAAAAATACGTATAATTTAATATTTCGTACAAGGAAATCATGTGGCGTTTTTTTTGGAGTTTGAGTTTATGTTTTATATAATATGTCCATGGCCTGTGTTTAGGATTTTGTGTCATCTTTCCGACTTCTATTCAATATATCTCACATATTTTTAATTGGTGTCCGCCGAAAATATCGCGGCAAAAATATCGCAGACTAAAACGTGGCGGAGAAAACAACGCAAGGCTAAAACGTCGTCGTATAAAATATCGTGGGAGAAAAGAAAGCAAAGAGAAAACATGGAGGTACAAAATAACGTCATCGAAAATAAAGCGGTTCAAAAACTTCGCAGTTTGAAAACATCGTCGTCGAAAATATAGTGGGAGAAAACAAAGTACCCACAAATTATCGCATGACGATAACATCGCAGACATGCATTTTTCAGGTTTTAAAACTGTAAATGTATTTTCGCATAATGACTTGGGAGCGCAAGAAGGAAACGGGGATATTTTTATTTTTATGTTTCATACTTTTGAATGAACAAAAACATTTTTGCTGAAAAAGTAAGAAGGAAACTTAAGCATTTAAAAAATTGAAAATGAGTTGAAAATTAATGCAACTTATAGCATTTAATAGAATTTTAAATTTACATAGTTAATTAACAAAGTTCATATAATTTGAATAATGCATATTAGAAAATGAATTATATTTTAATCTTATAAAAGGCTCAGTATTTATGGACATGTTTTTCGCTTCTCAATATAGAGGACCCAGTTTGTTACAGAAGTGAGCATTCGCAAAGATGGCTGAATAAAGTTATGCAGACATCGCGTTGAAGAAATTAAAACTTGTAGTTCAGAAAAAATACTTATTTTAATTCCACATAAAACTTTTCTATGAACGAGATATTTCCTGACAGAGGATGTTACCCTTTCCGACTTCGATGTATCTCGTTCAGGTCTGCTGAACACTTTTTTATAGTTACATACAATGTTTAGCAACTAAAGATAAATTAGCGCTAAAATCACGCTTTTTCTTTAAAGAATGTTCACATTTTTCAAGTCAACAAGATATCTTAAGAATGAAACAACAGCAGAGTGCCACAAGCTTGCAAAGTAAGAGAAAAATGAGAGAAAAAATATGATGCTAATATTGGTCGCTAAAAGTGTCAGCTCCTGATATTTAATATTACTACTACCTGAAGTGTTGCGTCATTAGTGTTACGTAAGACACACTATTGTTATGTAAGACCCAATACTAGTGACAGGAATGGTTTTGAAATGACGAAGTTTATAGAGATTTATTATATGCGTTTACTATTTTTAAGAGGAAAACTGGTAATGATCAAATAAAAAAGAAAGTTAAAATGCCATTACATTAAACTTAGCATTTTATGTCCCCTATTTTGTTTTATCTTACACATACGCACGCACACATATATAGCTATAGTGTTAGCTAGAAAGATAAATCAAAATGCAGGTAACTAGATAGATACATACATACAATGGGAAATAGATAGCCTGTAGACTTGTAGGGTTTATATTTATTTTAACTAACATTTATTTTAAGCTATGTTTCCTGTCAAGTCTTTACTTTCCCCTAGAATGCTAGAGTATGTAAATTTTAGTAGAACGCGCAGTATATTCAAATTTAGCAGAAGTAAGTTGAGTTTAAATAGAAGGGAAACGAGTTTGTAAGTGTACTTCTTGAATCGCGAACGTGAAGATTGCTGGGTAGAAATTTAAGAACCGCGCGTTTCGGCCTGTGTGCCTATCTCGGTAGTTTTTGATGAATCCTTCAACTGCTTAATCAGTAAGCTCGCTGAATCTCAGCTGTATTTTAGAACGCGGTTAGGTTAGTTAAGATTTCAGAGCCTCGTAGGTAGTGATCTAGTTATTTATTCATCCAGTCATTATTTTTTTAGTTTCACATTTCTGTTTTTGTTAAACCGCCGGGTCGGCGTAGTTTGTGAGCATCAAGTGGACGCAGCTGTTATTTTTAAAGTGGAATAAAAAGGGCTTTAAACCCTTCTTATGTGTTTGTGTAAATTTACAGTTCATAGCAGTCACTACCACAGTTGCTGACAAGCCGGGGCCACACAGTACTACAGACTGATAGATAAATAGATATATAAGAGACTGGTGATAAGCTTGAAATTGAATTTCGATATAAAAGGATTAAATTCGGAATATCCCTCTCCCTGCAAAAAAATAAAACTTCACTGGTGGATATTGAAAGGGAAAATCCTCTGAAAAAAGTAATAAATGAAAATAATTACCTTGGAAAAGAATTTAGAATGAACGAAAACTTATTATGCTATGATAATACAGAGCACTTATATGGAGTGTACTTTGCAAAAAAAGTGTCTCAACCAATGTTATATTTAAAGTTTATATAAAAACTGAACGTTCCGGTATATAAGATATGTAAAGATATTACGGTATTTTAACGTAGTTTTCTCATACAATTTAGTTATTAAAATCGTAAAGTTGAACAAAATATCTTGTTTGATGTTTATATCCATATAAACCTCTTATTTCAGTTTAATTCAAATATTAATTCTAAGTAATAGATCTTTGTTGGAAATATTTAACGTTATCTGTTTATTCATATAACATTTTATAAAACAATTCAGTTTGTGATAAATGTACAAGAAATTTCTGAGAACGGTTTATATATAAAATACCTGAAATGTGCATATGAAAAATATAAATTAACTAAATTCCAGTGTTTATCATTTCTGGAGTCATGATACAAGATAGTCAAGTGAAGCCCTAAATTTTCTTGCAGGTTTTCTTAATAAAAACTGATAATTTTTATTTAATTGCTATTTATTTTTTCAGCAATAACTCAGCTTGTAGTTTTAAACAAACATTTGACATGTATGTTTCTTTTCACATCAGAGATGGTAAAAAGCATCACTCTGGAGCTGCACGTCATATTTTTGCTAAATGACCTTTGCTGATAATGATCGACGACACTTTATAGTGATTGGACTAAATACAGTCTTGTTGTACTACTCTCTTTGGCCTTTCTTCACTTGTTGAGTAATATTTGCCCCGGGACATGAGCAATACTTCCAATGGTTGATCTTCATGAAATTAAATTTTTACAAATTCTCGGCTCATTTGAAATTGTCTTACCCATCCCTTCACTGTAGAATTGAAAGAAGGTGGATCATTCACATGATTGAAACATTATTTGATTTCTTTGGAATTATGTTCTTCTTTAGTCAAAACCTTAATCACCTAACTAGATTCAATATTAAACACTTACAACATACTGGCATATCACTTCATTCAAAAAATGAACGCAGAATGATTTCACTAAGAAAACTTTCAACTGCATTCATTTAATATTCTTGTTACTTATCTGCAAAAGGAATTTAATGCCAAACGATTCTTATAAACGAGGCCAAAATGTCTTTGTATCCAAGACGTATATATATATACATACATACATATAGAGAGAGAGGAAGGGTGTTTGCACACTTTTAAGAACGATTTTACGTAATAACGAATAAAGAAACATAAAGGCTTTGAAAGAGATATTTTTGGCAAACGTATAAATAAAATGAGAAAGTATCGTCTGCTACTTTTAAATTTATTCTTCTTCAAAGTGCTACATGAAAATGAGCTGTGAATTGACGGATGTGTTTTTGCGCTTTTGGAAGAAAAATATTCCTATTCTATGATTCAAAATATTGTGAAATGCGTGATAGTAAACTTTTAGGTGCAAAATAAGCAAGATAATTAATCGGAAAGCAGAACGTTTTCAATCATTACTTCTAACGTGACTCCAAACCAATATTCGAAGAATTTACGATCTGTTTCTTACGTTTCTAAATTCATATCGTTTATACCAAGAAAACCTCCACCGTTATAGAAATCAATTGAAATATCTTTAAATAAAACTGTAGCAAAAATAAATAAAATAATAAATTAAGATTTACTTTAGAAAATAAAACGCATGATGTTCACTAGCTTTTGCCGAGACATATACGGTTCAAAGCAAAGAATTTGTAGAACGATTAATGAAAAATATTTTGCAAGAGATAAAGGGAAGTACATTGCGACCCTTGTTCAAGCATGGGTTTACCTAAATGTCTGCAGCAAACAAAGGCATATTTTTTTACCGAAATCGAGGAGAAAAATTGTTGAAACCTCGCTTATTCAGTGGAAAACATCTCGGTAAAGGATTCATGATCATCGCAATATTCTCTTACAATAGAAAAAAAAAAACAACTCCATATACTATCAACAGAGCGTTTTACGGTCAGTATGTACAGACGTTCAAAGAGTGAAACGTTTAAAGAAAGAAAGCAACAAGACATACTTCAAAAAATAACACCGCACAAATGAAGCCTTAGACAGGTACTGCATGCATATCTTTTTCAAGTATTCCTTCAACGTCCCTTGAAGTTTTTACTTAATGACTCTTGAAAAGAGATTCTTGATTCTTCAAGAGCCTTTGGTCTCTTGAAAAGAGATCTTTCTTAGTGCAAACCCACCACGATTGATGGAATCTGAAAACTAGTGGAAGAGGAATGGAAACTAATATCCCTGGAAGATTTATGAAACCCTTCTATCATGAATTCACGATGCAGACTTACAGTCCAAATTTAAAGGTTATCATATCGAACATTTAAAAAACCGTTTCTTTACATTTTAAACATTAATTAAACAGCTCCGAGACTGTTCTAAAAATGTGTAACACCGTCTGTATATATATATATATATTACTTTCATATTTTATTTATTTGTCTGTATATATAGAGAGAAAAATAAAGGATAAAAGTGATAAATAAAAATGTTTTAGGATTTCTACAAATAAATAAATAAATAAATAGAAATGTAAATGTTAAATATAGTAGAATTATGAAGTACTTAATATGCTTCCAGTCATTCATTCACAGCAAAACGATGAAAATGTCTAGCTAAGTATACAGCAGAATATAATATTTCAGTAATCAATGACTTTCAATCTAGAGGAATTACGTTCAATCTAGAGGAATTAAAATATTCAGATCTGCTCATTCTGAACCTTTCTCTCTAGATTATAGGAGAAGCGTTAAGGACTTTCAAATTCTAATTTTCTTAATATATTTACATTTATATATGAAATAAAATGTTAACATTAACATTAATTCATAATAGTTCTTAAAATATTCCTTTCAGTTTGGTTATTTCCACTTCCTTAAAGCAATAACATACTCATATTTATATTTTCGCGTGCGCAATTCCAAACTTGATGAATAACATATAATTCATACAAAACGCAAGTAACGCACATACTTATGTAGCAAAAGTTAAACTGAAATCACTTGTCTAACGATATTTATTTCAATACTTTCAGTAATTTAATAACATTTTAAGGATAGATTAAATAAAGTTACTGATTCCATTCTCAATGAATGGAAAAATGTGCAAATGACATTGATTTATGATTTTTTTTACATTTAAGCTTGGACACTGCATTTGCTTAACTAATTAGCCAAATATATTTAGTTATATAAATTAGAGAACGGAGAAGCGGTAAAGATTTAACAAACTTTAAATAAATTGGGATGAAATATGGTGACAATTTTGTCGGAATATAAATTAGAATTTAAAAAATTGTACACATATTTAAGATATGAAAATGAACACAACCTAAATATTATCAAGCAATATTTTAATGTTAATAATGTTAAATGCATAAATTGTTTCAGCATATAATACGCTTCTCGGTAAGTCATCTCCAAATATGTGTTCCGCCACAATCTGATACGGGCACCACACGGACAGACTCCATGCCCCCCCCGGATTAGGTGAAAGGCGGAAACACGTCAAAAATCTTCCCTTTGAGGAGATCTATTTTGCGTTCGCCTCTGGGTCTGCGATCCTCAGCTTGCGGACTTTTAAATTTTTAACTCCCTCTTAGCATCCAATGTTGAACCGGCTGAGTCACCAATCCCGGATCGACAGAGCCCACGAATGGTATGAAAGCAAACTGAAAAACCTTTGCCTGGCCATGACGCTACTTACACGGATAGCTTGCGCTTTTGATCTTCAAGACACAGTTGCTCACATCACATTTCGTTTTGCACATTTATAAAGATAATCTAAGAATAAATGGCATAATTCCTATTCCTTTCAATGTTTATGTTTCGTACTCATATTTAGGGAGTAGAGATCTATGCATTTGCTTAAAGAAGAAACGTAAGAAGTAGTAATTAAGTAAAGTTCTTAATTTTGATGCCACTTCTACTTTCGGAACAAATAATTTTAATTCACAAATATTACAGCAGAAATAGCCAAACAAACACTTCTTTTTTATCCTGTTACGTAAACCCAGAAGTGAAACTCTTCGATTCGGGTCTTCTAGAGTATCCCACGTTTAGGGATTTATTCAGAAATGTGCTTGCAGTTTCCTGTGTGTTTTTACATAAATATTTGTTATTTCATTTTTCTTGTCATTTTTTACTTAAGGATAATTTAATGCACCTTAAAAATCGATTCCTCTCATGTTCTGACCAGTGTTACACATGAATCAAAATCTGAATTCGTTTATAGATGGTGCATACTTCCAATCCTTTCAAACCGGATGTTTCACAGAGTTGCCAATTTTAGACCTTATATTTTTGATGGGACATAATATTACTGTTGCCGTCAATATGCGGATTTATTTCTTGAAGTCTTCTGAGCAATTTGAAAACTTATTCTTGCTAATCTAAAATAGTAGTAAAGATATATCGGCAGTCATTATTTCAAGCACATAATAGCAAACATCACTCGTTTCCCTATGTATAGAAATTATCATCAGTCGCAGTAGTCAAGCGATTTTCACTATATCACAGAGATGTTGCCTGAGAATTTTCGAAAGTCTTTGAATCTTAAAATGTATAAGTTTCAATTATTGCCTACTTTTCTTAAATTTTAGATAACTTTGCATTGACTAGTAGTTATGTACCTTACTTCTTTTAAAAAAGAGCAACAAAGCAACCACTACTTTCTCTTAGAGTGAACTGTGACCATAGTCATGGATTCTGAATCATATATATCCCCTTTCTTAAATATATCTGGTAGTAACCATTCTGTAAAAATCGGATACATTGAAATGAGTTTCTTATATTTAATAAATATCCTAAGATCGTGCTGAACACAATGCACTTTTTATGCGTGACATCATAGATACTTTTCACGAAATTATTCTGTTAGTGAACTTACTTTGTTTTCCTCTTTATTTCTTGTGATTTCAGAACCTTCAGTTTGGCAAATCAGGGTTTGTGTTACAAGTACTGCACAAGATAAAAGCTTTCAAGCAAGACATTCCATTACGTCTCTAGGTAAGAAAGAGAACGACGAAACTGTCATTGTTACAATAAATTGTTTAGTTCTCCCGAAAACATTTATTCTCATCAGGTTCGCAAAAATCTTTTTAAAATTCCTTCTACCGCGGATAGAAAAGGTCTAGAACCGCTTTCTTTATTTTAAGAAAAATGTTAACAGGATGAACTTTATATGATTAAGTCATACTGATAAGCCACACATTTCAGTTATTTGTGCAAATAAATGATTGGAAGTTTATGGTAATATAATGATAAACTGTATTACACACAACATCCCAAATTAATTAAAATATTCGAATTTCTTCCCATTTGGTTTTTAAAATAAAATTTACTTATACAGTTAAATGTGTTTCATTCGAATGAAGTATCGCCTTCGCAAATAAATAAGAGTCTAAGTAACTTACTACAAGGTTTGTTAAAAGTGCGTCTTAATAAATCTTAAAACTGAAAGTTAAACATTAACCAATACTGTTTGCCGTGTTTAAATAACTCAAGTATTTTAATATGTACAATACAAAATCTAAATTTGACATACTAAATAACTCGCTTTTAGCTATTAATAATCTAATGTAGTGCTCTAACAGACACAAATTCACTTTTAAAATCCACAGGTTGGATTATTACGCGCCTCATTGTATTGTGCGCTTATAATGGGTAATCGCTAATTTAATTTAAATTAATTTAGCGATTACCCATTATAAGCGCACAATACAATGAGCAGTGTGAATGATGAATAGAAAAATAGAATAGAAAAATTGTAGAACAGAATTCACACAAAAAAGTGATAGCTGAAATAAATGTTATTTTTTCCATAAATTCATAGCATGATTTATGCATCTTTCGTTTTTCTTTTGTAGTAAAAGTAGTATTAACATTTAAATTAGGCACAAACGCAGTCTTAGTTTGGAATTATTTTGAATTAAACTTTATCAGTTTTGAGAGCAGTCAGACAAAACATCATCGTCTTCAGAAATAAAAATAATTTTCTATTTTTTTTATCTCTTGTAGAGGAAATGACGTGTGTAATTGCTTTCGAAACCTACAGAAGTTTGTTCAAAATTTACATCATGACTAAGTTTGCTTTTCTGCTTGATTGCAAATTTTATATAGTCTTCTTCTCTTCCTAAATGGTGTTATTACTTTAGGTTTTTAATATGGGCACTTTTAATATACAACACTTTCATTTATTTAAAATAAAGGTTATTTATTAAGTAATTATTTACTTTGTATAAAATTTCGGTCTCTAGTTATTTGTATTTTAAGAATTTTAATGCTAGTGGATTGAATAATACTTTATCTATAAATTTTTCTGGTATCACTTTATGAAAAACCCGAATGCATGATACACTTTGCTAACTACTATCACACACTTCTCAAGTTTGGTTGAAACACCAACAGTTATGTATCTGTCATGCTACTAAGCATTCATTAAAGGGATATTTTGTTGTTATAATGTAATCTGAGACACAACCATTTTGGTTTAAGTTATTTGAAATCCTCTAAAGATAATATCATTTTAGGGACTACTTTATACATAGAATAAGTCTGAAATATGATCACATGTTTGATCGTACCATTATGTTATTAATGTTATAATTAAAGACTATGACATAATGCCGTTGGAAAGTCAAGTTTGCAGACTGGAGACCAATGAAGAGCAGTATCAATGATGTTCATTTTAATTGCTTAAAACTGCTCACTGTTTTTACCATTCCCCAATCCTCATCCACGTTGTCGCATCAAGGCAAAATTTATTTCAAGGAAGATTTTATTCACAGGATGAGTCAGAACAGTGCATTTGATCGCATTTTGAGATGACAGTATTACAATTATTGAGAATGAGATTTGAAAGTCAAGTTTTCAGACTCAAAAATGATATACAACAATAGCAACCTGACTTATTTTATTAAATCAAACTATTCGTCATTTCTAAAGCTTATAGCTGCTACTTTATTAATGCTATGAAGAGTTCTTTCATGAGATTTTCTTTCCTGGATGGAGCCACTATAAGCGATCATTTCGTGTGCTTTCAACGGCAGCAATATTCCATTAAAATCATATCTGTATAATCTGACAGCGCATGATAAATTATTAAACATATCATTATCAAGTTAACAGCAACAATTATTAGTCATATCGCTACTCAATTATTAGCCACATTATTTTGGGCAAAATCATTTGCAGTATGAGAGATTATTAAGATTATTAATGCAAATGTCTGTGTGACAGCTATAACTTGCTGCTGCATGCTCAGCGCCAATTTGGCTAATCATATACAAAGCTCGGGTATGTGACTCTTATTTAAAAGAAGGAATTAATTTAGAAATTTAATATGCATTTCACTCTTTCTCTCGACAACATACAGTATCACTGTAGTTTATATTAAGATATTTTTAAATCAATGTGTAGTTAAAATTTAAAAAATATTTTCTTAAGTATCAGTCCCATTTCATATATGAATGACTAATAAGCAAACATTTATTAGCATTAAGAATATCATTAGATATTTTTAAAAAAAGTGAGTTATGTTTTAATCGTTTTATAAATAATTCAGAAAATATAATGAAACAAAAATAAAAAGCAAAATTATAGAGTTAATTCTTACGATGTTTCTTCTAAGGCATAAACATCCTATAGATTTTATGATTAGGAGAGAATACTATTCATGTGTAGGAATGTATATGATGTATTTAACCTGATAGTTACTACTATTTTTAATTGACTTCGTTTTGTTAAATTTTATTCAAGGTTTTTATTAAAAGTTACTTTATTAAAGGTTTATTAAAGGTTATTTACTTATTAAGGTAAATTATCCTACTGTGATTTTTATTTTGAATATAATATGTAAAGATATTAGGTAATTTCTGATGCCGGAGAGATGAAAAATGAGCAATATCCTCGCCGGGACTCGAACCACGGACCTCTTGAATACGCGCCGAGTGTGCTGACCACTACACCAGGAACGCATGCTAAAAAGGCAGGAGAAATACCTTATAAATAAAAGACTAAGGTTACTCGAGCGAATTTTTGCCAAAAGAAGAAACATAAACAAAACTCCTTATATTTATAAATAAAATTTTGTAATTTTGTAATTTTGATGCAAAAATAAAAAATATTATATATTTTGCTAAAATATGGTATTTGATTTTCAAATTGCCTAGTATAATGAATACAGTTTTATAAATGATATATACTTTAAATTTTTATAGAAACATTTCCATGCATTTTTATCACAATTTTAAAATTCCAATCTTTCTACCAAAGAATTACGAATGAAAAACCAACAACGTACATGTCCAATTTCTACAATCTATCCTAGCATTTAAAAATAATATTCTGCACCGCGTTAATTGCATTGACGTTATATTATAAGATTATAAGGTATTTTCTTCCTTCCTTCTGCATGCCTTCGTTAAATAACGGTTAGCACATTCGGCCCGTATTCGCGAGGTCCTGGTTCGAGTTCCGGCGAGGGTATTGCACATTTTTCATGTCTCTAGCTTCAAAAAACGATCTAATGACTCTATAAGCTAATCACAAAAAACATTTCTGCTAATTCCAATAATTTTATTTCATCCGTACATGGGATGATGCAGAGGTAATTACATTCATATGTATTTATATAAAAATAATGTGAGACTTTGTTTTTTTAAATTTTGCAAAACAACACGAAAACATTTACAACAGAAATTAAATAATAAATAAAAGAAATGAATGAAAAGTAAAAATAGTTTAATTGTAAATTTATTAAATGCAAGAATTGTTGATGGAGTCAAAAAGAAAAAGCAACAGAAATTAAATTCAAATTTAAATTATTCGAAAAATACTTGGATGTTATTTGGTAAACATGATTTAAAAGATTGGAAAAGGTATTTATTACACTATTATAAAAGTTCTCTTAATTACATCTTAGTATTTTATATTTAATTCGTTCAACAATATTGCTTAGCATATTAGATGACAATTGTCTTAAAGGAGGGATCTCAAATCTAGAAATTTCCCTATTTTACGTTATAGTAATGTAAATACGTATTTACCATATCTCAAAATAAGAAATATTTATAGCATAACCAAATTTTTGAATTTTGTATAAATATTTAATAAGTGGAATACATTACAAGTTAGAGAGAGTTGTCGAGAAAATATATAAAAATTCAGTGTAATTCACTTAATATAATAAGGTTACTATCAATAAGACATTCATACTGAAACTCATGTTGTAGAGTCATCAGGATGTTTTTGAAGTAGGAGTCATGAAAAATTAGCAGTGCCGTCACAGGGACTCGAACCTTGGACCTCTCGAATGCGTGCCGAGTGTGCTGACCA
Source organism: Stegodyphus dumicola (assembly GCF_044657685.1). NCBI lineage: Eukaryota > Metazoa > Arthropoda > Arachnida > Araneae > Eresidae > Stegodyphus > Stegodyphus dumicola. The sequence goes on along the minus strand of NC_140768.1, from coordinate 239,757,507 downwards.
TTACACAACGAAGGCATGCTAAGAAAGCGAAAGAAATACCTTTTACACTCCCCCCTTTGTAAGAGAAGCTGGGAATTAGGAGACTCAATCGCCAAATCCTTGTGGTGGAGAATCATCACCCACCACGTTTTTTAGTTCGGGCGCCACTGTAGAGTCGTTAGGAGTTTTTTGAAGCAGGTTTCACGAAAAATGGACATTGTCCTCGCCGGGCCTCGAAGATGCGCCGAGTGTGCTGCCCATTACACCACGAATGCATGCTAAGAAGGCGGGAGAAATACCTCATAATGTAGGGAACTTTATATAGAATATTCGGACTTAAAGAAAACTTTTCAACTCGTTAAACAATCTGACAAAATAGCGTACAATGTTATGCTTTTAGTGTTTATATTTTTTTAATTTTTACTGTTAATTTTATTATAACTCCCATAACCATGGTGTGTAGTTTTTTGGGCAAAGAACGTGAATTCCATCTATGTGAATAAGTATGAATATACTCATGTGAATAAATATAATTATACTAAGTAACTAATTTAATAAAACTAAATTCCTATAGAAAAATGGGGAAAGTGTAGAATCGTCCACTGCTTGGCGTGTTTTTAAGAATTTTCACTTAAAAAACATTCCAGAATTGCACAAAAATGTCATTGCGCACTCCTTTGACTTTATCCATGTACACATCGACCTATTTTCACTTTAAAAGTCAAAAGAAAATTAACAAAAATCTAATTCTTTTTACTTTAGTAAAAAGTGCCAAATAAATAAGTGGGCGATTCTGCACTTTTCCCGAAAAAATATATAAAAATACCATTTACCTATATATATTAATAATTTATTATTACACAAGGTTTTCCATATATCATCTCAAAGGAACATAAATTTAATTAAAGCGATGCATTATTGGAATAAATTTAGTCAGTGTTTTAGGTGTAAGTTGTTTAGATTTCTATTGTAGAAAGTGCAGTATTTAGCAATAATAACTTTTTGTAAACAAATGTAGCTATATTCGCTTAATTGTAAAGACAGTAATTTTAACTGCATTTGTATAAGGCTGTACAGAAGATTTATTTATATGGGTTTTCATCCACACAGAACAACCGGATTCTCTGTGGAAGTGCTTCCGAAAATAATATTTAGATATTACTCTAACTATATTTGAAAGCAATGCTCTAACAGTGCCCTTATAAGATTCATGATCCGAAAAGCTTTGGTTTTAATTGTCTCGTAAAAACTTTCAATTACTTCTGCAAAATTCATACCCACGTAAAATTTACTACACCGAAGTCAATTGATTATACAGCAAAACATTCCTAAAACAATCAACTCCACAATTCAAGATAATGCCAGTTTCCTGTAGCCTGACAAAACTATGAGTGATTTTATAAGTCCTGTTATTTAATTATTGTCCTGACAAATGTGCCATTATCAGAGGTGGTCATTTAAGAAAATAACCACTATATGAGGCTTTATATAATTTTTTTCAAATAAATAATTCACTTTTTATACTCCCAAGATTAGTACATTTAATATTACATAAATCTTATTCACAAATCTATTTCTATTTCAAAAGCAATTTATGAAAAACCCATTTGAAATTTTCTTCATCAAACTAATAATAATGAAAATTAAAGTATGCATAAAATGATTATATGTGTTTTAACAAAATAGCACATAATATTTAATGTAAAAATGTGGTTCTAGTCTCATACTTGTAAAGAAAAATGGACCAAAAAGAAAAAACAATGTAAGCTACTATGATCATCTAAATTTTCACATAATTTTAGTAGTGGAAAAAAGATTCCTTAAGCTTGTATGTCTTGTCTACCCCATTCAATAAGTAATAAACACATTAAATATTTCAATGTTTATTTCATTAATAAAACTTACCTTTTTTGCTTGCGAAATATAATTAGTACATTTTTTAAAACATAAAAAAACATTCTTTTTGCTTGGCCACATCACATTAGTAGAAAAATTGAAAATTGAATCATGCAAGATCATTTTTAAGTAAGGTATGCTCAAATTTATTAGTACATAATATTCAAATGATAAAGCAATCCACATGAACAAGCTTTAAAAAAGTATTTTTAAACTGTAATCAAAAAAATAAATTTTCCAAAATACAGTTTCAGTAGAATGCAAAAACTATATTTCTGCACCTGATCACATCTGCATCTGCACACTGAACCAAATTATCAAGTCTGAAATTATCACTTTTCAGTTATTAAGAACATTGTTTTTCAGGATAAAAGTAAAGATGGAAAATCAATTTCCCGCACAGAAACTCCATTTCACAACGAGTCAGTTATCAGCAACGTTCTCTCAAACATTAGACACGATTACACGTTCATGGCTTTAGTGGTATATTCGTAGTCAGTGCTGGTATTTTATTATTTATTACTAATTTCTAAACAGTAAAACATAGTAAAATTTGTAATACAGTAAATCGTAGTAAATAATATATTGCATTACTACAACCACGAAGAAAATAACACCACCATCGCATAACAATAACTAGAGCGGCGCCATATTGCTTGTTTGGGAAACTTCTGAGAGTGGAGGAGGGAGCATGGGAGGGAGGGGGGATTTTTCAATCACGTCAGCGTTAACAGGGAGAAAAGTTTGGCGATTGTGAATGAACTTGTTCGCGTTAAAGAGATATTGGTGGATACCGGTGTTTATTTGTAATATCAGAAATATAAGTGCTTATGTGTGTGTATTCAGAGAACCAACTCGTAGCAAAAACCACCTCCCTATGACGACCGCCTCTGAAAGAAACCAGTATTTCTGAAAACATAAGTATACTTTGGTATTGAATATTCCCTCTGTAAGGCGACCATTCACAAAGAAAATTCTGCGAGTGTGGCTGGTCGCCTTAGAGAGATTCATTCTGTAGATGCAATCTCCCAAAATGACCATCTCTAAAAGATAAACGTATCTCTGAGAACGTGAGTATATATTGGTATTGAGCATCACCTCTCTAAGGCGACCACTTGCAAAGATGAATTTTTATTTGCGGCTGGTCGCATTAGAGAGACCTCGTTGTGTGTGGTGTATATGATTACTGTTATTGTTTCCGAAAAAAAATTAATCAAATAAATAAGCATATTTAGTAAAAACCCTCTCTAAAACGAACACCTGCGTTTCCAGATTACTCTGATGGTCTTAAAGAGATCATATTTTCATTCTGTTAATTTTATTGTTTACAAGAAGTCTATTAACGTCAGATAAAAAAATAACATAAACCCATATAAACCAACAGAAGATTTATTATTATACTGATACCAGTAAGAAATCCAGTAAAGTCAATATAAACCTATACAAACCAGTACAAAGTTCTGCCATTGAAATGTTGTTTGTATGGGTGTCAAATGATACCAGTAAGAAAAACCCACAGAGATCAATAGAAACCAGTAAAAGTCAGTAGAGACCATCAAAAATTCTATAGGTACCAGTAGAAAGTTTTACTGGTTTCTATGGGTCATTTTGAAACCAGTAAGAAAAACCCACAGAGACCAACAGAAACCAGTAAAAGTCAATAGAAACCCATAAGATCTTATGGGTACCCATAAAAAGTTTTACTGGTTTCTATGGGACATTTTTAGCAGGGAAGCTAAATTAAGTTCATAAAAAGTCGAAGTTGCTGAGAAAAGCTTCGAGCGTTTTTACAACTAAATTTTAACACACAATTATTTAGTATATAAAGTGTTTGGTAAATTCAATCAAAATCATTTTTGAATAGAGTGCAGAAGTCTGATTACTATGTTTTAAATTCGTTCAGTGATGTCAAAATAAAGCCTTTAATGCTAGACTTATGTTTAGAAAAAATGAAAGAGCCTAGATGACAAATCTAGCGATTAAAAGGATGCCATGTATCTGTGAGACTTTGCTATGAAAGAAACCTTCTTGTTCTTAATGGAATTATGTAACAGTGCATTACCGTGCAGTGAAAACTATTTATTCTATTAAAGGTTTTCAAATTAGCGCCTTGAATTATCTTCAGAAGTCTAGCCATTAAATTTATAACAGGTAAGGAGTTTCTCACCTATCCTTGAAGGATCTGTGCTTTATGAATTATTTCTTTCCGGTGAATTAAAACACAAGTCTTTATTTGATATTTCATCATGAACATCTTCGCAACTATCACGAAATCCTCCTTCTCGACGTCAAATATTGCATAATGTTAATGCTTTGCAGACGAATTAGAATTTTTAACTTGAAGACATGAAAAATGTCCTAGGTCTTCTCCGGGACATCGACTGATAGCCGGACCTTCCGATTGCTAGCCGGACGTACTTCCAATTATACCATGAAGGCGTACCGTAAGGAGGGTGCAAATACCTGAGAACTTGAGACCCATATATTTAAATCATTATTTCAAATATTTCTGTTTCTGTTTATTTTTAACTTTGCAGCAAAATATTTTTGCGATCCTTGCTAAGTTTCGAATCCCTAACAGCAGATATTTATCGGATCAAACCTCTGACTAACCAATTAGAAAACTTTGGCTATAAGCAGATGATAATTTAGGAATAGCAAGTTTGGGGCATCCTGGTAATAACAGTAGAAACTTTTGTGGATAACTTGATGCTTATTTTAACCAAGTTTTTATGTTATAGAGAATTTTAAGAATGTGTTATAGACAAATAAATTCAACCTTTGCCCGACTGAAACACGACACCATCATAGTGCTCAACCGATGTGGTAGTTATTTACGAACTAACGTGGAAGGAATACCAAAATTCCTTATACAGTTACAATTCTTATAAAACCCGACTAATAGTCTAACTATTCAGACGCATTTAAATTTGACATCTGAAAGACAGAATCAATTTCCTGGGTCAAATAAAATGCAAAATAAATTGCTTTATCTTAAGTGAATAGCATCGAGGTAGATATGTCTGCATAAAATGTAATAAACTCAGATTTCTTAATCTGAATGAATTAAGTTAACTTTGCAGACATACGTACGCTTTCTTTTATTTACTTTCCATATCAATTATTTATCGTGCATATTCTCTAGAAAGAATTACGTGAATCTCTGGAGGTACAGAAATAAGCTTGTTATGAAGAAAGGACTAGGTCAGGTTTTCTTCTATTATTATTATTTTTTTTTATTATTATTATTTTCGTATTGCATTTCAGTTAAGAAGAAAAAGAATAAAAGCACAGATATATCTACGAAATTCAAAATACTGCTGTTTGTATTCCTTTATAATAATATCTAAAGTATAGATAACTATGTCTGTGTATTAAAATCTGTTTTTATGCAGATCTTTTTACAGAATATTCAGGCGTTAAACACCCTTATATTTTTATTCAAAAAAAAATTATAAGATTTATATATAAATGAATAATAAAATGAAGTAAATGAAATTAACAATGAATATTAAATTAAATGGAAAATAAAACGTAAATAAATTAAATAAAAGAAATTAAGAAAACCTAGAGAAGCTTATTCCTGAATGTTTTATATGATGAAATTAAATTTAAAAAATTGTACTTCGTTTATTATCCGTATTACTTTATTTCTTTATTTGGACGAACAACGTCGAAATACTAATTAGGTGCTTCTCACATATCGTTTCTGTCACTGTCATCGTGGCAATGATAATGATATTTCTAAGCTTATGTCAGCTTGTGGAAAAGGGAACCATGTTTACAGATGGAAACAAAATCTTTAACGTCAAATGTTTCAGGGTATGAGACTCGATGTCATAGGATTGAACTGTGAAAAACATATCACCTCACAGATCAGCTACTGACTAAAAAATATTTTCTTGAAAAATACAATTTTTGCTATAGCCATTTCGCAGTACTATAGGTTAATATACGTCAAGTTAAAATACATACATCGAATATAGCTAATTTAAAATTTATTTAGTCACTTTGAATAACTTCGTATATTAAATTTATTTCAAGGTATTGAAAAACTTAATATTATTGAACTTATGCATATAGAAACTTCGAATAAACATCACGCATTTCAAAATCGAAAAATCATTAGTAAATTTAATTTTATACCACCAACCCCATACATGTTATATCTAAGCAGGGAAGGTCTAATATCTTGAAACAGATTTTGTGGAGGTCACGAAATTTCTTCTTGGCAGAATATTTTTAGTTATGTTATTCTGTAACAGCGATGGCTTGCCAGCTTCATACGAGGGAGATTAAAGAAGAGACTACTGAGGATTTTGAAGTATACTTAACACTTAAATGTCTGGTCCTTATAAGGATAAGATAAATGCTCTAACTCTTATACTTAATTCACACCATTTGTTCATCGTATTATAAAAACAAAATTAACAGTTTTACATTTATTTACCAATTACATAAAAATATTTTAGCATTTAGACAGCAGTCTGAGACTCAAATAAATCCACATGAGCAGAGAAAGAACTGTAGGCTTAAGATATAGGCTTGAGATGCAGCTTAAGATGATCCCGGGGCCCACCAGCGGCCGAGCGGTAACGTCGCTGAACACTGGTAGTTCGGTTCGAGGTTCAAATCCCGCGAACGGGCTGGCTGCAAGGGTGTTTTCATGTTTTCCCCATGTGTAACGTGTATACGAGCCAGTTTCCCTTAAAATGTCCTCCATGAGGGCATCCCTCCCTTAAGGCAGATAGTCCTCGAGTGCTTTGCCATAATCTAATAACCAAACCAAAACCAAAGATGATCACGGTCGCCCGCGTCTATTTTGATAACGTTAACCGAATTATAACATTAAAAGGTAAGAAAAAAGTATCTTTCAGAAAATGTCAAAGGAGTTTAACACGTTTAACATAAATATAACTAGAAACATATAAACAGGTTCACAATATTTTAATTAAAAAATCTTCATTAATACTAGTAACTTATTTGCAGTTGTTACAAAGTTCATTTATGATCTCTTCGTGATGTTTCTGGGTATTATTTGATGAATGCTGTACGTCTAATCCTAGATAATTGACAATCTTTACCTTTTAAAAGCAGTTCTTCAGATTTAGTATCAAAGAGAAGCTGATTTCCATATTTTTTTCACTGACAGTCAAGCTAAATCTTCAGCGCTTTCTTAACATTGTAATCTTACTGTCCATGCATCCGTTTTATGTTTAAATTTCGATTCCGCTTTCATTTGAAAATGATGTCTGCGTGATTAATATGAAACCCAATAAAATATCAAACCTTTTATGTAAACCTTTTATATGAAAAACAAGAAAACAACTACTTAAAGCAGCATTCCGTTGACTTTCTGCTTTAAGAGAAAGACAACAATTTAAAAGCAGCATTTCGTTGAACCATTTTTTGGGAGTCATCATTGTGCTGTAACTCATCAGAATGCATAGTAGTACGGTAAGTTAATTTTATCGCTTAGATGCAGATCATTACGCCTTTCACTAGTATCTTTTTAAAAATGACTAATCAGTTTAAAAAAGAATAGACTGTTCATAGAACAGAACATGTACAGAACTCTAAAATTCAAAACATAGCAAAGAACGTTTTTAGCGCAAAAAAATAAGTTCATTCAAACCTTCTACTCATTATTTTGATTTTATTTTTTAATTTGTCTAATGTATTCAGCAATTCCATAACAGTATCCGAATGAGAACATTAAAAGCGATCACATTAAAAATGGCGCCTAATAGCTTATTCACTTCTAAAATCCAACTCTAAAAGCAGCTTTCCTGTCTGCATACTTATATTGTTGGAACGAAAGTACTACAGTCATGCTTCAGCCATCTATCTAGGTATTACAATATAAAAAGGCCTTAATTCTGAATCACGTATGTAACATATATGTCATTCGACATATATTTTACTTATAATATAGGTATAATAGGTGTAATTAAGAAATTTTCATCTAATTTAAGCGTTATAAGTGACAAATTTTCTGTTTTAAAAACTTGATTATATAGCTGATCTTTTGATCACAATAATCTATATCTTTTACCTTCGGCAATCCCATAAAAATATCTGAATGACAACATTAACTGCGATCACTGTGGCGTCTACCGTGATAAGAGCTTGTTCATTTCTAAATCCAAAAGCTGCTTTCCTGTCTGCATGCTTACATTGTTAGAAAAGAAGTACTACAGTCATGCTTCATTCAACTGCCTAGGTAGATGTATTGCAAATAAAAAGGCTTCAATACTGAAATATGTGTGTAGTATATATGTCATTTGTACTTGTTCTATAAGTACAATAGGTGTAATTAATCAGTTTAGATGTAATTTGAGAGTAATAACCGTATGCGTTTCAGTTATATATATATATATATATATACGCATAGATAGATACTTAGATATAAGGTTACACTCTAATTACACCTGAGTTACTTTACTAGACTCCCAGAGCATTTTGTTTCTTTCTTAGTTAGTATTTATTTGGTAGAGTTCCTATTACACAAAAAGAAAACAATAAGTGTGTATAAATATAAATATATTTATTAGTACTACACTTTGAAGTTGAAACTATGCTGCATAATACAACTTAACATATGCTGCTCTTTGCATAATAATACAGAAGTAGCTCAAATAGCCACAAATCTAATATTACAGACAGAGATTCTGGCTCCACTGCTAACGCACCTTCTCGCGTAACTGCAAATAGAAAGCTAACTCTCCAGCAAACAACACAGAATTCTATCAGAAGGCTATAGGCATATATTACTTAGTTACATATAGAGACATAAATTAGTTAGCTTAATTGATTCTCGGATATAGGCCGTACGAGGAAGTCATGTGGTGTCCAGATCAGGTTTGTTCCTATCAATACAAATTAAATTCACATAACCAAATAAACTTATGTTCCAGCTTAAATTTCTGGAAAATACAGGTAAGTTGTTAATAGAATCCTTCTGCTAATTACAACAAGAGTTGTTCTTCTTTTCTGATATTTTTAACTATCATTAAACTAGCAGTGATTTTAAGTTAATCATGGATGTCGTCCCTATTAATTTCCCTCGAATAAGTAATTCACTTTAATTATCTGCCTAAAAGTCATGAAGCCATTCTTTTCCCATATTATTACTTTCTCATCCTTTTAATTTGTACAAATTTTCCTGAGATAAATTAGCTGAGAGTTCTAGCTCAAAATTACAATGTACAACAAGGTAACCTACAAAACAATTGTGACCTTCCGTCATTAATATGACAAGATGGAAACCATCTTATAACAAAATTTAAATAGAAGGATGGAATATAGGGGCAGCATAAAGCTGTACCACTGTCTATTTGTCTACCAAGTCCCCGGACAGATGGACAATCAGCAAGCACAAAACACGGAGCTACGGGCTTCCTCCAAAGGCGTGACAGTCATATAGAACACAAGGTACTTTCCTGTGTCGATCTGTATAAGCAGACTAACGTTTTCATACTTCAAATGGCAGGTGAATGTTTGAAGAGACATAGCTAATTATACATTTTCTCACAACACACACATTACAAAGTTTATTTTAGATAAAACCTTTATATGTGAATTAATATTTTGATTTCTATATCGCTCATTTGCCACAGCAGAAGTTTAAATAGTTAAATGAATGTAAAATTCAGAGAGAGGAAGGTTTGCCAACCCATCTAGAAATCATTTTATTTAGGGCACTTGCATATCGAACTGGATTTTCATGCCTGTTGTCTTGTGTTCACCTGCTTTCATCGCACCTAGAAGTTGCGAATAGTCAGATCTAAGTTATTTAAGCTTGTTTGATTTATATTTATGAAAGTACGTGTGTTTGCATTTCTTTGATCCCACAAGTAGCGGTGGATAGCTTATGTTAGATTTTAGTTGTACCTATAAAACAATTTAATTAACATTTTAATTAAGACTTGCATTTTGTTTGTGCTTTAAAATTTCAAACATTCTAAATATGTTAGATTTTAGTTGTACCTATAAAACAATTTAATTAACATTTTAATTAAGACTTACATCTTGTTTGTGCTTTAAAATTTCTAACATTCTAAATAAGCGCGAAAATAAGGTGCAGTCCAAAACTTGAACATAATAAATAAAGAAGATTTAACAAGTAACTAGGATTAAAATTAACAATATAAGGTATTCATAGGCACAAGGATAGAAATTTCTAGGTATTTAGGGAAAGTTTTGTAACAGTTTCAATTTTTCACTTGGCTGAAACAACACATCAAGAATATCAAAGAAAGATATTTTTTCGCACGGAAAGAATATTAAAGAAAATTTCCATATGTTTACGGCATTCGATTAAGATTATAGCGAACTAAAGGAGAGCTATCTGTATAGCGATGTTTCTTTTAAAGGAAGTTTTAAGAAAAACCGGCTGGTTCTCACTTTAGGCAGACGAAACCACTAGAAAATCCGATGTTGCTAGTAGTTCTACAAAATTTGAACACGTATGTAATTATCAGTGTTAAGATGTATTCATGTTCGATTACTGGTGCCATCTAAACAACTGAGAAATAAAGTGAAGTTTAGAATAAAACATTTAAATATAATGTAAAATTAGAAAACTGCAGCATTCATCTCACACAAAGAAATAAATATTCATGCTTCCCTTTGTTGCATTGCTAATTCCCGTCCTCTTCTGTTCCACTAAAGAATTCAGTTTTAGAAACTATGGTTAACTAAATACTCAGAATACAAAATTCGAAAAAAGAAAGTATCACTTCGAAAAGGAGACACAAGGAACTGTGTCTCTTTTCGATTTTGCTTCATTTCAAAGAACCAGTAAGAGAGGGAGATTTCTTGATCACATTTCCTTTGCCATTTGAATAAAGAATTAACTTTCGGGGAAGTAATTTTGAACTTAGATTTAATTAGAACCAAGATGCGTAATTTTCACGATTCCTTTTCTCATTCGCGGGAATTAAAGTTTCGGTTCTTTTCAAAAATGCGTCAGTGTTGGTTGAAAGGAAATACACAAACGGGGTAGAACACTTTTCTCTAAAAATAAGGTTGGGTGGTAAGATAAGAAGAGATAAAATCGTGTTTGATTACAGAATTTTCGCATTTTAAGACAAGCCAATGTTAAGATTTTAAATTATTAGAACTTTCTTGTCATAGAGAAACTGCGACAAAAGATTAAACGAACATTAAAAAAATTAATATGATTTAGCAATTTAAAAGTAAACTTAGTATTTTCGTGCTTATACTTAGGTATATAAACACCAGCAGTGAATCTCCAATGTTGAAAGGCAATTTTCGGCAAAGTCCAATAAACCTGTCAAAGAGTGTTTGACAGCTTTGACTATGAAATCTCAATTTCTTTTAAAATATTATTAGTCAACTTCCAGAAGTTTCGCTAGAAATTTTGATGCAGCTGTAACGTATTTTCTCCATTCTTTCCGTATGCCTTCGTGGTGTAACGGTACCGAACATGGCGCGTATTCAAGAGGTCCAGTGTTCGAGTCCCGGGAAGCGCAATGCAAATTTTTCATCTCTCTAGCATAAAACAAACATTGGATGATAATTCTTCACCACCAGGATTTGGCGACTAAGTCCCCTAATCCCCAGCTCCCCTTTAAAAAGTGACAGCATATAAGGCCCGTTATAGGCTTCGTGGTGTAACACTCGGCGCATATTCGAGAGGTCAAGGTTGGAATCCAGACGAGGGCGTTGCATATTTTTCACGTACCCTGTTTCAAAAAATCCTAATAACTCTGCAGTGGCCCCCGAACTAAAGAGGTGGTAAATGATGATTCTTCACCACCAGGATTTGGCGGTTGAAACCCCTAATACCTAGTCGCCCTTTAAAAGAGGGACTATATAAGATATTTTCTCCTTTCTTCCAGCATGCATTCGTGGTGTAACGGTAGCACACTCGTCGCATGTTCGAGTCCTGGTGAGTGCATTGCTCATTTTTCATGCATTACTGCTTCAAGAAAACCTAATGACTCTACAAGCTTTCTGTTTTGTTTCAGTGATCATATGCTATCGGGGTATAGAAGGCTTGAATAGAAATAACGCTTCACTGTAACATTGACTGAATTCTAGATTTTTAAACAAATTTTGACTGAAGACGAAATTTAGTGCCTGATCCTGGAAAAAAGGTAAAAAAAAAGGGTATCATCTGCTTGGGTTCACGAAGCCTGAAACGGCCACAGAAACCTCGGTTTCAAAACTGAAGACTACTGAAGACTGTAGGTATGAAATATTAATATAAATAATTGGTTTCGGCAGTAAGCAGTGTATTTTAATACGATCCATTTGTTGTCAATTTCGTTCAGTTTTTGGTAGAAGAATATGTAATCACTCACTTCTCTTATTGAAGAAATTTTGCATTTTCAAAATATTTAAACTGAAATCTTACTTCAAATTAGTCTCACATAAAAGATTTATATAAACTGTATATCTTTAAACTACTCCAAAAGATGAAAGTTTTGAAAGAAGCAAGCACTGTTGTAGATTACGTAACATACCTTATATAAATTTACGAGAATCATAAATAGAAGTCTAAAAACTACGTATGGTGGTTTTTTTTTTTTTTTTTTTTTTTTTTTTTTTTTTTTTTTTTACTTTTGATTCCGCCAGAAATAATATATTGACTATTTAGTTATTATAGCCTCATTGTTAATATGAATTTATTTTCTCGTTTACATGTATTTATTCATACATGCTAATAATAACTTTTTTCAGTCAAATTTTGATTTCCGCATGTTTACACCATAATGGTCTTGTGGAAAAACTAAAGTATTATTTAAAAAAAATTCTAGACAGTTGACAGCTTGTATTAAAATAATATTAATTTCTCTAATAGCGGTTATTCGCAGAGTGCGTTTTTAGTATCCTTTGTTCTATTTTTTCCAGAGGAGTGATTATGGGCTAAAATTTTTAAAAAAATGTCTTTCGTATTCCGTTATTCAAATTACTGAGTTATTTTCCAATGCAATGAAAACATTTACTCACAGACTAAATCTTACTTTACTTCATTATTATTTGTATTAAAATCAGTATTTATTCAAAAGCAAAATTTTTCTTGATTTTTTTTTATTTTAGAAGCATACTTCCTGAACATTAAGAAGAGGCAACGAGGATTATTTTTTTATCTTTTCATGTTACCACGTTATAAACATAAAACAAACTATGAGTAAATTTTTTAAGAACACATTTTAATTAAATGCTCTAGAACTTTTTTTCGAAGTAACTGACTGCCGCAATATTCTTTATCATATCTAACTAATATCAAAATCGGTTTGTTTCTAACAATGACAGAATTTAAATCGAAATTATCAAATAGACATTTAGTGAATTGAATGTGCGTCATTTTTTGTCATGATTTTGTTGTAGCTTAAAATTGCATTAATATCCCTAATTAGTAATTTATATTCTGTTATTATATTTGTTATTACGCCATTAAAGGTAAATAAAACTGCATAATTTAAAAACTATCTTATTATTCTAAAAGTATTTTCCTATTTTAGAAAATTAATTATACGTACAGTTGTGGCTCTGAAAAAAATCTAGGCTATCATTATTATGAAGTTTAGCCACCACATTGTTGTATGTATTTCATCAATATATGTATATGTGTGTGTCTGCGTGTGGTAATATGGAATGTCGATGGAGAAAAATAACGAAGAAACTTTCAGGCGTGAACGAATTTAATAACGTCTTTTCTTTTCGCTGATACACATTTTAACTGGCAACACAAAATGGATTGGAGAAATAGGCACTTCTTCCCAAAGATCTAAATTGGTATCAATTATAATTTTGAAACATACTCGAAGCAGGATAAAACTGCAAGCTTGGCAGAGAATGCTAAGATTCGCAATCATCTAGTTGCAATTGCGATAATATTTAAAATTAAAAATTATTTTTGGGTTGAGCCCTTATGTAACTTAAGCTTCTTTTAACAGTCAATTTGACGGCTATTAATTTTCAAATGTTACCATTGAGAGATATTTATTATAAGACATTAATAATGTTAGCATAGCAAGGGAAATATCCACATTAAAAGGAGGATTTAATGAGATTTGGCAAAATAAAGAGATGACATTTTGCTTTACATATATCTTCTATTTATTTTAGACACACACATATATAGAGACTTTCGCTTCGTTATATGCAAATTAGACGGTGTTGTTCTTATCACCTCATTTAAAAGTGTATTTTTCTGGCTATTTAGTCTTAGAAAATACATACAAACAATTTTTTGTTGCCCTAAAATTATTTACAAATCCAATGTGAAACTACAAAAAAATCAAAAAATAATTAATTTCCAACTGTCTGCAATTTTCCTTCGAAACTTAACTTTGTATTAAGGAATTCATAACGAAAACGGAAACGGTTTTGCAATAAATTCACTACTCAAATATGTTTGTAACATAGAAATTGTGTTATTAAAAAAAGATATTGTTAAAACATGGTTGTTTTCAGGTATTAGCTACATTAATTCAACAGGTTCAACTACGCCGTTGCATAATGAAAGCTATAAAGTGTAAAATTCCCTGCTCATGACTAGTTCGAGTTTCCATTAATTAGATCAGAGATTCCAGAGAATTTTTAAACATATGCTACTTTTTAGTAGCATATGTTCAAAACTTCAACGATTCCTGAACCTAACAATTGTGACAGGAGAAAAAGAACGATTACAGTTAACACGAAGAGAACGCTGCTTTTTTAAATGTAAGTTTACATTTTGCAACATGATTACTCATGCATCTTCTGACAATTTAAATTTAATTTTATTGCTGTAAACTTAGTTTTCATTACACAGACGTGTTGCACAGAAAAGCATATTTTCGCTTTCTTTTCAGTTTATTTCCTTTGTTAGTAATATTTTTGACCTCTTTATATAGTTATGTTTCTTTTTTCATGCAATGCGTTTCTCCTGCGTGCAATGCGTTTCGCGTGTTTAATTGAAACCTTCAATTTCTGTGTTTTAATCAATTTTAGTCGCATCGGTTGAAATGGAGGAAGAAAAATTTAAATTTAACTTTCTTTCAAGTTCAGTAAAGTTACTGAACATTTTTCTTATGCCAAATTCCGATCTTTAATTTTTGCTTGGTTAATGAGAACTTAAATTTATCGGCGTTATAACAAGGTCGGTAATATACTTATGGATATGTTATGGCATTAGTTATTACTTGCTATTACTGTCATTTACACAGAGCATTTATTTACATACACATCGCGGAAATCTTAAAATTTCTCCTAGTACGTTTCTCAGAATTTAGTTATATTTATTCTGTAAATATATGTGTGTATATGTACACTTTCGTATCTAACTAAGGAGATAGAAAATAGTGCTGCGTTCTACGGGTTCGTGGATTTTGAGAAACTGACGTTAACACTTGATGAAGAATCAAAACACAATTTATTCGGGAGTATTACACAGGAGAATTCCAAAGGCCATTCAATGTGTAGGGAATAGTGTTGTACAGAGTTTCTTAAACTGTGGGTCTCGGCCCCAACTAGGGTCGGGAAACCTGCAGCATAGGGTCGCCAAAAATTTAGCAATTTTGATAGTTCTTTAACTTATTATAATATTTTCACAATTACCAAATATTTTTAAATATTGTATTTGAAATAGATAAAAATAAGTCAATACAGACAGAGAAAAAACGAAAACGTTTCGACACATTTTTTATAATAATAGAAACGTTCATTTTACTTTAAAAATTAGTCAATGACCTATAACTGCAATATTATATTACAGTACAAGTGAAGAAACTGATAGTTTCACTCAAGCGTGTGACGGATTTGCTCAATGCTTATGGGTCCCACAAAATTTTCATAAATATTAGGGGTTCCCCACACCGAAAAATGTAGGAAACCCTGGTTTAGTGTTTTATGTGTCTTAAAATATGTTCACTTTAAGCTGAAGCAAGCTTCTATATTATGATATTAATCAAATCTATACTTACATTTCGTAAATTGATCCCACTGCTCTTCTATCCATGTTTAAAATCAGATCATTCAATTTCTAACGTAATATCATGAATTAAAATTCATATCCTTTGATTTGTACTATCACTTACATTATATGAATGATTATAATTATTTATAAGAAAAGCGGCATTAATTTGGAATCAAATGCGCATTAATAATTTAGTTTGCTGAACGTGTCAATGCAGCCTAAAATGGCATTTCTTCGGAAAAAGAATGGTGTAAAAATGGCTATTGTTGTCACTATAGGCACTACAAAAGCACAAAAATTAATATTTTCGTCACAGTCGGGAATAAATGAGGTGTAATGTCACAAAGTACATCACTGAGCTTTTATTCACTTTGAGAGAGTATGGCCATCCATCTCCGAAGCTGCGACCGGCTGGACAATCACTTTTTTCCAAGTATTATTGCTTTCCTGAGCGTTATGCATAGTTCATATGCAGCTTAATAATTTATCGTTTATTTTCCGCGAACAAAAAGAGAGGAAATAACAAAGCCCAATTTTTGGAGGACGTGAATTCCGAATGTGTAGCGGAAGATTTATTGAAATCATCTTGTTTTTGAATCCATTAAATTTCTGTAATGGATTACTGAAACGATTTCACATTTCTGAATCTTTATTTGTAACGCTGTTCAGTTATTTATGTCTCCCACAGCGAATCTGAGGTCCAGTGAATGTTTTCCCCTTATTCATTACTTTGAGCAACTGGAAACATTTTATTTGATGTTTCTGCTGTTTGAAAATAGCAGGAACTGGGAAAATAAATTTCCTGATGCATGTTTCCGAAATTCCTTTTAATGTGTTTTCTTAAACTCATTTGAAACTTACTGAAACGATGAAATTGTTAACCATATACCATCTATGAGAAATTATCTCTGCGAGCATTAATATTAAATTGTATAGGATTTAAGACGGAGCGTTTATTTAACGAACGAAAGAAAATTTGCTATTTTCAAAATAAACTTGAACTTGATTCCGATTAAAGCAAAATTTTTTATCAATTCACACAAAAAAGATTTTAAATTTGCCTTCTGAATTATATAGTATGATGCTTGACAATGTTAAGAATAAGCCATTTCGAAGCAGCGTGTTTCTTTTTTTATAATGATCATTATAATTTCAACACCATGAAGGAAAGCAACTACAAAAAAGATATTTATTGCACGTAAACAGTATAGCATGAAGAAAAAATTATTAAATTTGTAACATGTTGAAGGTTTACAGAGGACCAAAATTAGTAAGAACAGTTGCTATCCCTGGCAATTCAAACGGCGCTTACACCATCAGGAATGGACTCAAACTGGGCTTGGATGACAGAAATGAGCAATTCATTCCATGCTGCTTCAAGTCTATACAACCAATGACCAGATGATTTAAGTGGGTGACAAATGTGGAGACTGTGCAGGTCAGGGCAGTAATCAAATACGCTGTGTATCGAGGAAGGCAAGAACGCGACGTGGACATGTGATCTTGCATTATCTTCTTGGAACATGGTGTTTGGTGGCCTCGAAAATAGAGCACAACCACTGGAAGTAAGATGTCAGAAATGTATCCATCACGGTTCAAATAACCTTCGATCCGAACAAGAGATATGCGTGTCGTGTACCCAATGACTACCCAAACCCCTACGCAGGGCCCCTATGCCCACATCGAATGCAACCAGGCGACGTGCAATCTCCTCGGACACTCCAGACACGTATACGGCCATCCGAATACTGCAGATAGAACCGGGGCATTTTTCAAAAGGCGACATTGTGCCACTCCTATACCCAGCTTTGTCGTTTGGCGCACCAAAGTCGCCTTCCCTCTTTATGCTGTTATTGTCAAAGGCAGACGATGTAATAGTCATTCTGCTGATAATCCACGCTATTACAAACGTCGACGCACCTTACGAGCTGATATTGGGCGTGCTGCAAACATTTCCATTTCCTGACTAATGGTCCGTGATGTGATCGTACGGTTTTGCATGGCTGACCTCAAAATATGTCTGTCTTCTCTGGCGTTAGTCATGGGAGGGCACTAAGATCCTGCATGCCGTTCAGTATGACTCTCAGTAATCCATTGATTCCCTATTCGCATGACAATGGTTAGTGCGACCGGCGATATCACGGAACGATAATCTACACTTTCGATAGACAAAGATCCTGCAGCTGTCGAATTTCGAAACTTCAAGCATTTCCTCTTCTTATTCGAGGCATAACACGATAATCTGAGCAAATGCGAACCCTAAAGTTTTAAATCCTAAAGTTAAAAAAAGTAAATAACTTTCCGAATGAGAAATACACTTTCACTTTCCACACAACTTTTCTTTTATGCAGGGCTCCAGATGTTTTTTTCTTCTCTTGCATCGTTTAAATGCGCTGAAATACTAATCATTTGCATATCCGAACTTCTTCCTTTCATGGGATTTTGACGTCCGTCAGATTATTCCTTCCTGGTGTTGCAGTTTTAATGTCCAGCAGTGTACTGCTGGACATTTGCAATATTGCAATATTGAAAAACATTTGCTATTTAAACTTGCACAATATTTAGACTTATATATTTTTAGCTAATGCATTACTTTTATATTAATTATTTTCTGTACCTTCTTTTTCTCCGTCAGTGTTCATTAGAACCAAATCAGTTTGATTTTATACAGCCAGTGAATTTATAATTTCGGGAATACACTGTGGCAACCACTTGAAACAGCTTATCAGCCTCAGTTAAGCCTTCCAATTATATTCTGCAATGTTAATGAGATGAGGGCAATACATTCTTCTATATTAGTCTACCCCCAAGCATTTACTATTTTGTTTTGAAGCTGGACGATTTGTTATATTTAGGCATACAGGAGCTTAGGTTTTGTGGTCTTTTCTCTCAAAATAATTTGGTCTGCTTTGCTGAAATAAATATGGATATCTGAAAGTTTTAGGAAATGGAAATTTTGTGAGAACAGTTTTACAAGGTTGCAGAAATATGCATTCATTGTATATGTAATATTCCGACGTGCACCAAAATGGAGGCTTGAAATCAGTTAAAATGTATGATCCCCATCGAAAACTCTCGAAGCCTAAGAATTCACAGGTGTTTAGATTAAAGAGTTTTCTGTCAAATATTCTTGATAAACTAATTGTTTTGGGGTCAACTAATATGCGTGAACGGCAAGGGCTTTCTACTTAAAATAGCTGTTAGTTGTCCAATAATCTCATAGCTATCAGTTTTATTTGTTTTAATTTTGTTTTATATTTTCTGATATTATGGATCATTATGTAATTGCTCAAAAGGTGAACGTATTAAGTAAGCATTACACATGATAAAATTTATTGCTATTATTAATTATTTTGAAATTATTGATTTTCATCGGATAGTTTACTATTTAAGCTTCTGCTGTTATTTTGCTTTTTCTTATACATGTTTAGACAGTAATATTATGATATTAATAATTAGACATAATATTATATATAATAATATGTTCCTGATAATCATTGTCCTTCTTTCTATGTATTTTTTTTTTTTTTTTTTTTTTTTTTTTGTATGCTTCAACAATAATTCTCCATGCATTTTGCAGCAACTTTTTAGATTATTTGTTGAGGTATATGACACTTAATGATAATTCAAATATTCTACAGCAGAATTTGCCACTACAACATAATGCAATAGATAAAATAAGACATTTCGATATCTTTAATTTCAAATCAGTTCACGTTTAAGGTAACGTACCGCGGAACACGAAATATCCATTGAAACTAGAGATGTGACATACAAAGCCTAATTGACATTGACTACTTCCATTTCAAATATATCACATTATGCCATCTGAAGCATCTATAACTTCTGTTTATTCTATTTTAAGATGCAACTCGTATTAGAAACAAATTTTCTAACGGTTTCCTGAAAATCAATTAGCATTACGGAGTAAGTCAAATGTTTATTAATAGCGATGGAATCTGATATTTCATAATGATGTAAAAGATTTGGATATATTGCAATGGTTAGGGATTCTATAAATATATCATACTAGATATGACTTCTATGTTGAGGGAATGCTTAAGAATATATCTGTTCATGGTATTAATGTATAAAGATGAGGTCCTTGTTATGAGCAATTAAATCAAAATTTATGTTCCATATTTGGGACGAAAATAGAATAAATTTAAAAAATGAATTTATTTCTTATATATTTAAACCTTTGAAGGCCAAAACGCCCGAGACAACCTTTCATTCAAACGGCCGAGAATGCGATGTTGTTTTCTTACCTTCCCCTAAGATATACAGTAACAGGTACAGTTTACCCAAATGCATTGTATCAATATATTCCAGACAGCTTGTCCTAAAAGGATTTATTTGTGGTTTTTTTATCTTTAGGTTGCGGTGACATTTGAAATCTTCACACCTCTTTGGTGCGATAATGGACGCGGAGGGGAGGAAATTGCTGTGAATCTCGATATGCATTTCAGGAGTTCCGGTATTTAAAGCATACAGGTTAATGAAGGCTTTGGTTTTCTAAGGTTTAAATTAGACTTCTGTTCTATTGGAGAAGTTAAACAACGAGAATCAGAGTAATGTTTGTAAATTTTGCAGGTCTACAGAGGCTGTTCACACCTTTTTTAGATGATGTATATTGTATTCACAAAACTAAATTACATAAAATTCTTGTGTTTTAAATGTTCTGTTTGACATCACTTATTCTGAACTATCTTTCGACACCGCAATTTCCAGGATAATAATGCCTTTTGAAGTTTCAGAAGAGGCATTCTCTCCCATTTCTCCCGAACAGCTTTCGAGTCCTGTTTGGGTTTTGGGACAACGTTTGGGTAATGCAATTTTTAAAAGTCCGAAAGCACAACAATCCATAGGTGACACATCGGGAGATTTAGTAGGGATATCAGTGAAGGGTATGGTCTTGATACCAGTTTTTTGTTCCATTTCTTTTAGGAAATTTACAGTGGATTTTGATGTGTGACTGCTAGGTTTGTCCTGATGGAGTCTCACAGATTGATGTCACTGTGGATAAAGCGATGGTATTTCATTCAGAAAAATTGGAGATAAGATAGATATGTTCCTGATAGTATTTGGAGTTAATCTTGACATTTTTTTTGCATCTTTTATTTTTAAATTGCTATTATCCCTTTGTGGCTCAGCGTTCCACTACATGGAACACCCAAATTTAATCGCTTCTGAAACCTTTAAATTCAACCGTAAATAGATCAAAATGCCTTTATAATATACTTTGAACTTTTCTTTTTAAACAGTAGATAGCAGCATTGTTAGCATAAATTTAGGTATTTTGCATAATGAAACTCGAAAGGCATACGAAACAAACGCGCGCCAAGATATATATTGGAGAGAGAAAATAAAGTTCATGTGCAGTGCAGTATATTCGATTTTCACCCTAACTACTTGTACCTGGCCAAAAGTCTAATCCAGTAGTACTTTCTCTTTTTCAGGTGCGGTGTCAAAGTATATTCTTGTTTCTTTTTCTTATTGCCTAAAATAGGTAAGCCTGGTGATATTTAGTACTGATGATGATTCTATGTAAGTTATCTCCTTTTCAATACTTTAGTGTTTTAATGTCCGTGAAGATTATTACTTTATTGTTATGCTTAAGTTAACCAGAATTATCCTATTTTATTAAATAAAGATTTCGTAGTTAAAATTTTTGACTTATGATTCTTTAATTCTGTGCTTGAGGAAACGTACTCATTACGCCTTCAGTGCTAATGCACAACCAACAAGCATATCACAAGGAGACAAAGAATTTTCATTTATTATGTGCTATTAAAATCCACTTTTTTCAAGTAATTTTCTCTATTTCTTTAATTATATAAAAATTTTATTTGGAAAAACATTTAGGCATAATTTTGCTGGCTCTACTCCAAATTATTTGTTCTATATTTTTTTCAGTCTTTCATACAAAAACCATACGCAGAATCATTGAATAAAACCGGGTGTTCCATTAGCGGGAACACTGCGTCTTTAGCGATCTCATGGCTGTCATTAATCAGAACATCTGTGCTTAGGAGAGAACATCCGTTGTTTATGCTTTCTGTTTCCGTTGTTTTTTTTTCGGGGGGGGGGAAAGAATTCAAACAAAGCAGTATTGAGGGTTAGGTGTGTTTTGTGTTATAAAAGCCTTAATATTGGCATCTCGAATTTTTTGGGAGTAGTTTTTAGGCGGGAAATTTTATTAGTAGCTTGACTCATCTTTACTTAGACCTGCGCGAATTTTTTGCTGTCGCTTTTTAGTCTCATTCCCGTTTATTTTCAATAATTGTGTAGATATTTTTCGTGTATGTACATATTATAGGCTTATTTTTCTTTATTGTTAACATTAATCGTAGTTAATTACACTCATGTCCATAAATTAAGGATAATTCGGAGTCACGCGGAAATCGAACTCTAAAATAAATATATCACCTGTAAAATCACTGTACACATCTTCAAGAATCATATGCAAATTTCAAGAAGTAACCAGATGACACCGATGGTGCATCACAATGACGAGAGTGTAAGAGAGTGATATATAAGGAATACAGGCAAAGAAGTAAAATTTTTCGCAGCCGCTTTATAAGCTTTTCAGTGCAATAACCGAATAGTTATGACACAAAGGACGCATTTGGATAATTTTTTACGTGGTAGAATTATCGGACGTCTGGAATGGGGGCGTACCCAACTGGAAGTATCACACGGACTTGGAATTGCACAGAGTGTCATCTCCAGACTTTGGCAACGATTCCAGGATGATGGTGATATGAGTAGACGTTACAGCACAGGTCGCCCCAGAGTTACAACGCCGAATGAGGACCGCTATTTGGCAGTTACTGCCAAAACAACAGTCGGAGCACAGCCTCAGACCTGTCTCGTCAGCTCTCTTCAGCCACTGGTACGACAATTTCAAGGCAGACCGTGTACAGACGCTTAGGGCAGATTGGTCTATATGCTCGTAGACGTGTCAGATGCGTTCCACTTACTGCAACTCACTGTCGCCTGCGGTTAGCCTAGAGTAGATAGCATGCATTGTGACACCGCAACAGTGGGCTTGTGTGATGTTTTCCGACGAGTCCAGGTTTAGCTTGCAGTCTGATTCTCGCCGGAGTTTCATATGGAGAGCTCCAGGTACCCGTTACCACCAAGAAAACATCATTGAACGACACCGTTACGGTGGTGCAGGCGTGCTCGTTTGGGATGGAATTATTCTGGGTTCCAGAACTGTCCTGCTTGTTCAAATTGGAACCATGACAAGCTAAATCTATCGGGACGTCATTCTGGAACAACATGTACGTTTGTTTCGGGGAGCCATGGGCGCACAATTTGTGTTTATGGATGACAACACCCGTCTCCACTGTGCAAACATCGTAAGCAAATGCCTTCACTCGGAGGATGTCATCCGTATGGACTGGTCAGCATTCTCACCGGACTTGAATCCAGTAGAGCACGTGTGGGACATGCTTGGCCGACGAGTTGCAGCCCGTCATTCTGCTCTTACATGTCTACCGGAACTTCGGAGAGCATTGCGTTTTGAGTGGTGTAATATCCCCCAAGATCGGATCAATAATTTGATACTCAGCGTGCTTAGGCGTTGTACGGACTTCTGGGAGACATACAATGTATTATCAATCATACCAAGCATATAATATTGTTTTTTTGTAAATAGTTTTTTTTTTTTTTTTTTTTTTTTTTTTTTGTAATTTGTTCCAGGGAGAAGAAATCGCTAATTTTTTTTAATAATATCAAACATATAGCATCTTTTTTTGCTCTTTACCTTTTGTTTAATAAATAAGCTTTACATATAAGTCAAATTTGTTTTGCTTCTAACTCTTCCTTTGCCTGATTTTGCATTATTCTTAATTTATGGACATGAGTGTATTTTAATCGTAGTTGGTTTGTGCTTCGATCAAAAAGGTGTGACTTGCTTTGAACAATTTCACGAAGCTAAGAAATAGGAAAATTTGTAAATATTTTTGTATATAGGGATTGTATATATAGATATTTATCTCATTTATCCGTATATATTCAAAAATATTGTGTATATCCAGGAAACCATGTATACAGCCATAATACAGAGTTTTTTCATTCTTATACAAACGCTTCTACTCATTTTTGTGCTTCACAGCAATGCTCGCTTAGTCGCACTTTTGAAAGCTCTGGCGGCGCAGTGTTCCACCTCATGGAACACCCACAGAATTAAAACGGTAAGTGCAATTTTTACAAAATGTTACCTGTATACTCCTTTAGGTCTAAATAGACTGCATACAACTTTTTTTGTTGAAATTCCGACGTTAACGTATAGTGCGTCGCAAAGGGTTATAAGAAAAAACAGCAACTATCATGAATCCCTTAGAAAAACTTTCTTTCGATTCTTTGAACCATGTACTTAAATTTTTTTCTCCTCTTTTATGATAATAAATGGCTTTTTTTTTGTTACAACCATTTAAATACACCCATGCTTCATCTATTGGGACAATTGTTTTCCATTTTTGTTTGGATAAGTGTTTCTCATATAGAATTCTGCAGCGTGTCATGCGTTGAGCGATATGCTTTGGAAGAAGACGGTGCACATTGCGTTTTTTCGCTTTCTCAAGATTTAAGTAAACGTTTATCATTTTTTTTTACAGTGGACACCGAGCATTTTAATGATTTTGCAACTGTCCTTTGACTAGGGGAATTTTCTTTTAACATTAAACAACGTACCTTACGTACCTTTCCAATAGTCGAAGATGTCCGTTTTATCCTTGGATACTTGTTTGGAATTTTTGTCCCACTTGAGGCTCCAATTTGACGTTTTTTTCCTTTCTTGTTGATGATATTAGCTATCGACGCTTTAGATATCACAAAACCATGACTCGCACATCGTTTTTGGATAACGGAGTATGCATATTTCTCTATGTAACCTTCGAACCACTGCTTTGTTAAATTCGTCATTTTGAATAAAAACAAAAATTTCAAGCCACAGACGATAATTTTGACTTTTAAAAACATAGTACAATTGCAATTACTTCTTTTGCAGCAAACGATGTTTTCTTACCGCTTACCAAAATCGTCTAAAAATGTGCGAGCATCCTCTGTAATTTCGATGGTTCTGTCTTTAAAACATCGAAACTAGTCCTGCAAAATTTAAAGAGATTACGCTGATTCTTGTAGT
Organism: Stegodyphus dumicola; assembly: GCF_044657685.1. Lineage (NCBI taxonomy): Eukaryota > Metazoa > Arthropoda > Arachnida > Araneae > Eresidae > Stegodyphus > Stegodyphus dumicola. The sequence goes on along the minus strand of NC_140768.1, from coordinate 239,732,545 downwards.
TTAACTTCTCTAATAATCGTTATTAGGCTGATATTTTAAATTAATTAGACTTCTATACATTTATCAATAATTTTTGTTTTCTTGGAAACATACTATGTTCAGATTTCCAGGAATTAAAATTAAAACTTCTGAAGAGTTTGGCAGCTCAACAGTGGCCTTGCGATTAATTCGCTAAAACTTGTTGTTCCACTCGAGTTCGAATCCTAACGAATGGGATGGATTCATGACGGTTTTCGTAATTTCCCCCCCTGTTGATATGAACCAGTTCTAGGAAATCCTCGAAGATAGCATTCCTACCCTTAGTCAGATAGCCTTGCATGCACAGCACGAAGGTCAGTTCTGCCAAACCTAATATAACCATCCAATAGTCGAAAGAAACCAATCTGAAAAGCTCGAATAACATTTAAGAATCGGAGAAATCAAAGAATAGTATGTACAAGTGAGATTTAGTATGAGGTAAAGTGTTTAGAATCTTACACATGTTGAGCGAATTACAAATTTTTACAAACATGGTTGTTAACCACACTCTTTACATATGGTTCCGTTTAGAAAATGTACTGAAGCAACACAGATTTTACCGGAGGGTTTTACTCCAGTACGATAAAAAAATTCACTCTTTTGTCGGTAATGGACTTTAATACTTTTCTTCAAGCAAAATTACAGTTAGTAAATCTGTTTGAGTGGCCACTTATAGATATTATAGATATAAATGAATAAGTAACCAAAATTATGCTACTCAAACCATTTTCATATAATTAAATAAGGTAACATCCTTATTTCAGCAGCCATGTTACCACTTAGATATTTTAATGAAATATTGTAATTTTTTTTTCATTTATATAAATGGGAAATTCAAACCAAAATTCCTGGATTCCCTTTTTTGGAGTAAAAATAATATTTAGATAGCAGAATAGAAAATTAGCGTAAAAATATCGCATAGATATTTTACTCAATTGCATATTTCCTAAAAATTTAATTCTCAGATAATCCATAATGTAAGAGGACGGCTTTATTTTATCTAAGTCTCCCATAAGAAGCATTTTTTCTTTGATATTTCTTAGCTATGATGGTATAATAAAAAGTTAAATTAGTTTCAAAAGAATAATTGTAGTTATATAAAACTATTACTACAGCATTTCTAGTACTTTGCATCTAAACCCTAAACAACTAACCAATAAGTACCAGGATTAGACGTAGCATAAGTAAATTTGCAGGACTCTAATTTTGAAGGTAAAATAGAACTTTTTTTTACATTCGCAGATGAGGGAAATAAGGGAAACATTATGCAAGCTTTTTATTCGCTTAACTAGTGTATTATCTACTGAAAAGTCGCCAACATCAGCAATAATAATAATTCATTGAATAAAAGGCAGAAAGCGAAGTAAAAGCGGCTTTCGAAGTTATATACTATGAAGTATATTTCAACCAGAAAGGATGCATAACAATTTAACGTTCAGAAAATGTTACCAAAATCTCTTTCTCTCTCTTCAAACACAAGAAATGAAAACTTATTTAGACTTGAAATAAATTGCATTCAAATGTGTTTTTACGGGAAAAGGAAGTGAAAGTTCAATCAAAATATTAAGATAACTGCATTAACTAAAATGAAACCTTATAAACCCGCCAGATGAAGTAAAATAATTCGTGAAATATGACTTTAAAACCTTGTTGGAGAATTTAAAATGTTTACATTCACATACACATTTACAGAAAAATTTATTTTATTATAGAGAAATGTACTTATTTATTATTTTATACTCTGTGCACGTGAAACTGCCGTTTGTGTATATTATGTAACACTCACATCTACTTTCTATCACAATATATAGTTTGTTAGTTTCTTTAGTCTGCTCGGCACACTAAACCTCAAAGATAACCTATTTCAAATTCGAATCTAAGGTCTTCTGGATTTAACTTAATATCAAAGCAAATACACTACAAATAAATCCATTATAGTGTTATTTATTCAGCCTCTTGAAAGCGTTATGGCAAGCTTGCATAAAGTTATGCATAATGTTTTCGATTCTAAACTTTCAAGATGGTAGATTTGTTAAGATTACATCGTGTGATGTCAGGATCTGAAGTGTTCTCTACCTGTCGAAACGTTAAGGCAAACTTCATTAAAATATACGTGCCTTTTCCGTTCTTAATATTCAAAACTGTCGAACTAATAAGACTGCACCTTGTGGTGGTGAGGGAAAGCCTAAGAAAACCATTTTTAGCAATTTACATTCCTTTAATTACCAATAAAATCACTAGTTACTACGGGTAGCGTTCTAAAACAACTAATTATAGTACTACTAGAACTTCATTTGTTACAAGTTCGATCCCCTTAAAAGCAAACAAATATTTATTTACTAGTTCAGTAATCCAAATATACCAGTGTCTTCTCATCAGTTAGCTGCGGCTGTGCGCTGCGCCCTTCTTACAACATTTGCAAATTTGTTTCACATTGTACCATCTGCTCATAAACTAACTGTTCCATGCTACTTACGATTAATTCATTACTGTATAAGGTATTTCTCTCGCCTTCCTGGTGTAGTGATCAGCACACTTAGCCGGTATTTAAGAAGCATACTGAGCCGGGACACGGCGAAGGCGGTTGCTAAATTTCCTCTTGCGTGCTTCCAAAAATTACCTAATGTCTCTAAAATGGCGCCCGAACTAAAAGAGTGTTTGATGATGACTCTCCACACCCAGGATTTGGTGACTGCGCCCCCTAAGAACCCCGCCCCTTTAAAAGGTTGAGTATATAAGGTATTTCTCCCGCCTTCCTAGCGTGCCTTTGTGCTGTAGTGGTTCTGCACGCTGGGCCGGTATTCCAGGGGTCCGTGGTTCGATTCCCGGCGAAGGCCGTTGCTAATTTTTCATCTTCCTGCTTCCTAAAAATGCTAATGTCTCTAGAACTGAAACATATTGTATATTCTTTAAAGCGAGTATATACTTGTTTGTAGATGGTCTGTTTATCACAATGTTGAACGTTTTTAAGATTAGAGACATTAATCACCCATAACTTGATAAATATTTTGTGTCTCTAATCTTAACTAATATTATCCAAAGAAATGATCATTCAATTTTAGTCTTACTATCGAAATTTTCAAATAAAAGCTACCACTTATAAAAATTAATTTTTTGCTACTTTTCATAGGCATTTTTTGCTTGCAAATAAAAACATACAAGATTATGAGTTTTTTAAGTCCGCTTAATGTTTTAAACATAAAAAAGTAATTTTTTAAGTTTTGCTATTTTCTCCTCTTGTACGTATCTACGAAATCACTAAGCAGCGATCGAAAAGATCAAATAATTCTTACGCGCTGTGCTTATTCACATGTGTGTGCCGCAATCTACCTATATCTTGTTTAAATAATGTAAGAAATATATTTCATATGTTGAGAAAGATTTCAATACTCAAAATGAGCGAATAACGGAAATATAATTCTTCGGTAGGTGTGTTGAATTTCTAAAGAAAATTGTTTAGCTTGTGTTTTATTTTATAGCAGAAGAGATCGAAATATTCTTCAGCATTTATTTTCTGAAGATAAGAAAGCGTATGTTAGAGAGTGGCTTTGAGGTTCAGCAGAAATTTAAATTTTACGAGCCACTAATCGTATTTGAATATGCTATACACACTCGCAAAGTTTAGTTAAGTTTTCTTCTTAACTCACTTATTTTTAAATAAAATTCAACAACCTCCAATAAGACATTTCAACAAAATCATGCTTTGACACCTGCTCTTTAAATTATCTCACAGCTAATATAGTTACTTATCCTTCTCTGGTTTCTGCAGTAGCAGTCATGTATAACGTTTCAGAAGCTTCACAATGCTTCGCTTCCCAATTAATTTCACGCTTTGTCATTTCTATCAAATTTCCGCTCCTCGATATTTCAGGTACTGCTGTGACTTTTCGCATTAAAGGAAGGTAGCTCTATGATGATTAACTTTAATAACTCATTCTGTAATTTGAAGGAGAAAATTCCTTTGGACAGCTCTTCCCTGGTGAACCGATTAAGTTATAAAAGTCTGAGACAAAATCCCAAATTGGTTAAATTTGAACTTCTTTTGAAGCAGGAAGAGAACGAACTGGAATAAAATTTACTTGCTTCCTATTTTAAAGGAGAAAGCATTCAATAATTCTTCATTGTTTTAATATTAAAAAATATGTTATTTTAATATGCCTTGTTTTTGGTATGGTAGTAAAATAACTTGCTGAGCCCAAAGGCTTTAGTTCAAATCTCAAGTTAAATGTAGGACATATAGCATCGAACTGGACTATGGCAGATAAAATTTGTCGGTGAGAAGCCTTTTTGAAAAGTTATCATAAGGTGGAGATGAGCGTGAGCATCAGTGTTCCCGCATGTCAAATGTTTAAAACATTATTTAAGCTACTAACGAAATATACTAACAAATACATCGTTATACTAACGAAAATTCTAGAATTGATCTTCAGTCTTTGCTGAATAGGACACCTTTAAAATAATAATTTTTAGTTAAATCTATAATAATTTACTTTAATAGAACTATTACAATCTTCAGAAAATTAAATATTAAAAAGATTTTGAACCAATGTAAAGGAAACATTTTACATGGAAAATGAAAAGAAATTCATTATGCTACTCAGTGAAAAAATATACTTCATATTATTTCAGTTGATTTAATTAATTATTTTAGATGGTCAGATTTGCGATCAGCATGGTATTAAAAATTCTTTCGAATAATAGTTTGACGAATATTAGTGCAGGAATTTAAGCCATTAGGCAGTCACGGAAGTGTAGTCTTGGGATTACTTAATATGCGCACAAATTAATTTATGATTTACTTCTGATATGAAACCTAAATTATATTTTAAGTGGCTGTTTGCAATGAGAAAAATACAGTAATATCTTATTAACATGTTTGTCTGTTCTATACATTGTCCAATAAAAAGGAAATAAAATGATCAAATTCCTCTATAAGAAAGATGCAATGTAATAAACTTCCTTAGCGGTAAAGGAAGGTCACTTTACTCGAAAATGAGAGTGTACACCATTACGCTATTTTTTTATTATATCGCACATAAAGTCCGAAACCTTAAACCATGACATCGAAATTCTATAGCAGTCAATGTGCGTTGATTCAAAAGTTTAGTAAAAGGATTATGTATACATTGAAGTCAAACGTTTTAGGAAATTCTGATCTTTCATATAGGTTCCAACTTCGATAACTGAAAATTTTTAATGTTCTATAAAAGTTGACTCATCATGAATTATTGGTTTGTATATAATGAAATACTGTTGCCTTCTAGACTTAGTTTTAGTCAGATTATTTGAATACGGCAAAGCACGCGATAACTATCTGGATTAGGAAATGGATACCTTCGTGAAAGCCGTTCTAAGTAAAGCTGTATCATATTCGCGTAACACATGGGCAAAAACACAAAATTCAACCACACAGTCAAACTGCTCGCCTCCTAAAACTAAACCCAGATTGAGCAAGTAATATTACAAACGAAGCCTTCTACCAGAAGGCATTAGAGGAGTAAAACTTTAACTTCCTGAAAAGAATCAAACGAACTGCTCGTAGAATAAATCTCAAGATCACCAAATGGTATTCTTCCTTATCGTTTTTGTTAAATTATCCCTTCAGGCACATCTAAGTATAATATACATTAAAAATAATAGTGTTAGCTTTGGAAAGGCTTAAGTAGAGAGAAAATTGCTTGTTCCATACTTTTCTAAAGATTATATTTGCAAAGCAAAGATACTATCTAATTATTTTTGCACCAGAAGCTTATACTCAAGAAACGTGCAAGAAAGGGTAAGACGTTATCTTTCAAGATTTGATTTAACCAAATGAGTGTTAGGTACTAGTTGCATGAAATCTCATTAAAATGCTATGCTATGTAATAAATCAAAATTCTGAACGTAGGGAAATTCTGAAAATAGAGGATTATACGAGTAACATTTACATTTTAGGTTTATGAGAAAATTTATAGAGAATGTCTTCAGAAGTTAGTTACTACTTCTATTCCGATTCGTGTATTCAGTGGTTCAACGAAGATATTGCCTGCAATAATCATTTCCATAGTAAAATAAATTTAAATTTAAGTGTAAATATTCGTTACCAGTGAAAATTTCAGAGACGGCTCAATAACATCGAAAGCTCAATAACATCTTTCCCAATACAGATCTTGTACTCATTAATGTAAAATTTTAACACTTCCCTTAGTTTGGTCGATGCATATCAAGACACACTAATAAGGATTATTATTGTTTCCCTAAAATTAAAATCAGTGTTTAAGGACCGAATAACGAATTTTATTGATAGATGAGAAAATAACAGGACAATTGAACGTGTGGGAAAACTGATCAATTTTATAATTCATTTGTAATTCATAGATATAAAAATGGCAGCAAAATTATTGTGGTTGTGTCCATAACAGCTCATTTTTTATAATATCAAGAGAAGAATATTTCAAATGTTTTTATTAGCAACCGGATCAAAAAGATTGTATCAATAGCAAAAAATATCAAATATTGTGTTTCCGTGTAAGAAATGATTTTCAGGAATACAGATTAGAAACACAATAAATATAACAATAAAATTAAGTTGTCTTTTGTTAATAGAATGATATTAATGGCATAAGAAGATAAGTAACCAATAAATGTAACACAGCTGGTATTGAAATCAAATTTATTACAGATGATTGGAATGTCAAAAAAAGTTTAGGTTAAAGCAAAGAAGCTTGAATGAGATCTGCCTATGAGGAGGGATGCTTTCATGGAGGACATTTTACGGAAAACTGTTTCTTTTTTTTTCAGTACATGTGAGGTAATCCGCGACATCTCTCATGGGGCTAATCCCTTCGTCAGTATTTTAGCAATGCTGAACTTATCAATGTGCAGCAATCTTGACGCTGGGCTACTGGTGAACCATGTTGCTGTTGTTTTTTTGTACAGGAATTTCATAGAAGAAGGGTCTTTAGAGCTTCAAGGATTTTGGACTTCTACCTCCACCCCAATTTCGAGGTCCACAGGAAGTGGTCCGAGGGTTTTCCCACCCCTCTCCTCTACCACTAAATCACATGACAGGACTTTCGTCTAGCCATATATTTAGAGTGCCCCCATGCCGAAAAGGCACTATACATTTACAAGCACTCATGCCTTCTCCGGGATTCGAGCCCTAGCCATTCGGTACAACCGTAGGCTCCCGTAACCACTATATCGTCTGGGAGGTCTGGTGAGCTATTGACGAATTCAGTTGCAAAAGAAAATTGAATGGTTGGAGTAACTAAATACAGAAGAGATAAAATATGCTAAAAGAAGAGGATAGTACAGAGGGCCGTAATCTCAAAAATGAAATATAAATATGTTATATAGTCTTTATTATCACCTAAAATGGGAAACTGTCATCAGTACAGGAAAACGAAACCGAAATAATACTTTAAATAATTTAACGTCAAAATAGCGCATATCAGAGCCGTGCCTACAAACTTTTTCACCTGAGACAACAGATGACATGTTCGACCCTATGTTCTGTACATTTTTAGGGGGGGAAGAAAACAATATATCTAAAATTTATTCCTTCGAATGTAATAATGATAAAATATGAATCTACACTATTTAAAACATTTTTATAAGTCGAAGTACATAGCTATGACCAACAGTTACAATAATAAAGGCCAATAATGACTTTTATGAACACATTGTATGCATATTCATATATGCTCTACATATTAACTGAGCAATTTTATGCATATTAAAAATAGTATTTAAAATTATAGTACACTAGCGGAAGTGCCCGATGCCATTTAAGTTAGATTGAGAGTAATGTATCTAATAACATAGATAATGATACTGCTGTAATCCTTCTCTAATTATTGTCTGTTTCGCTGTATCAGCAACTCACAATCTGTTCTCGATGTCTCTCAGTCTGTTCCGATCACTTAAGCACTCTGTTACCGTGCTTAAAGTGCAAATTCAGCCAGCGATTTTCGCTCTAGAGGCATAATTCACAGCAAAAGTAACGCTTTGGGACGACTATTACAAATTCATTTCCAAAAGCAAAGAAAATGCGTGTGATGCAGTAACACATATGTTGATGCGTGCGTGTTATTGCGTGAAAAGTGAAATATTTTACGCTTTGCTAAACGATAACACACTTTGAAATATTTTAATTTGGGCAGTGCAACATAGTTCTCTTAAATAGGCCAGTGTTTTATTGAATTAACATAATTGCGTTTTCATGAGTGGCAACATATTTTTTTATATCGCCGAGTATTCTAATTAAATTTAAAATACATTATATATCTTACGTGCTTGCAGAGTGGTAATGCAAAGCTTTCAGATCTCTGAGGTTTTAATCAGAAGTTCGTTAACTTGCGTTAATTATATGTATATTGAATTTTTTAGTCCAAAGGGATTTGAATCCCGAAGGACTATTAGTTTCGTTTTCGCATTTTGCGTCGGACGCATAAATGTCGGTTCACTTTTCAAACTGTTGCCATAAAATTTTAGAGTCCTGCATTATATTTGAAGAAATTAAATAATGAAAATCTGCGTAAATGTATGTATATTTCTCACATTGTCATAAAATAACGGTACATAGAGTCATCGAATTTTGAATAACGTAATCCTCCAACGAATATGAGCATGTGGAAGACCAAATTTGAAATTTGAAATTTGTTTTATGATCGATTTCCTATTTTTTAAAACTTTGACGAATTTTTGATTAACAAACTCAAGGATTTCAAAGCGAGCAATGGCAACGTTGCGCAGAAAAAACATTTTTATCTCCAGCGCGTGAGTCTCTGTATCGAAAATTCTAAAGATATGCTCGTTTTAAAACTATTTTGCGATATTGCTGTTGCACTGGATCTTATGGTTTAAGTGCGAGGAACATGATATTTAATAAAGAAAGGTAACACACAAAATGTTAAAAAACGCCCCTTTGGACGTAATTTAAAATCTGAAACAATTCAGAATTTTCTTTTTTAGTCCAAAGGGATTTGAATCCCGAAGGACTATTAGTTTCGTTTTGGCATTTTGCGTCGGACGGATAAATGTCGGTTCACTTTTCAAACTGTTGCCATAAAATTTTAGAGTCCTGCATTATATTTGAAGAAATTAAATAATGAAAATCTGCGTAAATGTATGTATATTTCTCACATTGTCATAAAATAACGGTACATAGAGTCATCGAATTTTGAATAACGTATAGCTCCAACGAATATGAGGATGTGGAAGACCAAATTTGAAATTTGAAATTTGTTTTATGATCGATTTCCTATTTTTTAATACTTTGACGAATTTTTGATTAACAAACTCAAGGATTTCAAAGCGAGCAATGGCAACGTTGTGCAGAAAAAACATTTTTATCTCCAGCGCGTGAGTCTCTGTATCGGAAATTCTAAAGATATGCTCGTTTTAAAACTATTTTGCGATATTGTTGTTGAACTGGATCTTATGGTTTAAGTGCGGGGAACATGATATTTAATAAAGAAAGGTAACACACAAAATGTTAAAAAAACGCCCCTTTGGACGTAATTTAAAATCTGAAACATTTCAGAATTTTTTTTTTTTTTTTAGTCCAAAGGGATTTGAATCCCGAAGGACTATTAGTTTCGTTTTGGCATTTTGCGTCGGACGGATAAATGTCGGTTCACTTTTCAAACTGTTGCCATAAAATTTTAGAGTCCTGCATTATATTTGAAGAAATTAAATAATGAAAATCTGCGTAAATGTATGTATATTTCTCACATTGTCATAAAATAACGGTACATAGAGTCATCGAATTTTGAATAACGTAATCCTCCAACGAATATGAGCATGTGGAAGACCAAATTTGAAATTTGAAATTTGTTTTATGATCGATTTCCTATTTTTTAAAACTTTGACGAATTTTTGATTAACAAACTCAAGGATTTCAAAGCGAGCAATGGCAACGTTGCGCAGAAAAAACATTTTTATCTCCAGCGCGTGAGTCTCTGTATCGAAAATTCTAAAGATATGCTCGTTTTAAAACTATTTTGCGATATTGCTGTTGCACTGGATCTTATGGTTTAAGTGCGAGGAACATGATATTTAATAAAGAAAGGTAACACACAAAATGTTAAAAAACGCTCCTTTCGACGTAATTTAAAATCTGAAACAATTCAGAATTTTTTTTTCTTTAGTCCAAAGGGATTTGAATCCCGAAGGACTATTAGTTTCGTTTTGGCATTTTGCGTCGGACGGATAAATGTCGGTTCACTTTTCAAACTGTTGCCATAAAATTTTAGAGTCCTGCATTATATTTGAAGAAATTAAATAATGAAAATCTGGGTAAATGTATGTATATTTCTCACATTGTCATAAAATAACGGTACATAGAGTCATCGAATTTTGAATAACGTAATCCTCCAACGATTATGAGCATGTGGAAGACCAAATTTGAAATTTGAAATTTGTTTTATGATCGATTTCCTATTTTTTAAAACTTTGACGAATTTTTGATTAACAAACTTAAGGATTTCAAAGCGAGCAATGGCAACGTTGTGCAGAAAAAACATTTTTATCTCCAGCGCGTGAGTCTCTGTATCGGAAATTCTAAAGATATGCTCGTTTTAAAACTATTTTGCGATATTGCTGTTGCACTGGATCTTATGGTTTAAGTGCGAGGAACATGATATTTAATAAAGAAAGGTAACACACAAAATGTTAAAAAACGCCCCTTTGGACGTAATTTAAAATCTGAAACATTTCAGATTTTTTTATTATTTATTTATTTATTTATTTATTTATTTAAAGTGGATGTTTACCTTTTTCACGACCAAGAAAAGAACTACAAAAAGTTTGGTAACGATAGCTGTAGTAGTGACTGAGTGCATCGCGAACAAACGCACAAACAGACATTCGCCTTTCTATATATAGATAAGTCTTGCAAGAGTATTTAACTATTGCTTTATGTATTCTGAAAAATGAAACATATATAATGATTTATAATTTTGAAATAAAAAGCATCTTTTTCTTAAATAGCAGTTTAATAATCCACGACAATTCTTGATTTATGTTTATAGTCATAGGTAGATATTAACACATTAACGTAATGATTTTCATGTTGAAATCATTTGGATTTTCTAAAACTACCCTAACATATTTTGACTGCTGGTTGGAATTCTTTTAAAAACATTCATATCTTTAGAGTGATAATTTAAAAACAATGATATCCCAACAGTATTTTTAACTTTAAAATAAGTATATAATAGTGTAATTTTACAATATTGCATATATAATTTTAAAGACAGAAGTATAATTTTTAAATTAACGAGTTAACACACGTAACATAAGAACGATTTTAAAATTAACGAAATTTAATGATACTTCATATTTTATCTTATTATTATCCCAGGTTTTTAGTTAACTCAGAAGGCATGTATTAAACTTCGCGAATGTCATAAGTGTTTGCCAGTAATTTTTATTCGCAGCAATGAACAAGTTTTCCCTTTCTGGTCTAACTAATTTCAATGTTTTAAGTATTTAAATCTTAAATCAACAGTTTGTTGCATTCACTTGTACCTCTTTCTTCACGCTGCAGTCTTTCTGAAACTGTATTATTAAAAATTTCTTAACTAAAATTTAGTGGAAATTTCTTTTAAATATATTGATAATATTAAATTGAAGAAACAAAATTAGATTTTTTTAAATGTGTTTAATTTGTGTCAAACTCAGTTATATTAGAATTAGCCAGAATATTTTGCCTTAAATCTTCGACAAATTATTAAGAACTTAATTCTTTTTCATTTCTTTGAAACTAAATAATTCATTTTATTGTTGCACTATAAACAACAGAAAACCATGAAAAATGCGAAGTTATATCTACCATGCATATTAATTCCGGACGACTTGACAAAGAATCAGAGAAGAAATTATATCGATTCTTTTAATCCGTTAGCAATATACGTCTGCTTCAGCAATATCCGTAAATGAAAACATAAGTACTGTTATCGCGTAAATTAAACATAGGCACAAGAAGCAATATTCCTAGCCTCAAAACATGTGTAAGTTCATCAGCAAATTTTAAACACACACACACATGCACAGACATACAAAAAAAAAAAAAAAAAAAAAAAAAAAAGATCAAAGGCTAATAATAAGATTTTCAAACACCAATCTCACAATGCTCTTCCAATAAGCCTTTGTGCGTCATGCTGCGAAAACCTGTCTGCAATTGCTTCGCCGTACTATGCTCAGTTAGGGATTATAAAGCTTGCTATTGCGAAGTAGCAGTAGTACAAATTAATGGTAGACAATGTAAAGAATTACTGTTGCCATAAAATGTTAGAGTGCTGCATTATATTTGAAGAAATTAAATAATGAAAATCTGCGTAAATGTATGTATATTTCTCACATTGTCATAAAATAACGGTACATAGAGTCATCGAATTTTGAATAACGGAATCCTCCAACGAATATGAGCATGTGGAAGAAAAAATTTGAAATTTGAAATTTGTTTTATGATCGATTTCCTATTTTTTAAAACTTTGACGAATTTTTGATTAACAAACTTAAGGATTTCAAAGCGAGCAATGGCAACGTTGTGCAGAAAATACATTTTTATCTCCAGCGCGTGAGTCTCTGTATCGGAAATTCTAAAGATATGCTCGTTTTAAAACTATTTTGCGATATTGCTGTTGCACTGGAACTTATGGTTTAAGTGCGAGGAACATGATATTTAATAAAGAAAGGTAACACACAAAATGTTAAAAAACGCCCCTTTGGACGTAATTTAAAATCTGAAACATTTAAGATTTTTTTATTATTTATTTATTTATTTATTTATTTATTTAAAGTGGATGTTTACCTTTTTCACGACCAAGAAAAGAACTACAAAAAGTTTGGTAACGATAGCTGTAGTAGTGACTGAGTGCATCGCGAACAAACGCACAAACAGACATTCGCCTTTCTATATATAGATAAGTCTTGCAAGAGTATTTAACTATTGCTTTATGTATTCTGAAAAATGAAACATATATAATGATTTATAATTTTGAAATAAAAAGCATCTTTTTCTTAAATAGCAGTTTAATAATCCACGACAATTCTTGATTTATGTTTATAGTCATAGGTAGATATGAACACATTAACGTAATGATTTTCATGTTGAAATCATTTGGATTTTCTAAAACTACCCTAACATATTTTGACTGCTGGTTGGAATTCTTTTAAAAACATTTATATCTTTAGAGTGATAATTTAAAAACAATGATATCCCAACAGTATTTTTAACTTTAAAATAAGTATATAATAGTGTAATTTTACAATATTGCATATATAATTTTAAAGACGCAAGTATAATTTTTAAATTAACGAGTTAACACACGTAACATAAGAACGATTTTAAAATTAACGAAATTTAATGATACTTCATATTTTATCTTATTATTATCCCAGGTTTTTAGTTAACACAGAAGGCATGTATTAAACTTCGCGAATGTCATAAGTGTTTGCCAGTAATTTTTATTCGCAGCAATGAACAAGTTTTCCCTTTCTGGTCTAACTAATTTCAATGTTTTAAGTTTTTAAATCTTAAATCAACAGTTTGTTGCATTCACTTGTACCTCTTTCTTCACGCTGCAGTCTTTCTGAAACTGTATTATTAAAAATTTCTTAACTAAAATTTAGTGGAAATTTCTTTTAAATATATTGATAATATTAAATTGAAGAAACAAAATTAGATTTTTTTAAATGTGTTTAATTTGTGTCAAACTCAGTTATATTAGAATTAGCCAGAATATTTTGCCTTAAATCTTCGACAAATTATTAAGAACTTAATTCTTTTTCATTTCTTTGAAACTAAATAATTCATTTTATTGTTGCACTATAAACAACAGAAAACCATGAAAAATGCGAAGTTATATCTACCATGCATATTAATTCCGGACGACTTGACAAAGAATCAGAGAAGAAATTATATCGATTCTTTTAATCCGTTAGCAATATACGTCTGCTTCAGCAATATCCGTAAATGAAAACATAAGTACTGTTATCGCGTAAATTAAACATAGACACAAGAAGCAATATTCCTAGCCTCAAAACATGTGTAAGTTCATCAGCAAATTTTAAACACACACACACATGCACAGACATACAAAAAAAAAAAAAAAAAAAAAAAAAAAAAAAAAAGATCAAAGGCTAATAATAAGATTTTCAAACACCAATCTCACAATGCTCTTCCAATAAGCCTTTGTGCGTCATGCTGCGAAAACCTGTCTGCAATTGCTTCGCCGTTCTATGCTCAGTTAGTGATTATAAAGCTTGCTATTGCGAAGTAGCAGTAGTACAAATTAATGGTAGACAATGTAAAGAGTTACTGTTGCCATAAAATGTTAGAGTCCTGCATTATATTTGAAGAAATTAAATAATGAAAATCTGCGTAAATGTATGTATATTTCTCACATTGTCATAAAATAACGGTACATAGAGTCATCGAATTTTGAATAACGGAATCCTCCAACGAATATGAGCATGTGGAAGACCAAATTTGAAATTTGAAATTTGTTTTATGATCGATTTCCTATTTTTTAAAACATTGACGAATTTTTGATTAACAAACTTAAGGATTTCAAAGCGAGCAATGGCAACGTTGTGCAGAAAAAACATTTTTATCTCCAGCGCGTGAGTCTCTGTATCGGAAATTCTAAAGATATGCTCGTTTTAAAACTATTTTGCGATATTGCTGTTGCACTGGAACTTATGGTTTAAGTGCGAGGAACATGATATTTAATAAAGAAAGGTAACACACAAAATGTTAAAAAACGCCCCTTTGGACGTAATTTAAAATCTGAAACATTTCAGATTTTTTTATTATTTATTTATTTATTTATTTATTTATTTATTTATTTAAAGTGGATGTTTACCTTTTTCACGACCAAGAAAAGAACTACAAAAAGTTTGGTAACGATAGCTGTAGTAGTGACTGAGTGCATCGCGAACAAACGCACAAACAGACATTCGCCTTTCTATATATAGATAAGTCTTGCAAGAGTATTTAACTATTGCTTTATGTATTCTGAAAAATGAAACATATATAATGATTTATAATTTTGAAATAAAAAGCATCTTTTTCTTAAATAGCAGTTTAATAATCCACGACAATTCTTGATTTATGTTTATAGTCATAGGTAGATATTAACACATTAACGTAATGATTTTCATGTTGAAATCATTTGGATTTTCTAAAACTACCCTAACATATTTTGACTGCTGGTTGGAATTCTTTTAAAAACATTTATATCTTTAGAGTGATAATTTAAAAACAATGATATCCCAACAGTATTTTTAACTTTAAAATAAGTATATAATAGTGTAATTTTACAATATTGCATATATAATTTTAAAGACGCAAGTATAATTTTTAAATTAACGAGTTAACACACGTAACATAAGAACGATTTTAAAATTAACGAAATTTAATGATACTTCATATTTTATCTTATTATTATCCCAGGTTTTTAGTTAACTCAGAAGGCATGTATTAAACTTCGCGAATGTCATAAGTGTTTGCCAGTAATTTTTATTCGCAGCAATGAACAAGTTTTCCCTTTCTGGTCTAACTAATTTCAATGTTTTAAGTTTTTAAATCTTAAATCAACAGTTTGTTGCATTCACTTGTACCTCTTTCTTCACGCTGCAGTCTTTCTGAAACTGTATTATTAAAAATTTCTTAACTAAAATTTAGTGGAAATTTCTTTTAAATATATTGATAATATTAAATTGAAGAAACAAAGTTAGATTTTTTTAAATGTGTTTAATTTGTGTCAAACTCAGTTATATTAGAATTAGCCAGAATATTTTGCCTTAAATCTTCGACAAATTATTAAGAACTTAATTCTTTTTCATTTCTTTGAAACTAAATAATTCATTTTATTGTTGCACTATAAACAACAGAAAACCATGAAAAATGCGAAGTTATATCTACCATGCATATTAATTCCGGACGACTTGACAAAGAATCAGAGAAGAAATTATATCGATTCTTTTAATTCGTTAGCAATATACGTCTGCTTCAGCAATATCCGTAAATGAAAACATAAGTACTGTTATCGCGTAAATTAAACATAGACACAAGAAGCAATATTCCTAGCCTCAAAACATGTGTAAGTTCATCAGCAAATTTTAAACACACACACACATGCACAGACATAAAAAAAAAAAAAAAAAAAAAAAAAAAAAAAAAAAAAGATCAAAGGCTAATAATAAGATTTTCAAACACCAATCTCACAATGCTCTTCCAATAAGCCTTTGTGCGTCATGCTGCGAAAACCTGTCTGCAATTGCTTCGCCGTTCTATGCTCAGTTAGTGATTATAAAGCTTGCTATTGCGAAGTAGCAGTAGTACAAATTAATGGTAGACAATGTAAAGAATTACTGTTGCCATAAAATGTTAGAGTCCTGCATTATATTTGAAGAAATTAAATAATGAAAATCTGCGTAAATGTATGTATATTTCTCACATTGTCATAAAATAACGGTACATAGAGTCATCGAATTTTGAATAACGGAATCCTCCAACGAATATGAGCATGTGGAAGACCAAATTTGAAATTTGATATTTGTTTTATGATCGATTTCCTATTTTTTAAAACATTGACGAATTTTTGATTAACAAACTTAAGGATTTCAAAGCGAGCAATGGCAACGTTGTGCAGAAAAAACATTTTTATCTCCAGCGCGTGAGTCTCTGTATCGGAAATTCTAAAGACATGCTCGTTTTAAAACTATTTTGCGATATTGCTGTTGCACTGGAACTTATGCTTTAAGTGCGAGGAACATGATATTTAATAAAGAAAGGTAACACACAAAATGTTAAAAAACGCCCCTTTGGACGTAATTTAAAATCTGAAACTTTTCAGATTTTTCTTTCTTTTTTTTTTTTTTTTTAAATTCCAAAGGGCCTTTGTCCCTGAAGGACTATTGTTTTCGTTTTGCGATTTTGCGTCGGACTCCTATAAACGTCGGTTCACTTTTCAAACTGTTGCAAGAAAATGTTAGAGTCCTGCATTATATTTGAAGAAATTAAATAATGAAAAATCTGCATAAATGATTGTCTATTTCTCGCATTGTGATAAAACAATGGTACATAGAGCCATCGAGTTTTGAATGACGAAATCCTACTGCGAATATGGGCATCTGAAATCCCAAATTTGGAATTTGTTTTATTATAGATTTTATATTTTGTAAAACTTTAACGAATTTTTGATTTACAAACTCAATGCTTTAAAAGCGAGAAATGGCAACGTTATATAGAAAAAAAATACTTTTATCTCCAGCTCGCGAGACTGTGTATATCGGAAATTCTAAAGATATGCGTAATTTAACATTATTTTGCGATATTGCTCTTGAACTGAATTTTATGGTTTAAGTGCAAAGAACATGATATTTAATAAATAAAGGTAACACTCAAAACGTTAAAAAAAGCCTCTTTGGACGTAATTTAAAATCTGAAAAATTTCAGTTTTTTTTTTTTTTTTTTTTTTTTTTTTTTTTTTTTTTTTTTTAGTCCAAAGGGATTTGAATCCCGAAGGACTATTAGTTTCGTTTTGGCATTTTGCGTCGGACGGATAAATGTCGGTTCACTTTTCAAACTGTTGCCATAAAATTTTAGAGTCCTGCATTATATTTGAAGAAATTAAATAATGAAAATCTGCGTAAATGTATGTATATTTCTCACATTGTCATAAAATAACGGTACATAGAGTCATCGAATTTTGAATAACGTAATCCTCCAACGAATATAAGCATGTGGAAGAAAAAATTTGAAATTTGAAATTTGTTTTATGATCGATTTCCTATTTTTTAAAACTTTGACGAATTTTTGATTAACAAACTTAAGGATTTCAAAGCGAGCAATGGCAACGTTGTGCAGTAAAAACATTTTTATCTCCAGTGCGTGAGTCTCTGTATCGGAAATTCTAAAGATATGCTCGTTTTAAAACTATTTTGCGATATTGTTGTTGCACTGGATCTTATGGTTTAAGTGCGGGGAACATGATATTTAATAAAGAA
Organism: Stegodyphus dumicola; assembly: GCF_044657685.1. Taxonomy (NCBI): domain Eukaryota; kingdom Metazoa; phylum Arthropoda; class Arachnida; order Araneae; family Eresidae; genus Stegodyphus; species Stegodyphus dumicola. The sequence goes on along the minus strand of NC_140768.1, from coordinate 239,714,524 downwards.
AGGTAACACACAAAATGTTAAAAAAACGCCCCTTTGGACGTAATTTAAAATCTGAAACATTTCAGATTTTTTTATTATTTATTTATTTATTTATTTATTTATTTATTTAAAGTGGATGTTTACCTTTTTCACGACCAAGAAATGAAGTACAAAAAGTTTGGTAACGATAGCTGTAGTAGTGACTGAGTGCATCGCGAACAAACGCACAAACAGACATTCGCCTTTCTATATATAGATAAGTCTTGCAAGAGTATTTAACTATTGCTTTATGTATTCTGAAAAATGAAACATATATAATGATTTATAATTTTGAAATAAAAAGCATCTTTTTCTTAAATAGCAGTTTAATAATCCACGACAATTCTTGATTTATGTTTATAGTCACAGGTAGATATTAACACATTAACGTAATGATTTTCATGTTGAAATCATTTGGATTTTCTAAAACTACCCTAACATATTTTGACTGCTGGTTGGAATTCTTTTAAAAACATTCATATCTTTAGAGTGATAATTTAAAAACAATGATATCCCAACAGTATTTTTAACTTTAAAATAAGTATATAATAGTGTAATTTTACAATATTGCATATATAATTTTAAAGACGCAAGTATAATTTTTAAATTAACGAGTTAACACACGTAACATAAGAACGATTTTAAAATTAACGAAATTTAATGATACTTCATATTTTATCTTATTATTATCCCAGGTTTTTAGTTAACTCAGAAGGCATGTATTAAACTTCGCGAATGTCATAAGTGTTTGCCAGTAATTTTTATTCGCAGCAATGAACAAGTTTTCTTTTTCTGGTCTAACTAATTTCAATGTTTTAAGTTTTTAAATCTTAAATCAACAGTTTGTTGCATTCACTTGTACCTCTTTCTTCACGCTGCAGTCTTTCTGAAACTGTATTATTAAAAATTTCTTAACTAAAATTTAGTGGAAATTTCTTTTAAATATATTGATAATATTAAATTGAAGAAACAAAATTAGATTTTTTTAAATGTGTTTAATTTGTGTCAAACTCAGTTATATTAGAATTAGCCAGAATATTTTGCCTTAAATCTTCGACAAATTATTAAGAACTTAATTCTTTTTCATTTCTTTGAAACTAAATAATTCATTTTATTGTTGCACTATAAACAACAGAAAACCATGAAAAATGCGAAGTTATATCTACCATGCATATTAATTCCGGACGACTTGACAAAGAATCAGAGAAGAAATTATATCGATTCTTTTAATCCGTTAGCAATATACGTCTGCTTCAGCAATATCCGTAAATGAAAACATAAGTACTGTTATCGCGTAAATTAAACATAGACACAAGAAGCAATATTCCTAGCCTCAAAACATGTGTAAGTTCATCAGCAAATTTTAAACACACACACACATGCACAGACATACAAAAAAAAAAAAAAAAAAAAAAAAAAAAAAAAAGATCAAAGGCTAATAATAAGATTTTAAAACACCAATCTCACAATGCTCTTCCAATAAGCCTTTGTGCGTCATGCTGCGAAAACCTGTCTGCAATTGCTTCGCCGTACTATGCTCAGTTAGGGATTATAAAGCTTGCTATTGCGAAGTAGCAGTAGTACAAATTAATGGTAGACAATGTAAAGAATTACTGTTGCCATAAAATGTTAGAGTCCTGCATTATATTTGAAGAAATTAAATAATGAAAATCTGCGTAAATGTATGTATATTTCTCACATTGTCATAAAATAACGGTACATAGAGTCATCGATTTTTGAATAACGGAATCCTCCAACGAATATGAGCATGTGGAAGACCAAATTTGAAATTTGAAATTTGTTTTATGATCGCTTTCCTATTTTTTAAAACATTGACGAATTTTTGATTAACAAACTTAAGGATTTCAAAGCGAGCAATGGCAACGTTGTGCAGAAAAAACATTTTTATCTCCAGCGCGTGAGTCTCTGTATCGGAAATTCTAAAGATATGCTCGTTTTAAAACTATTTTGCGATATTGTTGTTGCACTGGAACTTATGGTTTAAGTGCGAGGAACATGATATTTAATAAAGAAAGGTAACACACAAAATGTTAAAAAACGCCCCTTTGGACGTAATTTAAAATCTGAAACATTTCAGATTTTTTTATTATTTATTTATTTATTTATTTATTTATTTAAAGTGGATGTTTACCTTTTTCACGACCAAGAAAAGAACTACAAAAAGTTTGGTAACGATAGCTGTAGTAGTGACTGAGTGCATCGCGAACAAACGCACAAACAGACATTCGCCTTTCTATATATAGATAAGTCTTGCAAGAGTATTTAACTATTGCTTTATGTATTCTGAAAAATGAAACATATATAATGATTTATAATTTTGAAATAAAAAGCATCTTTTTCTTAAATAGCAGTTTAATAATCCACGACAATTCTTGATTTATGTTTATAGTCATAGGTAGATATTAACACATTAACGTAATGATTTTCATGTTGAAATCATTTGGATTTTCTAAAACTACCCTAACATATTTTGACTGCTGGTTGGAATTCTTTTAAAAACATTCATATCTTTAGAGTGATAATTTAAAAACAATGATATCCCAACAGTATTTTTAACTTTAAAATAAGTATATAATAGTGTAATTTTACAATATTGCATATATAATTTTAAAGACAGAAGTATAATTTTTAAATTAACGAGTTAACACACGTAACATAAGAACGATTTTAAAATTAACGAAATTTAATGATACTTCATATTTTATCTTATTATTATCCCAGGTTTTTAGTTAACTCAGAAGGCATGTATTAAACTTCGCGAATGTCATAAGTGTTTGCCAGTAATTTTTATTCGCAGCAATGAACAAGTTTTCCCTTTCTGGTCTAACTAATTTCAATGTTTTAAGTATTTAAATCTTAAATCAACAGTTTGTTGCATTCACTTGTACCTCTTTCTTCACGCTGCAGTCTTTCTGAAACTGTATTATTAAAAATTTCTTAACTAAAATTTAGTGGAAATTTCTTTTAAATATATTGATAATATTAAATTGAAGAAACAAAATTAGATTTTTTTAAATGTGTTTAATTTGTGTCAAACTCAGTTATATTAGAATTAGCCAGAATATTTTGCCTTAAATCTTCGACAAATTATTAAGAACTTAATTCTTTTTCATTTCTTTGAAACTAAATAATTCATTTTATTGTTGCACTATAAACAACAGAAAACCATGAAAAATGCGAAGTTATATCTACCATGCATATTAATTCCGGACGACTTGACAAAGAATCAGAGAAGAAATTATATCGATTCTTTTAATCCGTTAGCAATATACGTCTGCTTCAGCAATATCCGTAAATGAAAACATAAGTACTGTTATCGCGTAAATTAAACATAGGCACAAGAAGCAATATTCCTAGCCTCAAAACATGTGTAAGTTCATCAGCAAATTTTAAACACACACACACATGCACAGACATACAAAAAAAAAAAAAAAAAAAAAAAAAAAAAAGATCAAAGGCTAATAATAAGATTTTCAAACACCAATCTCACAATGCTCTTCCAATAAGCCTTTGTGCGTCATGCTGCGAAAACCTGTCTGCAATTGCTTCGCCGTACTATGCTCAGTTAGGGATTATAAAGCTTGCTATTGCGAAGTAGCAGTAGTACAAATTAATGGTAGACAATGTAAAGAATTACTGTTGCCATAAAATGTTAGAGTGCTGCATTATATTTGAAGAAATTAAATAATGAAAATCTGCGTAAATGTATGTATATTTCTCACATTGTCATAAAATAACGGTACATAGAGTCATCGAATTTTGAATAACGGAATCCTCCAACGAATATGAGCATGTGGAAGAAAAAATTTGAAATTTGAAATTTGTTTTATGATCGATTTCCTATTTTTTAAAACTTTGACGAATTTTTGATTAACAAACTTAAGGATTTCAAAGCGAGCAATGGCAACGTTGTGCAGAAAATACATTTTTATCTCCAGCGCGTGAGTCTCTGTATCGGAAATTCTAAAGATATGCTCGTTTTAAAACTATTTTGCGATATTGCTGTTGCACTGGAACTTATGGTTTAAGTGCGAGGAACATGATATTTAATAAAGAAAGGTAACACACAAAATGTTAAAAAACGCCCCTTTGGACGTAATTTAAAATCTGAAACATTTAAGATTTTTTTATTATTTATTTATTTATTTATTTATTTATTTAAAGTGGATGTTTACCTTTTTCACGACCAAGAAAAGAACTACAAAAAGTTTGGTAACGATAGCTGTAGTAGTGACTGAGTGCATCGCGAACAAACGCACAAACAGACATTCGCCTTTCTATATATAGATAAGTCTTGCAAGAGTATTTAACTATTGCTTTATGTATTCTGAAAAATGAAACATATATAATGATTTATAATTTTGAAATAAAAAGCATCTTTTTCTTAAATAGCAGTTTAATAATCCACGACAATTCTTGATTTATGTTTATAGTCATAGGTAGATATGAACACATTAACGTAATGATTTTCATGTTGAAATCATTTGGGTTTTCTAAAACTACCCTAACATATTTTGACTGCTGGTTGGAATTCTTTTAAAAACATTCATATCTTTAGAGTGATAATTTAAAACAATGATATCCCAACAGTATTTTTAACTTTAAAATAAGTATATAATAGTGTAATTTTACAATATTGCATATATAATTTTAAAGACGCAAGTATAATTTTTAAATTAACGAGTTAACACACGTAACATAAGAACGATTTTAAAATTAACGAAATTTAATGATACTTCATATTTTATCTTATTATTATCCCAGGTTTTTAGTTAACACAGAAGGCATGTATTAAACTTCGCGAATGTCATAAGTGTTTGCCAGTAATTTTTATTCGCAGCAATGAACAAGTTTTCCCTTTCTGGTCTAACTAATTTCAATGTTTTAAGTTTTTAAATCTTAAATCAACAGTTTGTTGCATTCACTTGTACCTCTTTCTTCACGCTGCAGTCTTTCTGAAACTGTATTATTAAAAATTTCTTAACTAAAATTTAGTGGAAATTTCTTTTAAATATATTGATAATATTAAATTGAAGAAACAAAGTTAGATTTTTTTAAATGTGTTTAATTTGTGTCAAACTCAGTTATATTAGAATTAGCCAGAATATTTTGCCTTAAATCTTCGACAAATTATTAAGAACTTAATTCTTTTTCATTTCTTTGAAACTAAATAATTCATTTTATTGTTGCACTATAAACAACAGAAAACCATGAAAAATGCGAAGTTATATCTACCATGCATATTAATTCCGGACGACTTGACAAAGAATCAGAGAAGAAATTATATCGATTCTTTTAATCCGTTAGCAATATACGTCTGCTTCAGCAATATCCGTAAATGAAAACATAAGTACTGTTATCGCGTAAATTAAACATAGACACAAGAAGCAATATTCCTAGCCTCAAAACATGTGTAATTTCATCAGCAAATTTTAAACACACACACACATGCACAGACATAAAAAAAAAAAAAAAAAAAAAAAAAAAAAAAAAAAAAAAAAGATCAAAGGCTAATAATAAGATTTTCAAACACCAATCTCACAATGCTCTTCCAATAAGCCTTTGTGCGTCATGCTGCGAAAACCTGTCTGCAATTGCTTCGCCGTTCTATGCTCAGTTAGTGATTATAAAGCTTGCTATTGCGAAGTAGCAGTAGTACAAATTAATGGTAGACAATGTAAAGAATTACTGTTGCCATAAAATGTTAGAGTCCTGCATTATATTTGAAGAAATTAAATAATGAAAATCTGCGTAAATGTATGTATATTTCTCACATTGTCATAAAATAACGGTACATAGAGTCATCGAATTTTGAATAACGGAATCCTCCAACGAATATGAGCATGTGGAAGACCAAATTTGAAATTTGTTTTAGGATCGATTTCCTATTTTTTAAAACATTGACGAATTTTTGATTAACAAACTTAAGGATTTCAAAGCGAGCAATGGCAACGTTGTGCAGAAAAAACATTTTTATCTCCAGCGCGTGAGTCTCTGTATCGGAAATTCTAAAGATATGCTCGTTTTAAAACTATTTTGCGATATTGCTGTTGCACTGGAACTTATGCTTTAAGTGCGAGGAACATGATATTTAATAAAGAAAGGTAACACACAAAATGTTAAAAAACGCCCCTTTGGACGTAATTTAAAATCTGAAACTTTTCAGATTTTTCTTTCTTTTTTTTTTTTTTTTTAAATTCCAAAGGGCCTTTGTCCCTGAAGGACTATTGTTTTCGTTTTGCGATTTTGCGTCGGACTCCTATAAACGTCGGTTCACTTTTCAAACTGTTGCAAGAAAATGTTAGAGTCCTGCATTATATTTGAAGAAATTAAATAATGAAAAATCTGCATAAATGATTGTCTATTTCTCGCATTGTGATAAAACAATGGTACATAGAGCCATCGAGTTTTGAATGACGAAATCCTACTGCGAATATGGGCATCTGAAATCCCAAATTTGGAATTTGTTTTATTATAGATTTTATATTTTGTAAAACTTTAACGAATTTTTGATTTACAAACTCAATGCTTTAAAAGCGAGAAATGGCAACGTTATATAGAAAAAAAATACTTTTATCTCCAGCTCGCGAGACTGTGTATATCGGAAATTATAAGATATGCGTAATTTAACATTATTTTGCGATATTGCTCTTGAACTGAATTTTATGGTTTAAGTGCAAAGAACATGATATTTAATAAATAAAGGTAACACTCAAAACGTTAAAAAAACGCCTCTTTGGACGTAATTTAAAATCTGAAAAATTTCAGTTTTTTTTTTTTTTTTTTTTTTTTTTTTTTTTTTTTTAGTCCAAAGGGATTTGAATCCCGAAGGACTATTAGTTTCGTTTTGGCATTTTGCGTCGGACGGATAAATGTCGGTTCACTTTTCAAACTGTTGCCATAAAATTTTAGAGTCCTGCATTATATTTGAAGAAATTAAATAATGAAAATCTGGGTAAATGTATGTATATTTCTCACATTGTCATAAAATAACGGTACATAGAGTCATCGAATTTTGAATAACGTAATCCTCCAACGAATATAAGCATGTGGAAGAAAAAATTTGAAATTTGAAATTTGTTTTATGATCGATTTCCTATTTTTTAAAACTTTGACGAATTTTTGATTAACAAATTTAAGGATTTCAAAGCGAGCAATGGCAACGTTGTGCAGAAAAAACATTTTTATCTCCAGCGCGTGAGTCTCTGTATCGGAAATTCTAAAGATATGCTCGTTTTAAAACTATTTTGCGATATTGCTGTTGCACTGGATCTTATGGTTTAAGTGCGAGGAACATGATATTTAATAAAGAAAGGTAACACACAAAATGTTAAAAAACGCCCCTTTGGACGTAATTTAAAATCTGAAACATTTCAGATTTTTTTATTATTTATTTATTTATTTATTTATTTATTTATTTAAAGTGGATGTTTACCTTTTTCACGACCAAGAAAAGAACTACAAAAAGTTTGGTAACGATAGCTGTAGTAGTGACTGAGTGCATCGCGAACAAACGCACAAACAGACATTCGCCTTTCTATATATAGATAAGTCTTGCAAGAGTATTTAACTATTGCTTTATGTATTCTGAAAAATGAAACATATATAATGATTTATAATTTTGAAATAAAAAGCATCTTTTTCTTAAATAGCAGTTTAATAATCCACGACAATTCTTGATTTATGTTTATAGTCATAGGTAGATATTAACACATTAACGTAATGATTTTCATGTTGAAATCATTTGGATTTTCTAAAACTACCCTAACATATTTTGACTGCTGGTTGGAATTCTTTTAAAAACATTCATATCTTTAGAGTGATAATTTAAAAACAATGATATCCCAACAGTATTTTTAACTTTAAAATAAGTATATAATAGTGTAATTTTACAATATTGCATATATAATTTTAAAGACAGAAGTATAATTTTTAAATTAACGAGTTAACACACGTAACATAAGAACGATTTTAAAATTAACGAAATTTAATGATACTTCATATTTTATCTTATTATTATCCCAGGTTTTTAGTTAACTCAGAAGGCATGTATTAAACTTCGCGAATGTCATAAGTGTTTGCCAGTAATTTTTATTCGCAGCAATGAACAAGTTTTCCCTTTCTGGTCTAACTAATTTCAATGTTTTAAGTATTTAAATCTTAAATCAACAGTTTGTTGCATTCACTTGTACCTCTTTCTTCACGCTGCAGTCTTTCTGAAACTGTATTATTAAAAATTTCTTAACTAAAATTTAGTGGAAATTTCTTTTAAATATATTGATAATATTAAATTGAAGAAACAAAATTAGATTTTTTTAAATGTGTTTAATTTGTGTCAAACTCAGTTATATTAGAATTAGCCAGAATATTTTGCCTTAAATCTTCGACAAATTATTAAGAACTTAATTCTTTTTCATTTCTTTGAAACTAAATAATTCATTTTATTGTTGCACTATAAACAACAGAAAACCATGAAAAATGCGAAGTTATATCTACCATGCATATTAATTCCGGACGACTTGACAAAGAATCAGAGAAGAAATTATATCGATTCTTTTAATCCGTTAGCAATATACGTCTGCTTCAGCAATATCCGTAAATGAAAACATAAGTACTGTTATCGCGTAAATTAAACATAGGCACAAGAAGCAATATTCCTAGCCTCAAAACATGTGTAAGTTCATCAGCAAATTTTAAACACACACACACATGCACAGACATACAAAAAAAAAAAAAAAAAAAAAAAAAAAAGATCAAAGGCTAATAATAAGATTTTCAAACACCAATCTCACAATGCTCTTCCAATAAGCCTTTGTGCGTCATGCTGCGAAAACCTGTCTGCAATTGCTTCGCCGTACTATGCTCAGTTAGGGATTATAAAGCTTGCTATTGCGAAGTAGCAGTAGTACAAATTAATGGTAGACAATGTAAAGAATTACTGTTGCCATAAAATGTTAGAGTGCTGCATTATATTTGAAGAAATTAAATAATGAAAATCTGCGTAAATGTATGTATATTTCTCACATTGTCATAAAATAACGGTACATAGAGTCATCGAATTTTGAATAACGGAATCCTCCAACGAATATGAGCATGTGGAAGAAAAAATTTGAAATTTGAAATTTGTTTTATGATCGATTTCCTATTTTTTAAAACTTTGACGAATTTTTGATTAACAAACTTAAGGATTTCAAAGCGAGCAATGGCAACGTTGTGCAGAAAATACATTTTTATCTCCAGCGCGTGAGTCTCTGTATCGGAAATTCTAAAGATATGCTCGTTTTAAAACTATTTTGCGATATTGCTGTTGCACTGGAACTTATGGTTTAAGTGCGAGGAACATGATATTTAATAAAGAAAGGTAACACACAAAATGTTAAAAAACGCCCCTTTGGACGTAATTTAAAATCTGAAACATTTAAGATTTTTTTATTATTTATTTATTTATTTATTTATTTATTTAAAGTGGATGTTTACCTTTTTCACGACCAAGAAAAGAACTACAAAAAGTTTGGTAACGATAGCTGTAGTAGTGACTGAGTGCATCGCGAACAAACGCACAAACAGACATTCGCCTTTCTATATATAGATAAGTCTTGCAAGAGTATTTAACTATTGCTTTATGTATTCTGAAAAATGAAACATATATAATGATTTATAATTTTGAAATAAAAAGCATCTTTTTCTTAAATAGCAGTTTAATAATCCACGACAATTCTTGATTTATGTTTATAGTCATAGGTAGATATGAACACATTAACGTAATGATTTTCATGTTGAAATCATTTGGGTTTTCTAAAACTACCCTAACATATTTTGACTGCTGGTTGGAATTCTTTTAAAAACATTCATATCTTTAGAGTGATAATTTAAAACAATGATATCCCAACAGTATTTTTAACTTTAAAATAAGTATATAATAGTGTAATTTTACAATATTGCATATATAATTTTAAAGACGCAAGTATAATTTTTAAATTAACGAGTTAACACACGTAACATAAGAACGATTTTAAAATTAACGAAATTTAATGATACTTCATATTTTATCTTATTATTATCCCAGGTTTTTAGTTAACACAGAAGGCATGTATTAAACTTCGCGAATGTCATAAGTGTTTGCCAGTAATTTTTATTCGCAGCAATGAACAAGTTTTCCCTTTCTGGTCTAACTAATTTCAATGTTTTAAGTTTTTAAATCTTAAATCAACAGTTTGTTGCATTCACTTGTACCTCTTTCTTCACGCTGCAGTCTTTCTGAAACTGTATTATTAAAAATTTCTTAACTAAAATTTAGTGGAAATTTCTTTTAAATATATTGATAATATTAAATTGAAGAAACAAAGTTAGATTTTTTTAAATGTGTTTAATTTGTGTCAAACTCAGTTATATTAGAATTAGCCAGAATATTTTGCCTTAAATCTTCGACAAATTATTAAGAACTTAATTCTTTTTCATTTCTTTGAAACTAAATAATTCATTTTATTGTTGCACTATAAACAACAGAAAACCATGAAAAATGCGAAGTTATATCTACCATGCATATTAATTCCGGACGACTTGACAAAGAATCAGAGAAGAAATTATATCGATTCTTTTAATCCGTTAGCAATATACGTCTGCTTCAGCAATATCCGTAAATGAAAACATAAGTACTGTTATCGCGTAAATTAAACATAGGCACAAGAAGCAATATTCCTAGCCTCAAAACATGTGTAAGTTCATCAGCAAATTTTAAACACACACACACATGCACAGACATACAAAAAAAAAAAAAAAAAAAAAAAAAAAAAGATCAAAGGCTAATAATAAGATTTTCAAACACCAATCTCACAATGCTCTTCCAATAAGCCTTTGTGCGTCATGCTGCGAAAACCTGTCTGCAATTGCTTCGCCGTACTATGCTCAGTTAGGGATTATAAAGCTTGCTATTGCGAAGTAGCAGTAGTACAAATTAATGGTAGACAATGTAAAGAATTACTGTTGCCATAAAATGTTAGAGTGCTGCATTATATTTGAAGAAATTAAATAATGAAAATCTGCGTAAATGTATGTATATTTCTCACATTGTCATAAAATAACGGTACATAGAGTCATCGAATTTTGAATAACGGAATCCTCCAACGAATATGAGCATGTGGAAGAAAAAATTTGAAATTTGAAATTTGTTTTATGATCGATTTCCTATTTTTTAAAACTTTGACGAATTTTTGATTAACAAACTTAAGGATTTCAAAGCGAGCAATGGCAACGTTGTGCAGAAAATACATTTTTATCTCCAGCGCGTGAGTCTCTGTATCGGAAATTCTAAAGATATGCTCGTTTTAAAACTATTTTGCGATATTGCTGTTGCACTGGAACTTATGGTTTAAGTGCGAGGAACATGATATTTAATAAAGAAAGGTAACACACAAAATGTTAAAAAACGCCCCTTTGGACGTAATTTAAAATCTGAAACATTTAAGATTTTTTTATTATTTATTTATTTATTTATTTATTTATTTAAAGTGGATGTTTACCTTTTTCACGACCAAGAAAAGAACTACAAAAAGTTTGGTAACGATAGCTGTAGTAGTGACTGAGTGCATCGCGAACAAACGCACAAACAGACATTCGCCTTTCTATATATAGATAAGTCTTGCAAGAGTATTTAACTATTGCTTTATGTATTCTGAAAAATGAAACATATATAATGATTTATAATTTTGAAATAAAAAGCATCTTTTTCTTAAATAGCAGTTTAATAATCCACGACAATTCTTGATTTATGTTTATAGTCATAGGTAGATATGAACACATTAACGTAATGATTTTCATGTTGAAATCATTTGGGTTTTCTAAAACTACCCTAACATATTTTGACTGCTGGTTGGAATTCTTTTAAAAACATTCATATCTTTAGAGTGATAATTTAAAACAATGATATCCCAACAGTATTTTTAACTTTAAAATAAGTATATAATAGTGTAATTTTACAATATTGCATATATAATTTTAAAGACGCAAGTATAATTTTTAAATTAACGAGTTAACACACGTAACATAAGAACGATTTTAAAATTAACGAAATTTAATGATACTTCATATTTTATCTTATTATTATCCCAGGTTTTTAGTTAACACAGAAGGCATGTATTAAACTTCGCGAATGTCATAAGTGTTTGCCAGTAATTTTTATTCGCAGCAATGAACAAGTTTTCCCTTTCTGGTCTAACTAATTTCAATGTTTTAAGTTTTTAAATCTTAAATCAACAGTTTGTTGCATTCACTTGTACCTCTTTCTTCACGCTGCAGTCTTTCTGAAACTGTATTATTAAAAATTTCTTAACTAAAATTTAGTGGAAATTTCTTTTAAATATATTGATAATATTAAATTGAAGAAACAAAGTTAGATTTTTTTAAATGTGTTTAATTTGTGTCAAACTCAGTTATATTAGAATTAGCCAGAATATTTTGCCTTAAATCTTCGACAAATTATTAAGAACTTAATTCTTTTTCATTTCTTTGAAACTAAATAATTCATTTTATTGTTGCACTATAAACAACAGAAAACCATGAAAAATGCGAAGTTATATCTACCATGCATATTAATTCCGGACGACTTGACAAAGAATCAGAGAAGAAATTATATCGATTCTTTTAATCCGTTAGCAATATACGTCTGCTTCAGCAATATCCGTAAATGAAAACATAAGTACTGTTATCGCGTAAATTAAACATAGACACAAGAAGCAATATTCCTAGCCTCAAAACATGTGTAATTTCATCAGCAAATTTTAAACACACACACACATGCACAGACATAAAAAAAAAAAAAAAAAAAAAAAAAAAAAAAAAAAAAAAAAGATCAAAGGCTAATAATAAGATTTTCAAACACCAATCTCACAATGCTCTTCCAATAAGCCTTTGTGCGTCATGCTGCGAAAACCTGTCTGCAATTGCTTCGCCGTTCTATGCTCAGTTAGTGATTATAAAGCTTGCTATTGCGAAGTAGCAGTAGTACAAATTAATGGTAGACAATGTAAAGAATTACTGTTGCCATAAAATGTTAGAGTCCTGCATTATATTTGAAGAAATTAAATAATGAAAATCTGCGTAAATGTATGTATATTTCTCACATTGTCATAAAATAACGGTACATAGAGTCATCGAATTTTGAATAACGGAATCCTCCAACGAATATGAGCATGTGGAAGACCAAATTTGAAATTTGTTTTAGGATCGATTTCCTATTTTTTAAAACATTGACGAATTTTTGATTAACAAACTTAAGGATTTCAAAGCGAGCAATGGCAACGTTGTGCAGAAAAAACATTTTTATCTCCAGCGCGTGAGTCTCTGTATCGGAAATTCTAAAGATATGCTCGTTTTAAAACTATTTTGCGATATTGCTGTTGCACTGGAACTTATGCTTTAAGTGCGAGGAACATGATATTTAATAAAGAAAGGTAACACACAAAATGTTAAAAAACGCCCCTTTGGACGTAATTTAAAATCTGAAACTTTTCAGATTTTTCTTTCTTTTTTTTTTTTTTTTTAAATTCCAAAGGGCCTTTGTCCCTGAAGGACTATTGTTTTCGTTTTGCGATTTTGCGTCGGACTCCTATAAACGTCGGTTCACTTTTCAAACTGTTGCAAGAAAATGTTAGAGTCCTGCATTATATTTGAAGAAATTAAATAATGAAAAATCTGCATAAATGATTGTCTATTTCTCGCATTGTGATAAAACAATGGTACATAGAGCCATCGAGTTTTGAATGACGAAATCCTACTGCGAATATGGGCATCTGAAATCCCAAATTTGGAATTTGTTTTATTATAGATTTTATATTTTGTAAAACTTTAACGAATTTTTGATTTACAAACTCAATGCTTTAAAAGCGAGAAATGGCAACGTTATATAGAAAAAAAATACTTTTATCTCCAGCTCGCGAGACTGTGTATATCGGAAATTATAAGATATGCGTAATTTAACATTATTTTGCGATATTGCTCTTGAACTGAATTTTATGGTTTAAGTGCAAAGAACATGATATTTAATAAATAAAGGTAACACTCAAAACGTTAAAAAAACGCCTCTTTGGACGTAATTTAAAATCTGAAAAATTTCAGTTTTTTTTTTTTTTTTTTTTTTTTTTTTTTTTTAGTCCAAAGGGATTTGAATCCCGAAGGACTATTAGTTTCGTTTTGGCATTTTGCGTCGGACGGATAAATGTCGGTTCACTTTTCAAACTGTTGCCATAAAATTTTAGAGTCCTGCATTATATTTGAAGAAATTAAATAATGAAAATCTGCGTAAATGTATGTATATTTCTCACATTGTCATAAAATAACGGTACATAGAGTCATCGAATTTTGAATAACGTAATCCTCCAACGAATATAAGCATGTGGAAGAAAAAATTTGAAATTTGAAATTTGTTTTATGATCGATTTCCTATTTTTTAAAACTTTGACGAATTTTTGATTAACAAATTTAAGGATTTCAAAGCGAGCAATGGCAACGTTGTGCAGAAAAAACATTTTTATCTCCAGCGCGTGAGTCTCTGTATCGGAAATTCTAAAGATATGCTCGTTTTAAAACTATTTTGCGATATTGCTGTTGCACTGGATCTTATGGTTTAAGTGCGAGGAACATGATATTTAATAAAGAAAGGTAACACACAAAATGTTAAAAAACGCCCCTTTGGACGTAATTTAAAATCTGAAACATTTCAGATTTTTTTATTATTTATTTATTTATTTATTTATTTATTTATTTAAAGTGGATGTTTACCTTTTTCACGACCAAGAAAAGAACTACAAAAAGTTTGGTAACGATAGCTGTAGTAGTGACTGAGTGCATCGCGAACAAACGCACAAACAGACATTCGCCTTTCTATATATAGATAAGTCTTGCAAGAGTATTTAACTATTGCTTTATGTATTCTGAAAAATGAAACATATATAATGATTTATAATTTTGAAATAAATAGCATCTTTTTCTTAAATAGCAGTTTAATAATCCACGACAATTCTTGATTTATGTTTATAGTCATAGGTAGATATTAACACATTAACGTAATGATTTTCATGTTGAAATCATTTGGATTTTCTAAAACTACCCTAACATATTTTGACTGCTGGTTGGAATTCTTTTAAAAACATTCATATCTTTAGAGTGATAATTTAAAAACAATGATATCCCAACAGTATTTTTAACTTTAAAATAAGTATATAATAGTGTAATTTTACAATATTGCATATATAATTTTAAAGACGCAAGTATAATTTTTAAATTAACGAGTTAACACACGTAACATAAGAACGATTTTAAAATTAACGAAATTTAATGATACTTCATATTTTATCTTATTATTATCCCAGGTTTTTAGTTAACTCAGAAAACATGTATTAAACTTCGCGAATGTCATAAGTGTTTGCCAGTAATTTTTATTCGCAGCAATGAACAAGATTTCCCTTTCTGGTCTAACTAATTTCAATGTTTTAAGTTTTTAAATCTTAAATCAACAGTTTGTTGCATTCACTTGTACCTCTTTCTTCACGCTGCAGTCTTTCTGAAACTGTATTATTAAAAATTTCTTAACTAAAATTTAGTGGAAATTTCTTTTAAATATATTGATAATATTAAATTGAAGAAACAAAATTAGATTTTTTTAAATGTGTTTAATTTGTGTCAAACTCAGTTATATTAGAATTAGCCAGAATATTTTGCCTTAAATCTTCGACAAATTATTAAGAACTTAATTCTTTTTCATTTCTTTGAAACTAAATAATTCATTTTATTGTTGCACTATAAACAACAGAAAACCATGAAAAATGCGAAGTTATATCTACCATGCATATTAATTCCGGACGACTTGACAAAGAATCAGAGAAGAAATTATATCGATTCTTTTAATCCGTTAGCAATATACGTCTGCTTCAGCAATATCCGTAAATGAAAACATAAGTACTGTTATCGCGTAAATTAAACATAGACACAAGAAGCAATATTCCTAGCCTCAAAACATGTGTAAGTTCATCAGCAAATTTTAAACACACACACACATGCACAGACATACAAAAAAAAAAAAAAAAAAAAAAAAAAAAAGATCAAAGGCTAATAATAAGATTTTCAAACACCAATCTCACAATGCTCTTCCAATAAGCCTTTGTGCGTCATGCTGCGAAAACCTGTCTGCAATTGCTTCGCCGTACTATGCTCAGTTAGGGATTATAAAGCTTGCTATTGCGAAGTAGCAGTAGTACAAATTAATGGTAGACAATGTAAAGAATTACTGTTGCCATAAAATGTTAGAGTCCTGCATTATATTTGAAGAAATTAAATAATGAAAATCTGCGTAAATGTATGTATATTTCTCACATTGTCATAAAATAACGGTACATAGAGTCATCGAATTTTGAATAACGGAATCCTCCAACGAATATGAGCATGTGGAAGACCAAATTTGAAATTTGAAATTTGTTTTATGATCGCTTTCCTATTTTTTAAAACATTGACGAATTTTTGATTAACAAACTTAAGGATTTAAAAGCGAGCAATGGCAACGTTGTGCAGAAAAAACATTTTTATCTCCAGCGCGTGAGTCTCTGTATCGGAAATTCTAAAGATATGCTCGTTTTAAAACTATTTTGCGATATTGCTGTTGCACTGGAACTTATGCTTTAAGTGCGAGGAACATGATATTTAATAAAGAAAGGTAACACACAAAATGTTAAAAAACGCCCCTTTGGACGTAATTTAAAATCTGAAACTTTTCAGATTTTTCTTTCTTTTTTTTTTTTTTTTAAATTCCAAAGGGCCTTTGTCCCTGAAGGACTATTGTTTTCGTTTTGCGATTTTGCGTCGGACTCCTATAAACGTCGGTTCACTTTTCAAACTGTTGCCACAAAATGTTAGAGTCCTGCATTATATTTGAAGAAATTAAATAATGAAAAATCTGCATAAATGATTGTCTATTTCTCGCATTGTGATAAAACAATGGTACATACAGCCATCGAGTTTTGAATGACGAAATCCTACTGCGAATATGGGCATCTGAAATCCCAAATTTGGAATTTGTTTTATTATAGATTTTATATTTTGTAAAACTTTAACGAATTTTTGATTTACAAACTCAATGCTTTAAAAGCGAGAAATGGCAACGTTATATAGAAAAAAATACTTTTATCTCCAGCTCGCGAGACTGTGTATATCGGAAATTCTAAAGATATGCGTAATTTAACATTATTTTGCGATATTGCTCTTGAACTGAATTTTATGGTTTAAGTGCAAAGAACATGATATTTAATAAATAAAGGTAACACTCAAAACGTTAAAAAAACGCCTCTTTGGACGTAATTCAAAATCTGAAAAATTTCAGATTTTTTTTTTTTTTTTTTTTTTTTTTTTAGTCCAAAGGGATTTGAATCCCGAAGGACTATTAGTTTCGTTTTGGCATTTTGCGTCGGACGGATAAATGTCGGTTCACTTTTCAAACTGTTGTCATAAAATTTTAGAGTCCTGCATTATATTTGAAGAAATTAAATAATGAAAATCTGCGTAAATGTATGTATATTTTTCACATTGTCATAAAATAACGGTACATAGAGTCATCGAATTTTGAATAACGTAATCCTCCAACGAATATGAGCATGTGGAAGACCAAATTTGAAATTTGAAATTTGTTTTATGATCGATTTCCTATTTTTTAAAACTTTGACGAATTTTTGATTAACAAACTTAAGGATTTCAAAGCGAGCAATGGCAACGTTGTGCAGTAAAAACATTTTTATCTCCAGTGCGTGAGTCTCTGTATCGGAAATTCTAAAGATATGCTCGTTTTAAAACTATTTTGCGATATTGTTGTTGCACTGGATCTTATGGTTTAAGTGCGGGGAACATGATATTTAATAAAGAAAGGTAACACACAAAATGTTAAAAAAACGCCCCTTTGGACGTAATTTAAAATCTGAAACATTTCAGATTTTTTTATTATTTATTTATTTATTTATTTATTTAAAGTGGATGTTTACCTTTTTCACGACCAAGAAAAGAACTACAAAAAGTTTGGTAACGATAGCTGTAGTAGTGACTGAGTGCATCGCGAACAAACGCACAAACAGACATTCGCCTTTCTATATATAGATAAGTCTTGCAAGAGTATTTAACTATTGCTTTATGTATTCTGAAAAATGAAACATATATAATGATTTATAATTTTGAAATAAAAAGCATCTTTTTCTTAAATAGCAGTTTAATAATCCACGACAATTCTTGATTTATGTTTATAGTCATAGGTAGATATTAACACATTAACGTAATGATTTTCATGTTGAAATCATTTGGATTTTCTAAAACTACCCTAACATATTTTGACTGCTGGTTGGAATTCTTTTAAAAACATTCATATCTTTAGAGTGATAATTTAAAAACAATGATATCCCAACAGTATTTTTAACTTTAAAATAAGTATATAATAGTGTAATTTTACAATATTGCATATATAATTTTAAAGACGCAAGTATAATTTTTAAATTAACGAGTTAACACACGTAACATAAGAACGATTTTAAAATTAACGAAATTTAATGATACTTCATATTTTATCTTATTATTATCCCAGGTTTTTAGTTAACTCAGAAGGCATGTATTAAACTTCGCGAATGTCATAAGTGTTTGCCAGTAATTTTTATTCGCAGCAATGAACAAGTTTTCTTTTTCTGGTCTAACTAATTTCAATGTTTTAAGTTTTTAAATCTTAAATCAACAGTTTGTTGCATTCACTTGTACCTCTTTCTTCACGCTGCAGTCTTTCTGAAACTGTATTATTAAAAATTTCTTAACTAAAATTTAGTGGAAATTTCTTTTAAATATATTGATAATATTAAATTGAAGAAACAAAATTAGATTTTTTTAAATGTGTTTAATTTGTGTCAAACTCAGTTATATTAGAATTAGCCAGAATATTTTGCCTTAAATCTTCGACAAATTATTAAGAACTTAATTCTTTTTCATTTCTTTGAAACTAAATAATTCATTTTATTGTTGCACTATAAACAACAGAAAACCATGAAAAATGCGAAGTTATATCTACCATGCATATTAATTCCGGACGACTTGACAAAGAATCAGAGAAGAAATTATATCGATTCTTTTAATCCGTTAGCAATATACGTCTGCTTCAGCAATATCCGTAAATGAAAACATAAGTACTGTTATCGCGTAAATTAAACATAGACACAAGAAGCAATATTCCTAGCCTCAAAACATGTGTAAGTTCATCAGCAAATTTTAAACACACACACACATGCACAGACATACAAAAAAAAAAAAAAAAAAAAAAAAAAAAAAAGATCAAAGGCTAATAATAAGATTTTAAAACACCAATCTCACAATGCTCTTCCAATAAGCCTTTGTGCGTCATGCTGCGAAAACCTGTCTGCAATTGCTTCGCCGTACTATGCTCAGTTAGGGATTATAAAGCTTGCTATTGCGAAGTAGCAGTAGTACAAATTAATGGTAGACAATGTAAAGAATTACTGTTGCCATAAAATGTTAGAGTCCTGCATTATATTTGAAGAAATTAAATAATGAAAATCTGCGTAAATGTATGTATATTTCTCACATTGTCATAAAATAACGGTACATAGAGTCATCGATTTTTGAATAACGGAATCCTCCAACGAATATGAGCATGTGGAAGACCAAATTTGAAATTTGAAATTTGTTTTATGATCGCTTTCCTATTTTTTAAAACATTGACGAATTTTTGATTAACAAACTTAAGGATTTCAAAGCGAGCAATGGCAACGTTGTGCAGAAAAAACATTTTTATCTCCAGCGCGTGAGTCTCTGTATCGGAAATTCTAAAGATATGCTCGTTTTAAAACTATTTTGCGATATTGCTGTTGCACTGGAACTTATGCTTTAAGTGCGAGGAACATGATATTTAATAAAAAAAGGTAACACACAAAATGTTAAAAAACGCCCCTTTGGACGTAATTTAAAATCTGAAACATTTCAGATTTTTTTATTATTTATTTATTTATTTATTTATTTATTTAAAGTGGATGTTTACCTTTTTCACGACCAAGAAAAGAACTACAAAAAGTTTGGTAACGATAGCTGTAGTAGTGACTGAGTGCATCGCGAACAAACGCACAAACAGACATTCGCCTTTCTATATATAGATAAGTCTTGCAAGAGTATTTAACTATTGCTTTATGTATTCTGAAAAATGAAACATATATAATGATTTATAATTTTGAAATAAATAGCATCTTTTTCTTAAATAGCAGTTTAATAATCCACGACAATTCTTGATTTATGTTTATAGTCATAGGTAGATATTAACACATTAACGTAATGATTTTCATGTTGAAATCATTTGGATTTTCTAAAACTACCCTAACATATTTTGACTGCTGGTTGGAATTCTTTTAAAAACATTCATATCTTTAGAGTGATAATTTAAAAACAATGATATCCCAACAGTATTTTTAACTTTAAAATAAGTATATAATAGTGTAATTTTACAATATTGCATATATAATTTTAAAGACGCAAGTATAATTTTTAAATTAACGAGTTAACACACGTAACATAAGAACGATTTTAAAATTAACGAAATTTAATGATACTTCATATTTTATCTTATTATTATCCCAGGTTTTTAGTTAACTCAGAAAACATGTATTAAACTTCGCGAATGTCATAAGTGTTTGCCAGTAATTTTTATTCGCAGCAATGAACAAGATTTCCCTTTCTGGTCTAACTAATTTCAATGTTTTAAGTTTTTAAATCTTAAATCAACAGTTTGTTGCATTCACTTGTACCTCTTTCTTTACGCTGCAGTCTTTCTGAAACTGTATTATTAAAAATTTCTTAACTAAAATTTAGTGGAAATTTCTTTTAAATATATTGATAATATTAAATTGAAGATACAAAAATAGATTTTTTTAAATGTGTTTAATTTGTGTCAAACTCAGTTATATTAGAATTAGCCAGAATATTTTGCCTTAAATCTTCGACAAATTATTAAGAACTTAATTCTTTTTCATTTCTTTGAAACTAAATAATTCATTTTATTGTTGCACTATAAACAACAGAAAACCATGAAAAATGCGAAGTTATATCTACCATGCATATTAATTCCGGACGACTTGACAAAGAATCAGAGAAGAAATTATATCGATTCTTTTAATCCGTTAGCAATATACGTCTGCTTCAGCAATATCCGTAAATGAAAACATAAGTACTGTTATCGCGTAAATTAAACATAGACACAAGAAGCAATATTCCTAGCCTCAAAACATGTGTAAGTTCATCAGCAAATTTTAAACACACACACACATGCACAGACATAAAAAAAAAAAAAAAAAAAAAAAAAAAAAAAAAAGATCAAAGGCTAATAATAAGATTTTCAAACACCAATCTCACAACAATGCTCTTCCAATAAGCCTTTGTGCGTCATGCTGCGAGAACCTGTCTGCAATTGCTTCGCCGTTCTATGCTCAGTTAGTGATTATAAAGCTTGCTATTGCGAAGTAGCAGTAGTACAAATTAATGGTAGACAATGTAAAGAATTACTGTTGCCATAAAATGTTAGAGTCCTGCATTATATTTGAAGAAATTAAATAATGAAAATCTGCGTAAATGTATGTATATTTCTCACATTGTCATAAAATAACGGTACATAGAGTCATCGAATTTTGAATAACGGAATCCTCCAACGAATATGAGCATGTGGAAGACCAAATTTGAAATTTGAAATTTGTTTTATGATCGATTTCCTATTTTTTAATACTTTGACGAATTTTTTATTAACAAACTCAAGGATTTCAAAGCGAGCAATGGCAACGTTGTGCAGAAAAAACATTTTTATCTCCAGCGCGTGAGTCTCTGTATCGGAAATTCTAAAGATATGCTCGTTTTAAAACTATTTTGCGATATTGCTGTTGCACTGGATCTTATGGTTTAAGTGCGAGGAACATGATATTTAATAAAGAAAGGTAACACACAAAATGTTAAAAAACGCCCCTTTGGACGTAATTTAAAATCTGAAACATTTCAGATTTTTTTATTATTTATTTATTTATTTATTTATTTATTTATTTAAAGTGGATGTTTACCTTTTTCACGACCAAGAAAAGAACTACAAAAAGTTTGGTAACGATAGCTGTAGTAGTGACTGAGTGCATCGCGAACAAACGCACAAACAGACATTCGCCTTTCTATATATAGATAAGTCTTGCAAGAGTATTTAACTATTGCTTTATGTATTCTGAAAAATGAAACATATATAATGATTTATAATTTTGAAATAAAAAGCATCTTTTTCTTAAATAGCAGTTTAATAATCCACGACAATTCTTGATTTATGTTTATAGTCATAGGTAGATATGAACACATTAACGTAATGATTTTCATGTTGAAATCATTTGGATTTTCTAAAACTACCCTAACATATTTTGACTGCTGGTTGGAATTCTTTTAAAAACATTCATATCTTTAGAGTGATAATTTAAAAACAATGATATCCCAACAGTATTTTTAACTTTAAAATAAGTATATAATAGTGTAATTTTACAATATTGCATATATAATTTTAAAGACGCAAGTATAATTTTTAAATTAACGAGTTAACACACGTAACATAAGAACGATTTTAAAATTAACGAAATTTAATGATACTTCTAATTTTATCTTATTATTATCCCAGGTTTTTAGTTAACTCAGAAGGCATGTATTAAACTTCGCGAATGTCATAAGTGTTTGCCAGTAATTTTTATTCGCAGCAATGAACAAGTTTTCCCTTTCTGGTCTAACTAATTTCAATGTTTTAAGTTTTTAAATCTTAAATCAACAGTTTGTTGCATTCACTTGTACCTCTTTCTTCACGCTGCAGTCTTTCTGAAACTGTATTATTAAAAATTTCTTAACTAAAATTTAGTGGAAATTTCTTTTAAATATATTGATAATATTAAATTGAAGAAACAAAATTAGATTTTTTTAAATGTGTTTAATTTGTGTCAAACTCAGTTATATTAGAATTAGCCAGAATATTTTGCCTTAAATCTTCGACAAATTATTAAGAACTTAATTCTTTTTCATTTCTTTGAAACTAAATAATTCATTTTATTGTTGCACTATAAACAACAGAAAACCATGAAAAATGCGAAGTTATATCTACCATGCATATTAATTCCGGACGACTTGACAAAGAATCAGAGAAGAAATTATATCGATTCTTTTAATCCGTTAGCAATATACGTCTGCTTCAGCAATATCCGTAAATGAAAACATAAGTACTGTTATCGCGTAAATTAAACATAGACACAAGAAGCAATATTCCTAGCCTCAAAACATGTGTAAGTTCATCAGCAAATTTTAAACACACACACACATGCACAGACATACAAAAAAAAAAAAAAAAAAAAAAAAAAAAAAAAAAGATCAAAGGCTAATAATAAGATTTTCAAACACCAATCTCACAACAATGCTCTTCCAATAAGCCTTTGTGCGTCATGCTGCGAAAACCTGTCTGCAATTGCTTCGCCGTTCTATGCTCAGTTAGTGATTATAAAGCTTGCTATTGCGAAGTAGCAGTAGTACAAATTAATGGTAGACAATGTAAAGAATTACTGTTGCCATAAAATGTTAGAGTCCTGCATTATATTTGAAGAAATTAAATAATGAAAATCTGCGTAAATGTATGTATATTTCTCACATTGTCATAAAATAACGGTACATAGAGTCATCGAATTTTGAATAACGGAATCCTCCAACGAATATGAGCATGTGGAAGACCAAATTTGAAATTTGAAATTTGTTTTATGATCGATTTCCTATTTTTTAAAACATTGACGAATTTTTGATTAACAAACTTAAGGATTTCAAAGCGAGCAATGGCAACGTTGTGCAGAAAAAACATTTTTATCTCCAGCGCGTGAGTCTCTGTATCGGAAATTCTAAAGATATGCTCGTTTTAAAACTATTTTGCGATATTGCTGTTGCACTGGAACTTATGCTTTAAGTGCGAGGAACATGATATTTAATAAAGAAAGGTAACACACAAAATGTTAAAAAACGCCCCTTTGGACGTAATTTAAAATCTGAAACTTTTCAGATTTTTCTTTCTTTTTTTTTTTTTTTTTAAATTCCAAAGGGCCTTTGTCCCTGAAGGACTATTGTTTTCGTTTTGCGATTTTGCGTCGGACTCCTATAAACGTCGGTTCACTTTTCAAACTGTTGCCACAAAATGTTAGAGTCCTGCATTATATTTGAAGAAATTAAATAATGAAAAATCTGCATAAATGATTGTCTATTTCTCGCATTGTGATAAAACAATGGTACATACAGCCATCGAGTTTTGAATGACGAAATCCTACTGCGAATATGGGCATCTGAAATCCCAAATTTGGAATTTGTTTTATTATAGATTTTATATTTTGTAAAACTTTAACGAATTTTTGATTTACAAACTCAATGCTTTAAAAGCGAGAAATGGCAACGTTATATAGAAAAAAAATACTTTTATCTCCAGCTCGCGAGACTGTGTATATCGGAAATTCTAAAGATATGCGTAATTTAACATTATTTTGCGATATTGCTCTTGAACTGAATTTTATGGTTTAAGTGCAAAGAACATGATATTTAATAAATAAAGGTAACACTCAAAACGTTAAAAAAACGCCTCTTTGGACGTAATTCAAAATCTGAAAAATTTCAGATTTTTTTTTTTTTTTTTTTTTTTTTTTTTTTTAGTCCAAAGGGATTTGAATCCCGAAGGACTATTAGTTTCGTTTTGGCATTTTGCGTCGGACGGATAAATGTCGGTTCACTTTTCAAACTGTTGCCATAAAATTTTAGAGTCCTGCATTATATTTGAAGAAATTAAATAATGAAAATCTGCGTAAATGTATGTATATTTCTCACATTGTCATAAAATAACGGTACATAGAGTCATCGAATTTTGAATAACGTATAGCTTTAACGAATATGAGCATGTGGAAGACCAAATTTGAAATTTGAAATTTGTTTTATGATCGATTTCCTATTTTTTAATACTTTGACGAATTTTTGATTAACAAACTCAAGGATTTCAAAGCGAGCAATGGCAACGTTGTGCAGAAAAAACATTTTTATCTCCAGCGCGTGAGTCTCTGTATCGGAAATTCTAAAGATATGCTCGTTTTAAAACTATTTTGCGATATTGCTGTTGCACTGGATCTTATGGTTTAAGTGCGAGGAACATGATATTTAATAAAGAAAGGTAACACACAAAATGTTAAAAAACGCCCCTTTGGACGTAATTTAAAATCTGAAACATTTCAGATTTTTTTATTATTTATTTATTTATTTATTTATTTATTTATTTAAAGTGGATGTTTACCTTTTTCACGACCAAGAAAAGAACTACAAAAAGTTTGGTAACGATAGCTGTAGTAGTGACTGAGTGCATCGCGAACAAACGCACAAACAGACATTCGCGTTTCTATATATAGATAAGTCTTGCAAGAGTATTTAACTATTGCTTTATGTATTCTGAAAAATGAAACATATATAATGATTTATAATTTTGAAATAAAAAGCATCTTTTTCTTAAATAGCAGTTTAATAATCCACGACAATTCTTGATTTATGTTTATAGTCATAGGTAGATATTAACACATTAACGTAATGATTTTCATGTTGAAATCATTTGGATTTTCTAAAACTACCCTAACATATTTTGACTGCTGGTTGGAATTCTTTTAAAAACATTCATATCTTTAGAGTGATAATTTAAAAACAATGATATCCCAACAGTATTTTTAACTTTAAAATAAGTATATAATAGTGTAATTTTACAATATTGCATATATAATTTTAAAGACACAAGTATAATTTTTAAATTAACGAGTTAACACACGTAACATAAGAACGATTTTAAAATTAACGAAATTTAATGATACTTCATATTTTATCTTATTATTATCCCAGGTTTTTAGTTAACTCAGAAAACATGTATTAAACTTCGCGAATGTCATAAATGTTTGCCAGTAATTTTTATTCGCAGCAATGAACAAGATTTCCCTTTCTGGTCTAACTAATTTCAATGTTTTAAGTTTTTAAATCTTAAATCAACAGTTTGTTGCATTCACTTGTACCTCTTTCTTCACGCTGCAGTCTTTCTGAAACTGTATTATTAAAAATTTCTTAACTAAAATTTAGTGGAAATTTCTTTTAAATATATTGATAATATTAAATTGAAGAAACAAAATTAGATTTTTTTAAATGTGTTTAATTTGTGTCAAACTCAGTTATATTAGAATTAGCCAGAATATTTTGCCTTAAATCTTCGACAAATTATTAAGAACTTAATTCTTTTTCATTTCTTTGAAACTAAATAATTCATTTTATTGTTGCACTATAAACAACAGAAAACCATGAAAAATGCGAAGTTATATCTACCATGCATATTAATTCCGGACGACTTGACAAAGAATCAGAGAAGAAATTATATCGATTCTTTTAATCCGTTAGCAATATACGTCTGCTTCAGCAATATCCGTAAATGAAAACATAAGTACTGTTGTCGCGTAAATTAAACATAGACACAAGAAGCAATATTCCTAGCCTCAAAACATGTGTAAGTTCATCAGCAAATTTTAAACACACACACACATGCACAGACATACAAAAAAAAAAAAAAAAAAAAAAAAAAAAAAAAAACACCAATCTCACAATGCTCTTCCAATAAGCCTTTGTGCGTCATGCTGCGAAAACCTGTCTGCAATTGCTTCGCCGTACTATGCTCAGTTAGGGATTATAAAGCTTGCTATTGCGAAGTAGCAGTAGTACAAATTAATGGTAGACAATGTAAAGAATTACTGTTGCCATAAAATGTTAGAGTCCTGCATTATATTTGAAGAAATTAAATAATGAAAATCTGCGTAAATGTATGTATATTTCTCACATTGTCATAAAATAACGGTACATAGAGTCATCGAATTTTGAATAACGGAATCCTCCAACGAATATGAGCATGTGGAAGACCAAATTTGAAATTTGAAATTTGTTTTATGATCGATTTCCTATTTTTTAATACTTTGACGAATTTTTGATTAACAAACTCGAGGATTTCAAAGCGAGCAATGGCAACGTTGTGCAGAAAAAACATTTTTATCTCCAGCGCGTGAGTCTCTGTATCGGAAATTCTAAAGATATGCTCGTTTTAAAACTATTTTGCGATATTGTTGTTGAACTGGATCTTATGGTTTAAGTGCGGGGAACATGATATTTAATAAAGAAAGGTAACACACAAAATGTTAAAAAAACGCACCTTTGGACGTAATTTAAAATCTGAAACAATTCAGAATTTTTTTTTTTTTTTAGTCCAAAGGGATTTGAATCCCGAAGGACTATTAGTTTCATTTTGGCATTTTGCGTCGGACGGATAAATGTCGGTTCACTTTTCAAACTGTTGCCATAAAATTTTAGAGTCCTGCATTATATTTGAAGAAATTAAATAATGAAAATCTGCGTAAATGTATGTATATTTCTCACATTGTCATAAAATAACGGTACATAGATTCATCGAATTTTGAATAACGTATAGCTCCAACGAATATGAGCATGTGGAAGACCAAATTTGAAATTTGAAATTTGTTTTATGATCGATTTCCTATTTTTTAATACTTTGACGAATTTTTGATTAACAAACTCAAGGATTTCAAAGCGAGCAATGGCAACGTTGTGCAGAAAAAACATTTTTATCTCCAGCGCGTGAGTCTCTGTATCGGAAATTCTAAAGATATGCTCGTTTTAAAACTATTTTGCGATATTGCTGTTGCACTGGATCTTATGGTTTAAGTGCGAGGAACATGATATTTAATAAAGAAAGGTAACACACAAAATGTTAAAAAACGCCTCTTTGGACGTAATTTAAAATCTGAAACATTTCAGATTTTTTTATTATTTATTTATTTATTTATTTATTTATTTATTTAAAGTGGATGTTTACCTTTTTCACGACCAAGAAAAGAACTACAAAAAGTTTGGTAACGATAGCTGTAGTAGTGACTGAGTGCATCGCGAACAAACGCACAAACAGACATTCGCCTTTCTATATATAGATAAGTCTTGCAAGAGTATTTAACTATTGCTTTATGTATTCTGAAAAATGAAACATATATAATGATTTATAATTTTGAAATAAAAAGCATCTTTTTCTTAAATAGCAGTTTAATAATCCACGACAATTCTTGATTTATGTTTATAGTCATAGGTAGATATGAACACATTAACGTAATGATTTTCATGTTGAAATCATTTGGATTTTCTAAAACTACCCTAACATATTTTGACTGCTGGTTGGAATTCTTTTAAAAACATTCATATCTTTAGAGTGATAATTTAAAAACAATGATATCCCAACAGTATTTTTAACTTTAAAATAAGTATATAATAATGTAATTTTACAATATTGCATATATAATTTTAAAGACGCAAGTATAATTTTTAAATTAACGAGTTAACACACGTAACATAAGAACGATTTTAAAATTAACGAAATTTAATGATACTTCATATTTTATCTTATTATTATCCCAGGTTTTTAGTTAACTCAGAAGGCATGTATTAAACTTCGTGAATGTCATAAGTGTTTGCCAGTAATTTTTATTCGCAGCAATGAACAAGTTTTCTTTTTCTGATCTAACTAATTTCAATGTTTTAAGTTTTTAAATCTTAAATCAACAGTTTGTTGCATTCACTTGTACCTCTTTCTTCACGCTGCAGTCTTTCTGAAACTGTATTATTAAAAATTTCTTAACTAAAATTTAGTGGAAATTTCTTTTAAATATATTGATAATATTAAATTGAAGAAACAAAATTAGATTTTTTTAAATGTGTTTAATTTGTGTCAAACTCAGTTATATTAGAATTAGCCAGAATATTTTGCCTTAAATCTTCGACAAATTATTAAGAACTTAATTCTTTTTCATTTCTTTGAAACTAAATAATTCATTTTATTGTTGCACTATAAACAACAGAAAACCATGAAAAATGCGAAGTTATATCTACCATGCATATTAATTCCGGACGACTTGACAAAGAATCAGAGAAGAAATTATATCGATTCTTTTAATCCGTTAGCAATATACGTCTGCTTCAGCAATATCCGTAAATGAAAACATGAGTACTGTTATCGCGTAAATTAAACATAGACACAAGAAGCAATATTCCTAGCCTCAAAACATGTGTAAGTTCATCAGCAAATTTTAAACACACACACACATGCACAGACATACAAAAAAAAAAAAAAAAAAAAAAAAGATCAAAGGCTAATAATAAGATTTTCAAACACCAATCTCACAATGCTCTTCCAATAAGCCTTTGTGCGTCATGCTGCGAAAACCTGTCTGCAATTGCTTCGCCGTTCTATGCTCAGTTAGTGATTATAAAGCTTGCTATTGCGAAGTAGCAGTAGTACAAATTAATGGTAGACAATGTAAAGAATTACTGTTGCCATAAAATTTTAGAGTCCTGCATTATATTTGAAGAAATTAAATAATGAAAATCTGCGTAAATGTATGTATATTTCTCACATTGTCATAAAATAACGGTACATAGAGTCATCGAATTTTGAATAACGTATAGCTCCAACGAATATGAGCATGTGGAAGACCAAATTTGAAATTTGAAATTTGTTTTATGATCGATTTCCTATTTTTTAAAACTTTGACGAATTTTTGATTAACAAACTCAAGGATTTCAAAGCGAGCAATGAAAACGTTGTGCAGAAAAAACATTTTTATCTCCAGCGCGTGAGTCTCTGTATCGGAAATTCTAAAGATATGCTCGTTTTAAAACTATTTTGCGATATTGTTGTTGAACTGGATCTTATGGTTTAAGTGCGGGGAACATGATATTTAATAAAGAAAGGTAACACACAAAATGTTAAAAAAACGCCCTTTTGGACGTAATTTAAAATCTGAAACATTTCAGAATTTTTTTTTTTTTTTTAGTCCAAAGGGATTTGAATCCCGAAGGACTATTAGGTTCGTTTTGGCATTTTGCGTCGGACGGATAAATGTCGGTTCACTTTTCAAACTGTTGCCATAAAATTTTAGAGTCCTGCATTATATTTGAAGAAATTAAATAATGAAAATCTGCGTAAATGTATGTATATTTCTCACATTGTCATAAAATAACGGTACATAGACTCATCGAATTTTGAATAACTTAATCCTCCAACGAATATGAGCATGTGGAAGACCAAATTTGAAATTTGAAATTTGTTTTATGATCGATTTCCTATTTTTTAAAACTTTGACGAATTTTTGATTAACAAACTTAAGGATTTCAAAGCGAGCAATGGCAACGTTGTGCAGAAAAAACATTTTTATCTCCAGCGCGTGAGTCTCTGTATCGGAAATTCTAAAGATATGCTCGTTTTAAAACTATTTTGCGATATTGCTGTTGCACTGGATCTTATGGTTTAAGTGCGAGGAACATGATATTTAATAAAGAAAGGTAACACACAAAATGTTAAAAAAACGCCCCTTTGGACGTAATTTAAAATCTGAAACATTTCAGATTTTTTTATTATTTATTTATTTATTTATTTATTTAAAGTGGATGTTTACCTTTTTCACGACCAAGAAAAGAACTACAAAAAGTTTGGTAACGATAGCTGTAGTAGTGACTGAGTGCATCGCGAACAAACGCACAAACAGACATTCGCCTTTCTATATATAGATAAGTCTTGCAAGAGTATTTAACTATTGCTTTATGTATTCTGAAAAATGAAACATATATAATGATTTATAATTTTGAAATAAAAAGCATCTTTTTCTTAAATAGCAGTTTAATAATCCACGACAATTCTTGATTTATGTTTATAGTCATAGGTAGATATTAACACATTAACGTAATGATTTTCATGTTGAAATCATTTGGATTTTCTAAAACTACCCTAACATATTTTGACTGCTGGTTGGAATTCTTTTAAAAACATTCATATCTTTAGAGTGATAATTTAAAAACAATGATATCCCAACAGTATTTTTAACTTTAAAATAAGTATATAATAGTGTAATTTTACAATATTGCATATATAATTTTAAAGACGCAAGTATAATTTTTAAATTAACGAGTTAACACACGTAACATAAGAACGATTTTAAAATTAACGAAATTTAATGATACTTCATATTTTATCTTATTATTATCCCAGGTTTTTAGTTAACTCAGAAGGCATGTATTAAACTTCGCGAATGTCATAAGTGTTTGCCAGTAATTTTTATTCGCAGCAATGAACAAGTTTTCCCTTTCTGGTCTAACTAATTTCAATGTTTCAAGTTTTTAAATCTTAAATCAACAGTTTGTTGCATTCACTTGTACCTCTTTCTTCACGCTGCAGTCTTTCTGAAACTGTATTATTAAAAATTTCTTAACTAAAATTTAGTGGAAATTTCTTTTAAATATATTGATAATATTAAATTGAAGAAACAAAATTAGATTTTTTTAAATGTGTTTAATTTGTGTCAAACTCAGTTATATTAGAATTAGCCAGAATATTTTGCCTTAAATCTTCGACAAATTATTAAGAACTTAATTCTTTTTCATTTCTTTGAAACTAAATAATTCATTTTATTGTTGCACTATAAACAACAGAAAACCATGAAAAATGCGAAGTTATATCTACCATGCATATTAATTCCGGACGACTTGACAAAGAATCAGAGAAGAAATTATATCGATTCTTTTAATCCGTTAGCAATATACGTCTGCTTCAGCAATATCCGTAAATGAAAACATAAGTACTGTTATCGCGTAAATTAAACATAGACACAAGAAGCAATATTCCTAGCCTCAAAACATGTGTAAGTTCATCAGCAAATTTTAAACACACACACACATGCACAGACATACAAAAAAAAAAAAAAAAAAAAAAAAAAAAAAGATCAAAGGCTAATAATAAGATTTTCAAACACCAATCTCACAATGCTCTTCCAATAAGCCTTTGTGCGTCATGCTGCGAAAACCTGTCTGCAATTGCTTCGCCGTTCTATGCTCAGTTAGTGATTATAAAGCTTGCTATTGCGAAGTAGCAGTAGTACAAATTAATGGTAGACAATGTAAAGAATTACTGTTGCCATAAAATTTTAGATTCCTGCATTATATTTGAAGAAATTAAATAATGAAAATCTGCGTAAATGTATGTATATTTCTCACATTGTCATAAAATAACGGTACATAGAGTCATCGAATTTTGAATAACGTATAGCTCCAACGAATATGAGCATGTGGAAGACCAAATTTGAAATTTGTTTTATGATCGATTTCCTATTTTTTAAAACTTTGACGAATTTTTGATTAACAAACTCAAGGATTTCAAAGCGAGCAATGGCAACGTTGTGCAGAAAAAACATTTTTATCTCCAGCGCGTGAGTCTCTGTATCCGAAATTCTAAAGATATGCTCGTTTTAAAACTATTTTGCGATATTGTTGTTGAACTGGATCTTATGGTTTAAGTGCGGGGAACATGATATTTAATAAAGAAAGGTAACACACAAAATGTTAAAAAAACGCCCCTTTGGACGTAATTTAAAATCTGAAACATTTCAGAATTTTTTTTTTTTTTTTTAGTCCAAAGGGATTTGAATCCCGAAGGACTATTAGGTTCGTTTTGGCATTTTGCGTCGGACGGATAGATGTCGGTTCACTTTGCAAACTGTTGCCATAAAATTTTAGAGTCCTGCATTATATTTGAAGAAATTAAATAATGAAAATCTGCGTAAATGTATGTATATTTCTCACATTGTCATAAAATAACGGTACATAGACTCATCGAATTTTGAATAACTTAATCCTCCAACGAATATGAGCATGTGGAAGACCAAATTTGAAATTTGAAATTTGTTTTATGATCGATTTCCTATTTTTTAAAACTTTGACGAATTTTTGATTAACAAACTTAAGGATTTCAAAGCGAGCAATGGCAACGTTGTGCAGAAAAAACATTTTTATCTCCAGCGCGTGAGTCTCTGTATCGGAAATTCTAAAGATATGCTCGTTTTAAAACTATTTTGCGATATTGCTGTTGCACTGGATCTTATGGTTTAAGTGCGAGGAACATGATATTTAATAAAGAAAGGTAACACACAAAATGTTAAAAAACGGCCCTTTGGACGTAATTTAAAATCTGAAACATTTCAGATTTTTTTATTATTTATTTATTTATTTATTTATTTATTTATTTAAAGTGGATGTTTACCTTTTTCACGACCAAGAAAAGAACTACAAAAAGTTTGGTAACGATAGCTGTAGTAGTGACTGAGTGCATCGCGAACAAACGCACAAACAGACATTCGCCTTTCTATATATAGATAAGTCTTGCAAGAGTATTTAACTATTGCTTTATGTATTCTGAAAAATGAAACATATATAATGATTTATAATTTTGAAATAAAAAGCATCTTTTTCTTAAATAGCAGTTTAATAATCCACGACAATTCTTGATTTATGTTTATAGTCATAGGTAGATATTAACACATTAACGTAATGATTTTCATGTTGAAATCATTTGGATTTTCTAAAACTACCCTAACATATTTTGACTGCTGGTTGGAATTCTTTTAAAAACATTCATATCTTTA
Organism: Stegodyphus dumicola; assembly: GCF_044657685.1. Classification (NCBI taxonomy): domain Eukaryota; kingdom Metazoa; phylum Arthropoda; class Arachnida; order Araneae; family Eresidae; genus Stegodyphus; species Stegodyphus dumicola. The sequence goes on along the minus strand of NC_140768.1, from coordinate 239,680,853 downwards.
GAGTGATAATTTAAAAACAATGATATCCCAACAGTATTTTTAACTTTAAAATAAGTATATAATAGTGTAATTTTACAATATTGCATATATAATTTTAAAGACGCAAGTATAATTTTTAAATTAACGAGTTAACACACGTAACATAAGAACGATTTTAAAATTAACGAAATTTAATGATACTTCATATTTTATCTTATTATTATCCCAGGTTTTTAGTTAACTCAGAAGGCATGTATTAAACTTCGCGAATGTCATAAGTGTTTGCCAGTAATTTTTATTCGCAGCAATGAACAAGTTTTCCCTTTCTGGTCTAACTAATTTCAATGTTTTAAGTTTTTAAATCTTAAATCAACAGTTTGTTGCATTCACTTGTACCTCTTTCTTCACGCTGCAGTCTTTCTGAAACTGTATTATTAAAAATTTCTTAACTAAAATTTAGTGGAAATTTCTTTTAAATATATTGATAATATTAAATTGAAGAAACAAAATTAGATTTTTTTAAATGTGTTTAATTTGTGTCAAACTCAGTTATATTAGAATTAGCCAGAATATTTTGCCTTAAATCTTCGACAAATTATTAAGAACTTAATTCTTTTTCATTTCTTTGAAACTAAATAATTCATTTTATTGTTGCACTATAAACAACAGAAAACCATGAAAAATGCGAAGTTATATCTACCATGCATATTAATTCCGGACGACTTGACAAAGAATCAGAGAAGAAATTATATCGATTCTTTTAATCCGTTAGCAATATACGTCTGCTTCAGCAATATCCGTAAATGAAAACATAAGTACTGTTATCGCGTAAATTAAACATAGACACAAGAAGTAATATTCCTAGCCTCAAAACATGTGTAAGTTCATCAGCAAATTTTAAACACACACACACATGCACAGACATACAAAAAAAAAAAAAAAAAAAAAAAAAAAGATCAAAGGCTAATAATAAGATTTTCAAACACCAATCTCACAATGCTCTTCCAATAAGCCTTTGTGCGTCATGCTGCGAAAACCTGTCTGCAATTGCTTCGCCGTTCTATGCTCAGTTAGTGATTATAAAGCTTGCTATTGCGAAGTAGCAGTAGTACAAATTAATGGTAGACAATGTAAAGAATTACTGTTGCCATAAAATGTTACAGTCCTGCATTATATTTGAAGAAATTAAATAATGAAAATCTGCGTAAATGTATGTATATTTCTCACATTGTCATAAAATAACGGTACATAGAGTCATCGAATTTTGAATAACGGAATCCTCCAACGAATATGAGCATGTGGAAGACCAAATTTGAAATTTGAAATTTGTTTTATGATCGATTTCCTATTTTTTAAAACATTGACGAATTTTTGATTAACAAACTTAAGGATTTCAAAGCGAGCAATGGCAACGTTGTGCAGAAAAAACATTTTTATCTCCAGCGCGTGAGTCTCTGTATCGGAAATTCTAAAGATATGCTCGTTTTAAAACTATTTTGCGATATTGCTGTTGCACTGGAACTTATGCTTTAAGTGCGAGGAACATGATATTTAATAAAGAAAGGTAACACACAAAATGTTAAAAAACGCCCCTTTGGACGTAATTTAAAATCTGAAACATTTCAGAATTTTTTATTATTTATTTATTTATTTATTTATTTATTTATTTATTTATTTATTTATTTAAAGTGGATGTTTACCTTTTTCATGACCAAGAAAAGAACTAGAAAAAGTTTGGTAACGATAGCTGTAGTAGTGACTGAGTGCATCGCGAACAAACGCACAAACAGACATTCGCCTTTCTATATATAGATAAGTCTTGCAAGAGTATTTAACTATTGCTTTATGTATTCTGAAAAATGAAACATATATAATGATTTATAATTTTGAAATAAAAAGCATCTTTTTCTTAAATAGCAGTTTAATAATCCACGACAATTCTTGATTTATGTTTATAGTCATAGGTAGATATTAACACATTAACGTAATGATTTTCATGTTGAAATCATTTGGATTTTCTAAAACTACCCTAACATATTTTGACTGCTGGTTGGAATTCTTTTAAAAACATTCTTATCTTTAGAGTGATAATTTAAAAACAATGATATCCCAACAGTATTTTTAACTTTAAAATAAGTATATAATAGTCTAATTTTACAATATTGCATATATAATTTTAAAGACGCAAGTATAATTTTTAAATTAACGAGTTAACACACGTAACATAAGAACGATTTTAAAATTAACGAAATTTAATGATACTTCATATTTTATCTTATTATTATCCCAGGTTTTTAGTTAACTCAGAAGGCATGTATTAATCGTCGCGAATGTCATAAGTGTTTGCCAGTAATTTTTATTCGCAGCAATGAACAAATTTTCCCTTTCTGGTCTAACTAATTTCAATGTTTTAAGTTTTTAAATCTTAAATCAACAGTTTGTTGCATTCACTTGTACCTCTTTCTTCACGCTGCAGTCTTTCTGAAACTGTATTATTAAAAATTTCTTAACTAAAATTTAGTGGAAATTTCTTTTAAATATATTGATAATATTAAATTGAAGAAACAAAATTAGATTTTTTTAAATGTGTTTAATTTGTGTCAAACTCAGTTATATTAGAATTAGCCAGAATATTTTGCCTTAAATCTTCGACAAATTATTAAGAACTTAATTCTTTTTCATTTCTTTGAAACTAAATAATTCATTTTATTGTTGCACTATAAACAACAGAAAACCATGAAAAATGCGAAGTTATATCTACCATGCATATTAATTCCGGACGACTTGACAAAGAATCAGAGAAGAAATTATATCGATTCTTTTAATCCGTTAGCAATATACGTCTGCTTCAGCAATATCCGTAAATGAAAACATAAGTACTGTTATCGCGTAAATTAAACATAGACACAAGAAGCAATATTCCTAGCCTCAAAACATGTGTAAGTTCATCAGCAAATTTTAAACACACACACACATGCACAGACATACAAAAAAAAAAAAAAAAAAAAAGATCAAAGGCTAATAATAAGATTTTCAAACACCAATCTCACAATGCTCTTCCAATAAGCCTTTGTGCGTCATGCTGCGAAAACCTGTCTGCAATTGCTTCGCCGTTCTATGCTCAGTTAGTGATTATAAAGCTTGCTATTGCGAAGTAGCAGTAGTACAAATTAATGGTAGACAATGTAAAGAATTACTGTTGCCATAAAATGTTACAGTTCTGCATTATATTTGAAGAAATTAAATAATGAAAATCTGCGTAAATGTATGTATATTTCTCACATTGTCATAAAATAACGGTACATAGAGTCATCGAATTTTGAATAACGGAATCCTCCAACGAATATGAGCATGTGGAAGACCAAATTTGAAATTTGAAATTTGTTTTATGATCGATTTCCTATTTTTTAAAACATTGACGAATTTTTGATTAACAAACTTAAGGATTTCAAAGCGAGCAATGGCAACGTTGTGCAGAAAAAACATTTTTATCTCCAGCGCGTGAGTCTCTGTATCGGAAATTCTAAAGATATGCTCGTTTTAAAACTATTTTGCGATATTGCTGTTGCACTGGAACTTATGCTTTAAGTGCGAGGAACATGATATTTAATAAAGAAAGGTAACACACAAAATGTTAAAAAACGCCCTTTTGGACGTAATTTAAAATCTGAAACTTTTCAGATTTTTCTTTCTTTTTTTTTTTTTTTTTTTTTTTTTTTTAATTCCACAGGGCCTTTGTTCCTGAAGGACTATTGTTTTCGTTTTGCGATTTTGCGTCGGACTCCTATAAACGTCGGTTCACTTTTCAAACTGTTGCCACAAAATGTTAGAGTCCTGCATTATATTTGAAGAAATTAAATAATGAAAAATCTGCATAAATGATTGTCTATTTCTCGCATTGTGATAAAACAATGGTACATAGAGCCATCGAGTTTTGAATGACGAAATCCTACTGCGAATATGGGCATCTGAAATCCCAAATTTGGAATTTGTTTTATTATAGATTTTATATTTTGTAAAACTTTAACGAATTTTTGATTTACAAACTCAATGCTTTAAAAGCGAGAAATGGCAACGTTATATAGAAAAAAAATACTTTTATCTCCAGCTCGCGAGACTGTGTATATCGGAAATTCTAAAGATATGCGTAATTTAACATTATTTTGCGATATTGCTCTTGAACTGAATTGTATGGTTTAAGTGCAAAGAACATGATATTTAATAAATAAAGGTAACACTCAAAACGTTAAAAAAACGCCTCTTTGGACGTAATTCAAAATCTGAAAAATTTCAATTTTTTTTTTTTTTTTTTTTTTTTTTTTTTTTAGTCCAAAGGGATTTGAATCCCGAAGGACTATTAGTTTCGTTTTGGCATTTTGCGTCGGACGGATAAATGTCGGTTCACTTTTCAAACTTTTGCCATAAAATGTTAGAGTCCTGCATTATATTTGAAGAAATTAAATAATGAAAATCTGCGTAAATGTATGTATATTTCTCACATTGTCATAAAATAACGGTACATAGAGTCATCGAATTTTGAATAACGTAATCCTCCAACGAATATGAGCATGTGGAAGAAAAAATTTGAAATTTGAAATTTGTTTTATGATCGATTTCCTATTTTTTAAAACTTTGACGAATTTTTGATTAACAAACTTAAGGATTTCAAAGCGAGCAATGGCAACGTTGTGCAGAAAAAACATTTTTATCTCCAGCGCGTGAGTCTCTGTATCGGAAATTCTAAAGATATGCTCGTTTTAAAACTATTTTGCGATATTGCTGTTGCACTGGAACTTATGCTTTAAGTGCGAGGAACATGATATTTAATAAAGAAAGGTAACACACAAAATGTTAAAAAACGCCCCTTTGGACGTAATTTAAAATCTGAAACTTTTCATGATTTTTTTTTTTTTTTTTTTTTTTTTTAAATTCCAAAGGGCCTTTGTCCCTGAAGGACTATTGTTTTCATTTTGCGATTTTGCGTCGGACTCCTATAAACGTCGGTTCACTTTTCAAACTGTTGCCACAAAATGTTAGAGTCCTGCATTATATTTGAAGAAATTAAATAATGAAAAATCTGCATAAATGATTGTCTATTTCTCGCATTGTGATAAAACAATGGTACATAGAGCCATCCAGTTTTGAATGACGAAATCCTACTGCGAATATGGGCATCTGAAATCCCAAATTTGGCATTTGTTTTATTATAGATTTTATATTTTGTAAAACTTTAACGAATTTTTGATTTACAAACTCAATGCTTTAAAAGCGAGAAATGGCAACGTTATATAGAAAAAAAATACTTTTATCTCCAGCTCGCGAGACTGTGTATATCGGAAATTCTAAACATATGCGTAATTTAACATTATTTTGCGATATTGCTCTTGAACTGAATTGTATGGTTTAAGTGCAAAGAACATGATATTTAATAAATAAAGGTAACACTCAAAACGTTAAAAAAACGCCTCTTTGGACGTAATTCAAAATCTGAAAAATTTCAGTTTTTTTTTTTTTTTTTTTTTTTTTTTAGTCCAAAGGGATTTGAATCCCGAAGGACTATTAGTTTCGTTTTGGCATTTTGCGTCGGACGGATAAATGTCGGTTCACTTTTCAAACTGTTGCCATAAAATGTTAGAGTCCTGCATTATATTTGAAGAAATTAAATAATGAAAATCTGCGTAAATGTATGTATATTTCTGACATTGTCATAAAATAACTGTACATAGAGTCATCGAATTTTGAATAACGTATAGCTCCAACGAATATGAGCATGTGGAAGACCATATTTGAAATTTGAAATTTGTTTTATGATCGATTTCCTATTTTTTAATACTTTGACGAATTTTTGATTAACAAACTCAAGGATTTCAAAGCGAGCAATGGCAACGTTGTGCAGAAAAAACATTTTTATCTCCAGCGCGTGAGTCTCTGTATCGGAAATTCTAAAGATATGCTGGTTTTAAAACTATTTTGCGATATTGCTGTTGCACTGGATCTTATGGTTTAAGTGCGAGGAACATGATATTTAATAAAGAAAGGTAACACACAAAATGTTAAAAAACGCCCCTTTGGACGTAATTTAAAATCTGAAACATTTCAGAATTTTTTTTTTTTTAGTCCTAAGAGATTTGAATCCCGAAGGACTATTAGTTTCGTTTTGGCATTTTGCGTCGGACGGATAAATGTCGGTTCACTTTTCAAACTGTTGCCATAAAATGTTAGAGTCCTGCATTATATTTGAAGAAATTAAATAATGAAAATCTGCGTAAATGTATGTATATTTCTCACATTGTCATAAAATAACGGTACATAGAGTCATCGAATTTTGAATAACGTAATCCTCCAACGAATATGAGCATGTGGAAGACCAAATTTGAAATTTGAAATTTGTTTCATGATCGATTTCCTATTTTTTAAAACTTTGACGAATTTTTGATGAACAAACTTAAGGATTTCAAAGCGAGCAATGGCAACGTTGTGCAGAAAAAACATTTTTATCTCCAGCGCGTGAGTCTCTGTATCGGAAATTCTAAAGATATGCTCGTTTTAAAACTATTTTGCGATATTGCTGTTGCACTGGATCTTATGGTTTAAGTGCGAGGAACATGATATTTAATAAAGAAAGGTAACACACAAAATGTTAAAAAACGCCCCTTTGGACGTAATTTAAAATCTGAAACATTTCAGATTTTTTTATTATTTATTTATTTATTTATTTATTTATTTATTCAAAGTGGATGTTTACCTTTTTCACGACCAAGAAAAGAACTACAAAAAGTTTGGTAACGATAGCTGTAGTAGTGACTGAGTGCATCGCGAACAAACGCACAAACAGACATTCGCCTTTCTATATATAGATAAGTCTTGCAAGAGTATTTAACTATTGCTTTATGTATTCTGAAAAATGAAACATATATAATGATTTATAATTTTGAAATAAAAAGCATCTTTTTCTTAAATAGCAGTTTAATAATCCACGACAATTCTTGATTTATGTTTATAGTCATAGGTAGATATTAACACATTAACGTAATGATTTTCATGTTGAAATCATTTGGATTTTCTAAAACTACCCTAACATATTTTGACTGCTGGTTGGAATTCTTTTAAAAACATTCATATCTTTAGAGTGATAATTTAAAAACAATGATATCCCAACAGTATTTTTAACTTTAAAATAAGTATATAATAGTGTAATTTTACAATATTGCATATATAATTTTAAAGACGCAAGTATAATTTTTAAATTAACGAGTTAACACACGTAACATAAGAACGATTTTAAAATTAACGAAATTTAATGATACTTCATATTTTATCTTATTATTATCCCAGGTTTTTATTTAACTCAGAAGGCATGTATTAAACTTCGCGAATGTCATAAGTGTTTGCCAGTAATTTTTATTCGCAGCAATGAACAAGTTTTCCCTTTCTGGTCTAACTAATTTCAATGTTTTAAGTTTTTAAATCTTAAATCAACAGTTTGTTGCATTCACTTGTACCTCATTCTTCACGCTGCAGTCTTTCTGAAACTGTATTATTAAAAATTTCTTAACTAAAATTTAGTGGAAATTTCTTTTAAATATATTGATAATATTAAATTGAAGAAACAAAATTAGATTTTTTTAAATGTGTTTAATTTGTGTCAAACTCAGTTATATTAGAATTAGCCAGAATATTTTGCCTTAAATCTTCGACAAATTATTAAGAACTTAATTCTTTTTCATTTCTTTGAAACTAAATAATTCATTTTATTGTTGCACTATAAACAACAGAAAACCATGAAAAATGCGAAGTTATATCTACCATGCATATTAATTCCGGACGACTTGACAAAGAATCAGAGAAGAAATTATATCGATTCTTTTAATCCGTTAGCAATATACGTCTGCTTCAGCAATATCCGTAAATGAAAACATAAGTACTGTTATCGCGTAAATTAAACATAGACACAAGAAGCAATATTCCTAGCCTCAAAACATGTGTAAGTTCATCAGCAAATTTTAAACACACACACACATGCACAGACATACAAAAAAAAAAAAAAAAAAAAAAAAAAAAAAAAAAAAAAAAAAGATCAAAGGCTAATAATAAGATTTTCAAACACCAATCTCACAACAATGCTCTTCCAATAAGCCTTTGTGCGTCATGCTGCGAAAACCTGTCTGCAATTGCTTCGCCGTTCTATGCTCAGTTAGTGATTATAAAGCTTGCTATTGCGAAGTAGCAGTAGTACAAATTAATGGTAGACAATGTAAAGAATTACTGTTGCCATAAAATGTTAGAGTCCTGCATTATATTTGAAGAAATTAAATAATGAAAATCTGCGTAAATGTATGTATATTTCTCACATTGTCATAAAATAACGGTACATAGAGTCATCGAATTTTGAATAACGTAATCCTCCAACGAATATGAGCATGTGGAAGACCAAATTTGAAATTTGAAATTTGTTTTATGATCCATTTCCTATTTTTTAAAACTTTGAAGAATTTTTGATTAACAAACTTAAGGATTTCAAAGCGAGCAATGGCAACGTTGTGCAGTAAAAACATTTTTATCTCCAGTGCGTGAGTCTCTGTATCGGAAATTCTAAAGACATGCTCGTTTTAAAACTATTTTGCGATATTGTTGTTGCACTGGATCTTATGGTTTAAGTGCGGGGAACATGATGTTTAATAAAGAAAGGTAACACACAAAATGTTAAAAAAACGCTCCTTTGGACGTAATTTAAAATCTGAAACATTTCAGAATTTTTTTTTTTTTTTTTAGTCCAAAGGGATTTGAATCCCGAAGGACTATTAGTTTCGTTTTGGCATTTTGCGTCGGACGGATAAATGTCGGTTCACTTTTCAAACTGTTGCCATAAAATGTTAGAGTCCTGCATTATAGTTGAAGAAATTAAATAATGAAAATCTGCGTAAATGTATGAATATTTCTCACATTGTCATAAAATAACGGTACATAGAGTCATCGAATTTTGAATAACGGAATCCTCCAACGAATATGAGCATGTGGAAGACCAAATTTGAAATTTGAAATTTGTTTTATGGTCGATTTCCTATTTTTTAAAACATTGACGAATTTTTGATTAACAAACTTAAGGATTTCAAAGCGAGCAATGGCAACGTTGTGCAGAAAAAACATTTTTATCTCCAGCGCGTGAGTCTCTGTATCGGAAATTCTAAAGATATGCTCGTTTTAAAACTATTTTGCGATATTGCTGTTGCACTGGATCTTATGGTTTAAGTGCGAGGAACATGATATTTAATAAAGAAAGGTAACACACAAAATGTTAAAAAACGCCCCTTTGGACGTAATTTAAAATCTGAAACTTTTCAGATTTTTTTTTTTTTTTTTTTTTTTTTTTTAGTCCAAAGGGATTTGAATCCCGAAGGACTATTAGTTTCGTTTTGGCATTTTGCGTCGGACGGATAAATGTCGGTTCACTTTTCAAACTGTTGCCATAAAATGTTAGAGTCCTGCATTATATTTGAAGAAATTAAATAATGAAAATCTGCGTAAATGTATGTATATTTCTCACATTGTCATAAAATAACGGTACATAGAGTCATCGAATTTTGAATAACGTAATCCTCCAACGAATATGAGCATGTGGAAGACCAAATTTGAAATTTGAAATTTGTTTTATGATCGATTTCCTATTTTTTAAAACTTTGAAGAATTTTTGATTAACAAACTTAAGGATTTCAAAGCGAGCAATGGCAACGTTGTGCAGTAAAAACATTTTTATCTCCAGTGCGTGAGTCTCTGTATCGGAAATTCTAAAGACATGCTCGTTTTAAAACTATTTTGCGATATTGTTGTTGCACTGGATCTTATGGTTTAAGTGCGGGGAACATGATATTTAATAAAGAAAGGTAACACACAAAATGTTAAAAAACGCCCCTTTGGACGTAATTTAAAATCTGAAACTTTTCAGATTTTTTTTTTTTTTTTTTTTTTTTTTTTTTTTAGTCCAAAGGGATTTGAATCCCGAAGGACTATTAGTTTCGTTTTGGCATTTTGCGTCGGACGGATAAATGTCGGTTCACAAAATGTTAGAGTCCTGCATTATATTTGAAGAAATTAAATAATGAAAATCTGCGTAAATGTATGTATATTTCTGACATTGTCATAAAATAACTGTACATAGAGTCATCGAATTTTGAATAACGTATAGCTCCAACGAATATGAGCATGTGGAAGACCATATTTGAAATTTGAAATTTGTTTTATGATCGATTTCCTATTTTTTAATACTTTGACGAATTTTTGATTAACAAACTCAAGGATTTCAAAGCGAGCAATGGCAACGTTGTGCAGAAAAAACATTTTTATCTCCAGCGCGTGAGTCTCTGTATCGGAAATTCTAAAGATATGCTCGTTTTAAAACTATTTTGCGATATTGCTGTTGCACTGGATCTTATGGTTTAAGTGCGAGGAACATGATATTTAATAAAGAAAGGTAACACACAAAATGTTAAAAAACGCCCCTTTGGACGTAATTTAAAATCTGAAACATTTCAGAATTTTTTTTTTTTTTAGTCCAAAGGGATTTGAATCCCGAAGGACTATTAGTTTAGTTTTGGCATTTTGCGTCGGACGGATAAATGTCGGTTCACTTTTCAAACTGTTGCCATAAAATGTTAGAGTCCTGCATTATATTTGAAGAAATTAAATAATGAAAATCTGCGTAAATGTATGTATATTTCTCACATTGTCATAAAATAACGGTACATAGAGTCATCGAATTTTGAATAACGTAATCCTCCAACGAATATGAGCATGTGGAAGAAAAAATTTGAAATTTGAAATTTGTTTTATGATCGATTTCCTATTTTTTAAAACTTTAACGAATTTTTGATTAACAAACTTAAGGATTTCAAAGCGAGCAATGGCAACGTTGTGCAGAAAAAACATTTTTATCTCCAGCGCGTGAGTCTCTGTATCGGAAATTCTAAAGATATGCTCGTTTTAAAACTATTTTGCGATATTGCTGTTGCACTGGAACTTATGCTTTAAGTGCGAGGAACATGATATTTAATAAAGAAAGGTAACACACAAAATGTTAAAAAACGCCCTTTTTGACGTAATTTAAAATCTGAAACTTTTCAGATTTTTTTTTTTTTTTTTTTTTTTTTTTTTAATTCCAAAGGGCCTTTGTCCCTGAAGGACTATTGTTTTCGTTTTGCGATTTTGCGTCGGACTCCTATAAACGTCGGTTCACTTTTCAAACTGTTGCCACAAAATGTTAGAGTCCTGCATTATATTTGAAGAAATTAAATAATGAAAAATCTGCATAAATGATTGTCTATTTCTCGCATTGTGATAAAACAATGGTACATAGAGCCATCGAGTTTTGAATGACGAAATCCTACTGCGAATATGGGCATCTGAAATCCCAAATTTGGAATTTGTTTTATTATAGATTTTATATTTTGTAAAACTTTAACGATATTTTGATTTACAAACTCAATGCTTTAAAAGCGAGAAATGGCAACGTTATATAGAAAAAAAATACTTTTATCTCCAGCTCGCGAGACTGTGTATATCGGAAATTCTAAACATATGCGTAATTTAACATTATTTTGCGATATTGCTCTTGAACTGAATTGTATGGTTTAAGTGCAAAGAACATGATATTTAATAAATAAAGGTAACACTCAAAACGTTAAAAAAACGCCTCTTTGGACGTAATTTAAAATCTGAAACATTTCAGAATTTTTTTTTTTTTTTTAGTCCAAAGGGATTTGAATCCCGAAGGACTATTAGTTTCGTTTTGGCATTTTGCGTCGGACGGATAAATGTCGGTTCACTTTTCAAACTGTTGCCATAAAATTTTAGAGTCCTGCATTATATTTGAAGAAATTAAATAATGAAAATCTGCGTAAATGTATGTATATTTCTGACATTGTCATAAAATAACTGTACATAGAGTCATCGAATTTTGAATAACGTATAGCTCCAACGAATATGAGCATGTGGAAGACCATATTTGAAATTTGAAATCTGTTTTATGATCGATTTCCTATTTTTTAATACTTTGACGAATTTTTGATTAACAAACTCAAGGATTTCAAAGCGAGCAATGGCAACGTTGTGCAGAAAAAACATTTTTATCTCCAGCGCGTGAGTCTCTGTATCGGAAATTCTAAAGATATGCTCGTTTTAAAACTATTTTGCGATATTGCTGTTCCACTGGATCTTATGGTTTAAGTGCGAGGAACATGATATTTAATAAAGAAAGGTAACACACAAAATGTTAAAAAACGCCCCTTTGGACGTAATTTAAAATCTGAAACTTTTCAGATTTTTCTTTTTTTTTTTTTTTTTTTTTTTTTTTTTTTTTTTTTTTTTTTAATTCCAAAGGGCCTTTGTCCCTGAAGGACTATTGTTTTCGTTTTGCGATTTTGCGTCGGACTCCTATAAACGTCGGTTCACTTTTCAAACTGTTGCCACAAAATGTTAGAGTCCTGCATTATATTTGAAGAAATTAAATAATGAAAAATCTGCATAAATGATTGTCTATTTCTCGCATTGTGATAAAACAATGGTACATAGAGCCATTGAGTTTTGAATGACGAAATCCTACTGCGAATATGGGCATCTGAAATCCCAAATTTGGAATTTGTTTTATTATAGATTTTATATTTTGTAAAACTTTAACGAATTTTTGATTTACAAACTCAATGCTTTAAAAGCGAGAAATGGCAACGTTATATAGAAAAAAAATACTTTTATCTCCAGCTCGCGAGACTGTGTATATCGGAAATTCTAAACATATGCGTAATTTAACATTATTTTGCGATATTGCTCTTGAACTGAATTGTATGGTTTAAGTGCAAAGAACATGATATTTAATAAATAAAGGTAACACTCAAAACGTTAAAAAAACGCCTCTTTGGACGTAATTCAAAATCTGAAAAATTTCAGTTTTTTTTTTTTTTTTTTTTTTAGTCCAAAGGGATTTGAATCCCGAAGGACTATTAGTTTCGTTTTGGCATTTTGCGTCGGACGGATAAATGTCGGGTCACTTTTCAAACTGTTGCCATAAAATGTTAGAGTCCTGCATTATATTTGAAGAAATTAAATAATGAAAATCTGCGTAAATGTATGTATATTTCTGACATTGTCATAAAATAACTGTACATAGAGTCATCGAATTTTGAATAACGTATAGCTCCAACGAATATGAGCATGTGGAAGACCATATTTGAAATTTGAAATTTGTTTTATGATCGATTTCCTATTTTTTAATACTTTGACGAATTTTTGATTAACAAACTCAAGGATTTCAAAGCGAGCAATGGCAACGTTGTGCAGAAAAAACATTTTTATCTCCAGCGCGTGAGTCTCTGTATCGGAAATTCTAAAGATATGCTCGTTTTAAAACTATTTTGCGATATTGCTGTTGCACTGGATCTTATGGTTTAAGTGCGAGGAACATGATATTTAATAAAGAAAGGTAACACACAAAATGTTAAAAAACGCCCCTTTGGACGTAATTTAAAATCTGAAACATTTCAGAATTTTTTTTTTTTTAGTCCAAAGGGATTTGAATCCCGAAGGACTATTAGTTTAGTTTTGGCATTTTGCGTCGGACGGATAAATGTCGGTTCACTTTTCAAACTGTTGCCATAAAATGTTAGAGTCCTGCATTATATTTGAAGAAATTAAATAATGAAAATCTGCGTAAATGTATGTATATTTCTCACATTGTCATAAAATAACGGTACATAGAGTCATCGAATTTTGAATAACGTAATCCTCCAACGAATATGAGCATGTGGAAGAAAAAATTTGAAATTTGAAATTTGTTTTATGATCGATTTCCTATTTTTTAAAACTTTAACGAATTTTTGATTAACAAACTTAAGGATTTCAAAGCGAGCAATGGCAACGTTGTGCAGAAAAAACATTTTTATCTCCAGCGCGTGAGTCTCTGTATCGGAAATTCTAAAGATATGCTCGTTTTAAAACTATTTTGCGATATTGCTGTTGCACTGGAACTTATGCTTTAAGTGCGAGGAACATGATATTTAATAAAGAAAGGTAACACACAAAATGTTAAAAAACGCCCTTTTGGACGTAATTTAAAATCTGAAACTTTTCAGATTTTTTTTTTTTTTTTTTTTTTTTTTTAATTCCAAAGGGCCTTTGTCCCTGAAGGACTATTGTTTTCGTTTTGCGATTTTGCGTCGGACTCCTATAAACGTCGGTTCACTTTTCAAACTGTTGCCACAAAATGTTAGAGTCCTGCATTATATTTGAAGAAATTAAATAATGAAAAATCTGCATAAATGATTGTCTATTTCTCGCATTGTGATAAAACAATGGTACATAGAGCCATCGAGTTTTGAATGACGAAATCCTACTGCGAATATGGGCATCTGAAATCCCAAATTTGGAATTTGTTTTATTATAGATTTTATATTTTGTAAAACTTTAACGAATTTTTGATTTACAAACTCAATGCTTTAAAAGCGAGAAATGGCAACGTTATATAGAAAAAAAATACTTTTATCTCCAGCTCGCGAGACTGTGTATATCGGAAATTCTAAACATATGCGTAATTTAACATTATTTTGCGATATTGCTCTTGAACTGAATTGTATGGTTTAAGTGCAAAGAACATGATATTTAATAAATAAAGGTAACACTCAAAACGTTAAAAAAACGCCTCTTTGGACGTAATTTAAAATCTGAAACATTTCAGAATTTTTTTTTTTTTTTAGTCCAAAGGGATTTGAATCCCGAAGGACTATTAGTTTCGTTTTGGCATTTTGCGTCGGACGGATAAATGTCGGTTCACTTTTCAAACTGTTGCCATAAAATTTTAGAGTCCTGCATTATATTTGAAGAAATTAAATAATGAAAATCTGCGTAAATGTATGTATATTTCTGACATTGTCATAAAATAACTGTACATAGAGTCATCGAATTTTGAATAACGTATAGCTCCAACGAATATGAGCATGTGGAAGACCATATTTGAAATTTGAAATCTGTTTTATGATCGATTTCCTATTTTTTAATACTTTGACGAATTTTTGATTAACAAACTCAAGGATTTCAAAGCGAGCAATGGCAACGTTGTGCAGAAAAAACATTTTTATCTCCAGCGCGTGAGTCTCTGTATCGGAAATTCTAAAGATATGCTCGTTTTAAAACTATTTTGCGATATTGCTGTTGCACTGGATCTTATGGTTTAAGTGCGAGGAACATGATATTTAATAAAGAAAGGTAACACACAAAATGTTAAAAAACGCCCCTTTGGACGTAATTTAAAATCTGAAACTTTTCAGATTTTTCTTTTTTTTTTTTTTTTTTTTTTTTTTTTTTTAATTCCAAAGGGCCTTTGTCCCTGAAGGACTATTGTTTTCGTTTTGCGATTTTGCGTCGGACTCCTATAAACGTCGGTTCACTTTTCAAACTGTTGCCACAAAATGTTAGAGTCCTGCATTATATTTGAAGAAATTAAATAATGAAAAATCTGCATAAATGATTGTCTATTTCTCGCATTGTGATAAAACAATGGTACATAGAGCCATTGAGTTTTGAATGACGAAATCCTACTGCGAATATGGGCATCTGAAATCCCAAATTTGGAATTTGTTTTATTATAGATTTTATATTTTGTAAAACTTTAACGAATTTTTGATTTACAAACTCAATGCTTTAAAAGCGAGAAATGGCAACGTTATATAGAAAAAAAATACTTTTATCTCCAGCTCGCGAGACTGTGTATATCAGAAATTCTAAACATATGCGTAATTTAACATTATTTTGCGATATTGCTCTTGAACTGAATTGTATGGTTTAAGTGCAAAGAACATGATATTTAATAAATAAAGGTAACACTCAAAACGTTAAAAAAACGCCTCTTTGGACGTAATTCAAAATCTGAAAAATTTCAGTTTTTTTTTTTTTTTTTTTTTTAGTCCAAAGGGATTTGAATCCCGAAGGACTATTAGTTTCGTTTTGGCATTTTGCGTCGGACGGATAAATGTCGGGTCACTTTTCAAACTGTTGCCATAAAATGTTAGAGTCCTGCATTATATTTGAAGAAATTAAATAATGAAAATCTGCGTAAATGTATGTATATTTCTGACATTGTCATAAAATAACTGTACATAGAGTCATCGAATTTTGAATAACGTATAGCTCCAACGAATATGAGCATGTGGAAGACCATATTTGAAATTTGAAATTTGTTTTATGATCGATTTCCTATTTTTTAATACTTTGACGAATTTTTGATTAACAAACTCAAGGATTTCAAAGCGAGCAATGGCAACGTTGTGCAGAAAAAACATTTTTATCTCCAGCGCGTGAGTCTCTGTATCGGAAATTCTAAAGATATGCTCGTTTTAAAACTATTTTGCGATATTGCTGTTGCACTGGATCTTATGGTTTAAGTGCGAGGAACATGATATTTAATAAAGAAAGGTAACACACAAAATGTTAAAAAACGCCCCTTTGGACGTAATTTAAAATCTGAAACATTTCAGAATTTTTTTTTTTTTAGTCCAAAGGGATTTGAATCCCGAAGGACTATTAGTTTCGTTTTGGCATTTTGCGTCGGACGGATAAATGTCGGTTCACTTTTCAAACTGTTGCCATAAAATGTTAGAGTCCTGCATTATATTTGAAGAAATTAAATAATGAAAATCTGCGTAAATGTATGTATATTTCTCACATTGTCATAAAATAACGGTACATAGAGTCATCGAATTTTGAATAACGTAATCCTCCAACGAATATGAGCATGTGGAAGACCAAATTTGAAATTTGAAATTTGTTTTATGATCGATTTCCTATTTTTTAAAACTTTGACGAATTTTTGATGAACAAACTTAAGGATTTCAAAGCGAACAATGGCAACGTTGTGCAGAAAAAACATTTTTATCTCCAGCGCGTGAGTCTCTGTATCGGAAATTCTAAAGATATGCTCGTTTTAAAACTATTTTGCGATATTGCTGTTGCACTGGATCTTATGGTTTAAGTGCGAGGAACATGATATTTAATAAAGAAAGGTAACACACAAAATGTTAAAAAACGCCCCTTTGGACGTAATTTAAAATCTGAAACATTTCAGATTTTTTTATTATTTATTTATTTATTTATTTATTTATTTATTCAAAGTGGATGTTTACCTTTTTCACGACCAAGAAAAGAACTACAAAAAGTTTGGTAACGATAGCTGTAGTAGTGACTGAGTGCATCGCGAACAAACGCACAAACAGACATTCGCCTTTCTATATATAGATAAGTCTTGCAAGAGTATTTAACTATTGCTTTATGTATTCTGAAAAATGAAACATATATAATGATTTATAATTTTGAAATAAAAAGCATCTTTTTCTTAAATAGCAGTTTAATAATCCACGACAGTTCTTGATTTACGTTTATAGTCATAGGTAGATATTAACACATTAACGTAATGATTTTCATGTTGAAATCATTTGGATTTTCTAAAACTACCCTAACATATTTTGACTGCTGGTTGGAATTCTTTTAAAAACATTCATATCTTTAGAGTGATAATTTAAAAACAATGATATCCCAACAGTATTTTTAACTTTAAAATAAGTATATAATAGTGTAATTTTACAATATTGCATATATAATTTTAAAGACGCAAGTATATTTTTTAAATTAACGAGTTAACACACGTAACATAAGAACGATTTTAAAATTAACGAAATTTAATGATACTTCATATTTTATCTTATTATTATCCCAGGTTTTTAGTTAACTCAGAAGGCATGTATTAAACTTCGCGAATGTCATAAGTGTTTGCCAGTAGTTTTTATTCGCAGCAATGAACAAGTTTTCCCTTTCTGGTCTAACTAATTTCAATGTTTTAAGTTTTTAAATCTTAAATCAACAGTTTGTTGCATTCACTTGTACCTCTTTCTTCACGCTGCAGTCTTTCTGAAAATGTATTATTAAAAATTTCTTAACTAAAATTTAGTGGAAATTTCTTTTACATATATTGATAATATTAAATTGAAGAAACAAAATTAGATTTTTTTAAATGTGTTTAATTTGTGTCAAACTCAGTTATATTAGAATTAGCCAGAATATTTTGCCTTAAATCTTCGACAAATTATTAAGAACTTAATTCTTTTTCATTTCTTTGAAACTAAATAATTCATTTTATTGTTGCACTATAAACAACAGAAAACCATGAAAAATGCGAAGTTATACCTACCATGCATATTAATTCCGGACGACTTGACAAAGAATCAGAGAAGAAATTATATCGATTCTTTTAATCCGTTAGCAATATACGTCTGCTTCAGCAATATCCGTAAATGAAAACATAAGTACTGTTATCGCGTAAATTAAACATAGACACAAGAAGCAATATTCCTAGCCTCAAAACATGTGTAAGTTCATCAGCAAATTTTAACACACACACACATGCACAGACATACAAAAAAAAAAAAAAAAAAAAAAAATTCAAAGGCTAATAATAAGATTTTCAAACACCAATCTCACAATGCTCTTCCAATAAGTGCTTTGTGCGTCATGCTGCGAAAACCTGTCTGCAATTGCTTCGCCGTTCTGTGCTCAGTTAGTGATTATAAAGCTTGCTATTGCGAAGTAGCAGTAGTACAAATTAATGGTAGACAATGTAAAGAATTACTGTTGCCATAAAATGTTAGAGTCCTGCATTATATTTGAAGAAATTAAATAATGAAAAATCTGCATAAATGATTGTCTATTTCTCGCATTGTGATAAAACAATGGTACATAGAGCCATCGAGTTTTGAATGACGAAATCCTACTGCGAATATGGGCATCTGAAATCCCAAATTTGGAATTTGTTTTATTATAGATTTTATATTTTGTAAAACTTTAACGAATTTTTGATTTACAAACTCAATGCTTTAAAAGCGAGAAATGGCAACGTTATATAGAAAAAAAATACTTTTATCTCCAGCTCGCGAGACTGTGTATATCGGAAATTCTAAACATATGCGTAATTTAACATTATTTTGCGATATTGCTCTTGAACTGAATTGTATGGTTTAAGTGCAAAGAACATGATATTTAATAAATAAAGGTAACACTCAAAACGTTAAAAAAACGCCTCTTTGGACGTAATTTAAAATCTGAAACATTTCAGAATTTTTTTTTTTTTTTAGTCCAAAGGGATTTGAATCCCGAAGGACTATTAGTTTCGTTTTGGCATTTTGCGTCGGACGGATAAATGTCGGTTCACTTTTCAAACTGTTGCCATAAAATTTTAGAGTCCTGCATTATATTTGAAGAAATTAAATAATGAAAATCTGCGTAAATGTATGTATATTTCTGACATTGTCATAAAATAACTGTACATAGAGTCATCGAATTTTGAATAACGTATAGCTCCAACGAATATGAGCATGTGGAAGACCATATTTGAAATTTGAAATCTGTTTTATGATCGATTTCCTATTTTTTAATACTTTGACGAATTTTTGATTAACAAACTCAAGGATTTCAAAGCGAGCAATGGCAACGTTGTGCAGAAAAAACATTTTTATCTCCAGCGCGTGAGTCTCTGTATCGGAAATTCTAAAGATATGCTCGTTTTAAAACTATTTTGCGATATTGCTGTTGCACTGGATCTTATGGTTTAAGTGCGAGGAACATGATATTTAATAAAGAAAGGTAACACACAAAATGTTAAAAAACGCCCCTTTGGACGTAATTTAAAATCTGAAACTTTTCAGATTTTTCTTTTTTTTTTTTTTTTTTTTTTTTTTTTTTAATTCCAAAGGGCCTTTGTCCCTGAAGGACTATTGTTTTCGTTTTGCGATTTTGCGTCGGACTCCTATAAACGTCGGTTCACTTTTCAAACTGTTGCCACAAAATGTTAGAGTCCTGCATTATATTTGAAGAAATTAAATAATGAAAAATCTGCATAAATGATTGTCTATTTCTCGCATTGTGATAAAACAATGGTACATAGAGCCATTGAGTTTTGAATGACGAAATCCTACTGCGAATATGGGCATCTGAAATCCCAAATTTGGAATTTGTTTTATTATAGATTTTATATTTTGTAAAACTTTAACGAATTTTTGATTTACAAACTCAATGCTTTAAAAGCGAGAAATGGCAACGTTATATAGAAAAAAAATACTTTTATCTCCAGCTCGCGAGACTGTGTATATCAGAAATTCTAAACATATGCGTAATTTAACATTATTTTGCGATATTGCTCTTGAACTGAATTGTATGGTTTAAGTGCAAAGAACATGATATTTAATAAATAAAGGTAACACTCAAAACGTTAAAAAAACGCCTCTTTGGACGTAATTCAAAATCTGAAAAATTTCAGTTTTTTTTTTTTTTTTTTTTTAGTCCAAAGGGATTTGAATCCCGAAGGACTATTAGTTTCGTTTTGGCATTTTGCGTCGGACGGATAAATGTCGGGTCACTTTTCAAACTGTTGCCATAAAATGTTAGAGTCCTGCATTATATTTGAAGAAATTAAATAATGAAAATCTGCGTAAATGTATGTATATTTCTGACATTGTCATAAAATAACTGTACATAGAGTCATCGAATTTTGAATAACGTATAGCTCCAACGAATATGAGCATGTGGAAGACCATATTTGAAATTTGAAATTTGTTTTATGATCGATTTCCTATTTTTTAATACTTTGACGAATTTTTGATTAACAAACTCAAGGATTTCAAAGCGAGCAATGGCAACGTTGTGCAGAAAAAACATTTTTATCTCCAGCGCGTGAGTCTCTGTATCGGAAATTCTAAAGATATGCTCGTTTTAAAACTATTTTGCGATATTGCTGTTGCACTGGATCTTATGGTTTAAGTGCGAGGAACATGATATTTAATAAAGAAAGGTAACACACAAAATGTTAAAAAACGCCCCTTTGGACGTAATTTAAAATCTGAAACATTTCAGAATTTTTTTTTTTTTAGTCCAAAGGGATTTGAATCCCGAAGGACTATTAGTTTCGTTTTGGCATTTTGCGTCGGACGGATAAATGTCGGTTCACTTTTCAAACTGTTGCCATAAAATGTTAGAGTCCTGCATTATATTTGAAGAAATTAAATAATGAAAATCTGCGTAAATGTATGTATATTTCTCACATTGTCATAAAATAACGGTACATAGAGTCATCGAATTTTGAATAACGTAATCCTCCAACGAATATGAGCATGTGGAAGACCAAATTTGAAATTTGAAATTTGTTTTATGATCGATTTCCTATTTTTTAAAACTTTGACGAATTTTTGATGAACAAACTTAAGGATTTCAAAGCGAACAATGGCAACGTTGTGCAGAAAAAACATTTTTATCTCCAGCGCGTGAGTCTCTGTATCGGAAATTCTAAAGATATGCTCGTTTTAAAACTATTTTGCGATATTGCTGTTGCACTGGATCTTATGGTTTAAGTGCGAGGAACATGATATTTAATAAAGAAAGGTAACACACAAAATGTTAAAAAACGCCCCTTTGGACGTAATTTAAAATCTGAAACATTTCAGATTTTTTTATTATTTATTTATTTATTTATTTATTTATTTATTCAAAGTGGATGTTTACCTTTTTCACGACCAAGAAAAGAACTACAAAAAGTTTGGTAACGATAGCTGTAGTAGTGACTGAGTGCATCGCGAACAAACGCACAAACAGACATTCGCCTTTCTATATATAGATAAGTCTTGCAAGAGTATTTAACTATTGCTTTATGTATTCTGAAAAATGAAACATATATAATGATTTATAATTTTGAAATAAAAAGCATCTTTTTCTTAAATAGCAGTTTAATAATCCACGACAGTTCTTGATTTACGTTTATAGTCATAGGTAGATATTAACACATTAACGTAATGATTTTCATGTTGAAATCATTTGGATTTTCTAAAACTACCCTAACATATTTTGACTGCTGGTTGGAATTCTTTTAAAAACATTCATATCTTTAGAGTGATAATTTAAAAACAATGATATCCCAACAGTATTTTTAACTTTAAAATAAGTATATAATAGTGTAATTTTACAATATTGCATATATAATTTTAAAGACGCAAGTATATTTTTTAAATTAACGAGTTAACACACGTAACATAAGAACGATTTTAAAATTAACGAAATTTAATGATACTTCATATTTTATCTTATTATTATCCCAGGTTTTTAGTTAACTCAGAAGGCATGTATTAAACTTCGCGAATGTCATAAGTGTTTGCCAGTAGTTTTTATTCGCAGCAATGAACAAGTTTTCCCTTTCTGGTCTAACTAATTTCAATGTTTTAAGTTTTTAAATCTTAAATCAACAGTTTGTTGCATTCACTTGTACCTCTTTCTTCACGCTGCAGTCTTTCTGAAAATGTATTATTAAAAATTTCTTAACTAAAATTTAGTGGAAATTTCTTTTAAATATATTGATAATATTAAATTGAAGAAACAAAATTAGATTTTTTTAAATGTGTTTAATTTGTGTCAAACTCAGTTATATTAGAATTAGCCAGAATATTTTGCCTTAAATCTTCGACAAATTATTAAGAACTTAATTCTTTTTCATTTCTTTGAAACTAAATAATTCATTTTATTGTTGCACTATAAACAACAGAAAACCATGAAAAATGCGAAGTTATACCTACCATGCATATTAATTCCGGACGACTTGACAAAGAATCAGAGAAGAAATTATATCGATTCTTTTAATCCGTTAGCAATATACGTCTGCTTCAGCAATATCCGTAAATGAAAACATAAGTACTGTTATCGCGTAAATTAAACATAGACACAAGAAGCAATATTCCTAGCCTCAAAACATGTGTAAGTTCATCAGCAAATTTTAACACACACACACATGCACAGACATACAAAAAAAAAAAAAAAAAAAAAAAAAAAAAAAAAAATTCAAAGGCTAATAATAAGATTTTCAAACACCAATCTCACAATGCTCTTCCAATAAGTGCTTTGTGCGTCATGCTGCGAAAACCTGTCTGCAATTGCTTCGCCGTTCTGTGCTCAGTTAGTGATTATAAAGCTTGCTATTGCGAAGTAGCAGTAGTACAAATTAATGGTAGACAATGTAAAGAATTACTGTTGCCATAAAATGTTAGAGTCCTGCATTATATTTGAAGAAATTAAATAATGAAAATCTGCGTAAATGTATGTATATTTCTCACATTGTCATAAAATAACGGTACATAGAGTCATCGAATTTTGAATAACGGAATCCTCCAACGAATATGAGCATGTGGAAGACCAAATTTGAAATTTGAAATTTGTTTTATGATCGATTTCCTATTTTTTAAAACTTTGACGAATTTTTGATGAACAAACTTAAGGATTTCAAAGCGAACAATGGCAACGTTGTGCAGAAAAAACATTTTTATCTCCAGCGCGTGAGTCTCTGTATCGGAAATTCTAAAGATATGCTCGTTTTAAAACTATTTTGCGATATTGCTGTTGCACTGGATCTTATGGTTTAAGTGCGGGGAACATGATATTTAATAAAGAAAGGTAACACACAAAATGTTAAAAAACGCCCCTTTGGACGTAATTTAAAATCTGAAACATTTCAGATTTTTTTATTATTTATTTATTTATTTATTTATTTATTTATTCAAAGTGGATGTTTACCTTTTTCACGACCAAGAAAAGAACTACAAAAAGTTTGGTAACGATAGCTGTAGTAGTGACTGAGTGCATCGCGAACAAACGCACAAACAGACATTCGCCTTTCTATATATAGATAAGTCTTGCAAGAGTATTTAA
Organism: Stegodyphus dumicola; assembly: GCF_044657685.1. Lineage (NCBI taxonomy): Eukaryota > Metazoa > Arthropoda > Arachnida > Araneae > Eresidae > Stegodyphus > Stegodyphus dumicola. The sequence continues at coordinate 239,657,108 of NC_140768.1, read as the reverse complement.
CTATTGCTTTATGTATTCTGAAAAATGAAACATATATAATGATTTATAATTTTGAAATAAAAAGCATCTTTTTCTTAAATAGCAGTTTAATAATCCACGACAGTTCTTGATTTACGTTTATAGTCATAGGTAGATATTAACACATTAACGTAATGATTTTCATGTTGAAATCATTTGGATTTTCTAAAACTACCCTAACATATTTTGACTGCTGGTTGGAATTCTTTTAAAAACATTCATATCTTTAGAGTGATAATTTAAAAACAATGATATCCCAACAGTATTTTTAACTTTAAAATAAGTATATAATAGTGTAATTTTACAATATTGCATATATAATTTTAAAGACGCAAGTATAATTTTTAAATTAACGAGTTAACACACGTAACATAAGAACGATTTTAAAATTAACGAAATTTAATGATACTTCATATTTTATCTTATTATTATCCCAGGTTTTTAGTTAACTCAGAAGGCATGTATTAAACTTCGCGAATGTCATAAGTGTTTGCCAGTAGTTTTTATTCGCAGCAATGAACAAGTTTTCCCTTTCTGGTCTAACTAATTTCAATGTTTTAAGTTTTTAAATCTTAAATCAACAGTTTGTTGCATTTACTTGTACCTCTTTCTTCACGCTGCAGTCTTTCTGAAAATGTATTATTAAAAATTTCTTAACTAAAATTTAGTGGAAATTTCTTTTAAATATATTGATAATATTAAATTGAAGAAACAAAATTAGATTTTTTTAAATGTGTTTAATTTGTGTCAAACTCAGTTATATTAGAATTAGCCAGAATATTTTGCCTTAAATCTTCGACAAATTATTAAGAACTTAATTCTTTTTCATTTCTTTGAAACTAAATAATTCATTTTATTGTTGCACTATAAACAACAGAAAACCATGAAAAATGCGAAGTTATACCTACCATGCATATTAATTTCGGACGACTTGACAAAGAATCAGAGAAGAAATTATATCGATTCTTTTAATCCGTTAGCAATATACGTCTGCTTCAGCAATATCCGTAAATGAAAACATAAGTACTGTTATCGCGTAAATTAAACATAGACACAAGAAGCAATATTCCTAGCCTCAAAACATGTGTAAGTTCATCAGCAAATTTTAACACACACACACATGCACAGACATACAAAAAAAAAAAAAAAAAAAAAATCAAAGGCTAATAATAAGATTTTCAAACACCAATCTCACAATGCTCTTCCAATAAGCCTTTGTGCGTCATGCTGCGAAAACCTGTCTGCAATTGCTTCGCCGTTCTGTGCTCAGTTAGTGATTATAAAGCTTGCTATTGCGAAGTAGCAGTAGTACAAATTAATGGTAGACAATGTAAAGAATTACTGTTGCCATAAAATGTTAGAGTCCTGCATTATATTTGAAGAAATTAAATAATGAAAATCTGCGTAAATGTATGTATATTTCTCACATTGTCATAAAATAACGGTACATAGAGTCATCGAATTTTGAATAACGGAATCCTCCAACGAATATGAGCATGTGGAAGACCAAATTTGAAATTTGAAATTTGTTTTATGATCGATTTCCTATTTTTTAAAACATTGACGAATTTTTGATTAACAAACTTAAGGATTTCAAAGCGAGCAATGGCAACGTTGTGCAGAAAAAACATTTTTATCTCCAGCGCGTGAGTCTCTGTATCGGAAATTCTAAAGATATGCTCGTTTTAAAACTATTTTGCGATATTGCTGTTGCACTGGATCTTATGGTTTAAGTGCGAGGAACATGATATTTAATAAAGAAAGGTAACACACAAAATGTTAAAAAACGCCCCTTTGGACGTAATTTAAAATCTGAAACTTTTCAGATTTTTTTTTTTTTTTTTTTTTAAATCCAAAGGGCCTTTGTCCCTGAAGGACTATTGTTTTCGTTTTGCGATTTTGCGTCGGACTCCTATAAACGTCGGTTCACTTTTCAAACTGTTGCCACAAAATGTTAGAGTCCTGCATTATATTTGAAGAAATTAAATAATGAAAAATCTGCATAAATGATTGTCTATTTCTCGCATTGTGATAAAACAATGGTACATAGAGCCATCGAGTTTTGAATGACGAAATCCTACTGCGAATATGGGCATCTGAAATCCCAAATTTGGAATTTGTTTTATTATAGATTTTATATTTTGTAAAACTTTAACGAATTTTTGATTTACAAACTCAATGCTTTAAAAGCGAGAAATGGCAACGTTATATAGAAAAAAATACTTTTATCTCCAGCTCGCGAGACTGTGTATATCGGAAATTCTAAAGATATGCGTAATTTACATTATTTTGCGATATTGCTCTTGAACTGAATTTTATGGTTTAAGTGCAAAGAACATGATATTTAATAAATAAAGGTAACACTCAAAACGTTAAAAAAACGCCTCTTTGGACGTAATTTAAAATCTGAAACATTTCAGAATTTTTTTTTTTTTTTAGTCTAAAGGGATTTGAATCCCGAAGGACTATTAGTTTCGTTTTGGCATTTTGCGTCGGACGGATAAATGTCGGTTCACTTTTCAAACTGTTGCCATAAAATTTTAGAGTCCTGCATTATATTTGAAGAAATTAAACAATGAAAATCTGCGTAAATGTATGTATATTTTTCACATTGTCATAAAATAACGGTACATAGAGTCATCGAATTTTGAATAACGTAATCCTCCAACGAATATGAGCATGTGGAAGACCAAATTTGAAATTTGAAATTTGTTTTATGATCGATTTCCTATTTTTAATACTTTGACGAATTTTTGATTAACAAACTTAAGGATTTCAAAGCGAGCAATGGCAACGTTGTGCAGAAAAAACATTTTTATCTCCAGTGCGTGAGTCTCTGTATCGGAAATTCTAAAGATAAGCTCGTTTTAAAACTATTTTGCGATATTGCTGTTGCACTGGATCTTATGGTTTAAGTGCGGGGAACATGATATTTAATAAAGAAAGGTAACACACAAAATGTTAAAAAAACGCTCCTTTGGACGTAATTTAAAATCTGAAACATTTCAGAATTTTTTTTTTTTTTTTAGTCCAAAGGGATTTGAACCCCGAAGGACTATTAGTTTCGTTTTGGCATTTTGCGTCGGACGGATAAATGTCGGTTCACTTTTCAAACTGTTGCCATAAAATGTTAGAGTCCTGCATTATATTTGAAGAAATTAAATAATGAAAATCTGCGTAAATGTATGTATATTTCTCACATTGTCATAAAATAACGGTACATAGAGTCATCGAATTTTGAATAACGTAATCCTCCAACGAATATGAGCATGTGGAAGACCAAATTTGAAATTTGAAATTTGTTTTATGATCGATTTCCTATTTTTTAAAACTTTGACGAATTTTTTATTAACAAACTCAAGGATTTCAAAGCGAGCAATGGCAACTATGTCGGGAGTATGGACTCGATATAACAAGTATAAATTAACTTCGATATGTTAGTTCCAATACTAAATTTTAATATTAGAAAATGACGCATGTACTACTCTTAAACCTAATCTTTTTTGAGAATATATGGGTGTGATTAATACTTCTTTTAATTCAGATTGATTATTTATATCACAAAACTATTTTGAAAATTAAAATTACATTTTTTTAATACGTTTCTTAGTTTTGGTAGCTAATTTGGCATCCCTTCTATTTGTTTACCTGAGGCAAGTGCCTCACTTGATTACCCTTGTTCGGTCTCTAGCTCATCACGAAGGCACGCTAGGAAGGCGGGAGAAAAACCTTATAACCTATAACAGAAATTTTAGGATATATCTTGCCAGAATGTTTTATCTACAAAACACGTGTACTTAGACGTGTATGTAGCAGAAAATGAAACAGTGCACAAACTTCCTTATATTAAAATATCATCTTACAAAATTTCTGATAAACATTAAAGCACCCTAAAATATTCTCATGACAATAACCCTGCAAAAATTCGTTTACTGATTATAAAAAAATTAATCAATTTCGAGTAATGATTTATGAGTACATGAAGAAATAAGGATTATTTTTATTTTTATGTTCCGCATTTTTGAATTAAATAATAAATGTTTGCCCATAAATCAAGAAGAAAATTTTAACATTTAAAATTTGTAATTAACTTCTGCATATAGTAATTAATATAATTTTAAGCATGTGTCTCTTCTCTATCTAATCATTTTATTCTCCTTTTTTCATGAAAATTAGTAAATAATATGTTAAAATAAAATAAAGGAGATTAAACAGAAAAGAGGTTCTTTAAATAATGTCTTGTAATATTTATCTGTGTTTTATATTGTGAATCTGAGTTGTGCTTTTGTATATCTGTGTATGTTTTCTGAAACTTTTCTCAGTTTAAATTTTGTTTTTAATTTACCACAAATTTTAATTTAAAAAATTTTTTCATATCAGTTGATATCAGTTTTATACAGTGATTGTATACAGCCTTTTGTACGAATTTTGTTTTGGTTTTACTTTGTTATATTTAATATTTGAATATGATTTTTCAATTTGCTTTTAATTTTAAAGTATTACTGCTAAAGTATAGCAGCTTTCAGGCGGTAGTTTAGCTAAGATTATGAAATTTAATTTAATATATATATTAAATGAAGCAATAATTAATGTAATTTTATCCTTCAAAAAGTAAAACTTAATAACAGGAAAAATAATATTTAAATTAAAAATCATAACTGAAACAAATATAAAACAACTTAGCAAAATAAATGTAAAATTAAGTAACAAATACTATTTGAAAGTTCTTTGGTCTTTTCAAGAATCATGAAAAAAATAAAATTTTAAACAAACCCATGTTACTGAGTTATATCTAGTAGAGTATTAAATTAAATTCATAAAAATAAATCATAAAATGTTTTTAATTAAAATTAAGTAATTTAAATAATTTTATTTACTTAAACAGTATTAAAATGTCAATAAGAAATTAAAGTTTAGAACTATTTTTTAATTAATCGTGCTCCGACGTGATTAGAAATTAGCTGTATATTACAGAATTTAAACTATATAAAATTAGGAATAAATTTAATAACTAGTGTCTTCAAAAACAAAAGGAAGTAAATGGTAAAGTTAAATGCGCCTAACTAAAATTTCTAGAGAGAAAAGGTACTTTCACCTGATTTCGACTGCAGTGGTGTAGCCTACCAAATACATCCTTTACGTTAGTTATTTCAATAAATAAATAGCAAAATTTAATACATTATTTTTGTTTACAAGTACTTACTTTGAAATTAAGAAGTGTGTTATAAGAGATAAGAACAAATATCTAATTTACTGATATCGACTGGCAATTAATTTTTCTGCAGTAAATTGTTTGGCGCGTGTTGCCCTATATCGGAAAAAATTATAATATGACAGATAAGATATATTTTCCCTACTGTAGAAAAGATGAGAAAAATAGTTTTAGTGCATGCTAGTTTTCGGTACATTTTAAGCATTTTACACATTTGTTGAAACAAAGTCTCAGATATACGAGTTTTATCCTTTTCGAGTTCTGGTTTTAGAACATAAGAATTAAATCAATTTTCTCGTAATTCGTAAGGGTCTAATATAAATGTAACACCAATCTAATGCTGATTTTCAACAAATTTAAACACAGTCGAGCTCCTTTTAATAAATTAAAATTCTTTAGTGCTGATTCTATCAAGGTAGGGTTAAGTTAGTATGCTGGTATTTTAACACTTTTACTCACTATTAACTATTTCTAAAAGATAAAAAATGCTTAATATCAGTACGAAAATAGGGTATGAACTTTCATTGCGTAAAATTATGTTCTGACTCGAATGCGTTCTTTGAACAGTATTGTTCATTCAATTTTTAGAGGACCAAGTTGACTAAACGGATACAGCATTATTTAACAATGTACAGACTCTGAATTCTTCAGAAAATCTCTTTTCAGTGTAATAAACAGTAGTTTACATTCCCATAGCTCCTACCTCTGCCCTACATCTGCATTAGAAACGAAGCCCTAAGTACGATAACAAATTTCTGCATTGACACGTTCACTAAAACAGTTTATTTTTTTTTTCTTTTTCAATTTTAACTAAGCAATGAAATATTAATTTTATGAGATGGCGAAATTTTTTTTAACCTTATCTATCTTATTACTCAGGATATGTACTTAGTATAAACTTTCCACCTCGTTAATAGCTAAAATTAAAATGTCTCGACTTCACTCAGTTACTAAAGAGCAATTAGTATCTCTCAGTCTGTTCTGATATCAGTACTGCCTTATATGATACGAGTAGATGCGAATATTTCAAGCATTATAAATCAGAATGAAAACTTTTAATAAGATATTTATGCATATTTTATTGTAGGAATTTATAAAATGTACTAACTCGCAACTACATTTCCTTACACTAAGCTGTTCATCTGAGAGATTTTTAAGCTGATTTGAGCCTCTAAAAACGTTTTTAGTACATTTACTGGAAACATTCTTTTTATTTATTTCAATAACCAATCACGTAGAAGCACTAAAAGTAGAATTTTTCCGCATTCGATGATCAAAGTTCTGTTACAATTTTCTAAAAATTAGTCAATATGGATTGCATTTATCCTAATCTTCCAAGCTTTTCCTCCAATACTGAACTTGCGTTCATTGCAAATAGATGAGATAACATTCATCAGAAAGTCACTTCTCATCGTAGCCCATCTGTTACAGTCGACAAGAGCAAACATCCCACTTATCCATCTGTCTCTTTCTGCATTATGAAGCTCATTTCCACTACCACTACTTTACCATCTCGCGGTGTCGGAAATATGTGCGACTAACAATTTCCTTTCCATTCCCTCATTAAGGACCATGACGACCAAACTAAGAAGCGATCAAAAGAGAACTTAGCTGGAACAGTCAGCCTATGAGGAAAACTAAAGGGAAAGAAAAACTAGCCGCCTGTATCTACGTGGAAAATAATCGCCAATCAGTGGCACGGAAATGTTCTCGTTGCCAATAGCAACATCCGCTAACCAGACTCCTCTGATGGTGCAGAGTCTATTTTTCTGAATCTTTTTCGTGAAAAGGAAGCTGTGGTCGGGTGTGATTAAACAACTCATTTGTTGAAGTACAGTTAATGAGCACGGTATTTATACGAAGAGGAAAAAAAAGAGGTTCAATAGTCCCCCGGGCATAATTTCTTTCACTTGTTCATTCTATAATAAATAGTACTAAAATGTATTGCGAGATCTTAGTATAAACTTTCAGTTTAATGATGAATGTGCTCCTCATTAATCGGCATTCGTCAATAAAAGCGAAATTCATTTATTAGAAACAAATTCAGTGCTTTTAAATTATAACTCGATGTATGAAATGCAAGTTATACCGAAATTGAAAAATTCCCCAATGCGAAATATAAGCTTTTTGCAATAAGAAACAATTATCACATATATTTAAAACAGTAAGAAATACAGTAATAATAAGAAATTGCAATGTGTGAAAATTAATATTAGCCTTTTGGTCACAGTTATGCCTTTCGGTGATAGCAAAAATAAATTCTATGCTTTTGCTCACTAAATTATGAACTCGAATGGTAATTAGCTATTCGCCGTCGTAACTTTCGATCACTTTCGTAACACTTTCTTAGTAACACCGAAGTAACACTTTCGGTGATAGCAAAAGTAAATTTTATACTTTTGCTCACGAAATTATGAAGGCAAATAGTAATTAAAAATGGATTCAACAAAAGTACCTATTTCATATGTGTGTATTAAAAGTACATACACTATATAACATAAGTATTAGGAATAAAGGCATAAATCATGGATTTAAATTGATTCCTATAGTGAGTCTAAAATATTTCAGGACAAAGCTCATACAAAATCAAAATTTGAAGAAAACATTACACATTGCTCTACCCTTAAGTACTCAAATTTTTGTAAGTTTGTACAATGCATGGAAATTTTATAAAATACTTAATACTTCCGCAGAACTCGTTTTCAGGAATACTTATTTCAGTTGAAATAATAAGCCAAGTAACGATTACTGAAGATAATATGGCAAAAAGAATCACCGAAATTTCAAAACTTAAGCTGACGTTTGTTGCCTAATTATCTCCAATAACTATGAATACTGTTTAATATACCAATTATAATTTTTCAATGAAATCAGTGCTATAAAAATAGGGTACCTCTGAACTGAGACTTTACTTTAACGAGCACTGCAGATGATTAATCAGATGAGTAAGGAGGTGGTTGAGAACTGTGACCCTTTTTTTTTGCTAGAATCCATCTTATCAGCCAAGAATAATCTGATGGAGCGATTTTGGAGCGAAAAGCAGTTATTTGGTTGAGATTTTCCAAGGATAATGCGTTAAATGCTCTTAATACGTTTACCCATTACGTTTTTATAGAAAACAGTTTACCATTTATCCCTCAGAATCAAATTCTTTAGGAAGTATCTGTTTCCAATCAAAACGCTTCACCAACATGAACTCGAGGCTTCTGCAATCCAGAATTCTGTAGCCGAGGTGAAAATTCTTCAATCCCGATAGATGATTTTCGCTTTGTCTCAGGATCATTAGCAAAGTAGACATGACATTCGATCATGATGCGCTTGAAGAAAATTAGGATTAATATTTGCCATATAAATCAAATCATAATAAATCATGAAAAACGCATTTTCTTCTACTGTTAAGGCATATATTCAAGCGACACCGCTTTATAACATCGCAGACATGCATCTTCTAAATATAAAACTTTTAAGAGATTTTTTTTTTGCAAATCTAATATTTTTAATTCTATATTTCATGTTTTTATTAACTAATAATTTTTATTTAAATTGTAAGAAGAAAGAAACTTAAGCGTTCCAATTCTGGAAATTACTAAATGTTATAAAATTTATTATCGTGTATTCTGATGCCCACTGTTTCCTCTCTGACCCCCGACCTTTCTGCTCCTGGGGAAATATGGGCGTTGCAGCTGCAAACCTCGAACGGCAGGAGGCTTTCCCGCTCAAATAAATCATTCATAATGAGCAATACAGTATAAGAGAATATTCTCAGACATTTTGGAGCTTCGAAACAATATTTTCATGGATACAATAGTATGCCTTCGTGACTTAGGTACCTGAAATCTGCTATCATTTTCTTTCATCCTTAAAATAGATTCAGGAGACAAATTACAAATTTAGGTTTTGATATTTTTAACAAACAAAGGAAAATTGTTGGGAAATTTAACATTTGATAGCTATCCACTTTTTCTCCCTTAATATTCTAAGGTGAAACCTAATTAACATTTTAATTGTACTTGTTGAACATGTAACATTTCATGTGTAACTTTTTAACATTTTAATTGTACCTGTTCTTTCTTGCTTATAAGGAAAGCTACTGAAACTTTCAACCACAGTCACTATGAAAATTTTAGGTGTATTCAAGAATGATAACAAAACGGCAAATGTGACATTTTGCAGTTGTTCTCAGCCCCTGAAAAAGGCATATAAGACTGCGCTAGCTCTAATAAGCAATAGTAAAAGTAATAGGAAACAAGCTCTAATAAGGGCTAGTTATTTGAATATAAAAAAATCACAAGGCCTACGAAGTCTGCCTAAGAAGAGGGTTGCCTTCGTTGAGGATTTTCTAGGTAAATTTGCTCGTATTCCCTTTACACATGTGTAAAACCAACTATGCAATCAGTTTGTTAGGCTGAACTTAAACTCAAACCAGGGTAAACTACGAATAGAGAGCAGTCTTAAAGAATTGCCCACTGATGAGGTAGACTGAACACTACATGCATATCATCTCAACCTTGTCCCAGTCGAAAGTCCGAACTGCAAGACTGAAGTTAACACGTTCACGTTCGTTTTCTTTACCACACACTAAATAACAGTCACGAACGGAATTTCTGCTTCCTTTGTTTCTTAAAAATACCATCCAAGTAGCCATAAGTTTAACGTTTCGTTGTTCCCAGCACATAATAAACAGGAGCAAATCATTCGAATGGTCCCACATTCGTCGCATTAAGAAATCGAACTCTATATCCTCCAAAGTTGTAAACCACGAAGGCATTCAGGAAACATACTTCTTTTAAAAGTGAGTAAACTTGAACTTCCGTCATCGTTGGAAAAATAACTCCTGGAAATCAATCTCTTCTTAAATATCAATATCAAAGCAAAATACCACAGTTCAACCAATCCATTTCATCTTGCAACCTAAACTCAGTTCGTATCAGCACTCCGTATATCTATACTTTCCGTGTACCACTTTCTCCATCGTTTCTTCTTCTTTCATCCTTTTCTCATCGCAAGAATATCAGTCCAGATCTCCATAAGCGTACTTCTGCTAAGTTTTTCTACTTCCTTTCTTTCTCCCTCTTCTCTTTTCGTCTTTTCATTTCCTTTTGGATGACATTTTTGTTATTTAACTCTTGCTTTAATTATTAATTAAAGCTCTTCCGATGCAGCTACGCCTCTATCATCTTACATTGGTCTAAGAGAAGTCACACGATTGTTTTCTCAATCCAATTGGAATCCTGTCTTCGACAACGTAACTTATAACTACCAATAACCAGGACTTAGAAGAGAATGGTTAACTCATAGAGATTCCCCCCTAAAACAGGAAGTGAGGGGTGACAACGTAGTCATGTTGATACTGACTTCAAAGGCGTAATTCGCAGCAAAGGAGCAAACCTTTTAAATTTGAAAAAATAGCTTATAGAAGAAGAGAATGTGTTATTACTGTATATATTTATTGCGTTTCAAAAGTTACTAATACTGTTGCGTGAGTACGGGTTCGTAATAGACTGAATGCACAAATCTGGTAAAAAGTTAATAAAGTTTACTCTTATCACAAGAAATATAATAAAACACTGGATGTTTCCTCAAAGATATTCGTACAATATCACAGGATATCATGAAGTAGTTATATTTTAAACTATTAAAGCGTTAAATAGAACGCAATCCAAAGCGCAGAGAAAGCTAATCCGATCTCAAGTTTACAGCAGCTAAGTAAACAACAACAACTAAGCTGAGATGTTCTCTCTCTGGCTTTTATATCTTTTTAATCAGCTGTACGAGAGAGATCTAGCAATTTCTGGAAAGCAAAACGCGTAGAGTTACGGTTACAGTTAACATTGTAGTCAATTACATTTATTCAAATTAAATATCTATTACGGAGATAAGCTTTTATTAAATGTTAAATCACGTGCTCTTGTATTTTCACTTTTCCGGCGTAGCTTTCTCTTAAAATTCGTCACGCGCTGCATTACACGGGGAAATAAAACAATTTCAATTACAATTTTACTAAAAATAGCCAACTAAATATAAAATCCGTAACAATACTTATTTATTAATTACAAAATAATAGATAAAATATGCTACGTTTTCTTAAAAGTCGTAGGTTTTTTCTTCTGTGCATTTATCATTAAATCATGAAGGGATAAAACTATGGCATTCATTATATTTTCTTCATCTGTATACTAGGTGGGAGAATTCTATTACTCTTTCTAAGATAGTTATAATAACAGATTTTTAAAAGAAAAGAAAAGCTTAGTTTGGCATAGTTTCGAATATACATATGTCATTTTTTTCTGCAGCTAAGGAAGAGGAACTTGTTTTAATGCCCTTGAAATCGATAGTTTTATTCAAAACTTAATCCAATTTAAGATTATTTTTTGACCTAATAATAAATTTTACACCGGCATGGTTATCTTCCGATTTGATATAATAACAGGTATTATAAAAATAATTGTCTAACTGATATTTATACATATACATTGTAGAGACATTACGTAATGTTTGAAAGCTGGAGAGATGAAAAATCAGCAAACGCCTTCGCCGGGAATCGAACCACGGATCTCTCAAATACCGGCCTAGCATGAAGAACCACGAAGGCAAGCTAGGAAGGTGGGTACTTTATTTCTCAAAAGAGGTGCAAAAGAGAAAGACCTATTTTATGAGAAATTACTTTGACATTTTATACGATTATAAATTAGCTAAAATGCTGAACTAGCATTGTTTTTTACAAATTATCAATACATTCTTGGTTATTTTAACATGTTAGGGCATTCAGCAATATTTTAGATCGTCATTTGTGAGTTCTATTTTAAAATCGTTCGTATTAGTATTTTTAAAATCATTCGTATTCTTACCATCATTTTCATAATCGACCTCAAAATGGATTTTCTTTAAATCTAATTCATGTAGTCTTTTCAAAGCACTCTGCATCATTTTTCTTTTCTCTACACAGTATTAGGTCTTAAGAGTTTCTTTCGCGGCAATGCTCGCTACAAATTCTTGCGATCTTCACTTTAATAGAATCCTGTCTTCGACGCAAGTATTAATTTTGTTCGCCAAAAAGCAAATTGTCCTTTGGAAAAATATGAAATACAATGTCACGCACTATCTTTCTTATTTTCATGAACTTTATGGCACTTTGCTACAACACAAGAAGACATATTACATAAGCGATACTTTACAGCAGCGTCTCAAACTTACATTGCACACGGGGCAATGCACAATTTGAAAGTAGTTGATGGCAGTAATTTCCCCCCTCCGACAAAAAATAGGGGAGGGATTTATTTTTTTAACAAAACAAAATTTGGTAATTAAATTCAAAACTTTTTATAAGATATTTGTAAGAACATACGAATAAAAATAACGTAAAGAAAAATAATAAATTTATGTATATATTTTTCCTGAAGTCTAAAGGTTGGCATCTGCAAGAAACTTCTGTTGGTCACAATTTGGAATTCAAACAGAAAGCTAAATATTAAAATTTTCAGATTGGCATTTATTCAACTAATGATAATATATTGAGCTACTAAGTAACTTACTTTTAATTTAAACTAAAAAGAAATATACTAAAGCTACCCAAGAAAGACAAAAACTTGAGAATTAATAACGACAACCTAGTCTCTTTTATTTATTATAATTTTTTATGATGCAAAACAGAAAAATAATATTTCAATGTAAATTATTGTAAATACCTTTGTTTTTTACTACACCTTTCAGCTACACCACCTGATGAGTTTGTTTTTCATGAACTTTGTAATCTTGGAGGGAAATTACTAAAATGCATCACCACAAATTGTAGATATTCCTCGGCATATGGATCTTTTCATAGATGTCTTAATTTTCAAGTACGAAAAAAAATCTCTTCTCGTGTAAATGTACTCAAAGGCAAAGAGAGTATTCTTATTGCAAAAATTCGTAACTTCAGATATTTATCTTTTGACAAGTACTAATGAAAATTTATCAAATTTTTAACTTAAAATCTTTGAACAAGATTTATACCACAGTGTAAATTAATTAGCTCTACATCTAGATTCACCGAAGAGTTTCGTTCGTTTTTGGTACTGAATATAAAGTAAAACTGGACTCCAGACCATCAAAATCTTAAACCTTTTCTTCAAAGTCTTGTCATAATAATGTAATTAATTTACGGGAAATGTATTCGCAGGCAGCATAAAAATATTTCGAGGGCTGCATGCGCAAATTGGCTGTGAACCGCCAATTTCGAGGGCTTCAAAGGCAAATTGGCTGTGAACCGCCAATTTGCCTTTGACTCTTATTCACTAGAAAACAATAAAACATGTAATAAAAATTAATTGTATTACATTTATTATTGTTTTAGGATGTCCACACTGCTAGTTTTAAACACGCGAAGTCAGAGCAGATGCAACATAGTGACGTCAGACCACTTCCTGTTAACCCCCCCCCAAGAGAGTCGCGTCGGCGAGTTGAATGAGTTCCATTCTAATCCCTTCTCTTTAACTCTGGCAGTAACTCGGCTGAGGTGGACCAGTTTTGCTGCCCTGAGCTATAATAAACACTTACATCAGATACGATATTCGACAGTAGGAGGAAATCTTTGGGTAAAATGCTTTAATGGCAGGATGCTACAATTGTCTCGAAAAACTACAAATCCTCTGTCTATTTAACATCAATCTAGCTTGTTAAATAGCAGTGGCAGGCTGACAGAAGAAACAAAAGGTACAGGAAAACTTTAAATTAAAAAGAACGTAATAACTAAAGTAAATCTTATGCTTTCGAACTCATAAGAAATTACTGAAACTCATATCCTTAGCTTTCATCATGAAAATCTAAAATCGTATTTAGTTATCATCAAATAGCTTTTTTATTTTTTAATTTTTTACTAGTGTTTATTTATTTGAGTATTCTGAAATTTTGATGCGTCCGATTTTATAAGTGTATCCAGATTTATATCAATTTGTATCCAGATTTATATTATTTATATTCTTCGCTCTATGAATTAAAATTAAGTTCTCTTTGTATGTCTGCAAGCTTATATTTCAGAAAATACTGGAGGCAATAAAAGATATTTTTTCCTATTTGTTAAGAAAGTGTGTCGTAGAAGATTTCAGCTTATTCGAAGAATAATACACCACAGATTTCTTCTTTTAATTCAGTGTTATATTACACTTACGTCATATTTCTTAGATTCAGTACCATTCGAGCCAAAATTTCATCCAAAGGTTTCTAATTCTCTCGAAGTTGTTTATCCACATTTCTTTGAAATTCAAAGAATGCGCGTAGCATCATTCATTCATATTTCATGAAAAGATGAAAGTGCTCTTAAATTAGAGAAACGGATTGCGTGATAATTTTGGTACGTTGCATGGATATCAATGAATGTAGTACGTCACTCCTGACGTATTTGTTTTGACGATAGAAGAGTTTTCTTCTTTCGTAGTTCACATAATATATTTGCTTTGATCGTGACATAGGCTATGTCATTTAAAGGGACATTTGTTTTCTGTAAATTTTACTTCAAAGTAGGTATTACTTGCATCTACACACATTAACAAGAGCAGATAAATATAGCCAATGGTGTCGATCTTAAAGAGAGGTAGAGTATGCGATATGAAATTCCATAAACTTTATTCCATATAACTTATTTTATTTCATTAACTATTCCATATAACCATATACTTTTCCTTATAACCGCATTAGAATGATTTACGTAGTTATTGTTTAAAGATGTTTGCGTGAGTGAATGAAATTTATGTATTGGGAAATAAAACCAGTTTGTCAGCAATCTATTCATTGGACCTTATTTCTACTGCCTTGATAACATGGTGGTGGGAAAACCGGCGGTCACAGCTTTGCTCCTTCGCTCGATAACTCGGAGAAGACATGGATATATTTATAAATTTTTGAGACATAGGTGAACATAAAATTCTGCTCAGCCCAAAATCTTCGGAAGAGATATGCTGGCAGGAAAAAAGAAGCAGAAAACCATCCGATTCCTTTCCCGGTGTAATCTCCATCAAGCTGGGATAGAGCTCATCCTTTTACCGAATATATTTCGGTCGACGCTGTGCTGTACGTTCGATAACGTTCCATGTAACGAAATGGCCTTTCCCAAAGAATATATTTAAATTGCAAGTACTTGGTCATTTTAATGAACATCATATCTTGCGTTTTTATCTGTTCTATCTAAACACTGGTGTATGTTATTGTACATGAAAATGAACAGGGTCTTTCATTCGATTAATTCTTTTCAAAACAAAAATACCAAGTCTCAGAAATAATATCAGAGATTTAATGTATAATTTTGTATAAAGACAACGATATATTCATTTATTTATTATTTTCGAATAATATTATAGCCTTCAACCGGTTCGTTGAAATTTTTCCAATTACGCCGCTTGAACAGGAAAAAATGGTCAATTTATTGAAATAAATAGAAAGTCTATAGAAAGGTAAGCAGCAATAAATAGCTCAAGAAGAAACACAAAAATAACAAAAGTTCTGCTAAAGACACAAAGAATACCTCAAAGCACAATACCATTCTCAAATCAAAGCCTAAAGCAGTAGTAACTAAGCAAGCATTCAGTATATTCAACTCGACTGAACGAATTAAATCATTGAACTGATTGGACACCTACTCCCAAGCGCCCATGTTTTTCCAGCAGTGCCAAAACTTCTGGAAGCTTTAACAAAAATCTCTCCTAGATCTTTGAAAATGTGTTTTATGGAAATTCCCAGAATGACTCCAATGTCCGCCAGAAGAGTTCCTGCTCTTTACAAAATTAAAAAATACAATACAATTCTTATAAAAAGTGTACCAAAAAAAAAAGTAAATTAAACAAAATAGTGCCTAATACTACTAAAATGCGGAAAAACGAAACAAACACAAATATTTAATTGAATTTACAACAATAAAAGTTTTACGTAAGTTTCACAAATGAATCGTAAAATATATGCCAGTAAGAAATTTAAATTTAGGAAAAATGCGGCTTATGTTGGGCGTAGGTTTTTAATAAAACTCTGTCGATTTCGAGAGCGATCAGATACAGGTCCTTCTTCTTCAGAATGAAATAGATCTGAATCTGAATCTGATTTCCCTGAAATCAGTCGAGACATTTTTGTTTAGATCATAAAGCCTAATTTTAACAATTTGAAAAACACTCTACAAATAATATTAATTAAAAAATATGTATGCATTTTTAGAGTTTGGGGAGAATAATCGTCTAACAATGGTGAAAGCGATGCTTGAGACAAAAAAAGCTGAGAATCACTATTCTAGTTGGACATACTACGGCTATACACATGAAAATGCGACAAAGTCTTGCATTTCAACCCACTTAAGTAGCTAAAGTGGGAAAAGAATAAGATCCAGATGAGAAAATCCATATGATAAAGGTTTATTCCTAATAGCATTTTAAATCAGGAATCCTTTTAGATGATTATTAGATTATTTCAAACCAGGTAACCTGTAGAATAGAAGAGAAACACGCTAATGTGACAATCAAAATCGTAAAAGCAACCTTGTATTTAGCGTAAGTATAATGAAACACTCAATCGATTTCGAGGGCAGCTAAAGGTCCCTCCTCATCAGGAGAAAGAAATACCAAGAAAGAAGAAAATAAAGGAGAAGGAGTCTCAGAAACACGTGGTCCTTATCAGCACTGCACGTGGTTATAACTGGATTACCACCCCATGCCAAGTCATGTCACCCTGTTAAGCAAAAAATGGCTTCTTTATACTATTATGTATTCTGCGCACTTAATGTTTGTTCCTCTGAATCTTTGCTTACCAATGAACTTAATTATTTGAGAGCAGTTGCGATTGACCGTGGATTTTCTCCCGTGATTATTGATAAAGTCGTTAAAAAATTTTCGGATTCCCATCAAAGAAGACATTCCACTGTTAGAAATAATATTAATGACCTTGTCGTGCTTCCATTTTATCCTTCTGTTAGCTATAAAATTGCACGGATTCTCCAGAAATTCAATTTTTAAGTCGGTTTCTCCCCTATTAATAAAATTCACCCTTCGATTTTAAAAGATTGCGTTTCTGTCTTGAATTCTTGGGGAATTTATAGTATATCGTGTCAGTGTTGTTTAAGATATATTGGCCAAACAAAAAGAGCGTTGAAGTTTCGTATCAAGGAACATAAATCTTATGTCAGAAAAGGCGAAATTAACAAGTCTTCAATATCGTATCATAGTTGGACATTTAACCATAATTTTGACTTTGGGTCTGCAAAAATTATCCGAAAGGCTTCTTCCATAGGTGAATTGGATTTTCTTGAGGCTTTTTACATTCACAAAGATTTAGCAGGTTTAGTTAATGATTTGAAGTCCAATCCAGTCCTTCCTAATGCCTTTAAAATTCTACTATCTTAATTCAGTTATTTTTGCCGACAGATGGCGTTACCTCCTCGCGTTTGTACTACCAGAGGATATAAAAATCCGTTCAGTGGTTGCTTTCTATTATTTGAAGTTCAGATTTTGAGAGTAATGTGCATTTGGCCCTCGCTCCCTATTTTAACTTCGCTAATTTTTCTTGTCCTTTATGTTTAATCAGATACCCTGGCTATGTAAAAGTAGGCGGCCAGTGAAACTCTGATTAATAATCCAGTTATAACCACGTGCGGTGCTGATAAGGACCACGTGTTTCTGAGACTCCTTCTCCTTTATTTTCTTCTTTCTTGGTATTTCTTTCTCCTGATGAGGAGAGACCTTTAGCTGCCCTCGAAATCGATTGTTTCATTATACTTACGCTAAATACAAGGTTCCTTTTACGATTTTGAAGGTAACCTGTAATCTCAACTTATCAGGTTCAATGTTCCGTCTTACTTTCTTTGGGAATATGCACAGACCTGACTCAGAACAGGGAGCTTACTAAAGCTATGTTCTATAACTGTGGGAAGTAGACAAGATACACAGGAAGGGTATACAAAACCCTTTATTTTTCACTCTTTACAATAATTTCCGTAATTCGGAATACAGAGACCAACTACTTGTGGTCTGAACGTAAGAATATAAAAATATAACTATAACTTAACTTTGGATAAATAAACAAGGGTCGACGTGTAAGATTGGCCGGATATTAACAGGAAGCCGTATATAGTACAGAGAACTGTTAACACTACAATACGTTTAAAATTATCACGAGGATTAAACCTCTGGCCTGGAAGGCAAACAGCAACTGAGTAAAACTTCTAAGGCAAGCGGCCTGCTTCGACTAACTCCTTCCTCTCTCTCGCTTGGCAAAAAGCCACAACTGAAGTACTTGGCGTTCGCCAGACAAATTTTGCATAAATAAGTTAACGCTTTTAATTCTGGCCGGAAGTAGAAAATAAGAAGTGATAGTAAAGATTTAAAATAAAATAAACGTTAGTAAAACTTAAGATCCTTACATACTTCCCGCCAGAGTTAATTAGTTTGAAACTGAGGTCTAAAACGACCTTGTTGAAAACTTTTAGCTCTAGAATCTAACGCGAGGTCAATCTTTTACAAACATTTCTCACTAGAAACTAGAAATTAAAAAAAAAAAATTGTTTATACAATAGCAGCTCCATGGACACCCAATTTTTCATCTGTACTGCATCTAAACAGGAGCTTTTATTCAAATCTGGTTCCTTCCAGAGATCTGGAAGGAAAACTAGTTTAATGAAATGTTACACAATGAAATGGCAAGTAACATGCATATTTATATTTCTCTTAACATTCTTATTTCATTCATGACTATTATAATTATCTCTCCCCGTGCTCTCTGACATGTGTTGTAACAGAACACCAAACATGAATGTGTTTAAGTATACGTGTTCAACACTGCCTCCTACAATCAAAACACTAACGTGTTAAAATTCAACATGACAAGACCTCGTAACACACCCTATCTTCAAGTCTAAACCCTGAGGTACTATTCTGAAAGTGGCTAACTCTGAAGTGTAGCGTCAGAGAGCCTAACTACATTCATTCAACCTTTAACACATATTCACCATAATTTGGTCTTTTTTCAGTCACACGAATAAGTTTTAAAATTTTTGGCATTACTTTCACTTTTACCATATCACAGTATTTCTTAACATTTAAAATAACAGTTTACATTGTATATAAGAACATATTAACATGCCGTTAATTTTACACATTTTAAAACATACATTAGTAGTACATTGTTAACTTCTATTGTTTTCAAAGCAAGTGCCAATTCTTCTACATTGAAATACTACATTTCAAAAAGTCTTTCAGACTAAAACTTCTTTCTTGCCAGAATGTTTTAAATAAAATTTATACAATAACTTTTACAATATTTAAGTATTTACACATTCCTATTATACATCAACTTTAGTTTTACGCGCGAGTAATTGAAAAACATAATACCAAAATCGGTAAAAACTCATTTCTCGCCTTTTTGGCGATAAAGGTAGACCTCACATGAGGTAAAACTTCTTGATATCTTCCACTTGCAGTAAGAATGAAAGATTAACTTAAGTTTGCAAAGTAACATAAAATTTTACTTATCTTTGTGATATTCGGACATTCTTTTCTGAGCCCAGTCCTGGAAGGTAGCGCAGATTCTGGTTTGATTTATCCTCCTTCTTGTGCGGGCTCGCCCTTCAGTGCCTTCCTCTAGAAGCTTTCTTTTTCCTCCAGTTCGATACCCCTTGAATACCTTCTTTTTCGCCTCTGCCTGTGGTCTTGGCCGTTTGATGGCAGCTGGTCTTGGCGGAACCGGGACACTTCTTTCGTGTTCCTGCTTGGACCTCGTTGCTGGCCGTTCAAATTTTCCTTGTAACTTTTCCTCCGCCGCTGGTGGCCCTTCCGCAGTTCGGCGACATTTGCTGCGGAGAGTCCTGTCGGATGAGTAGATCTTCCGTTTTAGAGCCGGGTTATAGTTGCCGTCATTTCTCCTGGCTTTCTTTGCATTCGTCGTCCTTCTCCCTTGTTCATTCTGGGGGTGTTAGTGAGCTCTCTTATCTGGACGGTGGAACGGCTTCTTTTTCTTACCTTCAATTTTCCCACGGGGAAACTTTCTTTTCAATTGCTCCTGCCTCCTAATGGCTTGTCCTTGCGCTTGACGTAGTTCCACCTCTGGAGCTTGTGCCTGCCGTGTCTGCCGTGCCGGATCCTGCAAAAGATCTTTGAAAATTTGCATTCTATTACGATCATAGTAGTGTTTTATTTGATCAATGTTTGCGAAGCATGTTTCACCATTTCTGGCTTTTAACACCACTACAGCGTGTGTTACTTTTTCTATGACATGTGGTCCTTCAAATCGTGGAAAAAATTTGGCAGTTTTATCTTCTGGTGCTGAAGAAAGTGAATGCTTAATTTTTAACACTTCATCCCCTACTTTATAGGTTACTCCCCGTCGTTTCAAATCGTAATAAAGCTTCTGTTTTCTCTGTGCTACTTCAGTATTCTTTTTTGCTTCTTTAATTAATTTTTCTATATCACCCATTTTAAATTCTGGGGCTCTTCGTTGCACATAAAATAATTTATCTAACGACGTTATAATCTTTCTGCCTAAAAATAAATCAGCAGGAGTTTTGCCCGTTGTATCATGTTTTGCGGTCCTAAGGGCGAAAGCAAATTCATTGACATAGTTATCCCAGCTTTTATGAAAATTTTTAACATAACTACGGATAATTTTCACTATATTTCTATTGACCCGTTCCGCTATATTTGATTGCGGTCGATACGGGACCATTTTTTAATGACGTATGCCCAGTTTTTGGCACGTCTTTAAATACATTACTTACGAATTGAGGACCATTATCTGATATAACTTTTAGGGGCGCCCCGTATTTTAAAATATATTTATTTAAAATAGAATCAGTAACTAATTTCGCGTTGGCTCGTTTTAAGGGAACAATTTCGGTCCATTTTCTAAAATGATCAACCATAACAAGGAGATAGCGACTTTTATTTAACTGACTTTTTGGGAAAGGGCCCAATAAATCGATGCCAATTATTTCATTTGGAAATTCGGATTTAATACTATTTAGAAACCCGGACGGGCGGAAATTAATATAATTAACTGCTTGACATGTTGGACAGGACTGGACATACGCCCTTGTTAACTTTTGCAGTTCAGGAAAATAGACTGCCTCGCGTACGCGTTGTATAGTTTTTCGAATACCAGCATGAGAAGCTAAAGGGCTGTCATGCAACTCCTGCAGGATATTTAATCTAAGACTAGCTGGGATAACAGGTCGAAATTCGTTGTTGGAAATCGTAGTTTTTGTATAAAATAATAGACCATCTATTAGTTCGTAATGGGCCGCCCTATTTCATATCGCCACAATATCCTGGTGGCTAAAATTTTCAGGATTCTTTAAATACTCATAAATGCTTCCAAACTCGGGATCCTTACCCAGTTCGGTTATTACAGTTTCTCGGGAATTTATTGTACATGCTGTGAGCATTGCCACCTTTACAGTATTACCTTCTTCATCTATTTTAATTCTGGATAGGGCATCTGCTACGATATAAATATGGGTATGCTTGATTACCAGATTATATTCTTGTAGCTTGAGTGCCCATCTTATTAACCTTGGGGATACGTTTTCCCTGAGTACAATCTAGTTACCGCCACATGATCAGAGTATACTGTTATTGGCGCCTTTCCAAAATAGACTCGGAACTTATGCACTGCTAACAGAACTGCAAGTGCCTCTCTCTCGGTCGCGGAATAGTTTCTTTGTGTTTGATTTAAAGTTCGGCTAAAAAATGCCACGGGCTGCTGATTTTGTGAAAGTACCGTTCCTACCGCATAATCCGAAGCATCCGCTGAAATTTCTAAATTCTCATCCTTTTCAGGAAATTTCAACACAGGGGCTTGCGTTAATGCTTGCTTTAATTTTTCGAACGCACTATTGGCTTCGGCCGTCCACGAGAATCTTGCCTTTTTCCTTTTTAATTTTAACAATGGTTCAGCAATAGCTGCAAAATCTTTTATAAAGGACCTATAATATGAACAAAGTCCTAGAAAAGAAGAGAGCTTCTTCGCCGTGTTTGGAGTCGGATACTTTTGTACAGCAATTATTTTTGATTCGTCTGTCTCGATTCCTTTCTGAGATATTTTGTAACCTAAATATTTTAATTCCGGGGCTGCAAATTTGCACTTTTCGACATTAACTTTTAGACCGGCCTCATTTAATAAAGAAAACACCTGTCTTAAATCCTGTACATGTTGGTCGAGATTATCACTAGTAATAATGATATCGTCTAAATAGATAAATGTGGACTTTCCAAGAACAGGCCTTAACACAATGTCCATACATCGCTGAAATGTTGCCGGTGCCCCTGAAA
Source organism: Stegodyphus dumicola (assembly GCF_044657685.1). Lineage (NCBI taxonomy): Eukaryota > Metazoa > Arthropoda > Arachnida > Araneae > Eresidae > Stegodyphus > Stegodyphus dumicola. The sequence goes on along the minus strand of NC_140768.1, from coordinate 239,634,608 downwards.
GGCCAAACGGCATACGCAGAAATGCATAAGTGCCAGACTTGGTTATAAAAGCAGTCTTAGGCACGTCCTCAGGGCTAACCCCTATTTGAAAATAACCAGTCGTTAAGTCTAAAGTCGTCATATATTTGGTCGATGTTATGTTCCTTAGAATTTCTTCAATAATAGGTAACGGATATACCGGATATTTAGTTATGGAGTTTAATTTACGGTAGTCAATCGCGAATCTCCACCTTTTTGGATGTGTCAATGGATAGTCAAGGGTTCGTTTTCTTACATAAAACCACCGGGCTAGCATAACTACTTGAGATGGGCGTTATGATCTTTTTACGTAGCATATCGGTGATATGCCGGTGTCAATACTATGGTTAGTAACTTGAGTAAATCCTGGAATATCACTAAATAATGAAGCAAATTCACTTACCACTTGTCGGATTCTTCGTTGGTCTTTATTAGGCAGGTGGTCAAGGTTTAACATCGGCGGTTCAGCCTTTTCTTCTCGAACTGGTTTCATCGTCAGCTTAAGGGACGCTTCATTAAAATCCAGCGTTGCTTGTGCCTCTGAAAGAAAATCTATTCCTAAGATAATATGTGCTTGCGAATTCTTTACTATAAAAAACATAACCTTTACTTGTTCGTCCTTGATACGGATGTATAGTGGTAATTTACCTATGCACTTACATCTTTCCCCTTCCGCCGCTAACACTGTCGTATTATCCGAATTATACATGCGATATTTACGAAAATACTTCCTAAAAAAATCTTCTGCGACACAGGAACACTGCGCGCCTGTATCCAGGAGTGCGGTGGCTGGGATATTATTCACCAACACTTCAATCTTCGAAAGAGTCAAATTTTTCACCATTACTGTATTTAACTTGAAGGAAGAGGGGTTTTCTTGGCCTTCGGATTTCCGCACCCTCCCATCAGCAGAAATCCGTTTTAGTTTAAATCATTTTTCATTTCCATGCTTTCCTTCTTTTTCCACTAGCCTTGAGACTTTTTTCCTAGATTGCTATTGAACTGTCGACGTTCGCCGGCTGTTTTTGAATGCTCGGGTTTACTTGCCCACTGATTCGCTTTGCTTCCGTAGCCGTGTGCTTGACTTTGCTGTGGTCTTGGCGCACCAAATTGCTTTCGTTGTTGATATTGGCGTCTTCTTTCAATGTCCGCCGTTATTCTACTTTCAAACTGGATTGCTAGCTCAAATAATTTTTCCAGTGTAGTCGGATTTCTTAATTCAATAAAGTCTTGCACTTGGGGACATAATCTCGGCAAAATCACTTGAATTATCTCAGGATCCGGACGGTTTCCATACAAGAGTTTGAAGACGTGAATTTGTCTTAAAATAAAGCTTGAGAGATTTTCGATTCTTTGCTGATATATGCTGAAAAGTTCCGTTTCTAATTTCGCACGATCCCTTACGACAGGGAAGGCTTTTACTAGGGCAGTCTTGAAATTTTCGTAAGTATAGGTGGGACTTCCTGCTTGACCTATACATTTGAACCAGTTAAGCGCTTGGCCCCTCAAAGCGCTGGTAGCTTATGTAACTTTTTGAAACTCATGCACGGGGTAGAGCATGAAGTGGTCATCCAATTTTTCCAAAAAACTGGTTACCGGTGAGTTTCGATTAAATGTTGCTTCTGGTTTCATCGAAGCGCGCATGGTCTGGACGATGTAACCAAGTCCTTCCAGGGCGGCAGCTGGCATTTCTTGATTCTGAGCCGCTTCTACAGGCAGCACGGATTCTTCTTGAAACTCGGCCATGGTTATTCCTCTTCGTTGGGCGCCACTATCAGGTTCAATATTCCGTCTTACTTTCTTTGGGAACATGCACAGACCTGACTCAGAACAGGGAGCTTACTAAAGCTATGTTCAATAACTGTGGGAAGTAGACAAGATACACAGGAAGGGTATACAAAACCCTTTATTTTTCACTCTTTACAATAATTTCCGTACTTCGGAATACAGAGACCAACTACTTGTGGTCTGAACGTAAGAATATAAAAATATAACTATAACTTAACTTTGGATAAATAAACAAGGGTCGACGTGTAAAATTGGCCGGATATTAACAGGAAGCCGTATGTAGTACAGAGAACTGTTAACACTACAATACGTTTAAAATTATCATGAGGATTAAACCTCTGGCCTGGAAGGCAAACAGCAACTGAGTAAAACTTCTAAGGCAAGCGGCCTGCTTCGACTAACTCCTTCCTCTCTCTCGCTTGGCAAAAAGCCACAACTGAAGTACTTGGCGTTCGCCAGACAAATTTTGCATAAATAAGTTAACGCTTTTAATTCTGGCCGAAAGTAGAAAATAAGAAGTGATAGTAAAGATTTAAAATAAAATAAACGTTAGTAAAACTTAAGATCCTTACAAACTCTGCTCACGCTCGAACTACGAACTACGGAATTTCCAGTTGCTAGCTGAGCGCTATTTTCCCTTCTACCATGACAGCATAAACGGGTGCATACAATATGTCCTCAAAAATATTGTTGTTTTATTTAATTGTATATCACAGAATTATATTTATCTCAAGTTTTATATGCAAATTCAAATTCACTGAAAAAAAAAATTAGATATGTGTGGGAAAAGAAAAAAAAAAAAAAAACCTTAAAATAAGCAAAGACTGTAGACACTATTAAAGTTGGTTTGTTGTTATATGCTAAAAAGTGATACTTTACAAAAAAATATATATTTCATATTAAATAAATTTTGGCTTTTAAAAATGCGGTACAGTACACTTCCGATTAATTATAGTAACACCGGGTCCCTGGTTATTCAAATATCAAGATACATCCGATAGCAGTTAAAACATCCACAGGAAAGAGAAATAAGCTACATTACCATTAACAGAAAATGCTATGAATTAACAGTATTTTCAAGGTGTAATTTGGAACGTAATTTCAGTTGGTTATGCAAATTAAATCCACCTTCAAAACAAGAAAACATTTTAAAACAGAAAAGAATATTTTTTTAACTCAAGTATTTTGATAGAAGTGAATAGGGTACATAAGAACACAATTTACTTTTATGATTTGACAAGTTATTTTTAATGGATAATTTAATAATTATTGCTTTTATGTTTCAGATTATGCGTAGTTGAATTTTTAAATATTGTGATATTATCTGCTATCACTAATGTTATCTCTCGTCTTTTCTTGTCCTTTTTATATTTCGGTAACAACTGCATTTTATTCTGATTGTTTATAATGGTAATTTTTCCATCGTTCCGCATTAAATAAATTTACCTTTTTTCGGAAAATATCTGATTAATCCACATTCCGTTTAATTGGGAAGGGGCTGTTACATAGCATTTCTTTGTTCTACAGTTTGTTACTTATATAGTCTTGTTATATGTATTTCGTTTTTTCTTTGACTGTTTACATACTATTTTTTGTTATATAATTTCTTCCTTACATAGTCTTGTTATATAACATTTCTTTCTTCGACTGTTACATTTTTTCGACTGTTTATTCGACTGTTACAACATTTTTTGTCGTATAGTTTCATCGTTACACAGTCTTGTTATATAGTATTTCTCTTCTTCTCTGATCGTTACTTACCATTTTTTGTTGCACAGTTTCTTCGTTACATAGTCTTGTTATATACGATTTCTTTCTCTTTTCTTTGACTGTTACATAGCATTTCGTTTTTCATTTTTCAGCCTATGACTATTTTTATTCGCTTTTCTTATATTGATTTATCCTTGAAACTTTATGTAACATAGGAATAGAATTTTACGTACAAAAAATAAAAGAAACCAAATAAATTCTGAACATACATTTTTAAATTTTAATGCTGAACATTATTTTTTTATGAAAGCACTAATAAATCTTGTAAAAGTTTTGTGGAAATGTTTTTCTTATTTCGATTGTGATCTATCTAAATTTTGACTTACCTAGGTAAGAAAGTTTTGACTGTAGAGATTAAATGCTTATCGAACTACTGAGTTGAGGTTTGGTCTAATAAGAGTATGTTGTATTCTTTTTTAGTAATTTTGTAACAAACTAATCTTCTTTTCTTTTAGGTTTCAATCTCAAACCTAATTACAGTCTTCACCTAATCAAAACAGAGCTTATGCTGTCGAAATTCAAATCACATTTCTACTTTAAATTATCATGAATTCAGTTCCTTAAAATTTTGTAAAAGCACTAAATACCTGTCTTTAAGATTTGAACTCTAATTTACTCTTTAGAAATTTTTGAGGTAAAGCATGACGGATAAAACAATTGTGAAGAAATTTCCTAGTTAAATTTCAAACTCTGAGCTTGCAGTATCACCTTAACAGTGATTTATAAGCACTTTATTTACAAATATACAGTTATTTAGAAAATAAAATAATTTACGCAATTATACTACATTATCTCTTTTTATTAAAACGTTCAACTTCTAACTTTGGAGTAACTTTCTTTCGCTTTGGTTGTCCTAATTAAGTTTTACTCCTGAATCACAAAAGACAGATTAAATTAGTTCTCATGCCTTTTAGGATTAATTCAGCTTCAAAATAAAACTTTCCCGACACAGAGTTTACTTTTTCTCTTTAAACAGTAGCAACAGAAAGCATTCTTCACATCGAATATAAACGGAGATTTTTCGCTTCTAAAATAAAGCATATTTGGCGTGTTGCTATGTCTTCAGCTTATATTTTTTTTTTCCTTTTCTAGCGTATGAGTGCAAGGAAATAGAATAATTTGAAAGAACAAGTCAAAATACTTTGTTGGTAAAACATAAGTAAAACATACAATGTTCAATTCATATTTTTCATTACATTTTATATTTTCCCATGTATATCGTTATCAAGAATTCTTTCGTTTTTAGATATATATATTTGCATACAGCATATAGGGGGTATTACAGTATAAAAGTTGCATATATAGAGAGAGGTACACATTTTTATGCTGCGATACGTCCTGTATATGAAGTTATTTTGATGACGAAGAATGAAATTCATATTTTTGTATTTATTTATGCCATATATATTCTGCGAGATTGGAAGAAACTTTATTTATTTTTATTAAATTAAGCTAAGTTAATATATTTTAATTACCTAGATCTTTTACGATAAGCTTTCCATAAAGAAATGTACTTGCAACTGAATTCCGTTCTCTAAAATATCAGTTGTAATGAATAAAAATCATGTTCTTATGATCATTACGACAAAACATTAAAACAAAATAGTGAAAAAAATTATGACTAAGTAAAACAACAAGTCATTCAAGAAAGAACGATGTAATGGTGTAAGCCTAATATGATTAAAGAGCCTTCTTGCTGTCTTTTAATAGAACATTTTTATTACTACATACAGTGGTGGCCAAAATTGTGGTCACTTTTGGAAATTTTTATGTTTTTTAACTTTGTATGCTTATAGAAAATGTTATGTTTCGCAAAATGCAAACTTGTATATATATTATTTTAAAGAGAATTTATTACTGAATTCAATACAAAACACAAAATTCAATTATTTGCAATACAAAAAAAGTTATATGTACTTTAATATAAATAAAAAACAGTTATGAAGTGGTTTGTAATGTCTAGCTTTCCTGGCCAATCACTGTTCTTGTTCTGAGAACCAATCAAATGTTAGTAACTGCCAGTAGAAACTGACATCATGTTTACACTTGAAGCAATTCATTATTTTGCTTTGTTCTGTAGAAGGAGGACCTGTTTCTTATACACTGCAATTACAAGTAGGAATTTTTGTAAAATTTTTAATATTTAGTCAAGAAGCAATGGCATCAAATAAAAGAGTAGATTGGACACCTAGAAAGAGATGTAATATTATTGTGTTACGAGAAAGTGGTCTTGCCTATGCTGAAATTGCAAGACAGGTGGGTGGTTCAGTGACTACATCTGGAGTCCGAAAGTTTTGTTTACAATATCAGGAGACAAATTCAGTAAAAAACAAAGAAGGAAAAGGCCGAAAAAGGTGCACCACATCTATTGCTGACAGAAGAATAAAAAGACTTTTTCTAAGATAGAAAAATGTCATCAGCGGCCATCAGAAGTGATCTGAATGATGGTGGTGTTTCTGTCAGTTCAAGAACAATCAGGAGAAGATTAACAGATGTTGGACTGAGAGGTAGAATTCCACGAAAAAAGCCTTATCTTAATTTTCAGCAACGAAAAAAAGACTACAGTGGGCAAAGGAACACATTAACCCTTTAACTGTCAAGTTAGTTTCATGATTTGGGTACACAAATTGTCAAATTTTTTTATTGGAAAAACCAGATGTAGCCGAAATAAACATCTCCCGATATATATTCAGGTATGACAATACGATGCACTAAAAAAAAAAAAAAAAAAACAATACCCCGAGAAATACTCGGGCGTGACATTTTCGAACACCAGTGCTGTTCCCGAGATAATCTCGGGCATGACAGTTAAAAGGTTAATTGGACAGATGATCAGTGGTCACAAGTTATATGGAGTGATGAAACTAAAATATCGTTATTCGGTAGTGATGGGCGAAATTATGTAAGACGTAGAATAGGAGAAGAGCTACATCCTGACTGCATTCAAGCAACTGTAAAGAACCCAGTTAGTGTTATGATTTGGTCATGCATGTCAGCAGATCGTATTGGTCGCCTTCATGTCATCGATGGGACACTGAATGCCAGAAAATACATTGACACTATTCTAGAACCAAAACTTCTACCTTCCATCAGAGATCTCTTTCCCAACAATGCTTCGTTTATTTTTCAGCAGGATTCTGCTCCTTGCCACACGGCCAAAATATTCAAAGAGTGGTTTCGTACAAAGAGCATTAAATTGTTCTCATGGCCAGGAAACAATCCTGACCTCAATCCTATCGAAAATTTGTGGCACCGTTTGAAAACTCTTGTCCGAATGAGGCGTCCATCAAATAAAAGGGAACTAATTGAGGCTATAATTGTTTTCTGGCATCATGTAATAACGAAAGAAGAGCTTGAAACTCTTGTCAGCTCAATGAAACGTCGATGTGAAGCTGTAATCAAAAATAAAGGGTACCCTACTAAGTACTGTTAACTCACTAACTCACTGCATTCATCACTATCTAATGTATATCGATAACTATTATCGTTTAACTTTTTTTGTATTGCAAATTATTGAATTTTGTGTTTTGTATTGAATTCAGTAATAAGTTCTCTTCAAAATGATATATACAATTTTGCATTTTGTGAAATGTAACGTTTTCTATAAGCATACAAAGTTCAAAAACATAAAAATTTCCAAAAGTGTCCACAATTTTGGCCATCACTGTACATTACATAAGTATTTAAGTACTTATTATCAGTGTAACAACAATATAAAAGGTTTATTTCAGGCAAACATTTGTTCTATCCTTTTGCTCTTTTGCGTCCCTACGGCATAAGTAAGCTTACACCAATTTTAAATAGTTTACGCTGATAACGAGATTTATTCTATCTTTTCATTACTTACAAAGATACTTTTTTCTCCCCTTTTCTAAACAATATATGACTCCTATTCAAAAAAGAAATTATATGACTTCTCTTTAATCAACTATCTGTTTCCATTAACTTTCCAACGGTATTTGCCATTGAAAGGAAACACATTTTCTCTGATTTGAAAAACGGTCAAAGTTGCACATTCCCAAATAACTGTTTTAGTCAAATTGAGTTATCGGCTTTACCTGGGGCATGTCTCAATAAACACAGTAACTAGAGCAAGTTTTCCAGGCATAGTTTATCCAATAATTCATCCAATTATAGCTCCAAAATGATTGGTCTCTTTTCATCATGTAACAAACTCAGAAGGCTTTCGCCGATGTTTTATGGTCACGAAATATCACTGTTATATGAGTTTAAATATCTCTAGTTTACAAAGGACTATATCCTGATAGCGCATGTGAAAAAAATCTGTGAATCTAACACCAGTGAAAATAAAAGCAGATGAAGATAATTAGGTCCATAAATATGGCAAAAACCAGCTCTTTCCCCCCCCCCAAAAAAATAAAATAAAAGTAAGAGATTTAAAACTATGCTTGCATCAAATTCTTTATCTACTTACGCGAATTTGCTTACCACTTAGTGACACTGAAGACACGCATAGCGTTTTACTTGTCGCAAGAAAACTATAAGAAAACGAGCTCAGTCATATTTTGCATTATCAACCAGAAAGCATGCTTCAAATTCGATAGCTTTAAAAATTTCCGAACTAATGGCTGCAATATCATATCCACAAATTCTAGGATTCTTTGATGTCACCGCAAAGACCTAAGACGTCTCAGAATCATATCTTGATTAGAATAAATTCGGTCTTTAAAGAGCCAGGGCAAGAGAGGATATGCGAAAGAGCAGCACTTGGCGCATGGGGGATATAAACCTCAGGCCCAAAACATATTTCTCCTGATACAGATGACCGCTGCGGAATCTAGCTAGAACAGTTGTAATCTAGCCTTTTCTACCAATTGCCTCAAATAGAGATTCAGCAGGCTCTTTGCAAGCATACCAAACGTGATCAGGGAACATGAAAATTCGGGAACTGAAACAAATGCCAACACGAACATCGAGATCAAATAGACTTTCCATGATCTATACCTGATACCATTTACATTTCACGTTAATTGTGCTTATCTAGGTTTCACCAAACTCTTTTTCACTTCCTTGTACGAAGTAAAAAGGAAGTATTGTAATCGCGAAAACTTTCAGGCAGCATATTTCAACGAAAATATCCATTTTGACTGCTATTGAATGCAATTTAACGATGTTTTTGCGTGATATCTGTACTTAAGGACAGAATAAAATACTCTTTTCCTTCAAAAAAATTATAAAACTGCTTTAAAATTAATTCTGAAGAGAATTTTTCGTGGCGTCTGTACGAACGTATGTACGTACGTGCCTACGTACGTATCTCGCATAACTCGAAAACGAGTAGCCTCAGAATGTTGAAATTTTGTATATAGGACTGCTGTAACATGTAGATGTGCACCTCGTATTTTGGTTGCAATCGGCCGCACCAAACGTATATAAATATATTTATATATATATCCACTCTGCTACCCGGCTCAGTGATCTCAGTTTCTTTACTCTTATATGTTTGTAAATTGTACATTTTTCGCTTTAAAAATGATTGCATTATGTTGTTTTTATCTTCCGGTTAAGGGTTTTATGCCTTTAGTAAATCTGTGTGCAATATTTTTAGAATTATCAACAATTTTAAATTTGCCTAAGTGCCCCTAAGCCTTTTTTTAATAGCGGCCATTGATGTTTACATTTGAAACAGGAGGCTAGTGGATTTGTTGCCAATCTTGAGAAACTTAGCTTCGCAAGAACAAAAATAACGCATTCATTTATTATTGCCAATTAAATCATGCTAAATTCTTTCTGGAATTTTTTCGAGGAAATAAGTGTTTAAGATTTACTTCCTAATTTTTAATATAGATATTTTGAGTTTTTATGTATTTTTGCCTTCTTGCGAAGTGAGAACTGAATTAATTAAATGAGAAATACTCAATCGTCTGTGAAAAACTGTTTCTTTTTTGTTTTGTTTGCTTAATTTCTTTTATACATAATTCTAGCTTTATTATAGTATTTGAATAGAACACGTGGCAACGATTAGATAATTCTATTCTTTAAATGATATAAATGTTGTGCATTATGAGTTATAATATGAATGAAATATATAAGTTAACTGTTATATAATCTAATAATTATATAGTTTCCGTTATATAATTATCATATAAGTTAACTGTTATATAATTAATTATTAATACTGTTAAGTGAATCTAGCGCCAGAGTGTCGCTATGGTAAACAAATACTAGAGTGAATTTTAAAGAATTCGTTAATTCTATTGTGGTTTATGCGCTGTCGGCGAAGTAGATTTAATTGAATCCAATAAGTTTAAATGAAATGCAAGAAAAAATGCGTATAATTTAATATTCCAATACAAGGAAGTCATGTGGTGTACACATCAGATTTTCTTGTATTATAAGTTTGTAGATAATAAAGACATTCTTCATGAAACAACACAGTATCCCATTCTACAAAAAATACTTTACTGTGTTTCTTTAGAATGTACTTATCAATGCCATAAATGTCTGCCGCTGAAAAGTTTCATATCCTAGAATTCGTTTTTCTTCTTCAAATGAATGCAAAAACTTAAAGAATACGTAATACAGTAACACAGTAACGTATGCCCGTTCACGTTCCGTTTAAACCCTTCAGTGTACTAAGAATGCTATGTCATTTATACTCCAGATTTAAAGGATCGTATGTTTAGCAACAGAGCACATAAAATGAAATCTAGCGTTTTTTGCTTCACATATATGATCCTAAATCAATATATGGCTTTGAGATGTATGGAGTTTAAGTATATGGCGTTGAGACACAAGGAGCCTTGCCATATATGGCGTTTAGTACTTGACTTATAAGGACCGAACGCGTTTACAAACAATCCACAACTGAACGTCCTGGCAGTATGATTTTTCAGAGCATACGAATGTACATTACTTAATTGAGGTCGTTGCATTTTGTTGTTCCATCCTCTCCATTTCATAATTCACAAACATTCTACACATGATTACTTTATTTCAGATGTCGGCTATATTTTCGGCTGTACAGACGTCAAAATATATCATGCACTTGCACAATTGTTAGGATTCTCATGTATCCCTCAAGCACATAGAGAAAGATTTTTCTGATGTTTTTACAAGGCTGATTTTAATGTAACAATTTGCTTTCATTTTAAGTCTTTCCTAAAACTTCTATTTTTTATGTTAGTCTTCTCTAGAATTCTCATAAAATAACGAGCAAATGTGTAAACTAGGGAGAAGAAATTTGGCAGCTCACCAGAGAACAATTTGTTTTGCGAACAGTTTTCGTTTATTTAGACGTCGTGTTGTACATAATTTAGCATTTCTATTTCAGTTACGTTCCATCTTGCTGTGGATATGTTTGTTAAATATTAATTCTGTCTGCAAGAAGTAGCGTTAATAATAAACTTTTAACTACATTTTTGCTCCTGTGCTTTCTCACAACAAATAATTTTTATAAGCTGAAAAACGAGAATTCTTCCGAAGCACTGAAACGTTACAAGGTATTTTCTTCCTTCTCTCCGCACAACTTCGTGGGGTAATTTGAAGCCAGCTCAATGTGTGTTCGGGAGATCCGGAGTTCGAATCCCAGATAGGGCAGTGCAGATTTCTTCAGTTTTCCAACATCGGTATAACCTCATGAATCTACAAGATTGAACAGGTTGTGAGTTAATTAAATTTAACCTTATAAACTTATTACATTCTCCCATATCTCTAATTAACAATAATGATGAATTCAAATACATTATTGTTCAAAATAATCCTTAAATTAATAAAATTAAAACCTTAATTTATGAGGAAAACTTAAATAAGCATATATACAAGAAACTTTTCACGATTAATTTAATTTCAAATAATCAGATATAGATATTATTTATATGCATGTGTTTGAAAGTATCCTTTTATTTGCTAAAGTAAAACAACAGAACAGTATTGTATCGCATGGATTAGCAGAGATCCATGTCAGATGAGCAGAAGGAAAATATTTACACTTTTATGAAGTAAATCACATTTCGTGCATCAAACAAAACAATTAAAAACAGCTCAAGAACAAAAACAGACACAGTGGAAATGTTTCTTAATACGGTAAGAATATCGCGAGTTATCAAAAGTTTTCATAAAGTCAAATTCAATCGCGCGCCTCTTAAACTGAACTCTTCGTTTCAACACAGCCGTATTTCTGCGTTTGCAGAAAGCTACGAGAAAATTCCCTCCTAAGAGGGATGCTTCAAACATGCAGTTTTCAGAAATTTCCAATAAGGGTTCTAAACTGGAGAGAAATATTTAAATATCTCCAAATTGAGAACGAACTTGTCAGGAGAGTTTTTGGCTATCTCTCAAACTAAATGTCGATAGATTGAGAATTAGATTTACAGTATGATACAAAATGTAAGTACGAGGGTAAGTTGAAAAATAAGTTTCCCCTGTCGACTGTGGTCAGAGTTGTGTATGAAAGTCAAAAAATAGAATGAGACATTAAAAATATGACATACCTTTATTTTTCCAGATAGGTACCAAGTACATTGAGACATTTGTCATATCGCTTGATAAGCTTCAAAAAGCCCTCCAGGAAAAAATCAGGGCTTTGCATATGGACAGAAAGTCATTGCCATCTTCATGGTAACGCACGAGGTGTTCCAGGCTGACCCCCATGCGTTGTTCCTTGTGTGTCGAGGTTAATTGTCGGGGTACCCATCGTGCTGACACTTTTCTGTATCGAAGAATGTCGTGGATGTTGTTTTGAGCTCACTCATGTGAGATTCCAAGTTCTTCCGCTACTTCATCGTTGGTGATACGCCGGTTCGCTCTAATCATGTCATCCACCTTCCTGACATTTTCAAAAAAGAAAAATCTCGGGGGAAGGCGCTTTGGAAGCAATACTGAAGTGAAACAAGCCGTTCAACGCTTCTTCCATATGCAAAGCCCTGATTTTTTCTTGGAGGACTTTTTGAAGCTTATCAAGCGATATGACAAATGTCTCAACATACTCGTACGAGAATAATAAAATAAAGGTATGTCATATCTTTAATGTCTCATTCTATTTTTTGACTTTCATACACAACTCTGACCACAGTCGACAGAGGAAACTTATTTTTCAACTTACCTACGTACTTACAATGAAAATAAGTAGCCGCAGAGTCGATTAGTCAGAAATGTGCAGTAAAAGTTTTACAAAAGAAATGCCCAAAATAAGTATAAATAAATAAATGAAAGCAATACATATCTCTTAAAATTACATAAAAAATACACTTAAGTAAAGTCAAATACGCACATACTTATGTTTTTTACACCTTTTATTTTAAACAGCGAACAACCCGAACAGTTGGAGAAATGAAAAACCATTTTACTATCTTTAAAAATCACATGTTTTTATATTATACAGATACTAATTTGATTTTTAAATCCAAGAAATTTAATCTTCTATTACATTAAGGATTTTTGTTTACTTAAACTCTTAATTTCTTTCTACAAGATCTTTCTGCTTGCAATTGAAAACATTTCTGCGAAATTATTTACCCTCTTCAGTCAAGCATTAGAGCATTAGAATATGCTAAAATTATTAATAACGTAGATTAAATGAAGATATGCCCACGCGTGGTTATTTTAATATCATTTAGTCTTTCTGCAAAAATTCTGCTTTTTTTAATGTCTCTATTAATGGATTCAAGCGTTTAAAGGTGAAACTCGAAAGAACTTTAATGGATTTTTCAGGTGTTAAATGGAAGTACCTTTCTTTCAAAAGAATTTGCAGTCTCTAACAAAAGTGTTCTTTAAAATTTGCATAAAAGTAATTCTCAGTTTTCTAATCTCTGGAAAAGCTGCTTAAGAAATGTTTTGCAGTTTATGTTGCATTATTTATCTCGGCCTGACTACTTTTTAAGCATGAAGAAATGTTAATTTTTATAAACCCTTTCGGATTTTAAACGTTTTTTATTGTCAGAAGGAATCTTAAATTGCATAGATAAGACCGAAACTGATAATAAAATTTATCCGTCTGCATTAAATACTTTGAAATTAATTATCTGTTTATAATAAAAGTGCATCATTTAAATAACATATGCAGTGAATCATTTAAAATTCTGCTTGAACTGCGGAACGAATTACTGTGAAATTGATATTCAATAACGAAAAACTACCAGGGCATACTTTAAGAATCTATTAAACACAATACTTATGTTAAATTTACTCACACTATTATTTTTAGAGCAGTAAATTTAAAAAACAATCTGTGCTATGAATTACTATATTACTTTATTAATTGGATATGCGAACTATTTAAATCACAATAGCACACACAGACTGAAGTAATGCTTTATAATTTTCTCCTCTTGAAAAAAGATTGGTGATAGGCAAGTGCCTAGTCCACCAAATTCAAAGTGTTAATAAAATACCATCCTTATTTTTTTCTAGTTTGGTCACAAGTGCAGAGGCAATTAATTTTTTCAATGGCGAAAAATAAAAATCACCTGTGCTGTCTTGAGTATTCAAACCATGAACTATCCATTTGATAGCTAGTTGTGCTAACCAATTGCAGCACGAAAGGGCGCGTAGAGCAATTAAACGATTAATTACAAGTTCGCCACTAAAATGCGCATACCATAAGCAAAATTTATTACTCAAAGAATATTTATATTTTTATTATCAGTCGTCTACATATCATTAGAATGTTATTAGTCACTTTTTTTAGAAATTTTCTTTTAATTATTAGAAATTGGATGAAAGAAATCGTTAAGTCATCAAGCAATATTACTGTCGATTATTCTAAATTTTAAGATTATGCTATATTGTTCTAAATTGATAGTGTTGTGTATTATTCTAAATTGTAGTACTGTAGTCCTTATTTTGAGTTTCGCAGGATAAGATTCTTTTTCCTATAAATTATTATATTTGAGGCCTCCGTGGGGCTGCGCGGAATCCTCTTCCGCTAGGACTAGACTGGCTTCTCGGACATTGGTATATCACTTAACAACTGAATTTTTTTAAAATCTCATAGTCTCATAGTCATGATCATCCATGTGTCAGTTTTTGATGTATGTGATTGGTTGTCAAACTAGCAATTGGACAATTCGTGGTAGAAACTTTGGCAATGGCTCAGTTAATTTTTATGTTTTCTGGTCCAAAATGCCTGGTCCTGTTGGTCTGTAAAATAGAACTGGAATTAAAATACAGTGACAGCTAACTCATCATCACATTGGCAGACTGTGTATCGTGTCTCTCCGTAATGGTTTTTTAAGAGGGGAAATGGAAGGAATTATCATATTTCCCCATACTTTATCTCATATTTGAAGAGCTTAACATGACAGCTAACTATTCGAAAATCCATGATTCACACTGCTGCGAGAGCACAATAATTCATTTCATAACCTGCTGAGAATAGAATAACGCAATCCAAAAATGACATAGATTTGCAGTTTATAATTTCAGGTACGCATATAAATATAGAAGTATAATTTAAGCCAGCAGAAATATTATATATTTTGTTTCTCCTAGTCAAGGCTGCGAGTCAAATCCGCATTCAAATCGGCTACACTCCGAAATCACTGACCAACCCAGTCCTCGTGTATTGCTTATCACAGGAGGTCACCCAAGATTACGATTTGTCCCGAATTCTTCATAAAAAACTCGCGATCGTTCTGTATGGCTGTATATCCATGCTTGCCATAATCTTCAGATTTTTTCCCCATTCCGTGGTATGGTTTTGAGTTGAAATTTCTCACACCATTGGTTATGACCTCTCTTTAAAAGTGTAGACAAATGGCCAGATTTAGGAGAGCTAAAACGCTCTTGTTAACGTTAAGGAAGCTACAAAATGCCATCATATAAAGACTAATCTATACGCTACGTCAAAAATCTTGTAGATCTGACAATTATGAAATCTGACCATTATACCACGAAGGCAGGCTAAGAAGGCGGGAGAAATACCTTATATGCGCCTTCTTTTTAAAAAGGGGACTCGTTAATTATAGATAACAGGGGAATTTTAATATATGATATATTCAACGAGGTGATCTCAAAACCAACTTTGGTTTCCCCAGTCGGGATTGGATTCACCGACCTCGTAATGGGTTCTATAGAAATTATAAGAGACAACTTTAAATTCCATGTATTGGAGCAAGAGACACTTAGTGATCATAAATACCTGTTCAAAATGGTTATAATGATAGAAAATGATAATAATGAAAGTAGCGAAGAACTGAAAATTTATTATTCGCAAAATCTTAAAAAAATAATACATAAAGTGTGCAAGAAAATTAGAGCCTAAATCACGAAATACACATAAAAACTAAACAGCATAAACAATCGGGCAGATATGGAAAACACGGTGGAAGAATTAGAAAGTTCGATGAAATCCTACGCAGATAAATATATTAAAGTCGTTAAAAAGAAAGAGAAGGGAATCAACTGGTGGAATCTAGATAAAGAAATGTTCGGGCTTTGAGAAAAAGTTATCAACATGCAAATATAGAGAATGACCTTAAGAAGGGAAGAAAAATAATATATAAAAGACCACTAGCTGTGTATAAAAAACGTTAAGGAACACAAAATTGAACTAAAGTTACGAGATTTTCCTAGATTGTGCCATGATCAGGTGTGTAAAACTGCTGCTGGAAAAATTTTTATAAAGAAGGTAATCTGCATACGCGCGGAAGGAATGGAGGGGCGTCAAATTAAAGAAATCTTTGAAGAGATCTTGACTAGAACCCTGGACTTGAAAGTCTCAATAGGGAAACAACTTGATTTCGAGAATGTGAGTGACGATGGATGTGGTGCCCTGGAAGGGTATTTCATCACAAATGAGGTAGCGTCAGCAATTCGAAGCGTAAGAAATAAAAGCCCCCCCCGAAATTGATAATATTAGTCTAGAGGTAGTTAAAAGACTATTTTACTTTAACCCGGAACTTTTTTTAAGTGTATACAATTGTTCCATACCTTTGAGTGTCTTTCTGATGGTATGGAAAATCGCTGGTTTGATCCTTATTCCAAAGGTAAAAGGCTCCTATAGACCCATCTGTTTACTGAAGTGCTTTAGCAATGTCCTGGTTAAATTTATTATAAATAGATCGAATAATTTCGTATCCCAAAATGTACTGATATCAAACCGACAATGAGCTCGTCGTCGAAGATCAACTGAAGACGCACTGTATCAGCTTGTAAACTACCTCACCAACAACAAAAAATAAGTATCACGTTGCTGCAATTTCCTTTGACATGAAAAGAGTATGTGACACTGTTAGTTAGCTATGTATTTGAGATACCCTGCGAAAGGTACACTATCCGGAGACCTTTGTAAATTATTGAAACGTTATTTTAGTGAAAGGAAAACTACATTTTCTTTGCATAACCTAGTAGAATTTCATCTGAACAGAGGATTACACGGGGGTCATGTAGCTCGCCGCTGCTCTGGAAACTGATCATGAATAAATTGATCTCACAAGACCTACCAGAAGACGTAGAAATTATATGTTTTGCTGGCAATCTCATGCTACTTACAAAAGAAGTCTCACTTGAAAACTAGAAAAGAAATTTCTGGAAATAGTTACAGTGATGGGTACTTGGAAGAGAAAAGAAAACCTGGAATTTAATCTCAACAAGACTTCGACAATATTATATCCCAGAGGCGGAACTCGCATAAGAAATTCGAGATTCCTATATAATGGAACAAAATTAATATTCTTAACAAGCATGAAATACCTAGGAGTAATGTTATATCATTATAGCATAATAGAAATTCATACGTGATATTTACTACTGAACATCATTACTGTGAAATATCTATTGTCAATGTCCATACTAGATTATGAGGTAGGTAACTGTATGTATATATGTAACATAAAAGAACATTTCAACCAATATTGTATCAATCACATAACTAGGTATATGAGTAGTTATCATAGTGTAACATAAAAACAAAATATGCAAACAATTCTAAATTTTTGGAAGTTGCGTTGTGAAATGCTAACCCATTCTATGACTAAGATCCAGTGTAAGGAATTAAATACAATAATTACAAGGCTAAGTAGGTAAAATCAATCTAACGTTTATTAATGAGAACATTTGTGTGAATAATTACATTTTTAACATGGGTGGCGGCAGGACTACCTTTGCTCTGAAGAAACAAATTTAACGTACCTGCATACACTTTTTACAAAGTCGCCCTTCGAAGGCATCAAACAAATTTTGGGTTCTTGTAACAATTTCGTCGGTAGAGGTTTCTGCATACAATTTTAACAATGTCGCCTTTCGCAGGCATCAAGAAATTATCGGGTTCTTGTAACAATTTCGTCGGTAGAGGTTTCTGTAAAGGAAAACAAATCATAATTAATAATGTATAACAATTTCGGAGGCCAGGCTCCCCGCCCCACAGCCGCTTCCAACCGGCAGGACTCCGGTCATCACCAAGATGCTGGTCATTCTGCAAATCAGGTGCTGCAACTCAGACCTTCGGGCAAGTTGTTTAATTTCTTGGTCTGCCTGGCACGCCGTCGGCTGGTCCCCTCTCTGCATCTTGGAAGTCATCGAAAACATCAAAAATAATCTCCTCGGTCCCTTCCTTCCGAAAACAAACGTGTTATTCAAAATGGTTTCCTCGTCTTCTCCTCTCTCGAAAACACCGCGCGGCCACTTTAATAACTGGCGCGTTTTCTGAAAACTTGGCGTAGATGTTGAACAGCAAGGAAGCCAAAACCAGCAACCCAACGCGAAGAATCTTCACGGGAAGGGGTTTCCCGACTACCAGAAGAGCCATTTATATTCATTCCTCCATTCAGCTTCCAAGGCCACACCAATGTGTCATCAGATCTTCAGACGAAAACAAGGGGGGGAAGGAACTACCCTCGTTCGTGGTCCCAATCGACAATGCAAAGCTTCTAACTCAACGGATATTTTCCCCCACTATAAAATATGCTGTAGAACCTCTCCATGCTCGCCTGTCCAGCAAAACAGGGTCCTCTTTTCGTGAAACACCATATGGTGTATCCATCCAGCACTTCACCCCCCACATATGTTTTTTCGCTTGGGGAAAAGGAATTTTGGAGTGCAGTAAAAACCCTGATAAGAGTTTCCGAGAATGAATTCCAAGCCGACGGCAAGGGGTGACAATTATCTGAACCAAGTTAACACAAAAATGACTTTAGGAAATTTTAAAAAAAGAAACTACTAATTACACAACATTATAATTCATAATAAAAATGTCAGCACTGTAAAAATTGTTTCTTCAGCCACAATTAAAGTGTACACACATATTATCCAAATTGAATTACAATTACAATCAATTTTTCCTACCGCCAGTCAGAAAATATGTATTCGTTTAACTTTAAAAGAAACAGGGATGCAAATTAAATTACATAAGGTTAAGAAAAAAAATTTAAACCACCAAGGTGCAGCAACAAGGCAATTAAAGTTAAAAGTTAAACAACCTTAAAGGTCAAAACAACAAGATACAAAAACCAAAAATCTTAACTCCTTAAACTCAAATTAAAATTAAACAACTTCAACTCAAGAAAACTTTTAAAGCAACCTAACCAAAATTTAAAGTTTAAAAAAGTTACAATTTAAACTTTCAACCAAAAACAACAACAAAAACAAAAGAAATTAGAACTTCAATTAGAAATCAAAACTGAAATAATACGCCAAACAACTTAAGCTTGAAAATAAAACGATTAATACATAACAGTAATCATAGACAACAAATTAACATTTCAACTACATTCATACTAAGAAAAGTGAGAGCATTTTGAATTTCTATAAACGTAATTTTATACAGGACGTTTTAGCAAGAAAAAGTAATATAATAAGCAAAAGCTTTAAAAACGTTAAAATTCCAATGATCACAACTGATATGTATTTTTTGGAGCATGGGGAATCAAAGCGTTGGAATTACAACGCCTATGAATAAAATTAGATATAATACAGAGAAACTCGTTGTTGTGCATGACCCGAGTATTTAGAACAATCTCCACAGAAGTGCAATGCATATTGGTGTGCGTCCCCTCTCTTTCTTTATCACATAAATTCTTTTCCGAAACATTTTTATTAAGGACTAGCAAGACAGATTTTATAATCTACGAATATTACTTTCTAACAAGAAGCGCCTTTGAAAACCTAAATATCAATTTAATTCACCCAAAGGAGAGAATATCGATCCCTTATATTAATATGACACCACCAATAGGAAAACTCAACATGTATACGGATAGCTCTGGGATTGGAGAAGAAATTGGATTGGCTTTTGTTGTGTATTTTCATGGATGTGAAATAGAAAACAGAAAATATAAACTAGAGGAAATTAACTCTGTTTATCAAGCCGAATTAGTCGCTATCTTAAAAGCGATGAGCTGAATAAAAGGGAATTTGTCAAGGCAGCATAGATTTCAGATTTATTCCGATTCCCTATCAGCCTCTCTAGCCCAGAGGAGCCGGCTAGAGAGGCTATCCCTACATTAAAAAGCCTCTCTAGCCCAGAGGAGCCGAGTTTTGAAATTCAAGAAGGGATTCTAGAGGAATCTTTCCACAAAACATCGAATAAAACTTTCTTGGATGAAAGAGCACGCTGGATGGGAGGGAAATGAGGGGACGGACGCCCTTGCAAAAAACGCTGCTGCTGAGGTGAGTATAGGAAGAACAGATTATCGGGGATTTAAATGGAAAACAATAAGGAAAATGGATCTAAATATACATATAAAAAACGAAATAAAAATGGAGAGATTCAGAACGTAGAAAGGACTACTTACAAAGCACTGAAGTCTAGAAAAAAATTAAAACCATAACCGATAAAGACCTCTATTCGACCCTTTCAGGTCACAGTAGATTTCCAGCTTACCTAAACAGATTTAAATTTCAAGAAAACGCAACCTAATCACTATGCGGAAAGCTGGGAAATAACAGGCAGTATGTGGAAGAATGTGAACTAACAAAAGACCTTAGGAATAGCAAGATGGACTATAAGGACTTTTTTATACTAGAAATGAAGGGAAAAACATAGCAAAAGAGCTCATGGGAAGAATTAATAAAAACCTAGTTGCAATTGGACTAGACCAATAACAAAGAACTCCCAATACGACTGCTGCTAGAAACTTTGTTTATTCGTGTTGTGTTGTCCTCTATGTTCTTCTTTTGTTGCTGGTCTAGGCGCGCTTGGCCTTGCCAGGAGGAGGAGTATGTAATGTAGGTAAGTAGGTATGGACCGCGCCATACCTACTTACCTACATTACATACTCCCCTTTTTAAACGGCGACTGGGGATTAGGGGATACAATCGCCTAATCCTGGTGGTGAAGAATAATCATCCGCGACCATTTTTAGTTCGGGCGCCACTGTAGAGCTATTAGTTACATTTTGCAAGCAGGAGACATGAAAAATGAGCAATACCCTTGCCGTGACTCGAACCTGGAACTCTCGAATACACGCCGAGCATGCTGACTATTACACCCCAAAGGTATGCTAAAAGGGCGGGAGAAATACCTTAAAATCTGTCTATACATTTGATGTAGTGTATTGAGTTATCTATTAAATTTCCAACGCTGTCCTTTCTTTTCAAATAAGAGTCACGTGCTTGAGTTAATATCATTAGCCAAGATCTTCGTGAAACAAGAAGTATCAAGTTGCACATGCAAATATGAGCATTTGCGTTAACAGTTGCTATGCTGTGATTATTAATAGTAACCTAGTTAGCAACTTATTATTGCCCAACTGATTGTGAAACCGAGGAAAGAGAGGGAAAAATTTTAATGCAGCAGTTTTTCATCAATAGTACGAGGAGCCAGTAAACGATTCCTGGCAATTTGAAACATCCAGGAAAAAAAATCTCCTGAAAGGTGTGATGTAATAATCGTAATAAGGAACGGTTGGGAACGTTCAAGACATAGGGCAGTGGTGGCGAATATGTTTGGGGTCGCTTGCCATTCCGCTTAAGATATTAAATTAGAATTATTCATAAGTTACCTCAAAATGCTTAAACCATAAAACTGGAATCTGTTTAACAATGAAAGTATTAAAACTCACCGGCACTCTGCAATAAATTTGAGTTCGTTTAGCAAACATTAGCTGCATCACCCTTGGCGTATTTTTTGCCATTTAAAAGTAATATGATTTGCCCAAACAACTGAAACGTCTTAAATAATTATGTATATCATTTCTATGGCGATATGTGAAAATCTTATATCTAGGCTTAAGCCCTATTCCAGTGTCATTACGCGATAAGTAAAAATGTGAAACGTTCAAGAACTGAATAAAACACTTATTTAAATTACATAGTATCATTTTATTGTGATTATTGATTAAGGAAGTAATATTTTAGTCGCATGCCGACTGATGAAGCTCTGCGTGCCGACTGTGGCACGCGTGCCATATGTTCGGTATTATTAAAATTTTTTATAAACTTTAAGTCTTCCCTGTCCGATGACACTATCTCAGACTTTCTAACTACAATACTGTCATGACATGAAGCTATCAAACATGTAGTCATATTCTCGCTCACCTCATTAAATTCATGCTTAGGCTAGGAAAACATACAAAGGTTATTTCCCTGTTGTTAGCATCTTTCCAAGGATTTTAACCCAGGTATAATTACTAGTATTGATCAATTTTACCACTTATTATCACATGCAAGGCTGACAATAATGACATTCACACATTTCTACTGTTGTTAAGTTATTAAAAAAGGTAATTAAGATGTGTCAGTTTTTAGATTTTGATAACATTTTAAAATCTATCGCCGCGGCTTTAGTATTTTTATTATGGTGAAACAACGTTTTACCATAATAAAAAAAATACTTGAATGTTAATGGAAGGTTTTGCAATTGTATTAACACGAATAATAATGCAAATAGTAGCAAAATAAACATTAATAAAAGGATTTA
This sequence comes from Stegodyphus dumicola, assembly GCF_044657685.1. NCBI lineage: Eukaryota > Metazoa > Arthropoda > Arachnida > Araneae > Eresidae > Stegodyphus > Stegodyphus dumicola. Next base: position 239,612,215 of record NC_140768.1, on the reverse strand, counting down.
TGTACTGCATAAATTCAAAACCATCCTGCCGGTATTAATTATGATCTTTATCGGTATAGGAAATGTAAAGAAATAATCATGTAAATAAGGATAGCAAATTATCATATCGTTTAATATAGGGATAGAAATTTATCATAGCATAACGATTGTATCATATGAAGTAAAGATGGCTAGTTATTATTCCGTATGATTCATCGTATCAAGTAAAAATTTATCATTGATTGTATCGTGTCACGTAAGGACGATAAATTATCACATGCAAGGCTGACAATAATGACATTCACACATTTCTACTGTTGTTGTTATTATTTGATTATAGAAAGTTAGAAAATCGTCATAATTTCTTCAATGAATACACTTTGTAAGTACTATCTTAGCATAAGTTAGAAACGGCTTGTAATTAAATATTATCTTTAAATATTTCCATATATGAATACCTAAAAAAGGTATTTCTAAAGCTTATCTTTTTCAAAGAAAGAAAGAAGATGATTTTATTCTGTAACGTAAAATAGCAGCACCACAGAGAAATACAAAAGTTTTGCTGAGATTTATAAATTTTTAAAAAGAGCGATTTCCTGACACGTGAAAAACCTTTTTAAGGTTGTATAATATTTTAAGCTTATTATATATGGTAGTTGTTGCTTCTAAGAATGATTTATCATCCAAAATGTAAGACTTTCCTTTAACTGAGATACACAATCGGAAAATTTAGTTTTTTAACTGCTTCATACAAACTTATTTTTATGCAATATTTCGATTTCCTAAATTACAAAATGTCCAAATTAAGCAAGAATGCGTCTCCGTAAATACATAAAATATCTTGTTTAATCAGCAACACTTTTATTTTGTATGTAAAATGTTGTTTTATATGTGTTCCAAAAACAGTTCAATAAATAAGCTGAAATTACTCACACTAAACTTTTAGTTTTGTTGAATCTTACTTCCGTTTTCGATGTCCGAATTCTTTGATGGTGAACATTATTTTCTAAATGGTTAAAATCCAGGGTTCATCCAGATTCACAGAAGAGCAAATATTTTGAAAGCATTTAATAAAAAAAATTAAAGTTACAAACACATATTTTCCATTTTTACAGAGTTCAGTATATACAGCGAAATTTCTACGCACGACATTCAAATCAAAACTCAGTGTTCTCTACCAGGTTACAATTACAGTTTTTGAGAAGGAAGAACGTTCGCGATATTCTCCCCCTCAATTCTAAATCGTTTTCTAAGCTGTTGCACAAAATATTGTTAGCCTTGCTTGAATCAATTAGATCTAAATCTGGAACTCCCGCTTCTTTTATTTCTTTCAAAAGCATTTTTAGGAGATAAGGGTATATGATCCTTGCTATCTTCAAACATCTAGGTTAAGGGTATGCTATTCAAGATAGCTTCAGCACCTCAGAGTACTGTGTATAAGTCTTCATAATCTCGACGAGAATTTCTTAAAATTTGTCTAAGTATACCTTTTAACATACCTATCAGACTCTGCTCAAAGCCACGCCACCAGGGTGCTGATGTGGGGTTAAACTACCATGTAATTCTCTTAAACGATATGAATTCCTGTAATCTGGACCAGTCAATTTATTTTAATTCGTTAGCCGTACCCACTAAATTTGTTCCATTGTGGGAATAGATAACGCTAGGGTGTTCTCTTCTTGCTATAAATCTTTTCAATGCTAGAAAGATATTATTCGTATCCGTAGACAAGGACGTTACTAGTTCAATATGAACAGCTCGATAAACGGCACAAGTAAACAGTACTGTCCAACTCTTGGATCCATTTCTTAAATGCAGGGGACCACAAAGATCTACTTCATCATTACTTCATCTTCCGGAACAGTGGAAGATGTGGCCACTGCATTACAAGAACACACGAGCAGTGATGCGGGAATCAGCAGTTGTCGATGAACTTTGCCGATGCCTATCAGCATTGTGCGTAAAGTCCTACGGAACATCTTCCGCTGCTATCCGTACAAAACCAACTCGTGCAGCAACTGCTACCTGCTGATCTGGAAACACGTGAATCGTTTCCATTACGATTTCTTTTCCGGAGGGAAGTGGACAATGGATGGACATGGAACACTCTGGGGTCTGACAAAGACCATTTCCATGTGCAAGGTTCTGCAAATGCACAAAATTGTAGGATATGGGCAATTTTCCGAGAGTCAGCCATTACGTTTTCAGTAACTGTGTGGTGCGGAATAATGGCAGCATTTGTCATCACTCTGTTCTTCTTCAGAGAGATCACGCCTGAGACTCTCGTTACATGAACCGCTGATGACAAGCGGTATGAAACATTTTTGCACAGAAATGTCCTTTCAGCACTTTAGTAGCGTCAGTTTGTGGATCACACAAAATTCATGCAAGATAACGCTCCTCTGCCCATTCCTACTCATGTGAAGCAGCTGCTGATTGCTCATTTCACAGATGATAGAATAATGAGCAGTCATTTTCCAACACCGTGACTGCCACATTCTCCTAACTTAGACCCAAGTGATTTTCAGCTTTTGAAGATACCTGAAGAATGCTTTTTACAGCGGGTGATTTGCGAATCTGACAACTTGAAGGAAAGCATCAAGCACCACATTTATAGCATCAGCACAGATACCCACCGATCTGCTGTAGAACATGCCTTTTATACTTCCAACTAGTAGCCTAACAAAATGAAGGGCATTCCGAACAACTTCCATGTTAATCATCCCTAAGGCGTTTGTTTCATGAAGCTCCTCTTTTGCTCTTGTCACTATCACTGTTTTCGCTGTAAACACGTATTCTTGTCTTTTTGCTAATAAATTTGTCGTAAGTCCTTGGATTCTATTGTTTCCATTCGACTAACATTTCTTTGTTTAACGAATCCATTTAAGCCTTTCCTTTGAGAACGCCATCTATGGCCACATTTTGGAAATTTTTTTTCTTCCGCCAAACAAACTTCCATTTCCTAGTAACTATTCTAGTAAAGTATCAAATCATTCTGACCGCTAGTTAAGCTAGAGCGTTTTGAAGTCGCAACTTTAATTATAAACAAACTGTATTTTACTCATCTTCAATTACCCTGCTGACAGCTCAGAGGTTAAAGGACTCGAGTCGACTAATTGCCTGTTAGTTCATCCTTCTTCGAATAATTTTTAAAGCACTAGGGATATGTATTGTAGCGGGCTATAGTTACTAGAGAAATAAAGATCATATCATAAGGATAAATGCTACAAATATCCCGATGAAAGAAACCGCGATATGTAAATTCTTGCTAATGCGCCAGGAGGCAGATAGCCCTAGTGTGCTTTGCCATAATCAAGTAAACAAAACCTTAATGCGCCAGGAACATAGCAGAACCCCACATCAATCAGTTCCCGAATCAATACAGTTGCATGACTCTTAACTGAATTGACTGATTCTTGCGATTTTGCAGTTTATCCTAGGGCTCTTCCGCCTAATTTTGCAGTTTATCCTAGGGCTCTTCTGCAGTACTTCCCAGAGTAATTACAGAGTTCCTGTAATTACTCGCTATTAGCTCGCTATGTACCTTAGAAAACTGGACACAAGCTGGTGTATTTGAACATTACCGGCTTATATGGCCAATTTGCTGACAGTTGTAGCAGCGTTGGAGCCGAGAACTGAATACTGGTATTTCGGCCGGGGCCCGAATCCCGGCGAACGGGGCCAGCTGCATGGATATTTTTGTGGCTCCCCTTATATGTAACGCAGATATAAGCCAGTTTCCCTTACAGCGCTGTCTAAGAAGGCGTCTCTCCTAACAAATAGTTATCTTATGCTTTGCCATGCTAAAATAAACCCAGTCAATTATATAAAAGAGTGATTGCGTCTGACACGAATCAAATTCTGGCATATCTTGTAAAAGTCTCTTATTATAGCTCTAAGAAAAATATGATTCCTAAAAGTTATTTTTTTAATTCATAAATATTATTTTAAGTTTCATATGGCCAAGCAAAATAACAGCATACTTTATAGCCTATTTATTTATATATCGATTCGAAATGATTGCATCATGATTTATAAGACAGTAAATATCAGAAAAATTGTCAATTATATTAAAGGTTTTCAGTAACTGGTTTATAATATTTTTATGCAACTAGAAAAATGGGTAAAAGTTTGTAACAGTAATATAATAAATCCCCTGCTTCTATTTCCGCTAAAATATAGACATTAGTTGATCGGATAAACCCAGTAGAAATAAAACGAAACCTCATATCCTTAGTGAAACAGTTTGGAGGGAAATTGGAGGATCCTTTTTATATAATCTACCTCATCGTTATTATTTTCAAGTCAAATTAGCGCATATAACGCAATCTCTCACATTCCACTTTCTCTGACCATATGCAGTTAGCTCCCTTCTTTGTTTCTAGACGTGCCATCAGATTCTTTTTTTTTTCCTATTTTCTTCTGTCCTCCTTGAAGTCTTTGGTCTGCCCCTTAATATAATTTGGTCGGAGTTGTCAGTAATACCGCTTCTGATTGTTGCTTTCCTGACTGTTTTAACTTATCCGCCTCTGACAATCTTCTTCTTGGCTATCAGTCGTCTATAAAGCAGTAAAAAGTAGAATGAAATTCAAAAACATTTAAATCCATTAATTGTAGGCGGATTGTTTCTACCCGATTGTTAATCTCTTCTCATTTTACCCCATGTTGATTCTCTTTAGGTATACTATTATGGGTAAAATTTGTTTCTGCTTATCAAATTTGTACATTATAAAATTCATCCGCAGACGAATTCAGAAATGTGATACATTGCCTAAAACTTTTAGTCTGTTCCTTGGTGAACAACTATAAACTTTCATAATCACATAATTTCTTTCTTTCAATTTACATCTCCCATCAACCTGATTTTCGTTTTTTTGAATTTCATACACACCAACAATAAAAGGCAAATAAGAGTTCTTACAATTGTGTGTATTTTAGTTATAGATGTGTAATGTTTATTTCATATTTTCGAATAGAAGTCAGCCTACAGTTACTAATTTTAAGATAATTCTTATGACATTCATTTTCCTTAAAAACATTTGCTACTGGAATAATGTGTGGCCAAAACCTATCTTATATTTACGTGCCTTAAATACGATAGAAATCACGATACTTCTTATGTATGCCACATGTCACTTAATACAAAATTAAACTAACTGTGCTTCCAAAATTTGATTGAACATTGATTGAATATTGCTATGCATTTATTATGGTTACAATGAACTGCGTTGGTATGCAGTTGTCTATACTTGAAAGAGCAGTTTTTTGTTTTCTTTTTGAAACACATTATATGCTCTTTCAGCCTCAGGCCAAATTTGGCGCTAAAGGAGGAATTTTAGAAATCCAGAAGGGGCTATCACTTGCCAAATAACCTTAAAAGTGTTCGTAATACACAAAACCGAGCTGAAACGTCTAAGAAATAAAATGTTTTAGAGCTTAGCGAAGACTCCATGAACTATTTATTTTATAACGGCAAAGCACGTAAGAAAGTTTTCTACCCTGGAGGATTCTTCCTTACGCTCCCTAAGTAGATTTATCTTGTTTACGTTACATGTTCTCCGAAAGCAAAAACACTTTCTCACGTTTCGATCGGCATATAATCTGGAATAACAAACAATGTGTTTGTGTTCCCACACAATGTTTATTTTATTTTCTCAACTTATAATCAATATTTTTAAATTATTTTTATTTTGTTTCTAAACTGGTATAAAACCTATTCGTGCGATAAACCAGAAATGCATGTGTTAAACGACTTGGGGATTATATTAGAAAAAAAACGAATACCTGACTTATGTAAGAATGGATTTACTTTGTCTGCCAGATCATATCTGATATGGAATAACGTGTTTTAAGTTCCTTTCTTATAACATATGGACACTATCACTACTATTCTAGATTATCTCTATAAGTATGTACATATATTCATTTTAATGCCATACCGTTGAATTAATATATTTGTAAGGAATTTTCCCCTTCGTTACGGATGCCTTCGGGGTGTTCTCGAAACACGTCCGCCTGGGAATCCGAAAATCCAATGTTTGAAACCCAGGAAAACACTGCTAATTTTTTTGCTTTTCTTGAAGTAAAATAAATGATTCAACGCGGTTAGTGTGATAAACGTTTAGTTACATTAACAGCAAATGTTTATCTATTTAGCCACTGTAAAAATAAAGCAAAATCAATAAGATGTGTATTACGGTTTGAAATCAAGTAACGTATAAATGCCTGTTTTAGATTCTATATTCTCAGTAAGAAAATTCTATCTTCCCACTTTAAAAAAAAAAAATTCTAGATCACCCACTCTGCTTAGTTTGAGTAGAAATGTTTGGTTGAAGAATGTAAAGAATTTGAATAAAGAAACTTATCTCAAATTTAAAAAAAAAGCTTATTCTGTTTTAAAAGTCCAGTTATTTAGCTTTTTGCATATACTATAAATGCACACCTTTAACGCAGTAACAATCACAGACTTATGTATAGAGTAATTCTTCAGATTGAAAAAACTGGAAAGCGGTATAATGTTATAAGGTTATAACATTAAGCGGTATAATGTTATATGTATTTCTACCGCTTTCCTAGCGTGCCTTCGTGGTGTTGTGGTTCAGCACGCTGGGCCGGTATTTCAGAGGTCCTTGGTTCGATTCCCGGCGAAGGCAGTTGCTAATTTTCATCTTTCTGGCCTTAAAATAACCTAATGTCTCTACAGTGGCGCTCGAACTAAAAAGGTGTTAAATGAGGATTCTCCACATACGGGATTTGGCGATTAGGTCCCCTAAAACACAGTCGCCTTTTAAAAAGGGGAGTATATAAGGTATTTCTACCGCTTTCCTAGCGTGCCTTCATGGTGTAGCGGTTCTGCACGCTGGGCCAGCATTCCAAAGGTCCGTGATTCGATTCCCGGCGGTTACTCATTTTTCATCTCTCCAGCTTCAAAAAAAAAAAAAAAAAAAAAAAAAAAAAAAAAAAAAAAAACAATCTAATGTCTCTACAATGTAAATAGTTGAATCATATAATAAATTCACGTTATAAAACATCAAAACATCAACTTTATGTGTTCGTATCCAGAGAGGAGGACAAATGGAAGAGTAGCACGAAAGAGAACTAAATACATTTTTTTTTTTTTTAACTTTTAAAATATTGTTGTGAAATACTCAGCTGCGGTGAGATAGCTTCCTTGTAAAGCGGTGTTAGGGTTGCTAGAAAATGGCAAGGAAAGGCAAGGTTGCCAGACTTGGCTCACTGGCGATATTTGGCGACAAAATTCGCGATATGCCATAGACGGAGCGAAAACATTCTAGAGCGCATTCTTAATGGTATTCTCGAAGCTAGGTTAATGCTATATATTCCCTGCCAGTCCTGGGACAAACGTTTTGTCTTGAGTTCAGAGATTAGCTTGGGAGCGATCGACCGAATCGAGAGCTGTACTTTAGTGCTCTGCCGTGAAGCTATTTTCACCGTTATAGCCTAAGTGGCAGTGGAAGGCAGTGCTACTGATTGTTTCAGCGTGTTTGTTGTAGTTTTTTTATGAGTGTGAACATACCTTTGGAATTGTCCTATGAAATAGTGCCTGCTGGTGAATAAATTGTATTTTGGGTCTTCATCAAGTGTTGCCCCCAAGTACTCACGTTTCACTACGGGTTCCTGGAATCGAGGTTATGAAAGGTATTCAAAGTTGAGGCACGTATACGCTTGAAATCATCGGCGAAGGGAATTATGTAAATTTTGAGAAAGGGGAGTCTCCCGTGATTAAACTCCTACATAAGCAAATTTTGTTTATTACAAAATAAAAGATCTTTTAAGTGATTCTGAAAAACATTAATATTTTTAAGAGAAGCAAGAAACAGTGTAAAACGATGGGGTGAAAAATTTTATCAGGAATGTTAGTGGACAATATCACCAATAACTTTACATATTACGCCAGGCAGACTTTACCGCCATCGACCGAGCGGTAAAGTCTCTGCACACTGGTAATTCGTTCCCGGTTTCGAATTCCGGTGAATGGCCTAGGGTGTCCTCCATGAAGGCATCCCTTTATTTAAGAAGATTGTGACTAAAGATGCCTCTGAGACATAACCGGCGGCAGTACGAACAGTTGTCGGACTTTGGAGAAGGGACATAAGAGGGCCTTAGAGAAGCAGAATATCGGCCTTCGAACAGGCATATCGGCCGCCAGCTCAGTCGGCGCGGTGTGGTAGTTGCTTAGTGTTAGCGACAATGGATCACGGAAGGGACTGTCTACCGTTGCAGAGAATCAGGGCGTCTCAGGAACACAAATGATCGCAAGGATCGTGCAACCATAAGAGCTGCCACTTCCGCATCAGCAGCGTTGCTAGCATCGATTCGACTCCATTTGACACTTTTCAGGCATTCAATAGTATCAAGGAAATATATTCTGAGACGGCTGGCTGACATCACAGGCATTGTCAGTTGGGTTTTCGCCGAACTCGCGGAAGCTAAAGTGTGCCCGACTGTAAACCTGTGATCTTCAGCAATGAATCTCGATTCAATCTCAGTACTGATAAACAACGCGCACGTGTGTGAAGGCGGCTGGGCCAGCGGGTCTGATCGCATTTGTTGTCGAGCTGCATACAGCGAGCGATTACACACGGTCTTATAATATAGGGAGTAATTTATTGGGACACACGATCACCTCTACTCGTCCTTTAAGGCACTACAACGGCTCACAGTTACGTGGACGATATTTTAACGGCGGTTGCACTGCCTATGCTATTATGTCGCTCAGCTGCCATTTATCAGCAAAACAACGCTCGTCCACATACTGCGCGAATCTTCCAACAATGTCTTCAAGGATATGAAGTACTCCCGTAGCCTATCAGGTCAGCAGACCTCTCCCCTCTACAACACACTGGGGCATGCTTAGAAGGCAACTGCAGAATATTGGTGAATTAACTGCCCACTTGAAAAGATTATCCTATGAGCTTCCTATGATCAGGGGGTCATAGATGACCTAGTTGATTCGATGCCAAGTGGTGCTTCGGCTTGTATAACTTCCAAGAGGTTGGTATACTGGTGGTAACATTTTTCATGCTGGTAAGAGGTGGCTGTAACATTTTCATGCCATAACTTCTTAAAAAATTATCTTTTGTTCTGAATTTGTAGTCATTTCTTTATCTCCTCATAATGCTGAATTTCGTGATACTAGTTCGTTTCCTTGTGAGTGCATATATAGTTTTTGTGCAGATTGTATTCAAAAAATACTATTAAGCTGTGGTACAACTTGCGAAACCATACCCTACGGGTAATTTCTTATGGATGATATTATCTTTCTAGACGCATTCGTTGATGAGGTTTAGAATTCTTCTGAAACGCAATGTTCGAAATTTAATTATTTGCAGTGATAATCTATTATTACATTTGTAATGGGCGTTTTATTTAACTGAAATATATAATCAAAACATACATCTTGATTATATTTTGAATCTTACCAAAGTGTTATCAAGCAAATCTTTACAAAGATCTCCTCTTTGATAAGAGTTTCAATCCACATCTTCATCATCTTGAGAAAATAATTTAATTATTTTAGGGCATTATTTTTACCATGACTCATAATATTTCATGCAGGTATAAAAATAGCGTTTATTTATATAAAGCTCATCCAACAAACGTTTTAAAGAGGTGGCATTTAGAAGACTTTATGATCACAGGTCTGATCATTTAAAAATTATTGAAAAAAATTTAAATACTATTTTACTTATTCGTACATGGAAAGCGCAAAATAAAAAATAATCTTCCATTTATAATTTGCTGTAGCATTTATAATTTGCTGTATCATTTATAATTTGCTGTCCATTTATAATTTGCTGTAAATATCGAGGAAAGAATAACTAATTTGAATAAAATACACATAATGGAGTATTTGCATATTCATTTAAATTGTTGTGGGAAAATGGCAGAAAATTTCATTCTTTGCTGCCTCACAGTTTTGCTTATCAAAAAGATAAAAATCGAAGCGTGAATATTAAGGCTGTTCAAGTTGCATAATTATGCAATGCTTTTTAAAAGTGCTTAAAAAGAGGGTTTTTTGTGGGGGGGGAGTAATTACTATTCACGGAAGTTCTGCAAGCAGAGCAAAAAATGGACATATGCATTTGAATGATGAGGTTTCTACCTTTTCCTAATTGCTTAATGTTTTAGCGCTTCGAACTTAATTTTGATTTTTTGTTTTAACTCTTCACTTGGAGTAATATTTAGAGAGTAGAAAAAGGAAGGAAAAATAATATTATTTTGGCTAAAATATCATTTTTGTTCATTTTACAATTTGTGATTAGTTAAAATTATTAAAGCAACAATATACTTAATGCGATAATTCAACTAAAAAACGTGGTAAATAAAGTGTAAAACGTGGTGACACGACCTGGGGTAACACATAATTTTAGAAAAATTCATACTGTTAATGATAAAAATAACAATACAGAAAGATTTACAAGTACATTGCTGTTAAATTAGCCTAGCGTATTACAAGTAATGTAAAAACTGTTATAAAAGTATTAACGGCTAAGATTGCCTCTCGCAACACTGAGTATTAAAATGCAAATTTCAAGGTAATGCAAATCCAGTAATTAAAAATAAGCAATGCGCGAAATTCATTCTAAGCAAGTTTAAACATTTTTAAGCTGCTTCATTTTCAAGTTAGCAGCTATGCCAATATCATTTTTCGCTCAATATGCTGCTGAAAAATTAATCAGTTTTAGACTCTCGTTTGAAAACAATTAGATGATATTTTTTTTTTACAATTTATTAGGAAATGTTGGAATTTTACACATTTTGAATTTAAATTCTTTCGTGTCCTTGTGTATTAAGTTCTAAATATCTTACTATTATATTGTTGCGTGCGTACGGGCTCGTTATGAAATAAATGCACAAGTCCGATGAAAAATGAACAAAAATTTATTATTATCACAACAAAAATGCTTAAATTGTCTCAAATTATCATGCAGTATTACAATATCTCACAGTAGTTATCTTTTAACTACTCAAATGTCCAATAGAACGTAATTCAAAACGGCTAAAGAACGCTAATCCGCGAATTCGCTACAATCAACAAGAGCAGTTCTCGAAACAACAACAAACTAAGCAACTACTACAAACTGAGATGTTTTCCTCCTTTTATAAGATTTTAAAATGACGCGCTAGAATTCCAGTACTTTCTTGAAATCAAAAAGAGATATTTATTTAATGCACGCGCTCTTGTATTTTCAATTTTCCGACTTAGCTTTCTTTTAATATTTGTCACGCGCTGCACTGCGCGAGAAATAAAACCATTTAATTTATAATTGAACTAACATTAGCTTTTTAAATACCAAATTCGTAACACTGCCCCCTTCCCAAGGACTGCAAGACCCGGGCAGTACAATCCCTGGAACAATATTGGCAGCTTTCCGGGCAATGTCGTCTAGACACGGCGTCGGCGTTCCCGTGTGATGATCCCTTACGATGACGGATAGTGATGTCATATTCTTGGAGTCTCTGTATCCACCTGGTTATTTGACCCTCAGGATTTTTGAAATTTAAAAGCCAGGTCAATGAGGCATGGTCCGTGCGGAGGAGGAATTTTCTCCCGTATAGATAATGATGGAAATGTTCTACAACTTTGACTATGGCGAGCAACTCTTTCCTAGTAACACAGTAATTCCTCTCCGGTTTAGACAAGCACTTGCTCCAGTAAACTACTACACGTTCTTGGCCGTCTATTTCTTGGGACAAAACAGCACCGACACTTTCATTGCTCGCGTCGGTGTCGAGAATAAATGGTCGGTCGAGCTGAGGATACGTCAGGATTGGAGCAGATGTTAAAGCCTCCTTTAAGTTGTTAAATGCATCCTCGCATTCTTTTATCCACAAGAACTTTTGGTTGCTCTCTGTCAGCTTGTGAAGGGGTCTTGCGATGGAAGAAAAGTCCTTCACGAATCTCCCATAGTAGGTGCAAAGCCCTAGGAAGCTTCTCAGCTGATGGACATTTTCGGGACGTTTCCAGGATTTAACCGCTGATACCTTTTCAGGATCCGTGCGCACACCTTCCGCAGAGATGACATGTCCCAGGTAAGTCACTTCCTTTCGAAACAATTTGCATTTAGCGGGAGTCAGCTTCAGATTGGCCTCTTTCAGTTTCTGAAGCACCTTTCTAAGATTTTCTAGATGCTCTTCAAAACTCTTTCCGACGATGATGATATCGTCCAGGTATATCAGACAGGCTTCGTAGGAAAGGCCTTTCAAAACAGTCTCCATAAGACATTCGAATGTTGCCGGCGCATTACACAGTCCAAACGGCATCACCTTGAATTGCCAAAGCCCTTGACCCGTAGTAAATGCCGTCTTTTCTCGGTCTTCAGGGTGTATTTCTACCTGCCAATAACCACTCTTTAAATCAAGTGTTGAGAACCACTTGCTTCCAGAAAGAGTGTCTAGAATGTCGTCAATTCTAGGAAGAGGGTAACTGTCTTTCTTCGTAACCTCATTCAACCGGCGATAGTCAACGCAAAATCTTGTTGAGCCGTCTTTCTTTCTGACAAGAACGATGGGAGATGCCCATGGACTTGCTGAAGGCTCGATGACATTGCCTTCTTCCATATCCGTTAAAAGTGTTCGTACCTCTTCCTGTTTAGCAATCGGTAGACGTCTTGGATGTTGCTTGATCGGAGGATGATCGCCGGTATCTATTCTATGTTGTGTCAAACTGGTTCGACCCACGTCAAAAGACGAGCGGGAGAAAACAACTTGAAGATCTTTAATGACGCGATCGGAAGCATTCTTCTCTTCATCGTTTAATTGCGTATTCTGAAGTAACTCTGATGTAATGCTTTCTGAAGACACGGATTCTTGGATGTTACTCTTTCTTTCAACGGTGGTTACTGGAGTACATGCTGCAACCACTTCACCTTTCTTAATAATTCTCACCTTTTCAGTTACATTGGCGACTCTCACCGGGATAACCGTTCTGGATAGGTCGACGAGTGTTGAGGCTACTAGTACTCCTTCTGGGCTATTACAGTTTTTTGGATATTCTATGATGCCGTAGCGGAAATTCCTGTTTTCGGCTATGGATCCAGGAAGTAAACTTTCTGTTCTTGCCGGTATTGTGATAATGTCTTGTGCTATGATTTTATGGACAGATTTAACTTCTTCATCATTAACTCCAAATAACGCTATGTCCTCAGATGTAGAATGCAATTCGTTATTTTTAAAGTCCAAGGAAAAATTATATTTCCTTAGAAAGTCCAATCCGAGTATGCAAGAATCAGTGATCTCTGCTACATATGCCGTGTGGTGGTAAGCGGCACTTCCAAACGTGATGTTAACATTTGCTTTTCCTTCGATGTCGATCTTCTCACCGGACACAGTTAGGAGGGTAACGCAGGGCGGCGTCCAGATAAGTTTGTTTCCCAGTTGTTGAGCCAAATCTTTTCGGATGATGGTAACGTTGGCTCCTGTATCTATCGTCATATTGCAGGGAACTCCATTAATATGTCCTATTATGAAAAGTCCATTACTGCCGCCTCTCATTGCAGAAATCTGAAACGCTTTAAAGTGGGGCTTTTCATTATCTGGCAACCTCCGCCCCGCGAGATGGCCACTAATTAGTTTCCCTGCTGTTTGTTAGGAGCGGTCTTGACATCCGTACCCTGGGGTATTCTGCAGTTTCGTCGTATGTGTCCTTCAGCACCGCAGTTCCAGCACTTAACGGTTCGTTTCTTCTCACCAATATTCCGTCTCAAGGAGTCCAGTTGTCTAGTTAAATCGTCTAGACGAGCGGTGACTTGATCCCCTGGCTCCTGCACTTGAGCAGCTCTGACTGGGTGGCGGTCTCGACGAGTGGCTTGCTGGGCTGCCTCGAAATTCATGGCGTACACTAGAGCGCTTTTTAAATCTTTAACATCCGCCATTCGTAGAGCCTTCTGTATTTCGGGATCACGGATGCCATCGATAAAGTACTGCAGGGACAGGATTTCCCTCGGTTCTCTCGGGCACTCCGTAAAGGCGAGGTGGAACAGCCTTTCAACATCCGTGGCGAGTTCCTGGAGTGATTCGGTGGGCTTCTGTTGACGGGATTTTAATTGAAGCCTGCTGTAGTCTTTTAAACACTTCTCGCCAAAGCGCAGCTCTGATGCGCCGGATAGAGCTTCCAAGTCAAGTCTTTGGTTTTCTGGAAGTGCCTGCAGGATATCCGCTGCGTCTGTTCTCAGAGAAGCGGCGAGATGACAGGCCTTAGTTTGGGAATCCCATCCATTCGCATCCGAAACGATAGAAAATTGTGTTTTATACACTTGCCAGGATGTCTTCCCATCATATGTGGATAACTTCAGAGATGGACGAGCAGGCATCGATAAGAATTTAAAACCTTCAGAATTGCTTCCTTCTGTCGCTATGCTCTTCTTTAAAGTGTCAACTTCTTTTGCAACAGCAGCAGAAACCCTTTCCTCAATTTGTTGTTGGACGGCAGAAACTCTTTTTTTCAATTTGTTGCTCTACCGCAGAAACTCTTTCTTGAATTTCTCCAACTTTGTCTTCAACTGTGTCCATTCTTCCTTCCATAGCTTGGAACTTGTTTTCTATTATGCAAGTAATTTCTCTCTTCAATTCCTCTTGACCTACTTTCATTTCCTCCTTAATGGATTCCTGGCCCAATTTCATTTCTCCTTTAACAGATTCCTGGCCCAACTTCATTTCTTCTTTAACGGACCTAATTTCTTCTTTAACAGAGTCTTTCATTTCTTCTTTAAATGTAGCAAAGGCTACCATGAATTGTTTTAACTGTTCTTCCATCGCTCTTGTGATTGGCATTCAATACCCCACTCCTGACACCAAAAATTGTTGCGTGCGTACGGGTTCGTTATGAAATGAATGCACAAGTCCGATGAAAAATGAACAAAAATTTATTATTATCACAACAAAAATGCTTAAATTGTCTCAAATTATCATGAAGTATTACAATATCTCACAGTAGTTATCTTTTAACTACTCAAATGTCCAATAGAACGTAATTCAAAACAGCTAAAGAACGCTAATCCGCGAATTCGCTACAATCAACAAGAGCAGTTCTCGAAACAACAACAAACTAAGCAACTACTACAAATTGAGATGTTTTCCTCCTTTTATAAGATTTTAAAATCACGCGCTAGAATTTTCCAGTACTTTCTCGAAATCAAAAAGAGATATTTATTTAATGCACGCGCTCTTGTATTTTCAATTTTCCGACTTAGCTTTCTTTTAATATTTGTCACGCGCTGCACTGCGCGAGAAATAAAACCATTTAATTTATAATTGAACTAACATTAGCTTTTTAAATACCAAATTCGTAACAATATTATATATATATATATATAATATCTTACTATTATATCATATATATATAATATCTTACTATTATATTATATTATATATATATATATATATATGTGTGTGTGTGTGTGTGTGTGTGTAATTTCACACTTAAGGATATTGTATTCAGGTACACCTATACAGGCATCTAAGGATAATGTATTCGGAATAAAGAGAAAACAGTTCAAAATACATTATACATATTTTGTAGAGATTTTCTTATATAACTGAACCAGGTGAACAAAAAAAACTTGAATTTTTATTGCGGTAAATAACAAACAACTCATATAGGAAAATAAACAGTTCTAAGCAGCCAGCCACCAATGCCATAGCGATAATGTCGCTGAACACTGGTGCTTCGGTCCGAAGTTCGAATCCTGCAAACGGGCTGGCTGCATGTGCGTTTCCGTGGCTTTCCTCATGTGTAACGTCTGAACGAGCCAGTTTCCTTTAAGTCCTCCACGAAGTAATCCCTTCATTTAGGCAGATAGCCCTCAAGACTTTTCCGTAATTAACCAAACAGCCAGCGCAGAAATGCTACATTCTTCATAGCATGCGTGTAATATTGTAGATCACTAAACCTGCTCGTACAACAAATTTCTAAACAAGAATCACACAACATAAGTTGTTTAGCAAACGTACTGAAAGTCTAACTCTCAGCTGCTCACAGCTTGCTATTTATATGGTTGTTCCAAGGAGAAAAAACAATACTTCTGGAAGCTTTGAAAAACGTACTGCTTGCGGCAATGAAAATGCATTTTCTAGGAGCTTTCACAAACATGCCAAGTGACAAATTATTTTTAGATGGTATCGCTTATATCGCTTAATTTTACGTCGATCAGTTAAAATCAAACGACCAATAAATAACTGTTGAAATGTATAAAAAATTTAAAAGAATTTTCTCAGTCGTTTAAAGACCAAATACACACATTTAGATTAATGCAAGAGACAGAATCTACTTTTGTTGCTCATTTGTTGGAATATTTAGACTTCAGTGTAGTGTTAAATTCAACATTACTTGGATTACGGTAAAGCAAATCAGAGTTACATGCCTGAAGCAAATCAGAGTTACCTGCCTGAAGCAAATCAGAGTTACCTGCCTGAAGCAAATCAGAGTTACCTGCCTGAAGAAAGAAAAGCCTTCCTATTCAAAGGGAAACTCTTTCGTGTTTGCATTAATCATAAGAAAAAAAACACTGTAATTTCTATACAGCCAGCCAATTTGCTGGGATTTAAACCCGATTGGACTACAAGTTTTCAATGGTTTTATCGTTGAAACTGGTCCTATTGAGACCTTTCAGCGCGAGAAGCATGTGATAAAACTATAACTTAGCCTGAATTCCAGACACCTACCTTCTAATTGGGTAGCTGTGCTGCTAACCACTTATACTGCAAGACCACATATCGGGGCAAATCGATAATTCCTTATATATTATTATGCTTGGTTTTAGCAATGAAATAAGAAATGCAAACATAAAAAGTGATTTCATGTTCCATCCTCCGAAATATATATTAGTAAATCATACGAAAAATTCATTAAATAAACAAATAAATCATTACCTAATACAACAAAAATACATAAAACCAAATTACAAATAAATAAATACAAAAATTTAGAACGTGATTATTAATTTCGTAAAAAGCGCCTCTCCAAAACAAATTCAGGAATAAGGAGAATATTATAATTTAAAAGCCAGCAAATTTACTGAAGAATTCCAGATATCAAATCTTTCTTTTACAGCCAAAATTAAGTTTGTTGTTAATTTACTTGTGAATATTTTAAATTTTGCCTAAACAAGAGAAAGTTATATAGTAAATTAAATATTTTTATGAATCTACAAAATTTAATTTTGTTGAATAAATATAGCATACAAATTAGCCTAAAATATTTAAGAAATATAGGAATGAATTATGAATTGGTTGCATGTAAATGAACGTAAATCTTTCTTTAATAATAGCAATAGTAAAACTTTTATGAAGAAAAAGAGCTTTTAAAGACTTACGTAAATGAAATTAACTTGGTATTTTACTTAGGTTGAAGAAATAAGTTGAATATTTAGGCAAATAGAAAATATATATTAATTATTGTCAAAGAAACCTGTTTTACACACTCGTTCACCGAAATTAAAATATTTTATTTTTCTTAAGAGGCATAACTTGCTATAATCCAGCATAATAATGTATAAGGAATTATCGTCCTACCCTGGTGTGTGGTCTTACAATATAAATTGTTAATAGCGTGAACACAGGTACTCCGACCGGGATTTAGGTCCCAGACAATTGGCTGTCTATAAAGCTAATTTTGTGGTCTTTTCATATGAGTAATGCGAGAGAGATTCCCTTTGAATATCTTACACAAAGCCGTCTCTTCCCCAAGCACATAACTCAGATTTCCCTTTGTCATAACCCAAGTAATCCAGAATACAGTCCCATATTGAAAGGTGTAATAGACTATAAAAATAAACAAGAAAATTAAATTCTGTGTTTTGCATTACTTTAAATATATGTATTTCGTCTTAAGGAAATACGATGATCTAGCCTTTTCGATCATGAAACTGAAATGTTTTTTCAGATATTTGGATCTGTCAAATAACTGTCGAAATATCTGTAATTATTCAGTTATTTATATATTGACACATCATATTAGTCGATAAATTTCCAAAATAAAATAAATAAAGGTATATTTGGCTTCTATTAATAAAAGTCATATAATGAAAGATAAACAGATATCCAATACAGATATGATATGACAATACAGATGTGATGTCCAATACAGATGTGAGAAACGGCTAAAGTGAAAAGAAAACTGAAACAGGTTCTTTCGATAAACCATTATTCCTGAGTGCAAATGAGTGTTTTCGATTCTGCTTATTTCTTTGCAGGAGCTATTTCTAGTTTGTTAAAGTAGACATTTTATGGCAATGGTATTAAATGAAAGTAATGAAAGAAAGCACATTCACTTTCTTATGTCTTAAGTCGTACACGGAGGAATAAAAATGTTCTTTTGGATTTTTTTGCATGAATGAAATAGAGAATTCTAAAATGTAAAATAGTTGTAATAAACCATTTAATGTAGTTTTAGTGTTTATATACCAAGCTTTAATATATTTATGAGGAGACATGACGAAGAGAAGTTATATTCACATCAAACAGAAGCCTTTAAGCGCTAAGGGTGACCGCTCAATGTGTCATGAATTAAACGTGGAAATGAAGCGAAATTTCATACTATTCAGTTTCAGTAATAAATTGTAAAAGCCAAAACAAATACACTGTAAATTTGGCCAACCTTTAGATTTGGTAGGATAATTAAACCCAGTTTATCATCGAGCTTTCACTTATCTGACGAGAATTAAAATAATCTGACGAATAAAGAATCTTGCGAATCTTAAAAGAATCTTATGAACTTTCAATAGATCAGCCGTTTTACAAAGTGTTGTACTCACAATTGAAACTTGTTCATAGCTATCGTTCTTTTACATAAGTGTAATCATGGAATGTTAAAGAAATTTTCAAAAGCATCTTCTTTCTCGTCTGTTTTATCATCTTATCTCATGACCTGACGCATACGAGTTCTTACAATGAATTAACACTTTGAAACAATAAATAAACACTTAAATTAACATAAATATTTTATTGTGCTTGAGCACCATGCACATATATGCACGTACCAAACCAAAAGTGTAAACAGAACCTTTACAGCGCTTAGAATTAAATTCTTACCATTGCCAACTCCCAAAATGGAGCTCTTTAAAAGAATATAGCATTACCGTTTATTGGCAATACCATATTACGTAAGATTTATCAATGTATTGTATCATTTTAGTGGCGTTTAGTTTTGATGGTAATTAGTGATTTCTTATTTATTTAAATTTTACTTGAAAGAATTTATTTTTAACCATTTATACAAATCTGTAAAACAAACAATAATGCAGTTAACCGCTTGGCATTTAAATAATCAAATCGTAAACCTAAAACATGATTTTTATGATAAACATTAAAGAATGAACCAGCACACATTATTCTAGAAGGCAAGACGAACAGTTTTCAATTTGTTTTTCATTTTTTGAAAATTTCGAAAGTGTTACCCCAAATATCTTTAATTGTATGAACACAGAAGCTTCTAGAAAAAAGACTGGATTGCTTTTTATGGTAAAGAATAACTCATTGCTCTTGAAAAGAGATCATAAATTGTGGTTCCTTGCCTTATTTAATCATGGTGACGTGATGCTACAAGGAATAATTTCCCGAGCATTGTGGCTGAAGGGGAGAAAAGTGGCAAAAGTGAAAGGTCTGTAATTAACTAGATACTTTAAAATGGCATAATAATTTCTAGTCAACAATGATAGGACCAGTTTTAGGTGTTTTTGAAACATCAGACATATAAGTTGAGTTCTTCTGTACATAAGGTATTGAAAAATGTGCCATCTAATTTGGGCATTAGCACCAACTCATGAAACATAAATGTACAGGAACTAATTTAGATTAGAGAATAATCCAGATACAAATTTTTGCTGCGTTAGAAAATCTATCGTTTTCTGTACATATATTTTAGGCATCATTGTGTACAAGAGCAACAATTACCATAGAAAACAAAATTTTATTTATATCCGAAAACGAGACAGAATTTATTCTCGCTTTACAATACCCGACAATAATTATTCAGTGAAAGGAATGCGCTGAACTTCCGTGTAAAATGATCCACATACTATTACTAAAAGTTTTGTTTCGGGAAAGGGAAATCTGTTTCCGAGGTATGTACTGCAGGGTTTATAAAAAGTTTTATTAACTACATTTGTGTTTCAGATGCTAACAATATAACCAAGAAGCACGCATAATTGCTTCCAGATAGTCTAATTTTCTGAAAGCTGTGTAATATGACATAATTTCAAAGGTAAACTGAAATTTTATGCCTGTTGGAAATGAAAATTCGCTAAGTCACGTGGAAGACTTAATTAAATATGATTATGCTACTGTAATTTTGTACAGTATTCATATCGACCCTGAATGAAGTTATTCAATTAAGCCCTTCATGCAGTTTTCCTGAATGAAGTTATTCAATTAAACAAATGTAAATTTTAAAAGAATCCGAAGTTCTGTATTTCATATGTAGATTTTAGAAGAATTAGAAATTCTCTAATTAGACACAGTTCAATAAATATATTAAATTATGTAGAATAATAGATTTTAGTGGAAAAGCCTAAACGATCATATGTGCAATCACAGGGATTCGAAATACGGATCTTCCACTTATTATTTAGACGTGTTAAGGTGTTAGATGAGTCAGTGCACGAGGAATGTGATAATTCTTTACATTCTCTCGCACTTAAAAGGTGGTTGAATAGACGTGCGACACTCAATCCACCGGGTGGTAATCCGGATGGTAACGAGCTATCCCCCCCATGTTTTTAAATCGGGTGCAACTATAGAGATTGTTAGGCATTTTGGAAATCAGAAATGGTAAAAATCAACGATATCTTTTCCGATTCGCGCAACGCTTCTTCATTTATTAACCATTTACTCCATGAGAACATGAACGGGAAAATGGATCATCTTTTTATAAAAGTATTTTAGAAAAGCACAAGAGGGCTAATGCACCTGATTAAGCAGCTATCTGATTATAATCTGGCTACTTAGAAAAGGCGTTTCAAGGTCATTTTCACTTCTTGGCTTGCATCATAACCATGGTAACGACAGCTGCGGAAAATGGTAGAGTTGATTATGATTTTTTTTTCCAATTCATTTGCGATCAGCGTGTTTCTGCTCTTAAAAGCATATGAATGAAGGCTGATTTGAATAGGCTCCTGTGAGAAGGAGAAAATAAGAGATAGGGATGATGCTGAATTACTTTGGATAGTAAATGAAGGAAGGTCGAAAAGACTTAGATGTGTCTATTTTAAAGTAATATACTATACCCAGGGCACCTCACGGAATTAAACAGAAAATATGGATTTCTCGATGCATGGCATTATTCGTTAACCCGCACTCACTTTTAGCAGATATTTCAAGTTGTACTACAATAATGCACAGTTTGTAATTCTAATCTTTCTAAATTTTCTGCATAAATAATATGATTAAATTTCCTTCACTTCTGTGCATTTGGTTTCAGCACATAGGACTGAAGTCATAATTAATCATAGTTCAATCATAATTAATCTAGTTAAATAACTGTAACTAACAGAGCAATCGAAGGCTCGCATTTCAGAAAGCAAACATTTATTTGAAGTTTATTAAGTTTCAGAATCTAGACGAAACGCTGTATTTACCAAGTAACAGAATTACCTGCCGAATATTTTATGAGTCTAGCGTTTACATTTGTCCATTTATGTCTTAAACAATTATCTATGTGAGTGGCAGACTTCCGGAAAAATTCCATTCTCAACTAATGTGTTTCTCTGGTTGACTTCTGACCTTATGTCTGGATATCAGATCCCGACGCCTTTCATTTTTTTCCTGTTAGTTAAGCGAATGGAACATGGTTGTTGAGATAAAAATCTCATCCAGAATGCATCGCAAATTACAATAAAATAAGAACCTGGTTCGCGTATAACCTGTACTTAGAGCCGAGATTGTCAGAGTACAGATCTCAGCCAATAGAAAGCTGAGGCATATAAATTTGTATAAAATATTCAGCCGTAATTGAACACCCATGTGTAAGCGGAATTTAAACTCACCCTACAAATCCAGCTACCTACTATCAAAAGAATGAATAACTAAGCTGAGTTACGTTCTAAATTCCTAAAACTGTGACATTAGTTCTTAAATGTTTACTAACAGTATGAATTCAGTTGTAAGGTGTATATTATTTCTATTAATAGTTATTTTAAATTATAGGGTTTCCTTTAATTTGAATAAACAATTATTTTAATTTCGGTATCTTTTCTGAACTTCTTATTTCTCATCCCATTTCCTCGCCAGGAGGCAAATTAAGTTAAGTGATGAGAGTATTTAAACAGACGGAAAGAGAAGGTTAGATAGAGCATGATTTCCCTAGTGTAGCGCACGTTGCTATTTTCTCCTCCAGCTGTTAATCTTAGTTGCGGCTACTCATTCTGGCATATTGTTATTCCTGACCAATTTTTAAAAAATATCTGATCAAAAACACGAAATTTATCGAAAATTATTTTTTAAAAAAACTGTCTAGTAAATAGGGATAGGAAAAGCGGATGGAGCACTCACACCCTTCCCTCTTTGGTTCGTTCCCCCAGATTGGCGGGATTAGCCTTGCAATTTGAGATTATGGCGTTTTAAAAAATATGAACATATTATACATATGCAATTATTTCTCTTTTGGGTTTACGTAATAACATCTGCAATTCGTTGTTGCATTTGGCAAACTCTACATCTTGCACTGTCTAATGCTCACCTTGAGAATATATCAATACAGATATTGCTTCATTATTGTACAAAAAATAATCTAATATTTGGCCATATATTCTTATTTTAGGTTATGCACCATTAACTGTTAATGGAAGTATAATGCAATTTCCATTAACTGTCCATATAGTTCTATTTCACACTGAATATCATATTCATTTTGCTGAGCTTCAAAGTTACATTTGGCTGATTTTTGCAACATATTTTTCAAATTTCATATGCAGTTAAATAGTTCTTGGTTGAAACTATTTTTATATTTTTCTGCTGTCATATGTCTGCAAACTATTTCATGTTAATCTATTTACATTTGCACTTCTTTGTGTTACATACCAGCAGTATATGATATTTTACAATGAAATGTTGTATTTATACAAACATGTTCACAGTTATACTGACATGAACATAATCTATAGTTGGCTTGTAAGGTATCTTCTCCCTCCTTTCCGCATACCTTCGTGTGGTAATTGGAAGCATACTCGGTGCGTATTATAATAAAGGCCCTTTTCTAATAAAAGACATCTTTAAGCTATTCTGACCAGTAAGCTAGACTTTTGCATATTAAGCCTTTCTTTAGATATTGTCTAATTACTGCCAATATCACTGACTGGAGGCTGGAGTTAGCCATGTAGAAACATTAGGTTATTTCAAAGCAGGAGAGATTAAAAATGAGCAATGCCCTCACCAGGACTCGAACGAGGGACCTCTCGAATACGCGTCCAGTGTGCTGACCACTACACTACGAAGGGATGGTAAGAAGGCAGGAGAAATACCTTTCAAAGGAAGACTTCTTTTAAAGCTTCCCCTTTTAAAGGACGACGGGGGACTAGGGGACCCAATTGCAATATCCTGGTGGTGGAGAATCATCATCCACCACCCTTTAGTTCGGACGCCAGTGTAGCGACATTAAGTTATTTCGAAGCAGGAGAGATGAAAAATGAGCAATGCCCTCGTCGAGACATGAACCACGGACCTTTCGAATACGCGTCGAGCGTGCTGACCACTACATTACGAAGGCATGCTAAGAATGAGGGAAAAATACCTTATAACTACGCTGAGATACCTTGAAAAAAATAGAAGGCTGTATGTATAAAGACTATATGTTTAAGTAACATCTTAAGAACATGGGGGAAAATGCAAAGGAAATAAAAGTTCTCACCACAGAAAATGAAATTGTATCATCTGTAGAAATCATTAATTTTGCTAATTTGACAATTAATCTAAATATATTTTTAATATTAGTCCTGTAGTTTTAAGTGTTTCCTTTCTGATTGTTTCTTTAGTATTGGAAAAGTATCCATAATTATGAATATAAGCTTCATCATATTATGTTATTTTGCCAAAGAAACTAAAGCTTCGTACGTAAGTTAATTAAGGATAAAAGGACTGATTTTAAACCTACAATTCATGAAAGCTATTAAATTCTTATCCAAAATAAAAATATTTTCAGTGTTTGTTTGGATTAACTTCGGAATGTTATCATCTTAAATTTAAATATATACGTATATATATTAAATGATTAGTTTAAAAGATATTGGGAAATTGAAAGCTATTTATAAAACAGTTTGCTTTCTTTTAATTAAATGATCCAATCCAATGCTTATGTGCAGATCATTTCTTTATATTGTACAGGAAATTCTTTCTATTAACCCTAAAATATTCAATCTAAGACAGACTGCTAAAGGCAATTGCAGATAAAAGTAGATTGAATGCTCAAATTTCGTATTCTGCTTCGGAGTAAGATTTAGTTAAGTCTTTAATCCACACTACTATTTGAGAGTTGCTTTACCCAAAGCGTGAAATTTACATATTTTATTGATTATATTACAGAAGCAAGGATACGCAAGGACTTTGTGAAACGTAAATTTAAGCAAATAGTTTTAGATAGAGTTGTTATCGAAATAATACTCTGTATAAGCTAATATTACCTTATATAAAGTGATAGTCGCATATCTTAGATAATTCTATCTGCCAGGCATCTGAATATAACTGAAGGTCAGATTTAAAGATTAGCAAGGTAAGTGACATTAAAGCGCCTTTTAGGTAAATGATATGAAAGCATATTTACTTTATTTATTCTTCGGGACAAGCATATTTTTGGTGGAATCAGATTAAAAAAAAAAGAGTGTTTCTTAAAGATCATCACTAATTTAATAATTATAATTTAAAAATTTAACGTAAGGTGTTTTCTCCCTCTTTATAGCATCCCTTTATGGAGGAACAGTAGCACACTCGGAGCGTATTCGAGAGGTCCAGGTTCGAGTCCCGATGAGGGACATTGTTCGTGTTCTTCTGCTTCAGAAAAATCTCATGAATCAACAGTGGCGCTGGAACTAAAAGGTGGTGGATGATAATTCGTCATCATCAGGAGTTGGCGATAGGATCCCCTAATCCCCAGTCGTCCTTTAAAAGGGGAAACAAATGATGTATTTTCTCCCTCCTTCCAGTATACGTTCGTGGTGTAACAGTAGCACACTCGGCAGGTATTCGAGAGGTCCAGGTTGGTGTCCCGTCGAAAACTTTGCTCATGTTTCATGTACTCCTGCCTCCCCCCCCCAAAAAAAAAGACAACTAATGACTCTACAGTACTACACTGATTAAGCCAGAACCTTTCTTGACTTAATATTTTGATATTTTGGAAGAATTAATTCACCTTAAATAAGCAATAATTAAACGAAAGTAAAAACGTACTACGTATTTTACATTATTTACAACAAAAATTAAAGAAAAAAGTAGTACCTGCAGCGAGGATAAACAGGCACTATTATGTAAACACAGCTACAACTTCTATTTAGTATCAGAGCATCACATCCCATGTATATTTAAAATTTGAATTGACAAAATATTTTATTTGGGGCATTTTTATTCAATGTATCAAAATTTGCAATAATTTCTTTTTAATCTCTTGCGATTTTATTGTTGTTCGGTGTAAATATTTCTGATAACTTGTACGAGAATTATAAGGCTTTGCAGAAATGTATTTATGTTAATCCTTCTAACCAAAACCTGCTAAATTTTAGAGACCAGACAAGACCCTACTTGCAAAACTGGAGGACTACAGCGAAACCTCTTATGCAAGCCCTTCTTTCTGTAATTCGTTTCAAAGTAGCACACATCGTTAATGCCAATAATAGAAATTATTTTTTGAAATAACCCACTAATTCGTTGCTTTTTTCATTTGAAGTTACTTCAGTAAAAATTATTTCACTTTTCTGGGGTTTTTTTTTGGGGGGGGAGGGGGGGTGCTTTATAATATCCCTTTATTGTGTTTTCTGTAAAATACGTATATGCTTATACATTTAAAACCAGGCTCTTATTTTCAAAAAAAATAGCAAAAAGGGTCCTAAAAATTATTAATAATTTTATTGCAAATCTTAAATTAAGGAGACAAGAAAAAATACAATTTAATTGTTTAACAGTTTTTCTTTACACGAAATTATCTCCTTCCTTGGAATATAGTCTCGAGTGGTAATATGTCACGCTAAGCAGTCACAATATTTGCAGTCATTGCGAGGGTATAGTTGATTTGTTTATAGTTCTTGCTCTGAAAGCAAAACTTAATAGCTCTGCAAGTTTACAGGTCAAGACTCCTCTAAATGAACACAGTCATCAATCAGAAAGCAAGATAATAGTCCTATTCCTGATTTTTTAAAACCATATGAGAAGCTAAAACAGAAAATTTAAAATTTTATATATTTTAAGTATTATAGCAGATAGATTTAGAGACCCGTCTTAAATTGGAGACCTGGGACATATGCCCGATTTGCACTGAAATATTCTTCTATGCGTCAGGAATTCCGTCAAGGACGAAATAATAAATGTTCATTAATCTGTTACAAAAATGCTGATTGTGGTAGAATGATGTAAGCTAAAACGACGTAATTAAGTAATTATTTAAACATCATTATTGATCTTTACTTACTTCTATGCGTCAGGAATTCCGTCAAGGACGAAATAATAAATGTTCATTAATCTGTTACAAAAATGCTGATTGTGGTAGAATGATGTAAGCTAAAACGACGTAATTAAGTAATTATTTAAACATCATTATTGATCTTTACTTAATATGTTTCACAAACAATAATCACGTAACACATGGACTGTATTCCTTCACTTTTATTTCATTACACTAATTATAAATAAAATGTCAGCGATGCGAAATAAATGATACAAAATAAGCGAGCCATTCTACATGGCTGTCACAAACACAATTCTATCAATCAGTTATCTTGTTGCCGCACATAAAGTTCAAAACTAAAGGAAGAAAAACAAAGGAAATTTACGCTGTTTGCAGCAATAAAATGAAGCAAACGATACTTACATAAACAATTATGTCATTATTGAATGTATTATCATATTTCTCTTTCGTAAAATCCATTCATCAAGAGCATTTAATAATGCAGTCTTAATGATGAAAAACGATTTTTTCTTTGAAGAAATGAAAATTGTTGCAAAGCATATGAGTTCTTAGCTCGTGGTGTGTAGCATGTGCAACAAGCAAGTAGAAGAACTATGATTTAAGTCGTTCAAGGAAATAGTTATTTTTTCCCATTATCTTTTATAAAATGTAATTTTTTCTTCGATGGAATTCCCAATCAAAATATGATCGACCATAATTCGTTGTCAGCTGGATCTGATCGGCTGGATCTTAGCCTGTCTCCTTTAAGAGAAGAAACATATATAGAATTATTACATCCTCGCTTTCGTTAAGTTTCAAAACTCATAAGTACCTATCGAAAAATACGCAGTTTGAATGCTGGCAAGGCACATATACTTTCATGCACAGTGAATGTAGATAGTGCAAGTCTGCAAAGACATAGGTAGTTAAATCATTTTTAACATGCAACACCAATTTGAAAAGTTATAATAAAAACATGAATACGTACGTAGAAATTCTTATTTCGTAATTATAATTTGTGCCGTAAAGTGTATAAAGTCTGAAGGGCTTTCTGCAAAAGAACCATTTCCTGTCAGTAGAGTTTAACAATAAAAAACGTTGTTGTTTGACTTCTGAATTAGAATAAAAAGCGTTTCAGTTTACTTTAAAGCCTTTTCTACACAAAGTAGTATGAAAAACTCCCTTAACAATTATGGTAATAGTTAAGCGAATAGAATTTTCTACTTAGCCTGTACTACCATTAACAGAAAGGAAAAAGGTATTTCAGACAGTACTGCCTTAAGCTATTTTAAGGCAAAAACAAATCTTTGAAAAATGGAACCCTTCAGGGAAGATAATATAAGAAAAGATGAAAAAGTTCTGTTTAAAAAAGTATATTTATTTTATATGATTTTTAAACAGAATAGATTTTTTTTAATCTGAGTATGTCGAGAGAGATCAGTTTTGTATGCATTTTCTTTCCATTGAAAAGAAATGGATTCTCCACATTATTAACTTTTTTTTTCATTTGTTTTTCATTCTATTGAATTTTCGCTTTCTGTCACTTTAAACTCATTTATTTTTTGGTTTATCAAATGTATACCTCCTGAGTTTTCGTTATACTAGGTAAGCTCTTTTAAACTTCTTCATTTTTTCACTTGCATTTTTCTATATAAGTTGGAGCAGCTAACCTATGTTTGACTATCGCTTTCGGTGATCATGATTCTGAAACTAAATTTTGTCATAATGCGCCTGGTAGAAGCAGAATTATATGTAACGTTCATTATAATGACCTCGGCATTGTAATGCAAAGCAATATTTATAAAATGTAGAATAAACTGTGAGCATATTTTCCTCATAGTCAACTAGTCAACTTTTAACGTGTTTTTTTTTTTTTTTTTTTTTTTTTTTTTTTTTTTTTTTTTTTATTGTAGACGATAAATTTTGCTAGTAAGAAACGAAGGAAAAAAGATACAACACTTATGCATAACATTCGAAAGTAAAATAAATATATTCGTATTTAAAGACAAATATATATAGGAAACAAATATGTACCCTGTACACTAACATGTATTTTTATTTAATTAATAAGCATTTAACATACACTTTATATAGGTTATAAAATTAGGTGATAGAAACATTTCATAAATTTTTATTTGAACTTTGAGCTTTATGTTTTAAATAATGAAATTTTTGAACACACCTAATTACACGATTTTTATAGAATCCACATTTCGAGCTTCTAGTCAGCTATTTAAATCCAAATCATTCAGAGGAAGAAGTATGAGATTTGAAAACTGCTATTTTGTTGATGAGCTCTTTATTACAGATGTCCGCAATTCTAGTGTATAGAGTATCATTATAATAGGAAAGTAATATAGAAATTTGGCATTACCTCCCTGTTAAAATATTAATTACTAGATATCCTTACAAAAATTCAAAATTAAAGACGAGAATTGTAAAAAATGGATTCTCCATATTAATAATTTTTTTTTCATTTTCTCTTCATTCTATTAAACTGACTTTTAGCTGTCTGTCAAATTAAACTCATCTGCAATATTCCATCCTTTTTGCATTCGCTTCTTCGTAAAGAATTATTTCAAATTTTCAACCCTGGATTCAGAAATTAAAATTTCAACTCTTCTCATTATTCTTATGTTTTTCTCTCACGTTTCCAGCTGATTTTGAAATCTAATTTTGTGCTTGAAATTAAAATATACCAAAAGTTAAGTTTTATTGGCTGATCGTGTGATATTCAAACTAGGTACCATCAATATCATTCCAAATTTGCAACGTTAAACCTTTCGCACTTTTCCTCATAAATTATTACACATTTGTTTCTATCCTGCAGCTGATGGTTTATCGTCCACTGAGAAACAGAGAATAACAGACTACAACTTCATATTTCCAGCACTTTTGCAGACAGTAACTTATTACTAGAAGTGTGAGGTAAGATATCGCCGAAAAAATTCCAACCAGGGGGAAAATCTGTAAGCCGAATTTCAAATCGGCCAACTTCTGTATATAGGGTTTCCATCAAGACCACCCAAACTCAACATAGCCACATTCCTCGTTTGAAATACATCAAAGATACCCAAAGAACTGACGTGCACGGCCCATATTTTTCGAAATAAATGGTATTACGTCAAAGTATTACGTCATATCCAGCACATCGCCTATAGTTGCATGAAGCTTGGCGCATTCACCACTGCTACACGTGATTGGCCGGATATGGTATGTCGATGCCGCTGGATTGGATATGAAGGTCCAGTTTTATGGCCGCCACAATCCACATATCTGGCACCTTTAGATTTTATCTTATGGGGCCATCTAAAGGAATTGGACTATGGAGACCTAGCTACTACAAAAAGTGACTTAGTTGCTCATCTTCGACATCTAAAATTATAAAACGTATGTATCAAAACCCACGCAGCAAATTTTTCACTTGGAAATCTTATTTGAATGCTGGATGTTTGTATAAAGTTCGTTTTATGTCTCATATAAGAAGAACAAATGCCTACCAGAATGTGTCAGAATGGCAGTATTAGGGCCTATAGGTGGTTTATCGTAGTGGCCCCAGGCAATTAAAGCCAGAGAAACCAGACATGTTTTCCCCCACGGCCTTACGAGATCGCACAGCCACGTCTCGAACCCTCGTTAAAACACTTGTCTCGTGTGTAGGATGATAAGTGTTCCCATGGGCAGCGGAATGGCATCTGCAGCATCACGAGCTGTCAGCACAACAACCAATACACGTCGTCTTTTCAGATATATCGCAGTTCCTCGCACAGCATCAGTATGGACACATCCAGGTATAAAGGCGGCACCGAGGTGAATTATCATTGCCAGCTTTCATTCGTCATCATCACATGGTCCCGGCACCTGGAGTGCTGGAATGGGGTGCCATTGGTCACACATAAGGAGTTCAGATTACATTCCGGTCACTTCTTGTTCGCATAGACAGTAATGTTCGCATAGACAGCTCAGTTCAACTCAATGCCCAGCTGGATTACAGCTGTTGTTTCTGCTAGAGTTGTCAGCTCTGTGTACTGAATCCTCCACGCTGTGTACCTCAAGCCACTGGCAAAATTCATCATGTTTTGCTTCCATTATTCTGTATCTACAGTAAAAAAGATTCTTCTATTTTCCTTTCCTCCTGGAGTACCAACTTAAATGGTCAGCAGTATGTTTTAACTGACAGTACAGAACCTGATATTGTTTATATTCAGAATTTTGCAAATGCTATTTCCCGCTGTTATTATTTGTTATTAATTTTAGGATTGAGGTCTCCAATCTGATAAATCCTGAAAAAGATTCGAGATTGAAAATCAAGCATTTATCAAATTATATTAAAAAAATCAACTTGCAGAGCTACATTTTAATTATGCATTTTATTTACCAATTTCGTGTCTATTTCTTAACAAATATAAACATATTTTTTTGAACTGCTTTCTTAAATTTCATTAAAATCCAACATAAAATTTTGCTTTAACTAATAATTTTAATATTAAGTAATAGATTTCCTCTTATTATTATTTCGCTTCATCAGTGGTGAGTGAATAAGACCGCTAAATGCTAGTAGTTTGAACCCTCTCGAAGTGATTAGCTTCATGATTGGTTTTCATAGTTTTTCCCATGTGTAATGTCAGTAAACGATCATTTCGTTTAGAAAATCTTCCAAGAAGGAGTCTATTTCCTTAGACAGATTCCTTCGTATATTTTGCAACAGTCAGATAAACACAACCATAATTTTTTATTACTATATGAATGATTCGAGAAATTAATATTTTTGAAAATACGAGAACCTTTCAAATTTATCATTAAAAAGCCTTTTAAAATTAAGTTTGGAGAAAATGTTTCATTCGTCCCATTTCCAGTTTCTGACTTTTCTGGCAGGAAACGAAGTCTTGTATAATTATATTTATTTTGTAAAATACGCTAGTTGTTTCCGTACACCTGTATTACTAAATATTCTATTATTATGTGCTGTTTTCACAAGATTGCATCGGCAAATGGCATAAGCAATAAAAGAAAGGTTGGCTTACGCAGTAATAATTTTCACGAACTGTAAATATTTTTCCATAGGTTAGTTAGTTAAGCGCTCCGAAATCACACCCAGAAAGAGAAGGGAAGGAAATCAATACAACAACTAAACACTGCATGTCAATCAAACAACATTCTTTTGTTTCAGATTAACACTCTCCGTTAACCACTGACTGAACCTGAACCAAATCAGGTCCAGGAATTTATCGCAGTCAGGTGGCAAGGGGTGCCTATCTTTGCTCTAGACTTTGGGCATCTTTAAAGTGACAGTACAAGTTAGCTCAACTACATCCTTGTTCTAATGGAGAAACCCTCAGGAGACAGAACTGTTAACCTCTGAATTAAAATTCCTCTTCTCTGCTACCTCTCTTACCTACCACCACTTCTCCTCCGACACTTCTTTTTTCCAATCTGCCTCTCGAGAAAACTTTCGGCTTGATATAATTTAAAAGCTCCCTTATGCTTGCAATTAGACACACCTTTTTTGGGATTCGAGCCTGAGCTTCGGGTATCTTTGGGAGCTAGCTGCCTAACTATCATGCTACCAGAATAATGACTTCAGTTAGGCAAGTTCAGTCCGAATAATGACTTCAGATAGGCAATGGGAAATGTAAAGAAATTTATACTTCGTAATTAATTTAAATAATTAAAAATCACATTCAGATACTTCATAATGACAACATGGATTCTGGACTTCAATTGTGTTCCATTCTACAAAGATCAACTTTTGAGAAAAGAGACTGAAGATGGGAAACGTTGCACGAGTTTCATTTAATAAGTAAGGTTATTTCCAAATGAAGGTGACCAAGAAATGAGGAAAATTTTCATTTAAATTGGGTAGACGTTTATTCAATATATTAAAAAGACAGTAGAAGCTCTAGAAAGTTAAACGAATCCTTGGACAAACGAGAGAAAAGCCAATGCCAACGATTTTACTT
Organism: Stegodyphus dumicola; assembly: GCF_044657685.1. Classification (NCBI taxonomy): domain Eukaryota; kingdom Metazoa; phylum Arthropoda; class Arachnida; order Araneae; family Eresidae; genus Stegodyphus; species Stegodyphus dumicola. Next base: position 239,579,674 of record NC_140768.1, on the reverse strand, counting down.
CAAAAGCGGAATTCTGGAAAGCGTAGAACTAAAACGAAAGAGAATGTATCATTAAATTACGAAAAGCTTAACCTTAGAAGATAGCAATCAGAAAATTCAGGATAGAAAAATGGAGACTAAGATGCTAAGAAAATAAACAGTTTTTCCCAGGAAAAGTAACTAAATTAAAAGAAGTACATGAGAAATCTTTTGAGATCTGTTTTGCAACTTCAATAAAGTAATCCAGTTACAAAAGAGAATTAATTTCAAGATAACTCATAACATACTTTCTTTGTAAATGAGGTCCAGCAGGCCTCGTTACTAAGCTTCGTAATACGATTTTTTCACATTGCAATAGTTTCGAACTTAGAGATATATATTAGTATTCTATAGAGCAGAGTTGTGGGTCGCCAAAAGTTTTCGCAGTTTTGGTAGTTCTTTAACTTACTATATTATACAACTTATTAAATTATAATATTTATTATATTATACAAATTTTACAATTACCAAATATTTTTACACAATTTACCTGAAAATATATAAAGATAAGACAACACAGACAAAGAAAAAAACGAAAACGTTATTTCGTCTGTTACTTATTTAAAATTTTCACATTGTTCTATGTCTTAAAATTATAAATTAAAGTCAATAACCTAAAACTGCAATAGTATATTACAGTGCAAGTGCAAAACATTGACTGTTTAACTAGCGCGTGTGTCAGATTTGCGCAATGCTTATGGTGTTCCACAAAATGTTCGTAAATATTATAGGGTCCTGCGGTCGCAAAACAAATCACAGTAATAAAAAGGAGTCACGACTGAAAAAAGTTTAAGAAGCCCTGCTATAGAGGATTGAAAAACTAACATCACGAAATCATACAAAATATTTTATTTCTCAGTAACTCAAATATTAGCGTTCTACGTTATACGTTTGAAAAGTTTCGTGTGCAAAACGTTACTCAAATAACAGTTTATAACGAAATATTTCTCGTATGTGATGGCATGGTTAAAGATGTTACCACATATAGTTTGAGTGATTAAAAATCAAAAGCAGTCGCAGTCGACTTTTCAGATTTCGTTTTCCTAAACAAAAATCACGCCAGCGAGTTAATTATTAAAAATATTGAATTTTAACAGGGTGGCTCGAGAATAAGTTGTTTATAATCTGTTTTTACGTAGGTCCTGTCCCTTGAACTGACTGTTTGTCTGAGTCAAAGGATAAGCACTATCATACTGCATACTGAACTATCAGATGCAAAGGCAGCAGTTGTAGGGGGGAAATTACTGAACTAATAAGAGATGTTTTGTACACTCCGACGAAGGCTGGGGAGAATGCAATGAATTATCGCGCTTTACTGTGCTTGTTCTTATGGTGTAAGTGGCTGACACTCCATCTGCTCCATGGAAAATCTATGGTTTGAATACGCAAAGGGAGCTCTGAAAAATTGCAGTAGCCGTTATTATCGCATTTATCCATGCGTGCTCTAATAATGTTACCAAACGCAAGGCTATTGCTTTGCCTGATTCTATGTTTTACTTTGGAGCGTTTTTCTTCTTTCTTCATCATCTTACAGATTGATTATGTTTTCTAGCAGGTTTATGATATTTCCTGAATTGAAGCAGTTGAATCAAAGAATAAATATACAAATCTCTGATGATATGAAAAAGTTGTATTTGAAACAAATTAAGAAATTGTGTTGTAATATATTGATAACAAAAATACTTTCATAAAATTTGCAACCGAAAAGAAAACATTTGCTTAACATTTAAAATTTTATGATCATTGATATCTTGGTCATGGTTTCAACTTTTTTTTTTCATTAAAATCATCCCAAACTTTGTCAACCTAGTGAACTAGTTTTTCTTAAAATCTTCGGTCTTCTGTACGAAATTTCTCATTTAATAATAATTACAATTTTAGCGACAATAATTACAATAATTACAATTTTAGCAATTATATATATATATATATACACTGACTACCAATAAGTATTTGGACACCTGTGATAGAAAAGAAAAACTAACTTTATTCAAAATCAATAGTTGGTAGAGCCTCCACGAGAGGTAATTACAGGATGGACCCTCCGGGGCATACTTTCCACAAGTCTTTGTATGACAGCTAATGGTATTTTCTTCCACTCGGCTTGGTGAAGGAACTAGAAGTTCCTTCACCGATTTTGCACGGGTAGTGAACCCCTGAATTCGGCGATGCAACTCGTCCCAGAGGTTCTCGATAGGGTTCAGTTCTGGACTCTAGGCAGGCCAGTCCATTCGATGAAATCCATTGGCACCATACCAAGCCTTGGTTAACGTCGAAACATGACAACTCGCATTGTCGTCCTGAAAGTAACAGGGGTCCAACCCGTAAAACAGCTACAACGTAGGAAGCACATTGTCATCCAAAATAGTACAGTAGGCATGAGTTGAGCTTACCATGAATGGGGACCAAGGGTCCCAGCCCATACCAGGAGAAACACCCCCAGACCATAATTGCACCTCCGCCGAACTTGACTGTTGGCAGAATGCATTCTGGCAGGAGACGTTCTCCAGGTATACGCCAGACCCAGACCCTGTCATCCGAAAGGTTAAAGGTGTACCTTGATTCGTCACTCCAAAGAACCCGTTTCCACTGATCTGCGGTCCAATTTCGATGTGCTTTGCACCACGTTAACCGAGCAGCGCGGTTGGACTTTGTGATCAAAGGCGTATGGGCAGCAGCACGACCATGAAAACCAAGCAGATGTGCTTCCTTACGGATGGTATTCATTGAAACTATACTCCCGGATGCCTGTTGAAACTACTCGCGCATGAGGGCCATCGTTTGGGTGTGGTTCTTCCAAATTTCTCTGGACAGCACTCGTCGGAGTCTATCTCCCAGTTTCGTTGGTCTGCCGATTTGGGGCACATTCCGACAATCACCGCTCATCTTCCACTTCTTAATGACATAGGCCACTGTCGATGTTGGGTACTTCAGACCGCTAGTTTTTGTGACATTTGTGATACCCGATAATTATACCTTTCTCGAAATCAGAGAGCTCCGAACTGCGAGGCATCTTGCATGCGACTAAAGCCGATGCTCTTTCCTACACGATATATACCGGCGGAGTCCGTGACGTACCTTAGGACCGCAGATATCGTCATTCGCATAGGTGTCCAAATACTTATTGGTAGTCAGTGTGCATATATATATATATATATATATAATTGAAACAGAAATTGTAAAGCTAACAAGTAATGAGACGTAAGACCTATTTGGTCTTAAAAATTTTTTGCGCATAATGCTGCAAAACGATATGAAATAATAGTAGGTAGAAACATTGCAGCGATCTTGCTAAAATGTTATCAGGAGCTGTAGCTCCACGAAATAGTTCGACGCTGTATTTTCTTAATTACTTTAATTTTTTGCAATTTTCACACAAAATATCTTTCACTTAATTTTTTTAACAATTTTCACAATTTTTCAACAGAACACACATTTCAAATTACAAACAGTTTACATTTTTTTTACATACCACTTCACTTTAATTTCCTTCAAGCAAACATACATCTCTTGATTGGCTCAGTTACTTAACTCCCTAAATAATTGATATTACTACCTTTAGGATTTTTAATTTAATTTAATTTAATTACTATTAATATTTACAAAAAAATTTTTACTATAACAAAGATAGCAGCTTGACACTCAACTTTACCTACATAAGCGCCATCTATATAATTTGAAGAACACACTTACTTCTCTTTCACAACACTTTTGCAGACCCCAACACTCATATAGTAGGTAAGTTAGAATTAAAACTTACTATTTACTTGCTTTAAGTATTTTTTTAAAAAAAAATTTTATGTAGTATCTAAGTATTTTATAAATATGAAATTATATTTTAAAATATATATTTATTTTAAAAATTGTGAATTTGTTCTTTTAGTTTCTTTTTGTTTTTTATTTCTTATTGGTTTATATGGATTATGTATAGTTCTTTTATAGTTTCTTTTTATTGATAAGCATATTCGTGTAGGGGAAGTTTCTGTAGACAAGGATTTCTAAAATACATTGGTTTCTAGATTTTTTATTATTTTATAAAAAATTAATTTTTAAAAAATTTAATTTTTTAAGAAAAAGTTTAATTTTTGACTTTACTTGCTTGTTTCTCAAAAGACTTAATTAGTATTTTCCTTTTTGAACTTTAATTCTTAAATGTTAATACTTAAATGTTAATTTCTAAGGGTACCACTTTATTGGAATTACTTTTGGTTTTGACTTTTACCCTTGCCTGCATGAATGACGAAACACGAATTGAATGATTGGAGAGTTAGGTTTGGAGGCTACTTCCCCTTGATAAGTCTGTCTCCTGCCTACTCTTCGATCATTCACATATGCATTTTTTAAAAAAATTGTTTAATTTAATTTTAATTTATTAAATTAGTAGATTTATTTTCATGGATAGATTTTACACTTGATTTGCTTATGTTTCTGAATTTAAATGATATTGTAGATTAGTTCGAGAATTAAATCTTTTACATGTTTGTATATTTTTAAATTAATTTAAATTATTTTGGCTTTTTTTTTTTTTTTTTTTTTTAGAATTTAAATTTGCTTTTCTACTTTTTTTACTTTTATACGTATTTGTTTAGAATTTAAATTTGTTTAAATTTTAATTTCATTCCTTGCAGCAATGGCGCAAAGAATATTTAATTAAATATGTATTAAATTTAATTTTTTTAAATTAAACTCAATTTATTCTTATGAAACAATATATATATATATATATATGCCTTTCCCTATCCAATACTTGAATATAGTATTTCTTATGTCTGTGTTTTTTATATTGCAACAGGTATTTTTAAGATGGTATCCTCTAACGAATTTTAGACAACTACGCTTGAGAAAAATAATTGGGTTACCAAAAATGCCGCTTTACCTCGAAACTCTTATAAATTATTTTTATTCTGTTATTAATGCTAAATAACAAAATATTTATATTTATAGCAGAAATAAACGGAAAAATTAGCAAATATATACAAAATAATGCATATTAATTTAAAAAATTAATTATTGATTAAAAACTCAAAGGTTATTCCAAAACCTTTTAAATGCTTGTTATTCTGACGACATGTATAACTTAAAATTTCCCAATATTTTAAGACTTTACACTATTTTGTTTTTCAGTGTTTTTATACCATAGTTTCTAATTGCACGTTTTAATTAATATGCATTATTTTGTAATCTTTCAAAGACAATTGCATGCTAGAAGGGTTAGTCATTGATATAAATACGTTGACGGTAATTACAGTTTATAAAATGTTTTTTTAATTAATCCTAGTTATAAATGAAAAGAGCGAAAGATGCTTAAATACTTATGTAGTGATTCTTTGGGTTATAATTTTTCATTTGATTGGATTGGTTTTCCTCGTTGTCATAAGAAACACATTTTGCAAAGTTATATTATTCAGATTAAAGGTTTAATAACAAGGGTTACTTGTATCAAATTTCAGTCTAAAAAATACTTTATCGTGAAGAAGAGCTTCACTTTTAAAAATACCTTCATGGTTTCGAGAGCTTGTAAAAACTATCTCAACTATTCAATTAACTTTAGTACACCTCGACGATGATATAAAGTTTTCTTGAGATTAAAAACGTCGTTCTTGAAAGTTTTTTCAGCAAAGGAGAAAAAGGTACTTTTGCACTTGAAGAACGCCTGAGTTTAAGGAACTTAGCTGACATGTCATTTTGTTTTTGCAATAACAAACATTGAATTTGCAGACATTACCCTAGTATAAATTAATTTTTAAAAGTATATTTTTCTTTCTTTGCCAACTTTTGTAATATGCAGTACTTGAAAATTAATTGAATTGAGAATATTGAAACAACAACTAAAGATTCTAAAAAACTTATATGAAAAAAATTCTGTTATAAGTAAACATTTTGATATAGCAAAATCATCAAGAATCTGAGTGCCTTTCATCAGTATAAAGTGGATGAAAAATTTTTCTCTTAATCTCTTTCTTAAACGAAGAAGCGATAAAGCTTATTTTTTCTGTCTATTTGTATATTGAGGCAAAATTGCATCAAAAATATCCTCTAAAATGGTATGTTTTTATTCAAAAAAAAAAAAAATGCAAATAAATAAAACAGAATTTTTTTGTTTATATTTTTAACATGATCATTATGCAAAAGAAGTCACACAAAGTAGGCATCATAAAAAGAATTTATTTAAAGAACGTAGTTAATGTTTCATGGAACAAAAAACCCATGTTGTAATAACATCGATATAAATATTTCTGAGACAAACAAATGTATCGAAATCACATTATTATGATGAATGCACTTCTGAACTAAGTAAGTGCATCATTTCCACATCCATATCCATCTCATCATAAGACGTAATGATAGTTTTAAATTTGTATGGAATCTTATGTTAAATGAATAGGTTTTTATAATTTTAGTTTTTACTATAACTTCTCCTTTTCGTATTTTCGTATTCCTCACCACAATGCAAATAAATAGCGAGCTTTTAAACGGAGGTTTTTAGATTTTAATAACGTTCCATATTTCTGGCATCGCGTGAGCACTACGTTATTAATTTCCAGCCGGCTCTGTTAGTTGTATTGATTTAGCTTTGCGTTCTCTCGCTGCTGATACTTTAAATCTGTCGCTCCGTTAGAGTTATTGAGCCAGCTGCTGGTAGTATCTAATTGACTACTGTTCAACGTTCGAATTAATTTAGACTGTTTTATTTTATTTGGCATCCCCCCACCCGAGTTATGGATATTGTAACACAAGAGAATGAGTGTCTTTATGTTTCAAATTCTGTTTGAATAAAAATGTTAGTTTAACCTTTACAAGGCTTATTCATTGTTTTCAGACCAGCGATAATTCTATTCATTTCTATTAGGATCATAGGACTAATTTACCTTTACCAGATCAAGTATAACCCTACAAACTTATTAATTCATAAAACTCATCTAATATGTCCATTGTTTTAACTGTAAATCTTACGTATGTGTAAATTTTACCGTGTAAAACAAATAAACGGATTTTCCCTTTTTCAATAATTTTCAAATAGCAGAATTTTCGGTATGCTAACTCTTCATGTACACTGTGCAAAATAAAAAAAAGAACAGTTCTGTATCTCCCGTTCTACTGGATCAATGGACGAAATTCAAATTGCGTTTTTCATGTCTTGAATGCGTGACTTAGGATATACATTAGATTTATATAGAGCATCATTCTAACATAGGTATTTTGACACAAAATCGCACTTTTCCTGATATTAGATGCCATTTGGTTTCCATATTTCGATTCTACGACTCAAATTATGCCTAAATATTAAATTTTCTAAAATTTGGTGCGAAATTTACAGAGAAATTCAAAACATTATTTTGGAGTATTTTTTTCAGTTTTCGCCAAGAAAAATTTACTTGACAAACTTTTTAATTTATAGCAAACTATTTTCCTTTTCTCTTTTTCACTGTAGACCAGCGGAAAAAAATTCAACGTTTATACATTCAAATAATTTTAACAAAATGCGTAAAACCACATTTGGTGTTATTATCGCTCAAAAAAAAGATGCTAAATTTCAAAACGCTCCAATATATAAATTCATGTATATCTTGGAAAATTTTGAATATATTGAAGTGTAATTTTTGCAGGTGTGCTTAGAAATACATCTACTTTAGGATGATTTTAAAAATTTTATAGGTTATAATACGAAAAATATTTTCGAAAAATTTATAAAAATACAAGTTTTAAAAGTAAATCATTAAAAAAGTGCGAATTGTATTTAAGCCTGAATTTTGAATTCTGGAAGAAGGAATCAAGTAAGTTTAATAAAAAAAAAAGAGAGATTAATAAATATATATCAAATTCAATTAACATTGAGGAGCTAAAATTTTGAGAGCTAATATTTTAAAAACTACTGGAGCGATTTTTACAATACTTGGCAGTTTGGCATAATTTGTGTCGTTGAATCGAAACATGGAAACCAATTGGCATGCCATTTCAGAAAAAGTCCTTTTTTGTATCAAAATACCTATACTAGAATAAAGCTATATATGAATCTAATAGATATCCAAAGGCCCAGTAGAACGGGAGATATATTAACTGTCTCGTTTTTTTCGCACTGTATATAGCCATTCATGATTATGCTAAAACGCAGCAGTCTGTATATATAAAGAAGAAAGTCTGGGTGTTCGTCCTGTAATAACTACCGCTATCGTTGCCAAACTTTCTACGATTCATTTCTGGGTCCTGGAAAAGGTCGAAGTCCACTTTTTCCCAGAAAAAAGTAGCTAAAGTCAGAAAACTCGGAAAATTAAAAACTCGGAAAAACGATAATTTTTGCCCTCATTTTTCCCAATGGCAACAGCTGGAGAGAAAAATCTGCTTATTTCAAAAGCTGTTGTCACTGCTCGTTTTCAAATCCTAGAGTTTGTTAATAAAAATTTTCGAAATCATACGATGAAATAAAAATAGCATTGCCAAACATTAAATACATTATTCCCAATTCCAAAAATTCGTGGAAAGCCAATCCGACTATTCCCATCTTCGTACAACTTTTATCAGCCTAAATCTTAATTAAAAACTCTGAAAGCGCTAATTTTCGCATTCATTTTTCCGAGTGGCAACAGTCTTGCGCGTTGGCGATAAAAAAAATTATTTATTTCAAAAAGAGTTCCTACTGCTCGCTTTCAAATCGTAGAGTTTGTTAATCAAAAATTTTGTCCGTTTTAAAAAATCTATACATATAAAGAAGAATGTCTGTTTGTGTGTTTGTTTGTTTATTCACGTTATTGATTTCGGATCAATTATAAATATTTTGCCACATATAAACGACTAAAATTGAATATAGGCAAAATCTTGGATGCAACTTGCCTTTTACGACCATTTGATTAGAATGACGAAAACTATTAAAAACTGCATGCCATTTTTGCTGATGTAATGAGAGAATTAACTGATTTTTCTATCGAAATTTTTATGTGCGTTCCATATCGCATCAGACTGAAACATGTATGACGATGAATCTTAATTTTTTGTCGTTATTAGAGAAGGATTACAGCTGTATCGTTCTCTCTGTTGTTAGACGCTCAATCTAACTTAACTGGCATCGGGTACTTCCGCTAGTATCATATATAACTGAAAACAAAATAGTTTCAATATACGTGTTTTCACAAATGTTATGTATAACTTCATAATCCTATACAATAAAAATATATAATAATTATCACTTTAAAAGAATGAAATCAGCAGCTGTAGAAATTGCATCTTCTTTGTCTTCAAATGAACGAAAAATTGAAAAATGTTTATATATATTTTTCTGTAGACTTACGTTAAAGATACGGAAGAATCATTTTGACAACCCACGTGCAAGAATTATGCAAGGAAATATTGTTTTCACAACCTACATGCAACCAACGGTATACAGGTGGAGTAATATTGATTACGTTGTGCAAAACTTACAGAGTGCGTAGGTCTTGGACATAAAAGTTATTATAAAATTTCTCAATACTGTGTAGTTCCATTTTGAAAGCAGTCTCATCTTGTGTACATCATTTGTGCGTACTTCTTTGCTTTCTCCATATTATGAAATTCTGCAGTATAAATAAGAAATATATTAGTTACATATTTCATCGCTGTGGTTGATGACAGTGTTATGACGTAGGAAATCACATCTTCACGTACGAGAAAGGAACGTTAAGTCTAGAAAGGGTCAAATCTAGATAATAAAGTCAAAACATATCAACTCTAGATTAAAAAGACATCAAGGTACGCAACGATACAAACTAGATTCATTTTTTTTTTTTACCTTGAACTGCTTTCCTTTTCTAACACTTCCACAACCGTTACCAAGAGTTGCTATATGGTATTACTGCAATTGAAAGTTCGTTCATAAGGTTTTCTTTTCTATATATTCTAGTCCTAAGCATTTGGATATACTGTTTTCCCATAATTTACGACAGCCTTGCAGCGGTAAAAATCAAATATTTCAATCATTCTAGTTAATGCTCATTAAATATAGAATGAGACAGAGTAACTACTAACATAACTAGAGGATATTAATTTATAACTAGAGTATAATTAGTTTTTAATGAACTTTTCTCAATGTATTGAAACTAAACTGCATAAAATTCTTCGTAAATGCTCAGTCTAAAATTGTTTTATCTTTACATAAGAAATCTAAAAATAATATCCTAAAATTTGTATCATATTTCGAATTTTCGAAAGACCTTAAGCTCCATTCTAATAATGCCATGAAGAAATTTAAATAAAGAGATGAAAAATATTTGATTAAAAGTCAATATCTTTATTCTGTACTTAAGTTCCTGGTTGGTGTTACGATAAGGGAATATTTTTTCACATTAGAATAGACCCTGTACTCCAATTCTAAATTAAATCCTCAGATTAAACGAATAATAATATTTATTTCTTTTCAAGCAAATTTATTCTCTTAGTAAATTTAGTGAAATTTCCTAATTCAATAAAATAATAGATTCCAGTTTTAAATTGCTCACTTTACTTCAGCAGGAGCAGACATGCAGCACTAATGTCAAGTATAAATTAATAAAGACATTTCTTCGATTCAGAATTTCGATTCGTTTAAAAACTGTTCATTTCAGAAGAAACCGGATTACCAAATATTGTAGCTAGGATGCTTATAAAATATTTTTTCATATGAAATTTTCCCTCGTTTACAGTCTATTTATGAAAGAGTTCTTTTAAACAAAAGAATCGAGAGTCAAAATTGAAATGAATAAATAATGCCTTAGACGAGTTATAAAATATACCTCTTTAAATAACATACACATAGAAAAGAAATATTGATGTTTTATTACATCACTGTTTATAAATAATGCAGCATTATTAAAGAAGCAACGTTACTGTAGAATAAACTATGTATTTATTATAACACGGGACGTTTCTCTGCTATCAGAGCTAAGCATCCGGGTAGAACTCTCAGTGAGACACCTAGCCACACTGGAACATGGAATAAAAGTCTGAAAATAATTAAGTAACCGGAATTTTTGCCACCGAGTGACGAAACATGAAATAATTTGATTGTGTGCCCATTCAGACATTGGTGAGCATTTACAAGATTCAAGCCGTCCATATCGGTGCGGCAATTAGCTGTGCCGACTGTCATATAGTTGGGTCTGGCTTCCAATCCAGGAAAAGACGTAAATGTTTGTAAATATAAAGGGGCTCTGCTGCATTGGAGCACTTTGCTGTTTGCACAGTCGAGCTGAAAACCTCTTCGAGAGGTTGGCGTTAGGAAATGAGGTGTAATAGAGCATTAAATTCGGGACAGAGCTGATCAGCTCATATTATTACTTTTAAAATGATCTTCTTGAGCTTTTTAATAGTATAATTGTTTTATTATTCTGGTATTAAATTTAGTTACTATCCTGATTATGATTTAAGGCTACTCAAGATCCAAAGATAGACGCTGTCCTCCTCTTGGCCATAAGGAACTCATAGACTAGTCTAAATTATACTAATTCAGAAGTCAAACAACAAAGATCAGCGTTATACCTACAAAATTTTCACAGGACTAGTTTCGATGGTTTTACCGAACCAACATCTTCAGCTGCAAAACCGCAAAATGTTATTGTGTCTTAATTAGTCTAAATTATATTCCGATGAAGACGAGTGTTAACAACAAAAACGATAATTCAATATTCAGTAAGCGTTGTAACATTGGTAAAATCAATTTAAGTATTAAGATGTTACTTTAATTCAAGTATTATATTAAATATTGTTTTCCCTAATTCCCAGTAGCTATTTAAAAGGGTGTATTTTCTCTCTCCTTATATGTCTTCGTGGTGCTACTGGAAGCACGCTCAACGCGTATTGAGAAGATCCGGAGTTCGAATCTCAGCAAAAGCATTGCACATTTTTCACGTTCTTGCATCAACGTAACTTAATGACTCTATAAGTTAGAAGTTCTCAAAGTTCAAAGAGCTTATAACTGAACTAACCCTTGTTAGTTCAGTTATAAGCTCTTTGAACTTTGCTCTGCCTTTGTTAATTAATTTCCTTTCATGATTTGCCTTCTTAATATCTGAATTTTGATTTAAAAAAATCCAGTGTCTTCAAAAATTAAACAAGGTTAAAAGTTTAATTTAAACATTGAGAAAATCTTTGATCAACCGATTCACGGAGTCGATATTAAAAGTCTCAGTCAGGATCAGAATACAGAGGAAGAAAAAAATGTGAATTCAATAAAATCGATAGGAAACCTTAAGGATATATGGGAATAGATTAGTACTTTAAAAGGAATACTGCTCAATTACCATGGTGGTAATGATACCTGTTGCCATAGCATTGGGCCCAAATTCGAATCAGAGAGAAAGCTTGAATGCGTGTAAATGTATAATATCTTTGCAGCATGGGGTCACTTAAAATATTGTTGAGCCGAAAATGCTCTCGAGAGATTAATGGTATCCGAAAAAGAATATAAAACTCTCAGACCTGTACCCTGGTAGGCTCATATCATCCCTTTTGGCCCTGATGAATTTTATGTACCTGATTGAGATTAGAAGCAATAATACAACAATTTTGCTGTATTATTGCTTTAATAGCACTGAAATTAATTCCTGATTTTAATAATGTGGGAAGTTTCAAAGAAATGTAATTCATTTGTTTGAAACAGTTTTCGGATATTTTATCAGAATTCTTGTTAAAGGAATGATTAAGGGACCAATGACCATTAGCCATGGATGGTTTATTAATTTTCCTTTCTCTCGCATAATAAAGGTTCGTTAACTCAAAATTTATAAACAGTCATAGTATAAATACATCAGAAATTAGCGTTTTTTGAAATATGTATATTTATTAATAGCAAATTCTCTTCATACGTTGATGTTGAAAAAAGAAATATCATACATTCTTATGCAATAATTTTCCTGAGTTCGACTGTCTCACTACACAGAATTTTCAGAAGTCTTTCGAATATTAAGGTTGGTAAAATTGTTTTTCTTAGGTTCTTCACAAATTGTACTATTCCCACAGGTTTACAATTCTCATAATCTTCCAAAATAACCCTATATATCTTTATGAACTGCCATGTAGAAATGGAACTAAATTAATTATCTTAATCTTTTGAGCATTCCTGGAGCAGTAATATTGTGGAAGGAAAATAAGAATGTTATTTCAATCCACTTGTATGTGTCTTTCATAGAAAGTAGATTATTATATTGTGGCGGCTAGATTAATAGCGTTGCAATGTTTTCCGCATAGGAATTACAATCTGCGTGACCTCAGGCTAACAATGATCGATTGTAACTAATTGCATTATAATCCCCATTCACACAACATTACTCAGAAAGTTGGCGATCCAAGGAATCCTGATCCAAAGCAGTTATGATTAATACCGATCAAATAATACGCTTACAAACAAGAATTTTGGCTACTATGTATGGGAAGGAATTAGAAGAATGATATTATCATTTTCATTAAGTTAAAAGGCCTGCAGATCAACTTATTGTTTAAATTATCAATGAAATACTTAAATTTATTAGGATTTTGACACAGTAAAACTTGTAATTAGGCTACACTTATAGCTAATAAATTCCATGATATAAGTAAAACGAATTTTTACGTATCTGTAATTCTTTTGTTAAAAAGAAGTCGGTTTCTTCCTTGTACAGTTTTATAATAATTCTTCAGATACATTCTCAGTAGTATTTCTAGCTACAAAACTGGCTATCACAGTTTTACTCCCCCTTATTTTATTATCTTTGATTTAAAATATTTTAAACGTCATGAATATATTTTTGTTTCATAAATCTGTTAGAAAAAATTTCAATTTATTTATTATTTTTTATTTACTTGTGATGCAAACAATAAGTTTCGCAACTAGATACAAAATTCAATTCCAAACTTCCTACAGTTTTTGTAAAGATTTTAATAGGAAATAATTATTAATATACCGTTATGTTATTTTTTTCTGACAGCAGTTGTTATGTTATTTTCTTCCTTCACGTTCGAACGGGGTTTGCAGATCTGGAGTGAATAACGACGACACTTGATGAAGTATAGCTTCACGGCACAGCACTAGAGTACAGCTATCGACTCTGCTTGTTCGTTCTCGGAACTCCACGTACTCTCGAGACTTTCAACGCTACAACTCGCAATGCACTCGACGACACACACAGCACAGCTCCCGACTCTTCGGTTCAGTCGTGTCGTTCCCGGAGCTCAACACATTCTCTCGACGATACACTAACCGCGATACACTACGAGACTCTTTCGGTGCACTCGACGACCCACTCGGCGCTCGCTGCCTGGCTGTCAACTCGATCGACTCCGCAGGGATTGACTCGCTAGACGAGACACCAACTCGATACTAACTCTCTGCGTACCAGCAGGGTTTATATAGTTTTTGGCTGGTGTTCAAGAACATTCTGAGCTAAACCAGTAAGAATTCGTTCCAGAAGATTCTCCATCCGTCCATGGCATATCGCCAATTTTGTTGCCAGATGGGCGATTTCTAGCCAAATGTGGCAGCCCTGCCTTATCTTTCCATTTTATGGCAACCCTAAAACTGCTTTGCGGGGAAGCCATCTTACCGCTCCTGTACATTTTGTAACAATAATTTATTTTTGATTGCACGTTAGGTTGTTAGCATCATAAGCAGGTATCAGTTGTTATCTGATTTGTTTCTAAATTTTTAGAAGGAGTAAAGGAACGTTTTTAAATATTTATTGAGATTACAGTAAATTAGGATTAGGCCTAACTGTGAGAATAATTGCCTAATGTTGCAATTTTGGCATAAGTTTAAATAATTTATGAGTTCACAATTAAGAGACTGCTGAAAAACTGCTGACAAAGCTATAAGTTAAACTAATAAAGCACGTAAGTATTTTACGTCTATCATATTCATCAAGCCTTCTAAATTCAGTAACAAGTCAGAACGCTAAATGCAATGCATAATATTTTATTTTTGGAGGGGGATGGAACGCGTAACACATAAATGTACCATTTGCAAAACTTTTGTTTATTTTAAAACTTAATTTGGTTTCTATTATAAATAATATCTAATCAGTATCTTTGCTTGAAACTACGAATCGTGCATAAAAGCATTAAAATACCGACTGGAAATTAGCTGAATGAATTTCACATGATTTATTCAAGAGATTGAAACTAAAAATAATGAAAATTTGTGAATAGCAAATGATTCTAAATCAAGATTTTAAACACTTTTAATAATTAAACATAATTTTAATTTGTATTATTGTTTGCAACGTTATATAGTGTCATCGAAACCGTAAACAAACTGTTACGATCGATAACCGCTAACATTAGTTTCCCCGATAATACCCTTTAAACACAATACAAATTATTAAAGATCATAAAACTAATGATTTAGGGAAAACAAAAAATAAAGTAATAAGCCTCTTAAAAATCTGGAAATATTTTCATATTATGAGCATTTGAATTATGATATTTGTTGAGGGAATAATATTTAATCTGAAAATAAAAAAGAATCTGAAAGAACTGACAGCTTATGTTAGAGATACGTTTAATGAAAGATTCTTCTAGTGTATTAGTAGACGTCAACTTAAAAAGCTCTGAAGGTCGAATCTGAAAATTTGGAAAGCTACACAATTTTTAAATTTTATGTACAGGTGGTATGTAAAAACTGCTGCAGATAATAAAGAACTACTAAAAAACTTTAGAAATTGTAATAGTATATATCAAACTTCGACAGTAATGCATTCAAGGGATCAAAACAACGCTTAATGAAACTGAAATTTGTTTTTAGGAAATGTTAAAAATTACCATTAGTAAAAAACTTTAATCGAAGTACATGGTACTTCAAAAAGGTAGTACCACTTGAAGACTGCGACATATCTCTTGAATGAATCACTTAAAGAAGAACACTGCAAACGAACGAACTAATTCTCTGTGTACGCTTCTATTGTATATTATATATTATTTTACTTTTTTAAAGCCCGCTTCTATTGGACGCTACAAAATGTATCTGTTCAATTTACTGGATTAAAAAGTTAGCTGATTTTTAGCTTAGAATTGCAAAGCTGCGAATTACGGAAATAGTATGAAGAATCGCTTATTAAGGTTCTACTGAAAGTTAATAGAACAAATCTTCCGAAAGTTTCGAATTTAAATATTAAATGGTTTCTTAGGTTAGTATAATTAAACTTCTTGGGCCATAAAACTCGAAATTCATTAATCTTAAGATTCAGTTTCTTTATGTAATTTGACAGGGAAACTTTAATCATAGAATCATCATCATTCATCATTCTCTGTCAAAAAATTAAGAGTATAATACAGGGTTTCTAAGAAACTGATATTATGATCCACATCCCCTGAATTTGCAATAGCCAAGCTGTATTTTAAAGAAAGCATTGTACTACGCGAAACAGTGCAAGTCAGTGATACTAATGTTTCCAAAGTTTTGTGTTAAAGCATTTAAAGTTTTCTTAGATTTAAATTTTTAAAACTCCCGAGACGCAATATTCAAAATCGAAAATTTTTTAAGACTATTATTATTAGGATAATTTGACAAGGAATAAATAGTAATTGTTCATTTTTTATATTTTCCCAATGTCTTTAAATCAAAGCAAATGTAGACGGAAATGGATTATTTCAAAGTTAATTGGCATAAATAAATACTAAATATAGAACACTAAATTCTCCCCAGAAGTGTCTCGACCATCACTTCCATAGGGTGATGCTCATAATATAGGCTATTAAAATAATAGAAATTTCATTCTTATAAGCGCATCTATTGGACGTTTAAATTTGATTGCTTAATGATTGCTAAGATTCGAAAATTCTGAATGATGAAAAAAGAATAAAGAATCAATTTTCGAATCTCGAAACTTTTGGAAATTCATCGGATTCAAGGATATTAATGTCTCAACCTTAGTGAAAAGCTTAGGGTTTTGTGCAAAAACTATATTCTGTTAAATACAAAATTTTGAATTTCAGTGTAAATGGTTATTTTAAGTTTTTCAACGAAGATTGTAGAAATTAGCATTTAAAAATTTACCATAAGTTGCTATCTTTAGCAATGCATACATATACAGACCCTAAAAGTTTAATTAATAGAGTAATGTTCATCATTTGAGAATTAATTCTACTTAAATAATTTTTCTTGTGGATTAAATGTTTTCCTTAAATTTGTATTAAAATTTAAATTTTCTCAATATTTTTAAAGTGCATAATTTGATTAAAATTGTTACAGTCGGAAGACTTGCCTTATTTCTTCCAATTTATATCATGTATTTATGCTCAATTATTTAAAAAATATTTAGAAGCGCAGTGTTCTTAAACACGTTGTACATCCAGTTTGCTTGTAGATTTGGGAATATTACTGAAATTTGCTAATTTAAATAGCTGTATCTTGGACTTAGATTTGGGTGCAATTTTTTTAAGTGTAGATGAATGAAGTAAGGCTAAGTGGAATATCTGCATTTGCAAATGAAAACCTATGCTTGGCAGAGTTAATAATTGAAATTTCTCTGATAAATAAACGGGAACATATTCCTTTAATGCATGATGTTAATTCATCTATGTGTGGACAACGTTCTGTTTTTATTCCTTTTGTAATACATATGATAGCATCAATTTTTTACAATTTTGTTAGTAAATGTAAACAATAAAAGATTTCAGATTCAGCAAAATGTATATTCAGATTTCTAATATTTCAGTATTTTCTAACTTCTAAAGATAACTGTTCGTTTATCGCTGTATGCAAAAGTTTTATTACAGGAATAAAATATTTATTTTAAAATGAATTATTAAGTTGTTTTTCAATTTACTTTTCAGTTTCGATTGAGGGGTTGCAAAGTAGCATTAGTCGAGCAGTAATGCGTTCACTTACTGAGGCCGTTTTCAACCGACTGCAACAATAAGCTGAATTATATATCTGAGTTATAAATGCTGATTCAATAAATCCGTTAGAAATGCTCATTCTTTCTTTTTACACAAAATGGCTGGAAACGCTACACTGCTCTAGGTCTAGAGTACAACATTAGAAACTTCTTTACAAGTAGAAGCCACGAAAATATGGGAATTCAACTTTCTGTTATTTCTTCGCGTTTTGGTTCTCAGAAAAATTTTGCTGAGGTATTGATTCAAATCCTGAGGTTAAAACGTATTGTTTTAAAGAGGAAACCCGAAGACTGCTTGAACACAGATGACGAATTCCCGAATATATTTTTAATTCGTTCTAAAAATAACTAAGACTCACCACTAAAATCTACATAAATTCATTGGAATGAGAGTTATTGAAGAAAATGAGTCACATGTAATGGTGAAAATTAAAATATTGAAAATACTCTATTATAATTCACAGCATTAAGGGTTTTAATGCCATTCTTCAATTAAAAATGTTATTTACCAGTCTCTAACAGTAAACTGAGACAAGCGCACTTTTTAGTTGACTACAGACAATCGCCCTACACGATTTAGCCGAAACCTAACTTGCTAGTCCGAACTTTGAGATCGGATTCGAACCCCGCATAAAGTTTGGATGTTTATGTAGATCCTTCCCTCTCACCTCGTGGGTTAACATCAGTCGAACTCACGTAGTACGTCCTGGGCTGGGATATAAAACGGCAAAATATCCTATGGGTTTACCCAATCTCGACAAACGCTTGAGAAAACATTATACCATTAAACGGAGGTGGAAAACCTTCATGGATGATTGAAAGAACGTTAAATTTAACAGAACTCCGTTAATTTTGCAACAGTTAATTTTTGGACATACGAGTTCCTGATCATTATATATTCTGTCACACTCATCTTTCGAAGTCTAAACTAGAAGTTAAATGTAATTTTAGTTACGCGAGTGAGAAATTTAGATAGCTCCGAATTTTGACTGCGATTTGCGACTAATTAAAATTGTTTTCTGTTTCGAAGAGAATACAAAACATTGTTTGTCTCTGTTGTGCGTTATTGATTACGAATTTCTAGCCGACTTCTAAGTGAGAGATTGAATCTAAATTTCTGCAATTAAAGCTATATATCTCCACAGCTTATTGGATTATTCCATTTAACTGTAGTAGTTACTGCTCTAGAATAGTAGCTATTTTAACAGTCCACAAATTAACGATCGCTTAAGTTTAGTAGTCCACCAGCGGGTGAGCGTAATGTCGCTGAAGAATGGTAATCCGAGGTTTGAAACTCCGCCAACGGCTTTAGCTGCATGGGCGTTTTAGCGGCTTACTCCATGTGCGTAGCAGCCAGATTTTAAGTTTTGTTTCAACCTTTTGCGGCACAGTGTGTCCGGTCTGGACACACCTAAAAATTTCCTTCTGTACGCACAGAAAAATTTAATGAAAAGGATTTATAAGTTACTATAGGTTACTCTGAACCTTCTTTTTTATAGTAGATGGCAGCTCAACACAAACCAGTCCATATATTTTAGCCATGCTTAGTTTTTTAAGACCCTCATATTTCAAAGAAATCTTTCTCTGCATCTCAGCGATCGGTTCATTGACAACAATGCTCATTTCAACACTCGTTTCGAAGTTCTATTCGGTCAGTGTGCCACTTTTGGCACACCCACAGAATTAAAACGATAAGTGCTATCTTCACAAAAGTTTACTCGTGTACTCCTTTAGGTATAATTAGACTGCCTACCCTTTTTTTTTTCTTCCAAAACTTCGACTTTAAAAGGTAGCGTGCTGGAAAGGGTTAAAGCCGGCGAAGATATAAAGTTTTAAAATTATGAAGCATTGCGAACAATAAAATTTTTCTTTTGTCCATTACAAATCTTCAATTCTTAATCTTTTTGCTCTCTTGTTCACAATAACTTGGCTTGAGAAATGTTAAGCTGTTAAATTTAAAGATATATACATATAAATGTAATTTAAAATTGCATCAGTGAGATACTGCGTATGTA
Source organism: Stegodyphus dumicola (assembly GCF_044657685.1). Classification (NCBI taxonomy): domain Eukaryota; kingdom Metazoa; phylum Arthropoda; class Arachnida; order Araneae; family Eresidae; genus Stegodyphus; species Stegodyphus dumicola. The sequence goes on along the minus strand of NC_140768.1, from coordinate 239,559,828 downwards.
AAACACTTTCCTTTTCAATGTCCAGATACTTGCTCGTTAGGTATTGGTTCAGAATGGCCGAAACCATTAGTTATTTTTAGCAGTCTCCTCACACAAGATATTGCTCACCATGCACCGTAAATGTTAAGCCGATATTATACTCTCGACGTGGGTTAATAGGCAGTTACAAATATCCATACCTCATCTAAGATTCGAATCCGACCTCAACGATACAGCAGCTGATGTCTCTAGCTATCATACCAACAGAGCGGCGTATTCAAAATACTAATGAAATTCTTCAACGTCTGATTAAAATGTAAATCTAATAGTACACGTTTTTATTTATTAAATAATAGAATTTCAAGAAAAATGTTAAATATCTAAATTTATTAATAGAATGTCTAATATAACACAGGGGGTGTTGAGTAAAATAAGAGCTGTAACAGTTTCTTTTTTATTATTTTTATTTTTTTATTTTAGTTTGCTTACTAGGCGATATGTAGTTTTTTTTTTTTTTTTTTTTTTTTTTTTTTTTTTTTTACTTTATTGCAGAATTCGTTACCTTAAGATTAAAAATTACACATAAAGTTTCTGATACACAAGCGGCACTTCAAAAAATTATACATTTTTCTGTTATTCTTATTTATATCTTATATAATCAATTTCACTTTCACAAAGCATCTTTTATTTTACTAAAACAACATGGCTTTCCAAAGTCTAAATTCTCTTATAAACACAGTTTTCTATAACTGCAACATTTTGTGTTTAAAAAATACTCTTATCTTCATTCAGCTTTAATTTAATTCATGCGCATGCTCTCCTAGCACGAGTTGAGATGTGCAAAAGGTAATTTTGTTTTCCGAAGCTTTCGTCGAGCACTTCCTCTAAGTGCTTTTCACTTCGCTACCATAAAAATGAATTGTGAACAAATGGACGCTTTAAAAATACTGCCTGTGTGGAATAAGTTACTAACTTCTTTCTCGATGAAATTTCTGCGTCATGTACTGTTTACGCATTGTTAATCCTTTTACCTACAGAATGCATTTTTCGGTACTGGGTTTTAAAACGCAGTAGGCTGTAAAGCTAATAAATCTCAGCTTTTTCATCTATTTTGCTAAAACCTTTAGCTTGAAACAACTGTAGGAGCTGGAAAGGAAATGTAAAATCCAGAGATATATTTCACTGGAGAACTAGAGACAGTATTAAAAAACCGGGGCCTTGTTTTTTTTTTTTTTTTTTTTTTTTTTTTTTTTTTTTTTTTTAATTACCTGTAGGTTGTTTTTTTGAAAGGTTTTACATTTGTTGAACGTTTGTTTGGATCAAATATAGAAAGTACGTGTTTTGCCTGTTCTACAAACTCGAATTTTTTGAAATTTTTCAAGCATTCATATTTGCAACGAGCATACAATATGCAAAAAAAAAAAAAAAAAAAAAAAAAAAAAAAAAAAAATTATAAACTCGTTACAGCTACTTTTTTATTTGTCGGCTCGCTGGTTGGTAGATAAATTTGTTTGTTTGCTTATTATTTAGTCAGTTGGCTGGTCAAGTGAATTTTTATAACTCGAAATGAACTTTTCATACAGTTCTATCCAATTTATGTCTTAAATGTTTTTCATGCCAATCACATGCTTTGTGTAGGTTTGCTTCTGTGAAGAAAGTCTGTTCCATGGAGAACTTTACGGAGATTTCTTGGAAAGTCTACTGTGGGCTGTTTTCGGAGGACTAAGGCATCGACTATTTACCATAGGGTTAATCGGTTTTGCTCTATATCCGCCACTATAGAGTCTGAAAGCTGCTGGCAGCGTGGCAAGCACCCGAAGTAGAGGAGCAAAGGGCGCTGTATATATCTGCAATTTTCCACTGTTCATCAGGCAGTAGCCGGCTATACCACTGTAGGTACGGTACAGCAGTCAGCACTGCAGGTGACAAAGAATTCTCAAAAGAAGAAGTACAGTAGATCTTCAATAACCTTCTTTTAGAGAAAACACATATCCCAGATGGCTTGAATTATGTAGTAATCAAAATTATTTATAAAAGTTTTCTAGCATTTTCGTAATTTTTTTCAACATGCTTCTGCATGCCGGCCTCTTCCTCACTGATTTTAAAGTCGGACAAGTCATATTCTTTCTTAAACACAACAAAGATCCTAGTAACCCAGATTCCTACAGTCCAGTACGCATGCTTTCAGTACTAGGAAATGTATATGAAAAACCTTAGTAAACCGCCTGAAGCATCACCTACACAAAAGCAACATAATCAGCGAATATCAGTACGAGAAAAGCAGTAGCTGTTTACAGAGCTAATCTAGTACATCACTCAGGAAAACCTAGAAGATATCACCGTCCACACAAACAGCATGTCAGTACTTCTGTTAGTACTCAACCATCACGACATATCCCCTATAGTTACGCAAATCCAGAGAGATACGGAGCCATCAACATCATAACACCACGTTCTCCTGAGTGAAACCGTACGCTGGAGGTGAGTTGAAATGAGATTGCTAACATATTAGCCACGGAATCATCATCAGGCCTCAAACAGTACCTCAAACGCAAAGCGCAAATCAAATAGTAGATCAATAGGAACAGTCTCTAGAGTAAGAATTAATATTAACTCAGTTCATTTCTAGAAGTTTAACTTTCTGTACTACTACTGTAGTTAGATGTCACGCAATATATATTGTAAATTTCTGTAAAGTCTGTATTGTCTTTGTAAAGTGTATTTGTAATGTGTACTATTATAAGTGTATGTTCTACTATAAAGCGATTTAAGTATCTGAAACAGTGTAATAATTATGTCCTGATTCACAACGGCTACAATAGCTTACGCTGTTATTTGATGTATCTTCTAATGCTAGATATGCGGAGATACTAGACAATACCACCTAAATTCTTGGTTGTATGATGGTGTTTCTGTCTCCTGTCAATTGTCGATTGTAGGTTAAGCGCTTAGATTGAATGGTACTACGATTATAAACATAATAATATACTAAAGAATATGGTAACATACAACAGGACACAGTAATGTAAATAGGCAATAAAACACAGTTGAATACAGTATGTTACATATATGCAATATATGTAAGAATGAATTAAACAATTCGATTCTTGATTATGCATAAAGTGCTAAATTAATACAGGACATCAGCTCATTGTTCGTATATCCATAATACCATATCAATACAAGACATCAGCTCTATATCCATCAGCCATATATGAGTCAAGTCATATCAGTTCATATGTGTTTTGTGCTACAAAAGATTCTATGATACTAAAAGTCACTCATTAGCACATTGCCTGTTTATTAAGTACTTTTATGTTAAGAGCACTTTCTGACGGACAATATGCTACTGGATTTTCGATATACTCCATTCCTATAATAAGTATGTAATTGCCTTATCAGTTTTACCAAGATTCCTGGTGCATTATCATTCCTAAATTCCTGCATGAAGGACTGTTGTGGTACAGACGACTATCCCAACCAAAGTACGTTTAACAACCAATATGTTATGTTAAGGTCCTTCATGACCATAGGCTCTAGTTGTGAGTTCCTTAAAAGCATGGATATAATTCAACTATCGTGAATGCAACCTTAGTTACCAAACCACTTAGAACTGTCCAGGAGGAGTAGATTGATATTAGGTCACATAAAAGTCCTTTTGGCCAAAAAGAGGAACTTTTATCAGTGATTTTCCTTTTTATATCTTATTTTTTTCTGTAATAGTTTTTTGACCGATTTTAACCAAATCAGAAAATCATACTATTTTAAGCATTTAGAAAGCAAATAGATGAGTTTAGGGATGAATTGCAGACAAATGGAAAGAAGGAACGTGTTCTTAGTTTAAAAACTAAAAGTTATGTGGCAGAAGTTCTGAAGAATTTATTAAATGCGGTTTCGATAACGCATCAAAAAAGCAGAATAAAATTTCGTCAGATTTCGTAATCAGTACATTCATAAAGGTAAGAAATAGCTGAATATAATTTCAAAGCTAACATTTATGTTTTCATTTAAATGTCAGACCACCAAAATGTTTACAAAGTCATAAAAGAGAATTCTCCCGAAGAATAAATGTCTTATCAAAATATCGTGCCCAAAAGCGTAAATTAAACATTTGTAAAGCAATGAACTTGTGACAGTGCATTTGAATGTCCCAAATGTTAACGAAACTTTTGTGTTTTCGAGTTGTCTCTAAGAGTTTTAAACAGTTTTCAACTACCGAAAGCTATTATAGTTTATAAAAATTCCAAATATATGTTGAATTTTAATAACTTCCACATTTAACAATTTAATTGGTTTTACTTAAAATAATCTAAAAATGTAAGGCTCTAAAGGCTTACATTTAGCAAGGCTTAGAGAGTGATCGGTAAAAGTAATCTTGAAAGAAACTACATTTCTAATTAAGCACTTTTAATCTTTAAAATTAAGAGCGAAGATAATGTTTTTTACTATAAGTTTTTTAATCTTTTTTTTTAATCTCACGTTCATCTGAAGGACGAATTGTGAGGAATTTTCTATGACAAGCTTAGATTTGCTAATCGTCTGAGGCCAGCTTTTTAGAATTAATCACACAGTATTATTTTTTTACATACAATCTGAAAAATATACCAGTATCTTGTACATAGAAAATAATCCAGCTTAAGATTTTTAACTATTGCGCAATGAAGAGAATTCGTGGGTATTTGCAAAACGTTTTGCGAAAACTGAAGATAATTTTGAACAGGCTGTCAAGAGAGATTCATAATCTGAAAATTTATGTTTAACATATACAGTCTGAGTCATAAATACGGCTACATGTTTGTTAGGTTATCTGAATATGGCAAAACATATTAAAGTTGTCTGTCTGAGAAGATTTTGAGGCTGTCTGCTTTTGTAGAAGAATTTCTAACAGAAATTGGCTCGTAGTCACAAAATACATGGGAAAAGCCACAATCCTGAGCAAAAGGCAGTCAGCGCTTTTGCTTGTGATGGAACCCACGAAATTGCCAGTCTTCAGCTGCCTCAACCGTTCAGCCAATGGTGAGTCCGGTTATAAGTTTAAAATAAATGTTGTGTATACTATATATTGTTAAGAGAAATCGTAAATGGCATATTACACTTGAAGCTTCCGTTTTCATTTCAAATAAGAGTCATGTACCAGGACTTATATTCATTACTCAAAATGGGAAAACAATCAGAATCAGGGTACAGTTTCAGTGTAGGCAATTGAATATCGTGATGCCGAGTGACTGAGAAGACATGAATTTTAATGCAGTGGTGTCAAAAGAATCAGCAAAAATAATAGCTCTCAGGATATTAGACTCGTACTGGTACGAGCTACGGGTTGGTAGTGATCTCTTCAGAAAATATTTCCAGACGAACAAAAAAAAGAATCGCAATTTATTGCAATTAAAAGTTGTACAAAGCAAACCTAACGATTGCAAATAACTCAAGCACAACTCAGAAATTATACAAATCCTTTTCACATGTAAAATATCGTAGATTAATGATATCAATCACAGAATAAACTCTAAAACGCAATTAAGTCTTCCAAGCTCAGCCTCTTCGAGCTCAATCTTTTTTACATGGTGTTGCCAGAATTCTAAATGTTTTGGGAAAAGTTGCTCGTAGAACGTCTCAAATATGATTTCTCAAAAGTCCTAGGAAGTTTTCAAATTGTCAAGAAACAAAGTATCGCCAGTTTTGCAAAACAATTGTTGCCAAGGCCTGTCAGAATAGCTTATGTTTTAAGGATCTACTTGAGTTATTTTCACAATTTAACGGTGTTGGGTTCCAAATCACCATCTAAAAATTAGGTCTAGAAATAAGTACTGTATATAAAATAGGTGGCCACAAATTTAATTAAACAAAAATTATTACCTAAAACACAAAACATACACAAATAAATAAATAAGAAATACATAAAATGCTATAACTATATATATATATATATATATGTATGTATGTATATATATAGTTATAGCATTTTATTTGCAGTTTGTGAAACTTAGTTCGCGCGAAGGGAAGTAAGTGATCTGAATGTAAGTGCATAAAAGCAATCATGTATTCAAGTTGACTCAAATATTTGCAGAAACTTAGAACAATTACATGTTCATTGTATAAATTTAAGTAAATGCTTTTACTTTATACGGCAATAACGTTAGATTGACAAAATATTAATATCGGTAAGATTTAACAATGATTTAACCTTACCTATTTTTAACCTATAGCTGCGAATCACATAATTCACCTTTCTTAAAACAGCGACCTTTTATCAATTCTATAAATTTTTGCCAAATAAAATAAGTTTGCAATTACAAAAATCACCCACCTAAATCGAAGCACATTTTCGCTTAGCTCAAAAACTGATAGTTCTCGTAATATTTAAATTAATTATTCTAATTTTATTCAATGAAGAGTAAGATCTAGTTCCTGGATGCTGTTGAAAGAAATTTTCTGTTTTTTGATAACTAAAATATAAAAGAAAGCTATTTTTCTTTACCTATATATTACTCATTAAGGGAAATTATTTTTACATGTTACCTTTTATGCAAACTACAGATTCTCATTTAATAGCCTTTCTAGGGAATTTAGTATAACTAAGGAAACCAAACTAAAAAACTATTACTTAGATGTCAATTGAAAAGTCTTAAACTAATTATAATGAATTTAGAATTTCAAGAGGTATTTTAATAGCTAATTTTATTTGCAATGCATTTCGACATACCTAACATGCAGTAATACGTATTCTTAAAAGTATTAAAATCATATTTCTAAAATTTAGATACATATATATTCCTTGCTATAACTTTGTTCGGCATATCCCTGCTTTGAATACATCATCAATGGCTAAAACATATAAATAAAACTGTAATGCTCTTTCATTAAAAAAAGGGAGAGTGAAAGAAAAAAAAAATTTTCAAGTGCCAAACCTTTTTTTATATGTTGATACCTTTAGAATTCATATAAAATAGATAACAAATTTAATTTTACAGCAAACTATAAATGACAATTGATAGATGGATTCAGCGAAAATGATTCTTTTAAAATTTGTAAATCCTATAAGTGCTACCAAAATTATTGAAATACCTAAAATCATGATGAATTATTTATTTTGTCTGGTGCAGAGTACCATTTGCATTAAAAGCAAAAGAAAACATACAAGTTCTGAACGTTGCTAAAACTTATTTTGATATCATTCCCCTATCATAAACTTCCTCGGTTCATTAAAAGAATTGTTGGCGGTGAAAACTGGATCTCGCTTTGTTTTCAATGTCTTAGATGAAGGACATTTAAGTATGGTAATTATGTACGCCAGTAAAATAATTTCATCTTGATGTTTTCTAGCTGCTGTTGAGCAATTTCATCTCGGTTAATGGTATCTTAAGAGATACAGTTATCAGTAGAAACCAATGTCTGTGCCACTGAACGGGTATAGTTCTTTAAAATGATTAGACAAGGCACGTATTTATTTTTGCTTATAAAGAGGTAATTTCACTTTTTTTAAACCACATCCGTAAATTTCTGCTGGTTTTCTTCCTACATTAACTAGCCCATAGGAGGAAAATAACGTTGTATTTGGCTCTCATCTGGAAACAAAAGACTTACGTGTTCATGAAAACTAAGACCCTAGGCTTGAGCCCCATCCTGCATTTAGCGTCGTTGGTTGAAATGGCCATAACATTCTTTTGGATATAATAAGAGAAGCGATAATGCTGAAAGGCAAGGCCTAATCTCATGGTGCTCAGAAAGTGTTTCGCATATTGAGTTATTTACTTACTTACCACCATCTAAGTTGCTGCACCGCCTGTTATATGACTCTCAGCATTTGTACTCAATTGGTGGAGCATTCTATTATCGCTAAGTCTAGCCAAAATACTCTATAGAATATTAAAATTTAATTAAAAATTAAATAAATTTGTGGCTGAATTTATAAGTTACTTCGGTAGATAAGTATTTGTGACCTGCCGCCTAAATCGTGAAGATGTAGTAGTATGGAGAAATCATTTTCAGCTGTAGAGGCAAGGAGGGATGAATAACGACAAGCAATTAACGGTTGGTAGAAGTGTTACGCGTAAGAAAGATGTGACAGGAACAAGATGGAGTCAGGGAGAGATGACGCAGTAGGCGAAGCTTCTATGGAAATAGAACCCGTTCCCATTGATAAATGTTCTAAGTGTTATGTTCTGATGCCACTATTTTCTGCATTGCGCATTTATTTTTGACAGAAGAGGTTTTTAGATGGCAATAATGTCGAAAATATTCACCTTATGAAGTTCCATTCGTACAACATCTGCCAATATTAAGTTTCGTAAATGCATATTAAGTTCATCAACCACCTTGTATTCTTTTAGTCCTAACAATCCTCTTTAACGCTGCCAATGAGTTTCTTTTTTCCCCATAAATGTGTTTCGCAGAAGTTATTCTACTGAAACAGAATCTATGTAAAACAATTTTACAAAAAATTAGTGGCTATATTTATGTATTACGATGCAATTGATAAAAGCAAAAGTAACTTTCCTATGCATAGTATTTCCATTATTTTGGAAAACGTTTACATGTGTTGGGTATGTATTAAGCAAATAAATACACATATAAATGTACACAAGATATTTTTTTCGATTTGCCTATACACTGATTGGCTACTTTATTATGAAACCCTCAACCAAATTTTTTTGGGCCCTCCTCTGTCTTTAATACATCGTTGATTCTTTTTCGCATAGACTCTAGAAGATGTTGATTGGTCGTTTGTGAAATCAGAGACAATGCTTCATGAATAGCGCTTTCCAATAATGTAAGATTGGATGGTAAAAGTACTATGGCCATTTGTGTAAGCCATTAACATAACAGGGTGTACTTGATCAACATATATGTTCAGATGTGATGTCTTTTTCGGATGTCCATCAACACGAATTAAAGCACCCAAAGCAGGCCAGGAGAAGATTCCCCAAACTATCGCATTATCTTAGACAGCTTGAAGGTTTATAGCGATGCACTTAACTTCCTTGATTTTACCCTGTTTCGGGCAAATTCTCCCATTCACATATGCATGGTGTCCCTGAAAATGTGATTCATCGAAATACATAACTTCTTTCCCGTTATCCTCTCTCCAATTCTTGCACGCCTGAGCGATTTGAGAAGTTTCATCTTGTTAACTGCAGACAGTAACGATGTTCGAAATTACCTTTGGTTTTCGTATTCACTACGACACACTGTCCGGCAAACACTGCGTTCAGAAATCTTTGTTTACAATATGCTGCAAATCTCTGCGCTGTTGCCCTTAGAAGTCTGAAGATTCTTTGTTCCTTCTGAGCATTACCCAGATGGAAACGAACACAAGTTGAACTTTGAGAATCAGATCTCTTGCTTGGCAATCCAGTTTTCAAACAATGTGCTACAGCTTTTAAACACTTCAGCGGTTTCTCTGATACTCGCTTCAGGGTTATAAAATAGGCTTCAGGGTATAACTCTGCTTAAGGGTTATAAGAAACGGAGGTCCGAAGATCTACAATAATCCCATATTCAAAGATGCTCAAATCACATTTCGTCCCCCCGTGTTCACGAACAATTCATCTATACTACTGTCTCAGAAAAGCTTTCCGTTTTGAATACTATCTTACCTCTTTAGCAGTAGCAATGTGATGCCATAGCAAATTTGCTTAAAACTTACAGGAGGACATAACGAAGTAGTCACTAAATGTATATACAATTAATGGATGTATTTAGGATTTTCATGTTTATAATACTATGTAAAAAGTTTTGAAAAGCCTTCCTTAAACGAATATAATTATGAAGATTCAAATCTTTAATTAGGAAAATTTTACTTCCAGATTTGATGCTTTCTCTTAGCCTAGCTTCTTTTTATATAAATTGTTATTATTATTATTGTTACTATTATTACAGATAATGTACAAATTCTGTTTTTAAATTTATAAGAAGACATAACTTGAGTATACAAATTATTCGTCTTAATTTGAATTAGAATTTTTATATATTATTTTTTTTTTTCAAATACCTAATACGTAAAGTAAAGAATTTTGAAAGCATAAAAGTAAATCGAAACTTTAATTTTTTTTTCATACAATACTAAACGCCATTTACCTTATATAAGAAACAGAGGTTTTATGTCAGCTGTATTTTTAAGCATCTCCAGCTTAATATTATTTATACATTCTAGTTTGTTAATTTATTTGTGCTAATTATTATATTGCTGTACAATAAGAAAAAATCTGGTTTCCTTTTATAATAAGTATTAAATTTTATAGAATTTCTTGAATATGTAATAGTGTGTGTGCGTGTATGTGGTTATGGTAAAGCCTCGAGGGCTATCTGCCTAAGAGGAGAGATGCCTTCGTGGAGGACTTTCTAAGGGAAACTGGCTCGTATACACGTTACACATGGGGAAAACCACGAAAACGCCCATGCAGCCAGCCCGTTCGCGGGATTCGAACCTCGGACCGAACTACCAGTGTTCAGCGACTTTACCGCTCGGCCGCTGGTGGGCCGAATATGTAATAGAAATATAGTGATGACAACACGTACCTTTCTTTCATGAATGATTTTTCACAAGATTGCAAAATTTCTTATCTTCAAGCCAACTCAAGAACTTTACACATTTACATTTTAGAGACTTTCGAATTGGACTTTGGAAATTGACTTTCGAATTGGACGAAATTTAATTTACAGATTATATCACGTATTGTTCTAATATTTCTAAATTTCATCTTGAAACAATTCATTGGAATTACAAATATCAAAGAAAATTTCTCTTACTGTGCTTTCGCTCTAGTGCTTTCCTATTGCCAAAGCGTTTTCTCCTTGAAGGGGGGCGGGTAATATGTAAGATAAAAAAAAGTTAAGTAGGAATTATACATTAAATTAGCAACAGTCCCCTTACGTCCTCAAATACAGTTATATAAGTATGCTACGTATGTTGAAAATTCAAGAAAGGTATTCAGTAGCTGTGTAAGAAAAATAATTATATGAACAATTAAAGAACGACATGGTGAGCTTACATTTCATTTCAATATAATAATATTATTAAACATTTTAAAGCAGTGTTTACCTTCTAGTTCTGAAAGTACTGTATTAGTGAGAAGCTTTACCATTCTATGTAATGCCAAAGAAGGGAGAAAGATATTGGACTGGTAAGGGTGACGATATTGGCTGACTTGGCGAGGTGCATATTCATCTATTTAATGAGCAAAGCAAATGTGCGCTAAGTCGTTTTATATTACAATCATGAGCGTTAATAATTATAAGAAATTATTGCTTTCTCCGTAAGCGCTGTTGCTGTATCTAGCAATTGAAGGCTATGGTTTGAATCCCCGGTGAGGCCATAATTTATTTTCACGTTTTCTGCTCCGAAAGCCCTAATGTCTGAATAACAATATTGGCAAGACATGAAAAACATTACAGATGAATATACTGCGGCTACCTGTCGTTCATTTGAACATTTCGTGTAAATGTAAAAAATTATTTTTTTAAATGTCCGGGATTAAAATTACTTTTTGTATACCTTGTACTTCCTGTGTCTCCAAGTTCGCATTGCATCGCAAACTGTATTAAGAAAATTCTTACTTCTACCATATTCTATCACTCATTAAAGTTATCACCATTAATCTTGCTACACGCAGGATTAATATATATATAATAATACAGGACATATCAGTATGAGGGTTACGAACTTGTAGGAGAGCTAGGGTGCATTAAAATAAGTTTGAGTCACTTAATAATGCAGGTCGGAAGTGATTTACAAGAGGATGTATACACAGAAAATACTCGAAACGAAAGGAAAATACTTTAGTAAATAAGCGTCGTTTTAATAATAAAAGTATGTTTACAGGAGTAACAGAAATTTAAAATGGTAGTCGAAGTGTCCTCCTCGAGCTATCAAAGAGGCCGTCACATACAAGATTTTATTATGTTCACAAAAGTAGTGATCAAGGCTTGATAGGTCCGGCGATTAAAGAGGTTAATGCACCAGACGATCAAGTTTTATTCACAAATGTTAAGTCTCCCCTTTACCAGATGCATATCAGCGAAATCTACGTTCATATAATCACCTATACGACGACTTTCTACGCTCGAATGTGAAATGAAACTTAGCTGCAACAGCACCTGAACCACAGTAATCTATTGCGATTCGGAAACATTTTCGATCCTACATTACTGTGCAGTTCAGGTTGGTTTATTGGTTCATAAAGATTACGACAAAGCACACTAGGACTATCTGCTTAAAAAAAAGGGGCTGCCTTCGTGGAGGACTTTCAACCTCGAAAGCGCCCATGCAGCCAGCCTGTTCGCAGGATTCGAACCTCGGACCGAACTACCTGTGTTCGGCGACCTTACCGCTCGGCCGCTTGTGGGCCTGTATGTTTCAGAGTCATTTAGGTGCACTCTATATTTTCCAAAAGTTTGTAACCTTTGTATTCAGACACACTGTGTTGTAGAACACCTATTCAAAACAAAATATACACAATGAATTGTTGAAGATACTATTCAAGACTTGGGGAAACGGATTACGTGAAAAAAAATTAGTTCCAGAAACACCGATATATGAAGCTGTGCAACGGAAAATATGCTGAAACGGCACAAATAATCACACAAAAAAAAACAGGATGAGATATGGAAATATTCCTTTTTAATTTCTATTACGTATATATTGCTATTACGTATATATCAGCAATATATATTATACGTATATATTGCTGATATGAAAAAAAGAAAACAAAAAAGTTAAGAAACTTAAACTGTCATTGTAACTGCAGTTTCTCTCTCTGGCCAACTCGTTCTCCAGATCCATGTGATTTTTGGCTGCGGGGTTACTTAAAATGTCGTGTTTATCGACGACGTCTGGTAACTTTGGCAGATTTGAAAGATAGTATCACTCTGCATGTGAGAAGCATCTCAATCAACCAATTACGATCCGCAGTTGAACAAGCTGTCCACAGACCGCAGATTTTACATCTTAAAGAAACCATATTGAGCAGCTTCCCTTGCAGCCATAAGGTCTTTGTGAAATGAATGTTTGGAACGTTCGAATAAAATGTGTTATAAAGCGTATTTTGTGTCTTTCCAGCATATATTCTGTTGTACAGCGCTACCTATCAGTTTTCTGGAACTAATTTTTTTTCACGTTATCCGTTTTCCCATGTCTTGAATAGTATGTTTAACAATTTTGGAGCCTTTACACTGAGTAGTTCGATGTATAGAGAGTTCGAAGTATGGGTATTTTAATTTTAACCACCTTATACGTATATATATAATAACCTGTTTAAAAGCGGTGAGCTTCCGAGAATCAACAAAGTTTTTATAAATAAACAAACAAATGTGAACCCTTTATCGCTTTTGTCATTAGGCGAAATAGAAAAGCAGCAATCGTTGTAATAGATTTAGGTTGTAGCAGTTGTAGCAGATTCGTTACCTAGGGCGCATTGCGAGGAGACTTGCTATTTTACGCCTGCTTACAAACATCCATGCCTTTTCGGAATTCGAACCCAGGTCCATCTGTACAGCAGTCAGTGTTGCTAATCCCTATAAGGGCTGGGCAGCTAGGAAGGAAGGACTATGAAATGTATACTTTTATTTAGCGAAGTGTTTTAATGACTGTCTAGCTGCTTTATAATAAAAATGTATGAAACTGACTTCCTAGAAAATATATGCTTGTTTTAACATGAAAATATGTGTACATGAACAGTTTTAATTTTTCAGTCAAACGCACACAAAACCTTGCATCCATGAGTCACAAGCTTGAAATTTTAAAACGTCTTACTGCTAAAGGTCTCCTATTCAACCACAGCATCAAACCATTTCAAATACCACGTAAGCCATTACTTCACAAATCCTTCTTAATCTCGATTCGTACCCCGTGAATGACGGCTGCAGAATCCCTTTTGTCAGGGGAGGTTAAGAGTTTTCAGGGCGAGAATAAGATCCTCTTCACTCCTGACGTCTTCCGACGTCATTCAAAGGAACTCGAGATCACCTTGTGGTCTGGGGAATTAGGAACTGTAAATCTTTGAGAGCTGTAGAGAGCTTACCAAAGTTTAGAAATGGGATCCTGAATTGCAGGAAGCGACTGAAGAGAAAAATATATTTTTTTATTTCCGCAGCCTGCTTTCTGGTAGTTTTCCCTTTTTCTTCTTTTACCACTAAGCCGTGCAACGATCTTTAAATTATTAGAGTTTTAACTCTTCTTTTTTATGTCCTGTTCTAAAAGATAAAGGAGATTCACTTAATACGCCATATGCGCACATATCATTCCAAATGAGTATGTCTACATGTCATTGCTTCTCTATAACTTATATTTTACTTCTAAAGTATTTTCCTATACAGTGGAAACGTATGTAGATAATGAAACTGTTGCTAACATAGATAATGAAAACGTATATAATGTATTTTTTCCTTCCTTCCAGCATGTCTTTGTGGTGTAACGGTAGCATACTCAGCGCGTATTCGAGAAGTCTAGGTTCGAGTTCTGACGAGGACATTGCTCATTTTTACGAACATTTTTACGAACCTACCTATATTTACCTAATGACTCTACAATGGAGCCCGAACTCTAAAAGAGGTACATAATAATTCGTCACCACCAAGATATGTCGACTTGGTCTCCTAATCCCCATTTTCCCTTTAAAAGGGGTATATATATGGTATTTTCTCCTTCCTTCCAGCATGCCTTCGTGGTGTAATGGTAGCGCATTTGGCGTGTATTCGAGAGGTCCAGGTTTGAGTCCCGGCGAGGGTATTGTTTCTCGTCCTCTGCTTCAAACTAACTTAATGGCATATTTTTCTTAAAACTTAGAAGTATATAATTTCAAAACGAGCTTAGGAAATTATAAAATTTAACGATCTGTAAAAATTTCTCTATATTAATATATTGAAAATATTTTTATATTAGTAAAACTTAAGGTCAACGAACTTCAATTAGCAAGTTCTGCAACTTAATTTATGTTTAATTACAAGTTGTTCAGGGATATTTGATTAATCAAAAGAATTTCTGTTAAGCCATATTGCACTTATCTAAGCCTGTTCTTACTGCATGTCATTCTAAGTTCGAAGTCTGGTCTTCTAACCTTTCTACAATCTTCTCAATACGCCCCTAAGTCTATTTTAAGTTGTTCATCGCACTGGTTCTGACTCGTTTTGTGTTGGTTCTCAATTCTTTAGGGTTACGTTAAGTTTACTTCTTTTAGTTTCATATGCTGTCTAGGTGGAATCAACTGCCTTTGATTATATAGCAAGTAAAACAAGAAAACCAGAGCTAGGGAAATATCATATTAGGAGATAATAAAGCCACGTAAAACGTTTTACTGCAGCTTTTTTTTTTTTTTTTTTTTTTTTTTTTTTTTTTTTTTTTTTGTAACTATACCAAAAAAGAGTAATATTAAACTTAATCAAATTATTCTGCCTTTACCAAGGAATATGAGCTAATGACAGCAATTGCAAAAAAATAAAAAAGAAGTATGCTCTCGAATATTCGATTACTTAAAGCTCTCTCCATATTTGTGGATATATTAAAATGCCTAAAATTTATTTTAATATTCAGATAAAAAGTGTTATACTCAATAAATTCTCATATCATACCTGGATCCCATGTATGGTTGTTAGCTGATAACTCTATCTGTTACGCAATTGCAATTCTCTGTTTGAGCTCCAAAGTAGAAAGTTCTATCATAAAAGTTGTCCATGTGAACAAGTTAACCTTTCGTATACATAATTAAAATGTGGAAATGAGCCAATTTTTGGATAAAAGTATAAATTGAATAATGTCAGTTTACTGTGGCTTACTTATGAGTATAATGTAAGTTAACAAGTTTGGTTAATTTAACTTAAAATCACAAATGATAATCTGCTTATGTCTTGAGCGCGATTTTTGCGACTTCTGTTTTACATAAGATTTAATGTTAATTAACCAGGTTTGTTTCCATTTTATACAGGCTGACCGAAAAGTCATGCATATCAAATATACATCTTATTCTAAATTAAATTGCATTTGCATCATATGTTGCTGCTTGGCAGGGCGGCATAGCGCAACTTGCGAGCCAAGTACGACTCTCGCAAGCGAGTCATGGGGCTCTTACGCAAATAAAATATAATATTAAATATGGTTAACTAAAACTGCATAATGTGCAAAAGAAAGTAATTAATTTATTTAATTTCTCTTTATAAGTTTATCAGACATTTCTTTACATTTTAAACATGTTTCACTACATTTAAAATGATGTAAATATATGGACTTGTACCTTTTGGAAAATCTAGTTGCGGCTCTCTAGCTGTACTGAATTCCAGCATGCGGCTTTTATTGACATCTGTAATGTAGCTCTCTTTGTGTTGCTAGTCGACATCTCGTTTTCCTAGATGTAATGAATTTTCATTAGTATTTTTCCCTTATTTCCTAGTATAAAATAAAGGAAGTATTGTACTTCCGAAAATTTTGTATATCATATTTCAACGAAATTTTGTATATCCATTTGAAGAATTTTTTGAATGGCATCTCTACCTACAGACAGAATAAAGGACTACTTTTTCCAAAACGGATTGTAAAATGGATTTAAAAGGAATTCAGAAGGGATTTCTTTCGCGACGTCTGTTCCTACCTAAGTATGTATGTATTTATCTCGCATAACTCAAAAACGATTAGCCGCAGAACGTTGAAATTTTGTATTTGGGACTGCTAAAACATCTAGTTGTGCACCTCTCATTTTTCAGTCGGCCGCAACAAACATATATATATATATATATTGATTTAATGAATTGAAATTCATTGAAATCGAAATAAGTTTTCTAATACTTGCGTGATAGCTGCAAAGTAAGATAATAATAATTTATTTACTAAAGTAAGATAGATTATGTTATCTCCTAATATAAATTTAATAGAATGTATCTAAATGAAGTAATCCAGAGGTATGAAATTTAATTCCGAAAATAATAATTTTTTAAAGAGACTTGAATTTAAATCATGAAAAATAGAAATACAAACTTTTTATATGAAAATTAATAAACCAAATAATTATCGTCATTAATCGGAAGTTAGTTCACTTTTCAAGAGGAACAAACACACCCGCGTTTAATTAACGATAATTAATATATGCGAAGATGTTTCGTGTTTTACTCAAGTAAGAAGACTGATGCCAAACTGGGAGTTTAGTTAAGGCCATAATTGTAGTCGAACTTTAATTCAACTAGTGAGATTAAAGAGATGAATTAAGATGAAGTAGTACCGTTAAGTTAAAGGATTTTTTTATAAATCTCGAGATATTATAGCCAAATTAAGTAGAGTACTATAACGCATTCATTTTAAATGTAGCATTTCCGTGAAGATACATTCTACTAAATTTACATTAGGAGATAATATAATCAATCTTACTTTAGTAAATTATATATATATATATATCTACTCTTTTTTGTTGCTTTAAAAATGATTGACATATCATGTTCTCGTCCCGGTTAAGCTTTTTATACATTTCGTTAATATGAATGTAATATAGTTGTAGAATTATCAACAATTTAAAAGTGTAAGCAGCAAGTAGGCCTAACTTGGCGACTATTTGTTTACATATGAAAGTGAATTAAGTCATTTGACGCACAACCTTCAGTATCTTTTTGCCTAATGGGACGAAAAGTTATTTTTTTGTGCACCGAAAATTTTGTCTTTCTGCCTTTTTGCCGAATTGCTTGTTTTTGCTTAGAAACGCTAATTTTATTTTTTTAATAAGTTGTTTTTAAACTGTTTTTAACTATATCTGGTGTTTTAAGGTTTTATGTATCACAATTTCTACAATATTTAATGAAGATGTTTTGAGATTTTATGTGTTTTTGCCTCCTTTTTGCGAATTGAGAAATGAATTGATTGAACGAGAAATATATTTTTAATTAAATCCAAGGAAATGAATTTAAATGAAGTGCAGCAAAATTGCGTATAATTTAATAGGCCGTATAAGAAAATCATGTGCACATCAGGTTTTTTTTTTTTTTTTTTTGTATAAAAATATTTGATACTACAGTGAGCAGTGCAACGTAAAAAGCTGTTTTCACACAGTTTATGGTAAAGTTCCAGTAACAGGTGACTTGAGAATGAGTTCCTGCACTTGTTACATATCCTAGGTTAAACGATCAAGTCGAAACAATTCGAGGGGAAATTGACTATAGAGAGGGATGCCTCCGGGGATTACTTTTTATGTGAAACTAATTCGTTTGCATATTACCATTGGGAAAAATCACGAAAATTCTCACGCCGCCAGGGCTTTCATCAGGATTCGAACACAACAGCGCCCTTATCGCTTGTCCGCTGGTGGATCACGTATCCTATGAAGCCATTCAGTTCTTTTGTTGTTTTTTACAATTGTATCATTTCAAAAGGATTATGATTCTTATGTTCATCCGGTTTGTCACCCGCAGATGTTTTTTAACAAGAAGTACCATTATACAAACAATTTGAGTACAGTTCTGGATCTGAACAAGAACATTACGACGAACGTTTATAATATTTTCAGTGTATAGATGCTCCATGTCCTTACACATGGTAAAATGAGCAAAAACATGCATTACTGGAGATTTCTGCCATTTTAAACATTATATTGTAAAGACATTATTTGATGTTGCATTCTTTCAAGGTAAAGCAATAAATATTTTATATCTTGTAGTTTATGCATTAAACCAAGAAATGGTACTTGCTTTGATCTTTATGTATCTGGAGCATTTAAACGAATGATGCAAAATTGCAGCAAAAGTTATTAACAAGCTTCGCCTCTTCTTTTAGGCTGTCACTTTTAGCAGTAACTGGTTTTTCTTCTAGACAGGATTTAGATAGTAGTATATAGAGGAAGTTAGAAAGGTCATCCATTAGTTTTCATCAAACGCAAATAGCTTATTGCTAATTGGGATCTTCTTCTCATACGACAGCATACACTAAACGCTATTCTCTATTATGTTTTCGAAGATCTTCGAAAAACAAAACGGCTGGTCACCATGTCTCATAAGTTAAACCTTTCGCGACCAAAGTCATTTTTGTTCGACATCCATTAAATGATTCACACTAGCTAGCACTAGATATATTTCGGTCGATTAAATCCGAGCCGCATTCGCTCCCCGAAGTTTCATAAATAACACTGATTTTGACACCACGCGTTAAACTAAAGCACAAGAAAAAGTTTTTGACACGGAATAGTGTATTTGTTTCCTCCTTTTTAGAGGAGCATCAAAGTTAAAATAATAATTAATCGGCAAAAAATAATATACATAGAAACAATTGAGCCATACGAGTAACTCGTTTGGCTCAGATAGTTAAATCACACGTAGCTCTTCCAAATATTAATAAGAGTTTTAGGTTTCCTGTTCTTTAGGTTGAAGTATAAAAACCTGAAACCGAAACGGCATGTATGGAATGAGACTGGTTGGAAAATATGGGATGAAAATTAATCACATTGTAGGGTTTATATTTATTTTAACTAACATTTATTTTAAGTTTAAACTATCTTTCCTGTCAAGCCTTACTTTCCCCTGGAATTGCCAATGCCAGAGTATGTAAATTTTAGTAGAACGCGCAAGGATTCAAATTATCAGCGGAAGTATGTGAGTTAAATAGAAAGGAAACGAGTTCGAAAGTGTGCTTTCTTACTTCACGAGCGTGGAGGTGGCTAGTTAGAAATTGAAGAACCACGCGTTTCGGCCTGTGTGCTTGCCTCGGCAATTTGTTAATCTTTCAACGTAATATTCAGAAGTTCGCTGAATTATCAGCGGTATTTTAGAACGCGGTGAGGTTAGTTACGTTTAGAGAGCCTCGTAGTTAGTCACTTGATATTAACACTTTTCAGTTTCTTATTTTTATTTTACCGCCGGATCGGCGTAGTTTGTGAGCGTCAAGAGCACGCAATTGTAATTTCTAAAGTTGAATAAAAAGGGATTTAAACCCTTCTCAAGACTTTGGTCTACTTTCCAGTTCTTAGCAATCACCACTATTGTTGCGTGCAGGTTGGAAGCGCGCAACGTTACATTGGCGCCCGAACACTTAACGAACTGAAATGGGCGAAAATTGGATGGAAGTTGCTGGACAACAACAAGAAATGGCAAGCCAATTGGAAGGATTTGGATAGCTGGTTCAGACGATGAGAGCGTCAATTAAGCCAAACGTCAATTTCGACGGAATAAATTCGGTGGCGATATTTCTAGAAAGCTTCGACAATCACTTCCAGCTCTACCCTGTGCCTGAAAGACAAAAAGTTGGCATCGCCACATCTGCACTAAGAGGACAGGCCGCGCTGTGGTGGAAGAATATAGGCAAATTTTTATTAGGGGAATTCGGAGGCCAGACATATACATTTGAAAATTTCAAAAAATCGTTATTAAAGGCCTTCCCCATAGTGAAAGTTCGAGCAAGGCTAGAAGCCGAACTGTATAGCTTTTATCAACGGGATATAGAAGAGTTGACGGACTTTATTCTGCGAAAAATTAAGCTGACGGATATGCTGTATGGAAAGAAACCCGATGCGGAGATTATTGAAATAATCTTACCAAGATTGTTACCTGCTGTTCAAGACTACTTCGAAATTAGAAACCCAAGCACATTGCAGGAGCTCTTCGAATTGGCGGTCAAGTTTTAAAATCGCAGAATAGCGGAAAAAGCTAGAGGGGCATCGTATTCTCAAAGTATCCGAAGGCAATCTTCAAATGAGCAGACCAGAAATGCAAACCGCTCTTATGGAGGAAAGAGTTACCAAGCTAACTCATCGAAGCTCGAAAGTCAAGGCCCAAAAACGAAATTTGAAAACAAACGTCCGCGTACCCAGAAGGCAGAAGTTGAAAGGAAAGCTTTAAACGAGTAGAGGGGCCTGTGAAAGCGAGGGTCCACACCCTGGAAGTTTTGAAAACACCCTCAAAAAGACATTTAAATACGGTCATCGTAAAAAACTCACATCTACCAATTATACAAGTCCTGGTTGGCGATGTACCAGTAGAAGCCCTCATCGATACAGGAGCAGAAGGTAATTTTATGAGTGATATTTTTTTAAGAAGAACTTTAATAGGTTTCGATTATTTAAAAATAAAAACACAGAAATCATAGCAGCGCAAGGACAAACTTGTCAATGTATCGGAAAACTATCTTTAAAAAATACAACTTCAAAACGAAAGCCTTAAAGTATTAATTTTTGTAGTAAAAAATTTGCAAAATCCACTTATTTTAGGTATGGAGTTTTTAAGGGCCGCGAAGGCCAAACTGAATTTTCAGGACAGTTCTATTGTGCTGGAGATGAACCGGAGGGTGGTGGAACCAGTAGAAGAACAGCAAGTCGACCTTAGCCATTTGAATGACCATGAATGTCAAGCCATCCAGCCAGTGGTGAGTACTTTTTCAAACTTGTTTTCAGAACGGCCTGGTAGTTGTCAAATAGTTACGCATGAGATACAGTCAACTGCCGACAAACCCTGTAGGACTAAACCTTATCGTTATGATAAACAGAAAGAGCTAATCATAGAAGAACATATTCAGGAAATGTTAAAGAACAAAACAATAACGCCCATAAATAGTGAGTACGCGAGTCCAGTCGTACTATGTAGGAAAAAGAACGAGTTTCCTTCTTCGGATAAAAGGGCTTGGAGGTTTGCTATCGATTACAGAAAACTTAATAGTATTACTAAATTCCCAGTTTACCCTTTGCCGGTTATAGAGAAAATTATTAGAAAGATTAAATCTACTAGATACATGACTACTTTGGACTTAACGTCTGGCTACTATCAAATAGCTATGAGACCCGAAGACATACATAAAACCGCGTTTATAACAAAATCGGGCACTAATGCATTTTTACGCATGCCCTTTGGGTTGTGTGGGGCCCCATCAACATTCCAGAGAGCTATGGACATTGTTCTAAAGCCTGTCCTAGGAAAATCGACTTTAATCTATCTAGATGATATAATTATAACGAGTAGTATGTTGGAACAACATGTTAAAGATCTAGAAGAAGTTTTTAAATTATTAAAAGAGGCCGGTCTTACAATTAACGCCTCAAAATGCAAGTTCGCATCTAAAGAACTTAAATATCTGGGTCATAAAATTTCGCAAAAGGGTATAGAAACTCAAGATTCAAAAATAAAAGCAATCAAGAAGTTCCCACCTCCCAACACCGTCAAGAAACTTTTTTCTTTCCTTGGGTTATGTTCTTATTATCGGTTATACATAAAAGAATTTGCTAATATTGTTGAACCCTTGTTAGTAATTAAAAGAAAGAAAAGTAAATTCACGTGGACAGCAGAAGCAAATACAGCTTTTGAAAGGTTAAAAGAAGCGCTCATCAGTGCCCCTGTTTTGAAATTCCCGGAGGGGGACGACAACCTGGAAATTGCAGCAGATGCGTCGGACTATGCTGTGAGTGCGGTTCTTATGCAAAATGGCCATCCTTTGGCATTTTTTAGTAAAACATTGAATCATACACAAAGGAATTACCCAGCTACAGAGAGAGAAACATTAGCCGTATTAATGGCTGTACAAAAATTTCGAGTTTATCTCGGCAAAGCGCCAGTAACAGTCTTTTCGGATCATGCGGCTGTTGGTAGACTTTACTCGGGGAAAAACCTAACGCCCAGGTTAATAAGATGGGCGTTAAAACTCCAAGAATATAATATCAGAATAAAATATAAACCGGGTAAGGAAAACAATGTAGCTGACGCACTTTCTCGTATAAAACTGGACGATGAAGGCAATGAACTTAAATGCGCTGTGTTGACTTTTAAAAATTTTAGATTCTAGAGATACAATTATTGCTGAATTTAAAGCTGACCCTGAATTTGGAAGTATCTACGCATATTTGAAAGACCCCCGAAAGCTTTGACCACACAGTTATCGATGCGATAAGAAATAGAGCAGAAAACTATGAAATAATAGATCATTTATTATTGTATACGAAAACAACAAACGAAAATCTCGACTACAAACCAGTCATCCCAGCCTCGCTTCGATTAAGCATTTTGAAGGAATTACACGACGCGAAAACAGCGAGTCATTTAGGGGTCAGAAAGACTTTAATAAGGGTACGCAAGGCGGTATATTTCCCGCAATTATACAAAATAGTAACGGCGTATGTCAGGTCCTGCAATCAATGTCAGTTAATAAATGATATTAATTACAGCCCGGCCGGGTACTTAAATAGCATTCGCGCTACATTTCCGAATGAAATTTTAGGCATAGATCTTCTTGGTCCTTTTCCCCAGAGTGAGTTAAATAAAAATCGTTTTCTTTTAGTAATTGTAGATCATTTTTCAAAATGGTTAGAAATTGTTCCATTTAAACGCGCGTCAGCCAAAACAGTCGCAGATGCTTTCTTACACAGATACATTTTAAAATACGGTGCACCGATAAAAGTCATTAGCGATAACGGTAAACAATTCATTAGTCAAATATTTGAAAACATATGCACTGGACTTCGCATACGCCATATCAAAATGGTTTCGTATAAACCACAGGCAAACATAGCAGAAAGAGTTAATAAAAACATTGTAAAAATAATTCGAAGTTATGTTAGCACACATCACAAGCGCTGGGATGGCTACATAAATGAGTTAGCTTATGCTTTAAGAACGGCAAATCACGATACTACGGGAAAAACCCCAGCAGAATTATTTTTAGGATGAAAGTTAATTACGCCATTAGATTAATTATTCTTTGTGCAACAAAGAGAGCAAGAGTTTAAACAGAAAGATGTGCAAAAACTTATTGATCAGGCGCTTAAAAGCTCGGATACGGCAAGAAATAGACAAAAGTTATATTATGATAGAAAACGCCGTGAAGCAGATTTTAAAGTTGGAGATAAAGTGTTGAAGCGGAAATTTTCTTTATCAAGTGCCCCAGACAATTTTACTGCAAAGTTACCTCCAAAATTTGAAGGCCCCTATGTAATTCAGGAAATCAAGGGAGTCGTATTGTACCTTAAGAACGAGAGAGGGGAAATCTGTAAAGCAAGTCCCGACCAGGTGAAAAAATATAATAATCAAAATGATTTTGAAATCCTTAAAAGTTTCTTGCAGAACTCAAGCGTAAAAGAAGTAGAAGGTCCAGAAGTAACGTCACCCGTTCCACCACCCAAGAAGCAGAGAACTGAAGAGAAACCTAGCCCTTCTACAACCCATGCGACGGTACCGAAAAGAAGAAATGAAAACTTTCAGACTCCAGCATTTAAGAAATACAAGAAAGTAAAGCCGCCGCGTAAAGAAACCTTGGTAAAGAGGAAAACTCCACTTACAACGTATCGCAGTATAAATTCTACATCGAGGAGAACGCTTCCAGGGCCAGAGAGTCCGGTGCAAACAAGGCCGCCGTTCCCGAGAAAGAAAAGACAGCAGGAGGAACGAAAAGACAACCACCAACGGAAGAAATTCAAGCAGGATTCAAGACCGGAGGACGCCAAGACCAGCCGTCAAAGGGGAAAACGGAAAAGACAGCAACCCGACGACTACCACTTCAAGAGGCCAGCATGCAGAGGGCGAAAAAGAAAAAGCAACGTGGACGACACTAACGAGAAGACTGACGTCGATGAAACCTATAACGTGGGAGCAGTTCTGCCAGAAGAGAATTTTGGAGTTCCAATTATCGAAAACTCAAAGATAAGTTAAAATCTTCTATAAAATTTTTTTCTTTTCTTCCGAAATGTTATGCGTAAATATGAAGTTCTATGTTTTGACGGAAGTCAATGTGTCTCGGTTGAGACTTAGTTTTGTTTTACTTTATTTAGCTAAGGCAAAAGTATTATTTTCTTTCAGTATAAAATCTAAGAACAAGCATTTTCTGTTGGTCGAAAGACTAATTCTGTTATGTTAAAGTCAAAATTTGGCCGAAGATAAAAATAACTTCGTATTCTTGTATTAATAAGAACTTCAGTTTCAGTGCCGCCACCTTGGCGAAGAATGAGTATAGTAAAAACTTATTTTTCTCTTATTCATTTTATGGTAAATTGTAAAAATCATATGTATTAGAATTTTGTAAATATACGTAAATGCTTGAAAGTTATGTAAAAGTAGAATTTAGTCTAGAAGCATAAAATTTTAGATTCTAAAAGTAAATGCTCAAAAGCAATGAATTCAAATTTAAGTCTTAAACTGTAGAT
This sequence comes from Stegodyphus dumicola, assembly GCF_044657685.1. Classification (NCBI taxonomy): domain Eukaryota; kingdom Metazoa; phylum Arthropoda; class Arachnida; order Araneae; family Eresidae; genus Stegodyphus; species Stegodyphus dumicola. Next base: position 239,534,776 of record NC_140768.1, on the reverse strand, counting down.
AAAATCATGCTTTAGAGCGAAAGCCTGCATGTCTAAAGATGAATGAGGGGGAAGTTAGAATGAATGTGTTTTATAGGGTTCTTCACCTACACTTGAATTTTAAGAATGTTAAAGTAGCTCATCGACTTGTAGAATGTCGAGTAAGGTGTGTCTATTTGGTCGCTGAATTCTAACAAATCATTGTGGTTAGGGGAAGTGTTGCAATACTAAAACACGAATATTCCCGTTTGACACCACACATGGTGGAGAGCCAGGGTAAAGTTAAATTCATGTTTGAATATTTGAATGAATGTGAGTTAAGCAGTAACTAAGGAAAATAAATCGTTCAAAAACAAAAACGTATTCAGTGCAAGAAAGTATAAATTATAATGTATTTAGAAAGATACTGATACTTATTCCTTCCAGATGCTGGAAGGAAGAGAACAGATTGATTGCTGAAGTCCAGGAAAAGTTGCTGTAAGAAGAGAGAGTTAAATAAGTATATACAGAAATTTATTCTACCTTTTGTGAGATAACAGATTTTTTTTATGTAAACGAGGCTCTTAAAATTTAGTTCAGAATTGTGGAAACTTTTCAACAGGTCGTTTCTAGGACCTGCTTCCAAGTTTACCAAATTCTGGCAGCGGCAAATGTAGGGTTTATATTTATTTTAACTAACATTTATTTTAAGTTTAAACTATCTTTCCTGTCAAGCCTTACTTTCCCCTGGAATTGCCAATGCCAGAGTATGTAAATTTTAGCAGAACGCGCAAGGATTCAAATTATCAGCGGTAGTATCTGAGTTAAATAGAAAGGAAACGAGTTCGAAAGTGTGCTTTCTTACTTCACGAGCCTGGAGGTGGCTAGTTAGAAATTGAAGAACCACGCGTTTCGGCCTGTGTGCTTGCCTCGGCAATTTGTTAATCTTTCAACGTAATATTCAGAAGTTCGCTGAATTATCAGCGGTATTTTAGAACGCGGTGAGGTTAGTTACGTTTAGAGAGCCTCGTAGTTAGTCACTTGTTATTATCTCTTTTCAGTTTCTTATTTTTATTTTACCGCCGGGTCGGCGTAGTTTGTGAGCGTCAAGAGCACGCATTTGTAATTTCTAAAGTTGAATAAAAAGGGATTTAAACCCTTCTCAAGACTTTGGTCTACTTTCCAGTTCTTAGCAATCACCACTATTGTTGCGTGCAGGTTAGAAGCGCGCAACGTTACAACATATAATCTGAACATATACATGAGTGAAAAAGCGATTAAATGTAATAAGTACATTAGATTCTAAAATGCAATGAAGCTCACATATAAAGTACCAATTCATAAACGTCGCGCTGGTGGCTAGTTTCGCTGTCTCGAAAGGGCTAGCGGAGTGCTGTTTGCTTGAAATTTTATTTTCCTGCATCGCCTTTAAGTATACATGTTTACAGCATTTACGTTAATTCTTTATAAATATTTATATGGATCAAATCAGGTCTTCTGGAATGCACTTTGAGCGTAAAAAAATGTATTATATTTTAGTTATTATATTTTTAAAATAATTGATTTAAAAACATATTAAAACATTTTCCGTACGTTTTCTCTTACATTTCTTTTATCTGATTTCTTCTTTACTATATGGTATAGTTTTATTAACTAATTATCAATTTCATAATCAATATCTTTTTGGTAACCAGGGGACTTTTTTATTATTATTTCGATCAGTTACCAATGCATATTCAGTTATCGACTCCTTGATCATCGTTTACGCCCTTTAAAATTTCATTGAGCCCCATCGGATTGATGAAATTTTAAATCCCAGTCGATTCTATGGATTTCAATACCACCCCTTCACTTTACTCTATATCGCCATTGTTATGTTGATGAACTATTGACATATGGCTGACAAACGATGGAAAACAAAGCAATACAAGCTCTAAATACGGTTACCATTTTCCGATGTCAACAGCTTAAACTATTCCCGATCAATTCTTTTGTGTGTATTGATACATTATGTTATTTTGTTGACTCCTTGACGTAAATGTAGGAACAAATGAAAAATGACTTGTCGTAAACAGATGCTTTCAAGAACGAATCGATGGGTTTATTAAAGCCAGGAACAAAAGTCATTAGTTTTATTTCAAAGAGTTATTTGCTGATTGCTATGTTAATAGTATAGATATTTTTCGAGAAACATTTTTCAGATGTATAAATGCTTTAGTAATAAATCTTTTATATTTTTAAATAAATCTTAATGTAAATTAAAGTTTTATACTTAATAATACATTACAATTGAAAACATAGTTCTGGACTTGGTAAATGAAAGAAATAAAGACTTTCATCAGTTTTAGAGATGATAATTAACTTACCAAAACCACACGTAGGAGCAGAAAATGGTTAATTATCAATATGTCACACATACACACGTTTAAAAGAGAAAGTTTACTAAAATTTACATGAAAATTTTCAATGACAGACTTTCTGAAACTCAAGTATCCTTAAAATTTCTGAAACTTTTAATTTACTCTTTATAAGTACATTATAACTGTAATTAGATTTTTCGGCTTTATTCTTATATGCGCCCTAAGATCACCAAATGAGGCGATATGTGTTCTGCTCTGGTTTATGGCGTGATTGCTTGTTGAATGGCAACTCTTTTGAAGTTGAAAACTGTTTTGCTGGAGTGATTTAATTGCTCGATGGTTCTTGTGCGTGTTTTGAAATGGCCTATGCTGCAATGAGAGACGTGGTTGAAAGGTCTGGGAGATTATTTTTAGTGACTGTGCATGACAGATGTAAGGAAACGGTGATGCAGTGTATTAAAAAGTAGATTGAGCCTTGTACAACTACTTTTTCGGATGGCTGGAAATCTTACAAGGATTTAGGAAAATAAGGTTTTGAACATTTATTTGTGAACCGTAGTATGAATTCTGTGGATAGCGAGTCTGGCTGTCATATAAATACCATAGAGAGTACGTGGCGGCATATTAAAGCTACGTTCTGCTGTCCGAAGAAACGTCCATTATTGTAAGTGCGTTTTATTTTATTGTTTTTATTTTGTAGAATGCTATGTTCATTGTTTTTTTATTATGAATTTATGTTGGTATTGTTGTTTTTCGAAATATTTGTAATTTATTTTAGTTATTTTAGTTTATTTTGTTGATTTGTGCGCAATGCCTAGCTTGTGCAATTCGTAGATGTTTTTAAAGTTGAAACAGAACGCTGTGTACATGGTATTCTTTGGAATTTATTGTTGTTATATTAATTTATTAAAGCTGGGTGTGCGTAGTTCGTAGATTCTTTCGCTGCCTAGATTGTGCAATTCGTAAACGTGCTAAAACATATCGCTGTGTAACGGGATTTTTGTCAAATGTTTTTGGTTAGAAACTTTACGTTTTTGCTATCTAATTTTTTTTTTTTTTTTTTTTTTTTTTAAAGCTTAGATTGTGTGTTCAAAACGTGGCTTTTGTATGTGCGAAAGCCGCGTTTTTGGAGACATTTTAGGCTTAAAGTTTGAAATGTAGACAAAAATTTAGATATTAATATGGTACCGTAGAGTTTCTTGCCAAAAATGTTTGGCGAGAAATTTGGCGACCTGAGGGCGCATATAAGAGTAGTTCCGATATCTCTAAACAATATCTCTATGTTTAGATTTATCTAAACATGTCTCTAAACATAAATTTGGACACTTTCAAAAAACATTGTATAAAATCAACACGCTAGGATATCAGAGTGCAAATGCATTTATGGGGAATATTTTGATTACTATTTACATTTATTACTTTATTGGGGAATATTTTGATGTAACTTGCACTTTAATTAAAGTGTTTAACCGACAAATAACAATCTATCATTAATATGGCTAAAACATGCATCTACAAAACCTTTAGAAAAAGACATGCAATCGAGTGCTCAGGTACTGTTGTATTAGTAGAATTTTAAAATGATTATAAATGCAAAGTAGCATATGTTGCATATTTCTTTTTCATTCCGGTCTTGTATTATGATACAAAAGTACGATTTAGTGAAATTTTGAGCTACAATTTACCATTTATGGCAACAATAAATCCGCTTTTATGAGTAAGTCAACACTCCAGTTTGCTGAAATATGTTTTTAAAAATGTTTTAAGTTTATGTGGTATCCAGGAAATCTTCTTTTTGGAACAGTTAATACTGGAGAGTATGTAGTACTTTTAACATACAAATCTTATTTTTGTGGATGTAAATGATTAAATAGATGACTAAAAAAACATAGCCCTTTTCCTCTTCCATCCCTCCTCCCGAGAAGACCTAAGCGTGATATGTTATGTATAAATTATTTTCATGGAGCCGAACACGTTGCACTTCTACGCAATGTTCGCGGCAATAATAATTTAAACTGCCGTAGCTTTTACATGAAGATTTGAAGCTCGAACTTATTAAATCTGCAGTTTATATCATTATCGAATAATAAATATATATAATATCGAAAAATATCTGCAATTTATTTCATTATCGAATCCTCAAAGATGGTAGATTTAATATGGTTTGCAAAACATCTCTTTGGAAATAATTTCCCTGTCTAACTGAATGTGCGTATATTTCAATAGTATTTACATATAATTTTTCACGTGCTGTTTTCACAAATTCGTAATTTTGATAATAATGGTGCATATATTGATTGTTGTAACTTTTCAATACAGTGCTACAATTTTGCAGACATGAAACAAAATGGTAAACCTTTTTCTTCCCAACACTGAAACGAAATTTTGCGTAACTTTATTTTATTATCATTAAATCTAGTACATATTTCTGTCGTACCCCTTATTTTCATTATTTAATAATTGGAAAAATGGGAATCATTTATTCACCAAATATCCCAAACTAATATTTTTAACTCTGCTTGTCCTTGACAAAATTTGAACGGACACGTCTGCGAATGTGGAACTTTTGTAGTATTAATATAATGAAGTATTTACTTTTTATATTTTTATTCAGTATCTAGAAGTGTTAAACGCTATATTTCAGAGTTGCGTTATAAAGCAAACAAGTAAAATAAATTCTGAAAATTTTAAAATTATAAATTTCTGCTAATCTCCTTAGAAACGTTTTGTCCTGTATGAATTAAATTATAAGACTCGCTGCAAATTCAAAATTCTTGTTTATAAACATAATTGTAAAAAGTAAAGTTTTAAGTCTAAAGCTGGTGTGCCTCTTTAAGCAATGGGTGTACAAAAGCCATTCAAAGGGGATTCTACAGGGTAAAGTTATTGCTACCTTAAAACTTATATGAATTTTCAGCAGAATAATAAATTTACACTTGAAATTAAATAATCATACTTACTATCATTCTTTAATTCGTGTAGTAAAGGTTAAAGGAAAGCCATCTTGCTAAATTACTCACGTATCTCTATATTCTTTTACTTGCTGTAATCTGCTATTCTCAAAAATCATCTGAAAGAAATATACACATGGAATTCTAGCAATTTTCTAGGAATAAAGTTTCACGTAGTAGTAGAGTTTTTATTCTTAAAATGCAATATTTTTCAAAATGTTAACTGCTTTCTTAAGCCACTTTATACTGTTTTTAACTAAGACATTTTTCCTACTGCTGTTTGTTTTTTCATGGATAAAAATGTAATACAGACCAGTTGCCTCCCATCCTCCAGTGGTCAAGTAGATATGATTTCGTTACTAGAACACTGGTATTTCGGCTTAAGTTTGAATCACGATGAAACGGCTGACTTCATGGGTAATTTTATGATTTTCCTCATGAGTGACATAAAGAGAGATAAAACGTTTTTCTCGAAACCATTGTTCCTCTTAAATATATATCCCTAGTTGATTTTTCCGTATTCCATTAAAATTCAATTATTTTTTTCTGTATTCAAAAAGGGAAAAAAGCCATGTCTGGTTTGTAATTATATGCTTATCTCTCTCAAGAAAACTTTGTTGTCTGTGAAAACTTTCTGTCTCACAGAAACCTTTATGTTGTTTAATTTATAAAAATATTTGCCTGAAGCATTAATGCATGTATATATCTCAGTAATTTGAAATCTACGCATCTAAACAGTAGAATCTTTCAGATATGCTCATTCGTTTACTATATTTGTAGAGATCATTAGATTTTTGGAAAGAAGGGAATATGATAAATTAACTGTGTCCTCGGCGATATTCGAACAACACATCTTCCAATTCTAACTAAACATGCTAATCACTTACACACCGGCAACTTGCGCGAGGAAGCGCGATAATCCTTTTCACCTTGATTATTACTATGATTTATTTAGTGCATTTTTATGGTTTATCGATAAAAATTTATTTCTGTCGCATCGAAGTCGCCCCAAACGCCCGAGCATTCAGACATCGGCTGGAAGCCCGAAACGCCTGAATAATTTCCTACCCAGTGCTTTCCCCCATCACGTTACTGCATTACTCATTGCTTTCAGGTGTTGTTAAATCACATGTCAATCATTCTTTTGAAGCTACTAAAAGTAGCTTCCTTGTTTCCTTTGTTCCTTCCTTTCCTTTGTTTACTGTCAGTGTTTAGCTTTTGATGCCCGAAGTTGCAATCCCGTCCCAAGGGGGAACTTCACACAGTGTCAAAGCGTCGAAGAAAGAAGTTCTCGCTTCAACTTGTCATGCGGGAAGGGAAAGCATTCCAAGAGAAATTCTTAGATACGGGCGTTTTCGATGTTTGGGGAATTGAGATTTTGCCCTCTCTCGATGCGAAAGTGTTAAAACAAAGAAGAGAATAAAATATTTTAAATGACTAATATAATGTGAAATTCAGACATAATTGCTCAAAATAAATGAAAAGAGGAAAAAGAAACCAACAATACTTTTCTGCATTGGTTTGCTTTCTTGCATTTATCTAATCTACATTCTGAATCATTTCAGTTTCGTTCCCATTTCTTTTGAGAGCTTCTCTGTTTTCGGCATCATCACACTCCTCTATCATGTTCACCCACACGTGTTTCCTGTTCTCCTCTTTCCATTGACTTTTCTGGCTTCGATATATTGCTGTTATTTGGCTTTCCTTTACAACTGAGCATATCAATATCTTCTTTCTCCTTTTGTTTCTGTTTACATTTTTCCGATGTAATATTTCAAAACATATTTCGTTTATAGATTTATCATAACAACTTCATTCTAAAGCCACCCGAATAACAAGAGAAATGTCTTATATACATGGCTGATAGGAATCATGAATTAATCATTGAAAGATAGCGTTTCTATGTTTCCTTTATTAGAATGGAGTAAGAAAACAACTATTAGACGGACATCTGCTTTATTCTCCCTTTTTTCTTCCAGATTTAGGTAATCAAAAGTTGCTATAATTTACTCGTGTATACTATTGCACGCACGCGTATATAATAATTTAGCTGCGAGTCAATTACTTAGTAAATAAATGATATTTTTATTTTAACAAATCATTATACGGTCAAATCTATTCTTATTCTGTATTATTTTCATTAGTAAGGAAATGAAAGAGTGAACAATATCACAGTCGTAAACTAACAGGTAAATTCTTGAATTTTTTAGCATTTTGCAACATTTTAGAGACCTAAAAAATGTACATAATTCTTTAAATGTTTGGTAGTTTCATGTTGAGTCATTATACCACAGGAAAAAAATTAGTTTATGCTACGATATATGTATTAATTAACGACACACTTATATGTCGATAGGCTTCAAAAAGATGTACTGCTTGTTATGAAAAGAAGAAGCGAAAAAAAACGCCAGACGTTACTTTTAATTATGGTGTACTCTTAAACCTTTTTTGAAAGAAGTACGAATCATTGTCTTAAACATATATGTCTGTTAATAACGTAAACCTACAGCTAACTAGATAAAAGATTTCAGCAATTATGTACTCACAAATCTCTTAGGATAAAATGCTTGTATATTAAGAATGTTGTTAAGGTCTTCATCCAATTTTAAAGTCTTCTATTAACTTGAAAAATTTAAAAATTTTTATAATATGCAAAATAATTGTAGTTATATAAATTTTTCTTTGAAACATTTAGTGTGGCTCCTTCACTCGCACGCCACACATCAAGTCAATTGTCGAACTTCTACCATAAATTATACAGTATGTCAGAGTCACCACAAAATTAACAGCTGTTGTTAATGCGTGTCCTGAGCTCATCTAAAATGTTCGGTAGAGAATGCGTGTATACTGAATCTGTAATGAACCCCCACATTCCTATGAGTAGTAAGAGCTTTTTGTGATGAATCTTCGGTGGAAATCCCAGTGCATAGTTCTAACAGATTTGCACACTTGGAATTTGAGAATGCAAATTGCTTTCTGCGGTTGACTAAACATTATTAAATCTTTAATGTTAATTCTAAAAAAACTATTATTTCGGAGAACTTTTACCACTTATTCGAATTAGAAACCAGTAATTAATGCTAACTTATCAGGTTCAATGTTTCTTCTAACCTTCTTCGGAAACATACAATGACCTGACTAGGAACAGAGAGCTTACTAAAGCTATGTTCACTAATTGTAGTAAGTAGACAGGATACAGACGAAGGGTATACAAAACCCTTTATTTTTTTCTTTATATACAATGACTTCCGTACTTCGGAATACAATGACCCTCCACTCGGGGTCTAACGTAAAAGGTATAAAAAATAAAACTAAACTCTAATTTAACTTTAGAATAACACACGTGGAAGATTGGCATTATAATAACAGGAAGCGTATGTAGCACAGAGACTGTGAACACTACAATACGTTTAATTTATTAAGAGGATTAAAACCTCTGGCCTGGAAGGCAAATAGCAACTGCGTAACTTCTAAGGTAAGCGGCCTGCTTCGAACTCACTGCTTCCTCTCTTTCGCTTGGCAAAAAGGCCACACTTAAATACTTGGCGTTCGCCAGACAAACTTTGCATAAAAACCTTCACGCTTATAATTCTGGCCGGAAGTAGAAAATAAGAAGTGATAGTAAAGATTTAAAATAAAATAAACGTTAGTAAAACTTAAGATCCTTACATACTTCCCGCCAGAGTTAATTAGTTTGAAACTGAGGTCTAAAACGACCTTGTTGAAAACTTTTAGCTCTAGAATATAACGCGAGGCCAACCTTTTACAATCGTAACTTCGTTAGAAACTAGAAAATTTAAAAGAAAGAAATTTGTTACAATAGCAGCTCCCAGGATCTACAACAATCTTTTTTTTTTTTTTTTTTTTCATCTGTACTGCATCTAAACAGGAGCTTTATTCAATTCTGGTTCCTTCCAGAGATCTGGAAGGAAAACTAGTTTAATGAAATGTTACACAATGACATTGCAAATAACATATAGAATATACTTCTCTTAACATTCTTATTTCATTCATGACTATTTTAATTATCTCTCCCCTTGCTCTCTGACATGTGTTGTAAAAGAACACCAAACACGAATGTGTTTATGTCTATGTGTTCAACACTTCCTCCTACAATCAAAACACTAAAGTGTTAAAATTCAACATAACGAGACCTCTTAACACACCCTACTTTCAACTCTAAACCCTGAGGTACTATTCTAAAAGTGGCTAACTCTAAAGTGTAGCGTCAGAGAGCCTAACTACATCATTCAACCTTTAACATATATTCGCCATGATTTAGTCTTTACAGTCACACGAATAACAAATTTTTAACATTACTTTCACTTTTACCATATCACGGTATTTCTTAACATTTAAAATAACAGAACACATGTATATAAGAACATATCAACATGTCGTTAATTTTACACATTTGAAAACATACATTAGTAGTACATTGTTAACTTCTATTCTTTTCAAAGCAAGTGCCAATTCTTTCTACATTGAAATAATACTACATTTCAAAAAGTCTTTCAGACTAAAACTTCTTTCTTGCTAGAATGTTTTAAATAAAATTTATACAATAACTTTTTACAATATTTAAGTCTTTACACAACGCTATTATACATCAACTTTAGTTTTACGCGCGAGTAATTGAAAAACATAATAAGAAAATCGGTCACAACTCATTTCTCGCCCTTTTGGCGATAAAGGTAGACCTCGCATGAGGTAAAACTTCTTGAAATCTGCCACTTGCAGTAAGAATGAAAGATTAACTTAAGTTTGCAACGTAACATAAAATTTTACTTACCTTTGTAATATTCGGACATCCTTTTCTGGGCCCAGTCTTTAAAGGTACTGCAGACCGTAGCCTGGTTTATCCTCCTTCTTGTACGGGCTCGCCCTTCAGTGCTTTCCTCTGGAAGCTTCCGTTTTTCACCAGTACGGCCACCCTTGAACACCTTCCTTTTCCCCTCTGCTTGTGGTCTTGGCCGTTTGAAGGCAGCTGGTCTTGGCGGAACCGGGAAACTTCTGTCGTGATCCTGCTTGGACCTCGTTGTTGGCCGTTCAAATTTTTCTTGTACTTTTTCCTCCGCCGCTGATGGCCCTTCCGCAGTTCGGCGACTTTTGCTGCGGAGAGTTCTGTCGGATGAGTCGATCCTCCGTTTTAAAGCCGGGTTATAGTTGCCGTCCTTTCTCCTGGTCCTCTTCACATACGTCGTCCTTCTCCCTTCTTCATTCTGGGGGTGTTCGTGAACTCTGTTTTCTGGACGGTGGAACGGCTTCTTTTTCTTTTTACCTTCAATTTTTCCGCGGGGCAATTTTCTTTTCACTTGCTTCTGTCTCTCATTGGCTTGCCCTTGTACTTGTCGTTTTCCCACCTCTGGAACTTGTACCTGCGGTGTCTGCCGTGCTGGATCCTGCAAAAGATCTGAAAAGATTTGCATTTTATTACGATCGAAGTAGGGCTTAATTTGATCAATATTTGCGGAACACGTTTCACCATTTCTGGCCTTTAACACTACAACAGCGTGAGTTATTTTTTCTATAACATATGGTTCTTCAAATCGTGGAAAAAATTTGGCAGTTTTATCTTCTGGTGCTGAAGAAAGTGAATGCTTAATTTTTAGTACTTCATCCCCTACTTTATAAGTTACTCCCCGTCGTTTCAGATCGTAATATAACTTCTGTTTTCTTTGTGCTACTTCCGTATTCTTTTTTGCTTCTTTTATTAGTTTTTCTATATCACCCATTTTAAATTCTGGGGCTCTTTGTTGCACATAAAATAATTTATCTAACGGTGTTATAATCTTTCTGCCTAGAAATAACTCAGCAGGAGTTTTGCCCGTTGTATCATGTTTTGCGGTCCTAAGGGCGAAAGCAAATTCATTGACATAGTTATCCCAGCTTTTATGAAAATTTTTAACATAACTACGGATAATTTTCACTATATTTCTGTTGACCCGTTCCGCTATATTTGATTTCGGCCGATACGGGACCATTTTTAAATGACGTAAGCCAAGTTTTTGGCACATGTCTTCAAATATATTACTTACAAATTGAGGACCATTATCCGATATAACTTTTAGGGGCGCCCCGTATTTTAAAATATATTTATTTAAAATAGAATCAGTAACTAATTTCGCGGAGGCTCGTTTTAAGGGAACAATTTCGGTCCATTTACTAAAATGATCAACCATAACAAGGAGATAGCGACTTTTATTTAACTGACTTTTTGGGAAAGGGCCCAATAAATCGATGCCAATTATTTCATTTGGAAATTCGGATTTAATACTATTTAGAAACCCGGCCGGGCGGAAATTAATATAATTAACGGCTTGACATGTTGGGCAGGACTGGACATACGCCCTTGTTAACTTTTGCAGTTCAGGAAAGTAGACTGCCTCGCGTACGCGTTGGATAGTTTTTCGAATACCAGCATGAGAAGCTAAAGGGCTGTCATGGAGCTCTTGCAGGATATTTAATCTAAGACTAGCTGGGATAACAGGTCGAAATTCGTTGTTGGAATTCGTAGTTTTTGTGTAGAATAATAGACCATCTATTAGTTCGTAATGGGCCGCCCTATTTCTTATCGCCACAATATCTTGGTGGCTAAAATTTTCAGGATCCTTCAAATACTCATAAATACTTCCAAACTCAGGATCCTTACCCAGTTCTGTTATTACAGTTTCTCGGGAATTTATTGTACACGCTGTAAGCATTGCAACTTTTGCGGTATTACCCTGTTCGTCTAATTTAATTCGTGATAGGGCATCTGCTACGATATTTTCCTTTCCGGGGGTATGCTTGATTACCAGATTATATTCTTTGAGCTTGAGTGCCCATCTTATTAACCTTGGGGATAAGTTTTTCCCTGAGTACAATCTAGTTACCGCCGCATGATCAGAATATACTGTTATCGGCGCCTTTCCAAAATAGACTCGGAACTTTTGCACTGCTAACAGAACTGCAAGTGCCTCTCTCTCGGTCGCGGAATAGTTTCTTTGTGTTTGATTTAAAGTTCGGCTAAAAAATGCCACGGACTGCTGATTTTGCGAAAGTACCGCTCCTACCGCATAATCCGAAGCATCCGCTGAAATTTCTAAATTTTCATCCTTTTCAGGAAATTTCAACACAGGGGCTTGCGTTAATGCTTGTTTTAATTTTTCGAAAGCACTATTGGCTTCGGCCGTCCACGAGAATCTTGCCTTTTTCCTTTTTAATTTTAACAATGGCTCAGCGATAGCCGCAAAATCTTTTATAAAGGACCTATAATATGAACAAAGTCCTAGAAAAGAAGAGAGCTTCTTTGCCGTGTTTGGAGTCGGATACTTTTGTACAGCGATTATTTTTGATTCATCTGTCTCGATCCCTTTTTGCGATATTTTGTAACCTTAATATTTTAATTCAGGGGCTGCAAATTTGCACTTTTCGACATTAACTTTTAGACCGGCCTCATTTAATAAAGAAAACACCTGTCTTAAATCCTGTATATGTTGGTCGAGATTATCACTAGTAATAATGATATCGTCTAAATAGATAAATGTGGACTTTCCAAGAACAGGTCTTAACACAATGTCCATGCATCGCTGAAATGTTGCTGGGGCCCCAGAAAGGCCAAACGGCATACGCAAAAATGCATAAGTGCCAGACTTGGTTATAAAAGCAGTCTTAGGCACGTCCTCAGGCCTGACCCCTATTTGAAAATAACCATTCGTTAAGTCTAAAGTCGTCATAAATTTGGTTGATTTTATGTTCCTTAAAATTTCTTCTATGATCGGTAACGGATATACCGGATATTTCGTTATGGAATTTAATTTACGGTAATCAATAGCGAATCTCCACCTTTTTGGATGCTCCAAAGGATAATCATTATTTTTCTTACATAAAACCACCGGGCTAGCATAACTACTTGAGATGGGCGTTATGATCTTTTTACGTAGCATATCGGTAATATGCCATTCTATAATTTTTTCCTTATTCTTATCATACCGGTATGGTTTTTGACGAACCGGCAATGCATCTCCGGTGTCAATACTATGGTTAGTAACCTGAGTAAATCCTGGAATATCACTGAATAAGGAAGCAAATTCACTTACCACTTGTCGGATTCTATCTTGCTCGTCATTAGGCAGGTGGTCAAGATTTAACCTTGGCTGTTCAACCTTTTCTACACGCACTGGTTTCATTGTCAGCCTAAGGGACGCTTCATTAAAATCCAGTGTAGCTTGTGCGTCTGAAAGAAAGTCTATTCCTAGGATTAAATGTGCTTGCAAATTCTTTACTATAAAAAACATCACCTTTACTTGTTCGTCCTTGATACGGATATATAAAGGTACTTTACCTACGCACTTACATTCTTTTCCTTGCGCCGCTAATACTGTCGTATTATCCGCATTATATATGCGGTATTTGACGAATTACGGTATTGCTCGGGTGTATTTGCGAAAATACTTTCTAAAAAAGACTTCTGCCACACAGGAACACTGCGCGCCGGTATCCAGGAGTGCGGTGGCCGGGATATTATTTACCAACACTTCAATCTTCGGAAGAGTCAAATTTTTCACCATTACTGTATTTAACTTGAAGGAAGAGGGGTTTTCGTGGCCTTCGGATTTCCGCACCCTCTCGTCAGCAGAAATCCGTTTTAGTTTAAATTACTTTTCCTTTCCGTGCTTTCCTTCTTTTTCCCCTGGCCTTGAGACTTTTTTCCTGGGTTGCTATTGAACTGTCGACGTTCGCCGGCTGTTTTTGAATGCTCGGGTTTCCTTGCCCACTGATTCGCTTTTTCTCCGTAGCCGTATGCTTGAGTTTGTTGTAGTCTTGGCGTACCAAATTGGTTTCGCTGTTGATATTGGCGTCTTCTTTCGACGTCCGCCGTTCTTCTACTTTCAAACTGGATTGCTAGCTCAAATAACTTTTCCAGTGTAATGGGATTTCTTAATTCAATAAAGTCTTGCACTTGGGGTAGTAACCTCGGCAAAATCACTTGAATTATTTCAGGATCCGGACGGTTTCCATACAAGAGCTTGAAAACGTGAATTTTTCTTAAAATAAAGCTCGACAGGTTTTCGATTCTTTGTTGATATATGCTAAAAAGTTCCGTTTCTAATTTCGCACGATCCCTTACAACAGGGAAGGCTTTTAGTAGGGCAGTCTTGAAATTTTCATAAGTATAGGTGGGACTTCCTGCTTGACCCAAGAGACTTCTGCCGATACATTTGAACCAGTTAAGCGCTTGGCCCCTCAAAGCGCTGGTAGCTAAGGTAACTTTTTGAAACTCGTGCACGGGGTAGAGCATGAAGTGGTCATCCAATTTTTCCAAAAAACTGGTTACCGGTGAGTTTCCATTAAACGTTGCTTCTGGTTTCATCGAAGCGCGCATGGTCTGGATGATGTACCCAAATCCTTCCAGGGCGGCAGCTGGCATTTCTGGATTCTGAGCCGTTTCTGCAGGCAGCACAGGTTCTTCTTGAAATTCGGCCATGGTTATTCTTCGTCGGGCGCCACTATCAGGTTCAATGTTTCTTCTAACCTTCTTCGGAAACATACAATGACCTGACTAGGAACAGAGAGCTTACTAAAGCTATGTTAACTAATTGTAGTAAGTAGACAGGATACAGACGAAGGGTATGTAAAACCCTTTATTTTTCTTTATATACAATGACTTCCGTACTTCGGAATACAATGACCCTCCACTCGGGGTCTAACGTAAAAGGTATAAAAAATAAAACTAAACTCTAATTTAACTTTAGAATAACACACGTGGAAGATTGGCCTTATAATAACAGGAAGCGTATGTAGCACAGAGACTGTGAACACTACAATACGTTTAATTTATTAAGAGGATTAAAACCTCTGGCCTGGAAGGCAAATAGCAACTGCGTAACTTCTAAGGTAAGCGGCCTGCTTCGAACTCACTGCTTCCTCTCTTTCGCTTGGCAAAAAGGCCACACTTAAATACTTGGCGTTCGCCAGACAAACTTTGCATAAAAACCTTCACGCTTATAATTCTGGCCGGAAGTAGAAAATAAGAAGTGATAGTAAAGATTTAAAATAAAATAAACGTTAGTAAAACTTAAGATCCTTACAAACTCATTAAGAATGTCCTCGAAATAAGTAAGAACAAAAACTCCGCAGTTGAAATCAACTTGTAATACTTCAAGAAAGTAGCTAAAATTTTGTATGCAAATACAAACTTAAATTGTGCATACAAATAATATTAAAAAAGGTTTGTAACCATTTTACTGGGCGATTTTTTTCCATTAGCGTCCACTTAACTGATTAGGCTTGGCCACTACTAAGGTTAGAAAGAGTGGCCACTTTATTGTGCAAGCACCTAAGTGGTGAGCCACCTTCCTATGCAGGGACGGACAGTTGCAGCCATAGCGTCTCCGAGATTTGAATCCAGGCCATTCGGTACTGCACTCCCCTAACAGTATACCGTCTGGAAGGTTAAGCTTATTGAAATGTAAGTAAAGAGATGTGTGCTTCATCTATTAGTATGAGATTCAGAACACCACTATTAGGTTGGGTTAGTTATTTGCATAATGTAAAAAGCCCGCTGTACTATCTGTCAAAAGGAAAGGGATACTTTCGTGGAGGCGTTTCTAAACGAAACTGGTTCGTATACAAGTTATATACAGGAAAAGCGAAAAACCTAGCCATTCAGCCAACCCATTAACCTGGGATCGAGTTTATGTTGAACTCCCAGTGTACAGAAGTCTTAGTCACTCTGTCACTGCTTGGGTCCAAATATTAGGAAACTACCCAACTGGATTTGTTCCTCGATGGCATAAGCCAAATGAAAGCATAAGAAAGTTTTGAATAAATCATTTGCCGACAGTGGTCAATGAACAAAATTCTACTTAACCTTCTTAGTTATAGTTTATTGAAGTTAGATAACAGATTACTCATTCAAAGTAATGATTTTAAAAGAATGACTTGAATAAAAAATGCTGTTATTATTTATGTCTATGCATAATTCATATAACCTACAAAAGATGTTAATCTGTGCACAGTATATAACTGAAGTATCGATATCTATATTGTATTCTTAATAAATTAGTAAGACGAAATGCGAGAATTATTTTATTGACCAAAAACTTAAACCTGTTATTTGCAAGTGTTGATGTTTAAAAAATCACTTCAGACTTTTTTCATCATCCCAGAAGGAACTTAATATTAGTATTCATCCAAAGTTAAATCTAACGGCGTTAAGCACTGGAGCCAAGTTAAAAAAATCTGTATACATTATCGATATAAAATATAAAAAACCACTCAGAGTCTGACTCTGAGATTAAATTCTATAAATCAGCCTGAAAAGCAAACATACCTAGCGTTAAAAGAAAACGAAATTAGAAATCTAAAGAACTGTCTACTTCAATTAAAAGAATTTTTCAAACGATTTTCGTAACGTCAAAGAAGGGTAAACTAAATTTACATTTCTACTGAACGCATGTAATCGTAGTGCAAGTCTAAATAATCAATTTAAAAAATTGAAGACATTAAGGATTTATTAATTACTTGCTTGTTGAGTTTAGCACTTTGTCACACGTAGGGTTAATTATTTTAATTCATTTCATATTTTGCTATAATCTTTGTAATGGAATTATATTTTGCATGCTTAGAGAAATGCCGCAGCTGTTGATTTTTTAATTAATAAAATAGTATTTTGGGTGATGTCAAAATGTTCAATCAGTGTCAAAATGCTCCATATCTATGAAAACAGAAATGTATTAATTGAACAAGAAAAAGCCTTTCCCTAGAAATAAAAATACTTATTGAAAATAAAAATGCAATAGAATTATTTAAACTAATCTCTAAATAAAATGAACGATTTTTGCCTCAGAATAAGATAAGTACCCGAAACGATCTACAGCTACATTCGAATTTTTTTCTCTCTTCCAAATACTTAAAAAAATCTAGGCTAAAGTTTCCTTTTCCTAAACGCATAAACTTTCCTCTAATCTTTGTAAATAAAACGTAAACCAAATGTTCATGAACTCGAATACTGAAATAAAAGAAAGTCCCTTTAAACGATTTCCTGTCAAAAGATGTAATATTGGGGAGTTTTTCAATAACTCATGAGAGGATAAAATTTTATCAGCTGACTCAACAACTTTTTGAGTATTGACGCTTACATACACGAAGCTGCTATTTCATGCCTTCTGTCACAGCAATTTTAAGCTTCTTTATCGAAATAAACATCTGTTGAAGTCGTGCTCTCAGAACCTTTTACTGTTATATGCGAATTCGATTCATAATGTTTAATGAATTCGCAAAGGAACATTGTCTAGCAATGCAGTTTCAGCAGTTTCTTACGCTCAAAGGTTATACTGATTTTTTATGTACACAAGAATTATTTATTCTAGTTCTTTTGTTCTGAACTAAAGTTGCCACTTAGTACACTAATGACTGAATACATGCTGATCCTCTTTTTCAAATTTCTTAAAAAGGAAGAGAACAAGGCAGAAAAAAATTGGTGCTCGCCAATGCACTGCGAAAAATCTATTGGTGATGAAATATGCTTTCGACATCAGCAGATCGATAAAAGTGGTTCTTTTGATTTCCGATAGTGTTCGTTAATCGTATTCAAAATCGCAAGAAAAGACAACAACGCCTCACCGCTTGTCTCCGCCATATGAACTCTACCAAAGAAGAAGGCAAGAGTTTTCCCTTGAATTAGTTCTCACTTCTTAATTCTAATGCTTTGTGAACAGTTGTTAACATAAGTGCTTGAATTAGAATGCAGTAAAGTTAACACAAGACAAACAAACCTTACCTCTAGCCTTTCTGTAAGGAAAGCAATATTTAAAAAAAATAACGCAATTCAGATATCGGCTTGCTCTAATGGTTGAAGTTGAAAGTAAAATAAAAAGAGTGATCCTGTCTTCCTTTAACTCTCAATCATAAACATTAATAATAATAAAGAAAAAGGGGAAAATCATAAAGAACAAAATATCATCTTTCTAGAGGAATCTGCAACAGCTTCTAGGATTGCGGCTGTTATCCTAGGGATTACAGCCGAAAATATCGCAACAAAAACATCGCGGACGAAAACGTCGCGGAGAAAACAACGCAAGGCGAAAATGTCGTGCTACAAAACATCCTGGGAAAAAACATCGCAAAGAGAAAACATCGCAGTTCTAAAACATCGTGGTACAAAACATCGTCGTCGAAAATAAAGCGGTTCAAAAACTTCGCAGTTTAAAAACATCGTCGTTGAAAATATCGCGGTAAAAAATAAAGTATCTACAAATCATCGCATGACGATAACATCGCAGACATGCTTTTTCAGGCTTTAATAACTGTAAATGGATATTCCCATAATGATTTGTGAACGCAAGATGGAAAGAAGGATAATTTTTACTTTCATATTTTTTATTAACTAATAAATTTTTGCTGAGAAAATAAGAAGGAAACTTAAGCATAGAAAATTAACGTAACTTATAGCACTCAATAGAATTTTAAACCGACATAATTAACTAACAAAGGTCATAAATAAATAATTTTTTATAAAGTTTTTACTGGTAATTTTACATGAAAAGTATAATCTATAAGTTGAATTTAATTTTCTATACTTAAGTTTCCTTCCTACTTTTTCAGCAAAAATTTATTAGTCAATAAAAAACTGTGAAAGTAAAAATTAGCTTTCTTTACATCTTGCGCTCACAAATCCTTATGGGAACATATTTCCATTTACAGTTATTAAAACCTGAAAAAAAGTATGACTGCGATGTTATCGTCATGCGATGACTTGTAGATACTTTATTTTTTATCATGATATTTTCGACGACGATGTTTTTAAACTGCGAAGTTTTTGAACCACTTTATTTTCGACGACGATGTTTTGTACCACGATGTTTTAGGACTGCGATGTTTTCTCTTTGCGATGTTTTCTCCCACAATGTTTTGTAGCACGACGTTTTCGCCTTGCGTTGTTTTCTCCGCGACGTTTTCATCCGCGATCTTTTTGCCGCGATGTTATCGGCGGTCACCATCCTAGGACATCAGCCTCGTGAGTGGTATTATAGGCGACCATATCGGCGGATGTTAGCTAGTATTTAAGTAGTAGATTTTTGAACTATTAATCTCGAAACTGACGTTCTGTGTGTATCATTTTTGTGTCCGAATCATCTTTAAAATCTTGTCACCAGACATTAACCCAATGTATTAATTTTTTTAAATAAATAATGAAAAATCTTTACATGTGTGTGTATGTTCCTCGCAATGTGGGAAAATGGCGGTACCTAGAGTCATCGAATGTTTAATACACGTAGTCCTCCATCCGAATATAAGCACGTCGAAGACCGAATCTTGAATTTAGAATTTGTTTTTGATTTATTTTATATTTTGTACACATTTAATGAAGTTTTGCTTAAGGAACTCGGCCATTTTAAAACGAAAAGTGGCAACAATTTTTGAAATAAAACATTTTTATCTCCAACCAACAGGACTGTTGCCATTTGGCAAAATGTAAGATATCTAACTAAAATTTTAATCCGTTAATTCGTCTGTTTAACCGAAGTTTAAACACGTATCCAAAGGCACAGTTTTAATTTCCTCATCTTAGTATACATTTTCTAGCACAGAAATTAAACGTATTCAAATTTATATCCTTTTAACTCCAAGAATACATGTAACATATGATGAACTGACCAATTATAAAGAAGTTTACTGCGATGGTTCAATA
This sequence comes from Stegodyphus dumicola, assembly GCF_044657685.1. Lineage (NCBI taxonomy): Eukaryota > Metazoa > Arthropoda > Arachnida > Araneae > Eresidae > Stegodyphus > Stegodyphus dumicola. The sequence continues at coordinate 239,514,830 of NC_140768.1, read as the reverse complement.
GTACAGTTTTGACCCAGAGCTTTCGTATCCTGAGCATTAAAGACTTTCACGGGTACGGTTGTGGAGGGGTCAATGTTTGGCTACCGCTCTTACTCCAGAGCAGACGTGACGGATTTATTCGTGCGCTCCTCCAAATTCTTCATTTGAGAGGCGCGTTCGTTTCCTCTTGTATCCTGCCTTTTACGAACGGCAGGCAGACGGCCATTCGTTTTCCACGTTACGTCTAAGGGCAGGCATGAGATACGAGCCAGGAGTTTAGATGTGGCTAACGCCGCTGGCTGTAACTCACCCTTGACTGTTTTCACGCATACTCCGTTCCGAAGTTCTTTCGTGTTGGAGTAGTGTGTTACCTTCATGCAGACTATGCGTATTAGTTCGCTTGTCCCTAAGGCCCATCTCGCCTTCTTAAATTGAGTTGACAATCGGAAACTTCTTCAACCTATCTGCCAGCAGCTCGACTCCCGTGTCTTGGCGGCGACCTGTAGAGATGTAATGAAAATTGAAACACGGGGTTTTTTGTATTTGCGTCTCACGTTGTAAAGCCTCTTGATGCCCCGAAAGCAGAGAATTTTATGAAAATACTGATTTAACTTATCTTCGCCAGAGTCGAACAGACTATGCAAGTCAAACCGCTTTCTCCACAACCAAGAGAATCATTCCCTTAACCATACTTTTAGCAATGGTATTCGTCCCGCTCACAGTACAAATTGCTTACCCGCTCCTGTTAAACTTGATCCTCGGTTAAACTTCAAAAGCAGAAGTGCCAGAAGAATCTTGTTTCGTCTAAAAAATAGATAAAATGTGTTAGTAATTATAATACATTGTATTTTCCCCAACACAAAATTACAATTAAGCAGTAATAGTAGAATGATAGACAAGGAAAGGAAAGACAAGGGCTGATTTATTATAGATTCAAATTTACTTTAGTGTGACTGGAAATTTTCGCGTTATTAGGAAACAGTCTTTACTCATTTTTGACTGAAGTTTACTGCTATCATTTCTAAGCTATGAAATTCATTGGAAATCTGTTAATCATTGCCACTGATTAACAGAATTCGCATTCTTTCAAACCAAAGATCCTTACTAACTGATTCGTTTAAAATTAACTTTTATATGTTTAAAGAATAGTGAAAACATTTATGTAACCCGAAGATGTTTGTTAAATGTGTCCTCATTTAGAATCAATAAACTCTAACGAGGTTTAATGGTCTATGATGGAATGGATTCTTAAGATTCTTTGAATGAATGGAACAGGTAAAGTTCAAATGACGTTAACTCGCCCGTCATTTCTTTAATTCTACCTGTAACACCAGAAGTAGTGAAACATTTTCATATTGGCCGAAAACATTCTAAAAATAAAAAAGACAAAGGGTATACAGTGGTTGAGAATTATGTTCCTTTGAAGTCTATTCTAAATGCACAAGCGTGAAATGGAAATTTTCAAAAATATGACAAGTGTGTTATGCTTAAAAATTTCTAGAATAAATAATAGCTATTCGTTCTATTTAAAATGTTCATCAGTTTCCAAATGGGTAATAGCTCTGCATAGTGATAGCTCGACTAATTCGACTTTCTTAGAGATTGTTTCGCTTAATTCCAACCAGCGTGTAGGCTACATGAGTGCATGTGCTAGTATCCTCATTTATAATCCAAAAAATATGAGCAAATTATAATAGTTTCCCCATCGATGGTAAAGCTCTTGCTAGAAGCGTTTCAGAAAAGGAATGTTTCTAAAAACTCCCTTTCCATGTAAATAATAATTCTTTATCTGTATTATTTACCGGAAACATGGTGCATTTAGAAAACGATAGAATGCAACAAATTCTTACCAAAACATGAAGTATATTAACGAGCTTAGACAAAACTGGCTATGCAATTGGAATAAGTTTTTATAACCGTGTTCAGTAATCAACTTTAAACTGTTTATAGGTTTTATTCCCTTGTGCGCTTTACGATAACTGATTATAAACGCGGAAAATTAACTCTAATGCTAAATGCGGAATTAGATCTTAGTTATATTGAAAAATTGAGTGACGGTAAAAACAGGAAATTTTCAAATTTCTCTAATGATCATATACATATAAGTATTCTTTCCCACCATGGCTTAATGTTTTAATAAACAACAATCAAACTTTGTAATTTTAGTGTGTGATGTAAATATTTATAAGATTATAGAGACTTCTAATGTGAGCTGATGAAAAGCCTACGAATAAAAATATCTATTCTAAAAATTTTCTATCTAAAATATTTCGATAAAAACATCTTGAAAATATATTTTAAATGCGAATTCCCTTCTCTCTGAATAATTAGTTTAGATAACATATATAACGTAAATTTGGTGAAATCATTTATATCTGTGGCATCTACGCTAACTCTGTATGACATTTATATTAACTTTTCTACGCTAATAACGATATTTCTCTTTTGCTTTTCCTTTTAGCGTTTCCTATCACTCCAATTTTCGCTCAGCCCAGAAGTTCATGTAAAATTTAGTTGCTCGAACCTCGAACTGCATTCTGCTTCATCATTTAACTAGTCACTGGTGCTTCATTAACGTCTCCTGTCATTCACTGGGAGTTTGATAAGACAATTTAGGTCTGAATGTACACGCAGTAGCTGGTAGACCATCTCCAGATGTCTATTTATCTAAGCAAGCATATTTTAATGGCTAGCTACTAAATATGACTGTTGTATATCCCAGAATCTAGAGCGGTACTTTGAATTATGTATTCAAACTTATTTTAGAACCCTAAATTCTTCTCAAACACGCTTTCTTTTTTATTTTTAAGTTTACCCGTGTTTTATGATTAATTGTTTGGTACGATTTGTTTTGTTATTGAGTCTGCTCAGCTTTTAAGCTGTTTAAGAGTTTAGACTACTGCCTCTATAATTCTCGTTTAGAGCTAAACACGCTGTCTAAAGATTCGTAAAAGCAATTATTCTTTTTCGTTTGTTTCAACATTAAACACTCGTTCTATTGCTGCGTATGTTTTATTTGTTCGTTAATATAGAAAATACTAAATCAATGGATTTAGACCCAGTTTGAAATATGTATTTTTTCTGTATCATATGCAAACCTATGCGCTCTATTCAAAACACATCTCTGTTTTAAAATCAGTAAAAATTCGAGTAGATCAAACCATATTGGTAAAACAAAACTGCCCCTTTAAAAACGGAATAGGAATGAATATTTCTTTTCAAATTTTCATTCTTTATGGAAATTTTGTCTTCTCTAAAATAATTTTTTGTGTAAAAAGCTAGCTTATATTTTCCAACTAAACGCTCGTATACTATATTAGACTCAAATATAACTTCAAAATTGTGATTTTAAATTTTACAAAAATTTCTGAATTACCCAGAATTCGAGAATCTTTAATGCAAAAACAAACAAATGTGTTCATTTTATTTGTAGATGATGCTTCTATTATGTCTGTGATACTGTTCTTTATGAAAGCAAAAAATTCCAGAAAGATATAGTTCTTGGGCAAATTTCTTCAGTTTGGTTTTCAAATTATTCAAATAGCGATACTGATTTCAAAAACATCAGTTATATTAAAGTCCAAGAAAACAGCATCGTTATAGTAATATTATTACTCAGATTACAAAGGATACCCATTTCTTTATGAGAAATTGTGTGTTTTTCTGTTAAAATCACCTTCATTTTGTTGACAAAAGAAAGGTGAGTTGATATCTGTTGTTTGGAATATCAAGCTGTGACTTATGCTCGAAAAATGTTACTTAAACTAATATCGAAATCTTGAAAATTGATTAAAACTCGTGATAGGCGAAATGTTATTTAAAGAAAGAAAAGAAAACTTAGCCAAGTTACTACCATATAGCTGATGTAAATATTATGACAAGTAATCATCCACGATTCCTAAATATTCAAAAACGTATGCTCGCTTTGTATATTGCAGGCAAGGCTATTGATCATAAACTGTTTATGTGATCATACCTGTAAAATGACTGCGGAATCTGTATCCGAGCAACGTAAACCTTTGTTAGAAATCTTAGACAGGCATAGTTCGTTTAATTCATTGATTCTAAAAATCAGAATCAATTATGAAAGCGTTACAGATATTTCAGGCTACTAAAATATTTCAAAGCAGCCTTCTGCGGAAACATTAATTGTAGCATTCTCAGAAACAAATTCCCTTCCTCGAGAGTTTTCCACTAATCGGAATATCAAAGTAAACTAATTGCTACTTAGTTAAAAAAGGTAAAATAAGTTGATGAAAGACGCATCACGTTCCTTCCTAATACATGACTTCGCATTTAACCTTAATGGAATGGGACGATTTCAATTACTTAGTGGTCCCTAGAAAAAAATTTTAGAAAATTTAGGAGAGAAGAACGCTTAAAGTGTTCCAAAGATATGGCTACAATATTTATTCCTAAATTAGTGTTATAAGTGCATTGGGGAGAGTGCTTACTCTTTTGAGATTAGAGGAAGCATTTATTATACTTTAATTAGTTAAAAGTAAATTCTTTTTCAAAACGGATTCAAATCCTTGCGTGGAGCTTTTCCTCGTTTTTCCTATGCATAATGTGGATTGTAGACAGTCCTCCTTTGAAAGTAATCCCCACGAAAGATTGATTCCATTAAGTAGATATATAACGTACGCTTTATCATAACCAAACTAAATAGACAGGTTCAAGCTAGAATTTAATTACGTATTCTGTATCATACAGTTTGAAAACTTTAGTTCTCAAAATAAGTAACTTCTTTTTTTTATAACTGCAGAGTAGATTTGTACTTAATCTTGAATTTAATTCAGTACCAGTCAATGACATATAATCCTCATTCATGAAAAATATTTTGAAAGAAATTTTCACCTAAAAGTAAAGAGCATAGTTACCCAATTTAAATTCAGACACTGGGTCGTGAAATTCCACTTCACTTCATCAAAAATATTTTTTAAACAAACATTTACGGATTGACATCAAGACTTCATTATATGCATCACCCATGCAAGCACTCAGCCAGTCCTTCGTCTAAGTCCCCGTTTGCATGTATGGCTTGTTTTTTGTTTTAAGGTTGGGTTACACTACATTAATTGAATACGGCAAAGTTGACTCAGCTCTCTTCCTAAGATGAGCGATGCCTTTATGGATGACTTTCTAAGGGAAACATATTCACATTACATATGAGGAAAATCATCAAAACGGAAATACGGAGACTCCATTCGTCTGGAATCGAACCTAGATGGAACTTCCTAAAGCAAACAATTAACCATTAGTGGAGGGGTTTTGTTCAAAAGGAACGCATAATTTAAAAATTTAGCCAGTGATGAAGGGGTTTTGTTTCAAAGGAAGCATAAATCGCGAATTTCAATGTGTCATATTACAGTATAAATACAAGGTAACAGGTAATTATGTAAAACCCACGCAACAGACCTTTACTATAAAAAGGGTAACAGATCAGTTATTTAAGTGACATTCAATATACTTTAGTGATATCAAGATCGCAGAATTAGTAGCTGGTTCAGAGCATACTGTGCGGGAAAAGGTATTCATACAATTATATGATTTAAAAACAATTTAAAACCATATGAAGAATTTTTTATTAAAGTAGGTTGATTTGTAAGTAATCGCTGAAAATATTTCAGCATGTATTTGACTCAATTAATGCAGACATACAAAAAATAAAAAGCTAACGCTGAATACAATGAAATAATTCAATGAGAAGAGGTATTCATGTACATAACGTTATGTTAATATCTAAAGAATGAAATACTTTATAATACTTGATGTAATGTGCTTTTGCTTTACTAATGGCTTAAAAATATTTAGTCAATGAATTTATTTAATTCAAACGTAGTTTTTTGTTATGATTTTTTCCACATCTGGTCCTAATTAATGCTTAAAGTCATGTTTTTTTTTTTTTTTTTTTTTTTTTCATAGTCTTTGAAACTTTCTTTCATTTCTTCCCAAACATGTTCAATTGTGTGTGTGTATGATTATGGCAAAGTCTCGAGGGCTATCTGCCTAAGGGGAGGGCTGCCTTCGTGGAGGACTTTCTAAGAGAAACCGACTCGTATACACGTTACACAAGGGGAAAACCACGAAAACGGCCATGCAGCCAGCCCGTTGGCGGGATTTGAACCTCGGACCGAACTACCAGTGTTCAGCAACTTTACCGCTCGGCCGCTGGTGGGTCCTATGTTCAATTGGGTAAAACGTCTGCTGACTCTGGAGTAGTTTCCAGAAGACATATATATTCTGTAGCAATCATTCGTTTGAGTATTATGTCTGTGATATTGTTCTTGATGAAAGCAAAAAATTCCAGAAAGATCTAGTTCTTGGGCAAATTTCTTCAGTTTGGTTTTCAAATTATTCAAATAGCGATACTCATTTCAAAAACATTAGTTATATTCATGTTCCTTAAACAGCTTCTAATCACATAGCCCCATTGCCGGAAATATTAATTTAACAGCACTATTTCCAAATTAACATTTCTCAATAAAATAAAAAATTAATAAATTCAGTATTTAAAAGATCCCTAAATCAAAGCTTCCAGCTGTTTTTTACTTTGCGCAAAATTTTAAGACATAATTTTGATGGTTTTATTGCCTCTGCGACAGACTACACAAAGACAAGAAATTTTTCTGTGCAGCTCCTTCACAAGTCTTAATCCAAAGGCCAACGTCAGAGAATCGAAATGTTTTTAGGTGTGGATGACAGGATCCGAAATTCCAGAAACAACAACGTGTTCAGTAACATCTTCGCTTGCCATTAAAAAAGTCATTGCTTTACTTCCAATGTAAGAGGATTAAGCAATCTTCACTGTATAATCGAAGTTTCTCAATTTCCGAGGGCTGACAGACGAATGATTCTGCAATGGAAAATCAATCATCAAAAAATCAATCAGCAAAACGTCAGGATGCTATGAAACTCTCGACTAAGAAGACTTTTGCGACTAGCAACATCGTTTCATAATGAAGACAATAACTGTACTTACCTTTGAAAACTGCCGCCCAGTCGGTATACTGGTTAGGGAAGGTAAACCGCTGAGTTGGCTTCCGACCCAGGTATAGATATATCCATGCAGAATTGGTTAGCAACTCGACGGGAGTCAACCACTAGCTCCCAGGCCGCAGCCCTGGGCAGGGGAGCCTAATGCGATACCGAAGGTCCCGGTCGAATCCCGAAGGAAGCATAGCTGTAATTGTTCGTCCTTCATAGGAGGACGGACAATCGGTATCGCAGTGCTTAGGGAAGCTGACTGCGATACCGAAGGGCCTGGGTTTGAATCCCGGAAAAGGTGTGGTTGCAACTGTCCGTTCCTTCATAGGAAAGGCGATAGTGGCCCACCTATTAGGTGCCTCCATAATAAAGAGACAACCACATCTAGCCTTAGTATAGATTAATGGACTCTGTTACAAAACTGTAACTGTTCACAATCTGCCATTGGAAAAAAATAAATAAATAAAAATAGAAACACGATGAGTTTGTGTAGAAAGTAGCTTTACGTGGTTATGAAGAACAGTATAGGTATGCGCATTTACTGCAGTACATGATACGGATAATGTAGACAATAGTGAAATTTGAAAATAATGCCCTCTAAATGTTCTCCTTGTGATAAGATGCGCCGTTCCAGGCGATGCTCGAAACTTCCATGACGCGTTTCAATATGCCATGTGGAAATGCGTCGGAGTATAGTATTTGTATTCGATGTTCTGTTAAAAACAAACTGTATCGCCCAAATGTTTTTCTCATAGTTTTACCGACCATTCCTCCACAATATCCACCGAGGGGCTATGAAAAAGCATGTTTATAATGAAGGCTTTCAGAGTCGCAATCCACAACAGCATCCATTTGTGGTACATTAATTTTCGGACATCTACCTCTTCACAGGTGCACACATGTCCCACTTACTCACTTTGCATTCTGACAGGGTCACGAACTTAAATTGATTTATACAATACAATACGCACCAATCTGGTATTAACGTTCAAGAATTTCAAGCCCTCCTTGACCAGGAACTTATTGTCCTAAAAACAGAGAACAGAAATTTTCTTCTGGTAAGAAGTTTAATCCTTTTCGGAGAACTTTCTAAAGAAATCTTTTATAGCTTTTAAAAATAGTAAAGTTCAAAATTTCTTAATAAAAAGGAGTAAAATTTTCTTTGACTCCTGTATACAAACTTATTACTGTTCATATCCTTTATTAAAATGAGCTTAAAAATAAAATTTTTATAATTTTTATTCCTCAATCAATTTTGATTAAGTACCCATGTCTTCAGATTACAATTTCTAGAAATTATAAAATAAATTCCAATTTTTTAATAAATTCAATTTTTATTAAACTCTTATATCGTCGCCTTCATTATTTTATCGCATAAAATAGACTTTGTTATTATTTTTTTAAATTCTGGCACCTAATTTGCATATTGTGAAGCAATTCCATCTTCCTTCAAAATATTTTAGTAAGATATTAAACAATATACATACTGGAAATTTTCCTCAGAATATCTATGTTACATATTTAAATTGTGTATATCTTTACTAAATGTCTCATATGTCCGTTATTGCCGTAGTCTATATTTTCTGGTTAATACTAAAACCAATACTTATTTGTGATCGAAAAGAACTGTCAAATATCTTGATATCCTTGCAATCATGTGCAAATATTTCCTTTAATCACTAAGCCAGATGAACATTAAGACTTAACACTATATTGAGAAAAATAGCAAAATTTCCAGACAAAACAAAACAACTGCAAATAACCCAAGCATAAGTGTAACGGTAAATTAAAATCCTCATTAACACGCGAGATATATAGCAGATAACCAAGATGGCCGGCAGAGTAAAGTCTTAGTCACTCCGCTAGAGAGCTCTAAGACAGTCAGAAGACTCAGTTTAGTTGTGTCACTGAGAGCCTCCTATTTGTAAGCTTATTCAAGAAGAAGGCTTAACACTTCTGGAAGCTTCGAGAATAATTTCGCTTGCGGTTTCGGAAATGTGTTTTCAAGAAACTTTCCAAATGTCGCTAAGGTGGCTTGAAATCGGCAAACATTGCCAGGTTGGCTACACATTTCGACGCCAAGTCCCGATGAGAGAGTTTCTGCCTACATCGCCAGTTCTACTTCAGCTGTCCTTTCAATATCAATGTCAGTCGATTCATATATAACATATGCAAATAGCATATAGCAACAAAACAGGTGACTACCAACTCAACATTAAATAAGTTACTGAATAAATAAATATAAAATCTCCATATCAATGCACTAAATGCTTAAATAAATAAATAAATAAAAACAAATACCTAACAATAAAAAATAAATTAAAATCAAGTCATAAAATCTAAATAAATAAATAAATAAACAGAGGAAAAAATCTAAAATGGTTAAGATTTTAACGCGTCCCCAAAAGAACTCTTTTAAAGTTTAATATGGTTTATCAAGTAGAAATTAGAGACAGAGATGGCCCAGTTGGAATAGCGAAACATGTACAATATATTACACGAATAATGCATTTATACTAACATGGAAACGTTACATATCGTCTGTGCATTTAAAAGTGGAAAAAATGTGTAATGTAATTCTATAAAAATATTTAATGTTGTTAAATAGATATATGATTAATTAAATGCATTTTTATTTAAATTAATTATCTTGAAAAGTAAAAACAAAATACATTCTCAAGAACTGCATCTATTTATTTTAAATAGTTTAATTCGTTAATTAATAACAGATAGTTTAAATGTGAAAAAAATACATCTAACGATTTTCCGAATAGTAATAGATTCAAATGAAAAGTGAAACAAGGCAAAATCGTGTTTGGAGACTAATAGCCCTTTCAAGCTAAAAAAATTTATAATTTTTAACATAATTAAGATTAAAATATTCGCTACATTGTGACAGGCAGATAAAATTAAACATTGCTCTCATATCAAATTTCAGAAGCAAACATTTTCTCTCAAACAGTTATTAAAACTTAAATAACAAACGAAATATGTACCAGAAAACTGTGTCATTCTAAAATCGAAGCTTCTAATTTTGTGTTATTATTATGCTTCCTTTCGAACATGCATATTCATTTTGGCATTACTAGTCGAGGATTTATTTAGTAATCAAAATTGTTTCAGTGTTACATCAGACTTGCAATCTCTGTAGTAAACAATCAAGTTCAGCTTAGCTTAAACTATGCAAAGCTTAAATGTGTATATCTGCAGCGTTACCATTATCTTGCTCAATAGTATTCGGATGCTGTTTATATCTACGTATTCAGAAGTAACTAGAACAACATGCAGAAATCCGTAACGAGTGTCAGATGGTATTACCTAGATAAATTTGCTAGTGGCGCTTTGAATTTTGAAGCGAAATTTCGATAAACAGATCATTCTCATTAAAATATCACAGATCTGCTTAAAACTGAGATTATATTTAATTTTAAACTTCAATCCTATGAGTCATTAGAGTTAAATTGCCTTACAATCAAAATTATGTTTATGTAGAAATATGCGGCGCATAAAATGTTGTTTTTACGTATCTTTCAGACTTTAAGATATTTTCCTGATATCAGGCCCAGAAATTCACCATGGCGAAAAGGAAGAGAGTGCCTGTCGTTGACAGAAGTTTTTGGCATCTTTTGAGCGATAGTGTCACCAAGTGTGGTCCAATCTTTCAGGGGGGTGGAGGTTTCAGCTGTATGGTATTTTCAGTAATCCGAACGCCAAAGATTATACATTTAAAAACATGCATGTCTTCTATAGGATTCGAAACTGAAACTAATGATATGATAGCCGGCATTGCTAGCCTGTCAGGATGGCGCGAAAAATGGGAAATTTTCATACATTCCTTGTAGCCAAAAGAGAAATTAACGTTGACTGAAGGCTAAGAAGTTTCAGAATGTTAAAAAAAATAAGATCAAAAATATTTCCATTGATGACATCACATTACATTGTGCTAAGAGACCAGGTTTAGTCGTTTACATACTAAGGACGCTGAACACTAGCTGTTTGTCGGTATTAGAATGCTAATAAATTGGTTAGCTATATGAGTAGTTTCTTGGCATTCCTCGTATATAGTATAAACATTAATTAGTTTTTTTTAATGTCTTCCCCGAACTCATCCTTTCCCAATACATTTCCAATACCCCCTCTTCATTTTGCAGTTCACATTTAAACAACCAAACAGGAAGGGAGAAAAACACACTTTCCTGCTTTTACGTACGAACAGTTGCCGATTTTATGAAGGATTGCCCGTCCACGGAAAACGATTTGTAATTTACCTTCCAAATTGTAAGGTTACGCTTATGATAACAAAAGAAGGTATCTAAACCAATTATACATGCATTAATGTTGTTAACGTTTGTACAATTAGTATAAACAGTAAAGGGTTTTCTTGATGTAATATGTTGTTTATTTCTTCTATGGAATTTCATTTTCAGAAAACTAATTAATTATCATAAATGAAAACTTAAAATTTAACTAAAAATTGTAAAAAAATATATCATTCGAAGACCACTTACTTAAAGTACTATCTACCTTGAATTTACTCAGATCATTTTCTTAAAGGTCCTAATAACATTCTTTATAAGTATTTTTACCGTAATAATAGCTTGTCCCCATTTACCATTGTTACTACTGCACACGCTCAGGTATAGATTATATAAATAAAAACAAAAGCAAATCAAACTTAACTAAAATATTTATACACATCTACGACCGGTATAAAAGACAAACAGTATTTACAGGACAAACAGTACAAACAGTATTTACTACCCATGATTCTGCTCATTATAGAGAGTTTTAACTCTAGAAGATCACCTAAGACTCTACTCCCTTGTGAGCGTTGCGATCCTAGAAGTTTCGGTGGGTAGTTTCGTTCCCTATCTTGTATATTATTATTATGGATATATTATCGGTTATCGAATAATATGTGAGTATTGAGTTACCAGACATTTTTCTTGTCCTTTCGACGTAAAAATTCCCAAATATAAATTAAATTTCGCATTAATACTTAAATTAAATTAAGCACATTAACCACTTACAAAGTTTACACAGCAGTTTAAGTGGAAATAACACGCCGAATAATGATTACTGAAGAAGTCAAACAACAAGAATCAGCGTTTTATATAGAATAATCAGCGTTTTATATAGAAGAATCAGCGTATGCTGTTTGACTTCTCTAATTTACACAATAGCTTCCTTTGCAAAGATAGATTTTTTTTGAAGCAGGAAATAACAGTGCACACTCCGAAATTTAAGTCGCAGATCTTTCATTTGCTAACCTGACGGTTAATTGCTTACACCATGACAGCACGAATGAGGAATGCGATAATCACTTACATTTTACTCCATTTAGGGAGCGGCTAGAAACAAGCACGAGATCCAGATGAAATACCATCCACCACACTTAGGGTTGAGTTTAGAGATAATTAGGTTTAGAGATAATTAGGTTTAGAGATAATTAGGTCGCCACTCCAGCTTATAAGTTCTTTACATGTTTAACTAATTAAATTTACTTGTTAGCAAACCTAATGGCTGATCGTAAGAAGTTAACACTAATAACTGGCGAGTTATCGCCCATCTAAAATGCTCGCTACGAAACGAAAGGTTTAACTCGGGTAAAATCTAATACATAACTTTAGTACCCGACACTTATAATAGTACAACTAAAAGTAGTAAAATAATTAATGACTTTCAGATTAACAGGTACAATGGCAGACAGGTAGAGGTACTTAGGTACAGGCCGGCTGCTAAACTACAGATTTTGATGAGATTCCAAAAATAAAAGTTACAACAACGATGGGCCGGATGAAAACTTAGATAGCTTTCTAGCACTTATCGAACTCGACAAACATAGATCACTGTGAACTTCTGATATTTTGGGGACTGCATCTGATCTGTTGGTGATACCAAGCGACAGGAGAGAACTTTACTAAGCTTCCGGTTAAAATTAATTTTAGTTTTAACCTACGCTGCTCTTCACACAATTTGCGTAAAGCTCTAGTATGAGCAAGTATGTGATGAGACAAGGCATACAGGAAAGAAATTAGCATAAAGCTAACTGTTAGCAAAACACCAAACTTGCAGAAAATAAGCACAGTTTAACAACCGCAAAAATACTATTTCAGCGTTAATTAATCACCTTAATAGTGCTCATATGCATACCTGACTATATATAACACTCTATTACTACATTCTTTTTGTAACTCTTAATGTTTAAATTATCTTACCATATACTTGCGCGACATTAATCTACTTGCCTAGAACACTATAAGAGCTTGCTCTAATCTACTTGCCTAGAAATAGAACAGACATCTGGGAATTTAGACAGGTGTCAACTCTTTCTACTAGCATCTCTAACTCTTCAGCGCAGGTTCATCTCTCCCGTTAATCCTAGTTGTTTTCGTTTGACCTTTTCTTCTCGTGCAAGCAATTTAATTTACTCCTGGTAGTGCACTCCAGGTCATTCTCTACGCATTTTCACACTTTAGGTAATCAATTTTTCGTAAATTTTTATTTTCAAAACGAAAGTATAACAAATTTAATAAAATCACTTGTTTGTTTGGAAACTTATCTGCATCGTGGTTCTAGTAAAACAAGTACTTGTGTGTTAGCCGATTTCTGGCGATAGAGAGCAAACAGTATTTACTACCCATGATTCTGCTCATTATAGAGAGTTTTAACTCTAGAAGATCACCTAAGACTCTACTCCCTTGTGAGCGTTGCGATCCTAGAAGTTTCGGTGGGTAGTTTCGTTCCCTATCTTGTATATTATTATTATGGATATATTATCGGTTATCGAATAATATGTGAGTATTGAGTTACCAGACATTTTTCTTGTCCTTTCGACGTAAAAATTCCCAAATATAAATTAAATTTCGCATTAATACTTAAATTAAATTAAGCACATTAACCACTTACAAAGTTTACACAGCAGTTTAAGTGGAAATAACACGCCGAATAATGATTACAACAAGTCAAACAACAAGAATCAGCGTTTTATATAGAAGAATCAGCGTTTTATATAGAAGAATCAGCGTATGCTGTTTGACTTCTCTAATTTACACAATAGCTTCCTTTGCAAAGATAGATTTTTTTTTTGAAGCAGGAAATAACAGTGCACACTCCGAAATTTAAGTCGCAGATCTTTCATTTGCTAACCTGACGGTTAATTGCTTACACCATGACAGCACGAATTAGGATTGCGATAATCACTTACATTTTACTCCATTTAGGGAGCGGCTAGAAACAAGCACGAGATCCAGATGAAATACCATCCACCACACTTAGGCTTGAGTTTAGAGATAATTAGGTTTTGGAAGCAAGAAACAAAATCAACTGTGCTCTCGCTGGGACTGAAACCGCTGATATTCTGATTGTCAGCTGAACTCAGCACGACGCGAGAACACACACAACGGAATGTGATAACTCCCAAGTTTTACTTATATAGATGCTTAACAGTTCATCTCTAAGATTACAATTAAAATGCAATTCTAGAGTCACATTGACATGAAGTGAAATATAAGACTTTTTAGCTTTGTAGTAATGTTTTACAATAATGAAAAATCAGTTAAGCACGTGTGACCAAGGCCCACCAGCGGCCGAGCGGTGGGCCTTGGTCACACGTGCTTAACAAGTCGCTGAACCCTGGTAGTTCGATCCGATTTTCGAATCCCGCGAACGGACTGGCTGCATGGGTGTTTTCGTGGTTTTCCCCATGTGTAACGTGTATACGAGACAGTTTTCCTTAGAAAGTCCTTCACGAAGTCATCCCTCCCCTTAGGCAAATAGCCCTCGAGGCTTTGCTGTAATTAAAGAACCTAACCTAAGTACATGTGACTAAATTTTATTTTCATCCAAAATGCAAGTAATCTCCGAGCATTAAATGTCGTTCAAATTTTCTTACTGTAGAAGGAATTTAGACTGATGTTTATGATAATCATTTGTAGATTTTTAAAACTGAATTAACTCTTTGCATTTGAATTAACTCAAAGTGAATAATAATTTTATCTTTGACATTAATCATCTACATATATGAAATTACCTCTTTTTTGCTATTATTTTGAAATTTTGCAACTCAATGCGCAAAATTCTTGACCACATAGGTCTCTCTTGTTCGTGTTATCTTTCTACTTACTTAAATAAAAACATACATTAAAATATCATTCCATTTTTTCTTGTAATAAGCACAGATCTTTATAGAAATTTATCTTCTAAATATAAGACATTTCTTATAATAATACGAATGGTAGTTTTTTACATAAAATAATTGGTCTCATCATACTATACATGAATTACATCTTATGTATGCATTTTATATATTGGCCGTTCTTGTTTCGTGGACACTCAGAATAACTGACTATTTTAGTTTACTTCAGAGAAATTCTTTTTAAAAATGTTCGAGATTCATCGAAAAAATGCCATTTTCTACAAAAGTGGTCAAACATATTTGCCAACAATAACAGCAATCGGAGATGGCGCCCAATGAATAATTCTTTTTTACGGATGTTAACTCCTTCATTTGGTGGTAACTAAAGAAGGCAATACAGTTTAAAATTTGGAAAATGCCTGCTCTCGGGTTCATTCTTCATACCAATACTTTAAAATTTTTTTCTTATACTGTATTCATTTTATTTGCTATGTCACGTTTGGGCATTTTACGCTGAAGGTAAATTATGTATACAGTGTTAATTATGCATTCGTCTTTGCAAGTTTCAAGGGATTTTAATTTAATTTCTCTTATTCTATGAGCGAAGAAATTCAATCAATATTTTAATTTGCTTTTATTTTCATATATGCTACTTTTCTTTACTTTTTTAATCCATAGGAAGTAACAATAAGAAACAAATCAGCAACATTTTCAATTTACTGTTAAATATTTAATCTAAAATGTTTCAGCATTCCTTCATTTGCTTTTTATCTTCCATCACAATGAATATAACACAACGGAAGAAAATAGCTCTAGTTGCTTTTTGGAGATTGTTTGTTTTAATTTTAAGTTTATTAAACGTAAGACTAGAGTTTTATTTACTATGGCATTGATTTTCATTATTGGGCAACCAATTCGCCTTATCGATGCTTCCTGAAGTGAAACTCTTCGAATTAGCGACTGTAAAATCTTGCAATCCTGATAATATTGTTGTAGCTTCCTGAGAGTTTCCTAACTGATCTGAACGAAAAGGAATTTACATTCACTTTACAAACCCTTGTTTTGTTACTTTTATTATTATTATTATTATTATTATTATTATTATTATTATTATTATTATTATTATTATTATTATTATTATCAAAACACTCTTAAGAAAGTTTCAAATAAAAATGCCTTTTTTATTTTTTTTTAGATAATAGTTATTCTCTAAACAACTTGCTAAGAATGTCATACTAAATTTATAACTTTAAAAATTGTTTGGAAGTTAAATCCATTTTATTTATTTTAAAATTAAATTGAAGTAATTCTTGTTAATTTTCATTTCTTATTAAATGGCTATTTAAAACTGAATTTTTTAATTTTCATTTCAATTAAATTATTTTAGTATTAATTCATTTAATTGCACAAATAGACAATAGACAGAATAGAAGAACATTAGCTGTATTTTTATAGATATTTAACAGCATTTTATATTCAGTCTTTCATTAATTATAAACATTCATTAATAAATATGTGAATAGGAGATATCAAATATCTCAAAAACGGCCGTATCAGGTCAAAAATACATAGGCGTATCGGTGGTTTCTTTTTCCTATTCTTAAACATCTACGTATATTGTGAAAGAAAGGATTAGAAAATGCGCTGAAACTGAGCGACCTTTCTTACCACTTTTAAATGGCTAATTCGACTTGGGATCTCGCTAATCATTATGCAAATAATATGCACTCAAAGGCATTGACAAAAAAAAAAAAAAAGGATTAAAGAAAGAAAATAGAAAAAAAAAAAAGAAAAGATTTTTAAAAAAGCCATTTTTGCTTTAAACATAAGATTGATGACTGATGAATTCCGTTTTTAGTTCAAACTTGGCAAATGCATATATTCAATAAGAATTTCTTAGAAAATGTTAAAATATTAAAACAAAAACTACTTTTTCAAAAGACGCAAAGTTTTTTTTCGAATGATAATTGTGGACTTCAAGAAAGGCAAAATGTTTTAAAATAAAATTTTTATGCAAAAACATTTTAGCTTTATCAAAATAGGAAAAGTACTGGGTCTTTGCTTGATATACTTCTTAACCGGAAAAATTTCTTAAACGGGTTTTGTTGTTCACGACGCCAAAATTGCATTAGTCATTTAAGATTTTACGTAAATTTGGAATTTTGCCGTCTCTCTTCTGTATGTAGGAAATGTCATACAAGCAAAATGTAAAACCTTATTTGTCAATATTTTGTTGCTCCAAATTAAGTTACCGAATGAGCTATTTTTATTTTGAAAAATATGCTTACAAGTAATTAACTCTTTTAAATTTTTAAACATCGCTGTCCTGAACAAGTCTTATCACTCAAAACGTTAAATTAAAGAATATGCAGGTTTTTGTCAATTTAATTTAATTTATTACTTTCAAGTTTTAGCAAACGAAAATAATCCTTGAATCCTGGTGTACAGTCGTTTTTTTTTTTTTTTTTTTTTTTTTTTTTTTTTTTTTTTAAGCAGGAGACGTGAAAAAAAGAGGGCAATGCCCTCGCAGGGATTCGAACACTGAACCTCTCGAATATGCGTCGATTATTCTTCCCATTATGCCACAGAGGCATGTGAAAATTAGGAAGAAAATACATCAATAAGGTTCGTCGTTCGTCCTTTAATTACAATATGCATTAGGAAAATGTCCTGCCCTATATGAAAATCAACATAATCTTCACAATGCATAGATGAGCTTTTAATCCTCGTCATAACACATAAGGATGCCTGACGTTTGAATTTTGGCTAGTATAATGCATTCCCTGTCTCATCCAACGCAATTATACAGTGCAAAAAAGCATCTCGCATCTCCTTTTCGTTCATTCTTCTCAAAGTAAGTTTCATTAGCATCTCATCGTAGCTATTTTGGCATTTTAAATAATTTAGCTGCTTTTATTTAAAGAGCATCTTGGCTACCCAGTTTTCAACAATCAACTGTACGAGATTCTGTTTTTCCTGTTACCTCATATGCCCTTCTTCCTAGAAGAAATAACTCATTGTTAGGCAAGTGTTACGTATCAAACTAATGTGTAGCATAGCATAACTGGGAACCACTGATTCCGTTTCAATGCATGTACAGTAAGTAGCGTTGCCGTTTTAGAAGTTCCAGCACCTGTATTTATTCCTAATTGCAGAACACTATGTTTATCGTTCTCAACTTTTAATAATAAAATTCATAATAGCTTTAAAATATGCTTAGAATTTATTGCGAATTGATCTGCATTACGTCTGTTAAATACACAAATGTAAAATTTAGGAAATAAATGCAATATTCAAGTGCAACGTACATGTAAGAAAAGAGAAGAAACTGTGTTGAAGATATATCACCTATGACCTTTATCTTATCGTATTTAAGAAACACTTACCAAACGAACGTCAGAGCAGCAAAACATCAGTAACACTATTTTATCTGAAAAGACTTAACGGTCTTATTTCATGGACGAAAGCATTTAATGTAATCCTGAAATGCTTCGTGAACATCTGCGATTTGAGACTATATTTCTACCCCTTATAGCACTTTTCGGGGAAAAAAACTTGTTATATTCTGGCAGATTTTATCGATTTCAGGCAGATAGCATTCAGTTGCGGATTATCTGAAATCTCCAGAGAAATAAAAAATTCATGAAGATCATCCCGCTTTTTTATTGTCTATCATGTTTTCGATTCGACTGCGGAATGCTGCTCAGGAAGCAAATCAACTTTTCCATTAGGATTATAGATAGCATTTCGTTAACTTACTCGTGCGAACTGCTCTAAGATATAGTGGACAAGAAAAATGAATATAGTTTTAACAATATTAATCGTGTAAAAGTAAAAACACACAACTCGGTAAATATTCACATTTATGTTTCGGAAGTTATAGCGTTTATTTAAGTGAACCTAGATCATTAATTCTCTTTAAAAGGTATTTTCTCTCTCCTTTCTTCATGTCTTCGTGGTGTAACGGTAGCACACCCGGTGCCTAATTGAGAGGTCTAAGTTCGAGTCCCGGAGAGGGCATTTCACATCTTTCATATAAAGTGTGTCCCAAAATTAACGCAAGATTTGAATTCAATATAAAAGAGAGTTTTTAGTCTTTAGATATTTATTTTTAAGTGAATCATAAAGTACATAGGATAGGGTTATTTATGGAATAAAACATCGGGTAAATGGCCTCCACGGCTTTGCTTTACATAGGCACCCTTTTGTCGAAATTTTTAATGACCTTTCTGCATAATTGTGGCTGAATTTCGTTGATGCAGCATTTAATTTCCTCTTGCAATGCACGTGGGGCTGTGGGATTGTTGACATAGACGTTTGACTTCAAATAACCCCTTAAGAAGAAATCTAATAGTGTTAAATCACATGATCTAGGGGGCGAGTTCTGATCACCGAAACGAGAGATTACACGATTAGGAAATGCCTCATGCAGTAATTGAATTGTTTCATTGGCTGTATGGCATGTGGCACCGTCTTGTTAAAACCACATATTGGCCACATCAATATCATCCAATTTCGGCAGAAAGAACTGTGTTATCATATCGGGATATCGAGCACCATTAACAGTTGCTGCTTGACCAGCCTCATTTTTTAAAAAAGTATGGTCCGATGATGCCTTCTGCCCAAAATCCGCACCAAACAACGACACATTGTGGGTGCATTTGTTTTTCGCTAATCACACGTGGCTTCTCCGAACTCCAAACACAGCAATTTTGGCGGTTAACAAAGCCATCGAGGTGAAAATGTGCTTCATCGCTTAGGATTATTTTGCTCGAAAAACCAGCAACCACTTTTTGATGATTAATAATCCATTCCACGATTTCTCTTCGCTGTTCATGGTCATTAGGCGTCAGTTGTTGTGTGTGTGTGTGTGTATTTAATTATGGCAAAGCACACTAGGGCTATCTGCCTAAGAGGAGGGATGCCTTCGTGGAGGACTTTCTAAGGGAAACTGGCTCGTATACACGTTACACATGGGGAAAACCATGAAAACACCCATGCAGCCAGCCCGTTTGCGGGATTCGAACCTCGGACCGAACTACCAGTGTTCAGCGACTTTACCGCTCGGCCGCTGGTGGGCACCGTCAGTTGTTGTATTAATTAAATTTTGTAAGCATGAAGTCACAGATCTTTTGTCAGTATACGCTGTAGAAAGCTTCTTGAAATTTGCAATTCTTGTCCACGACGCCGAATTGATGTTCCTGAGTTTTCACCAACACTCTCAGGCGCTGCTTCAATATTGACATTTGAACGGCTTGGTTTTTGACCGGTGTGTTTAGTGTCTCCAACTGATCCAGTCTCCACGAATTTTCAATTAATATTTTCACAGTTGACCAGGTTAAAACACTATTTTTACCATATTTTGCATAAAATTTTCGAACTGCGGCCGCCAAACTTTCATTATTTTAAAAATATTGTTCAATAATGAAGTTGTTGTATCTTATAACGCTCTATTTTCACTAACCCTAAACTCTCGGCTTTCAAACTGTTCTTATTTAAGGGTTGCCAACAATTTAATGCAAAAATGGCCACAAATTTCAAATCTTGCGTTAATTTGGGGACACCCTTTAATTCCTACTTCGAAAATCCTAATAACTCTACAATTTAGACTAAAGGCTTGAAGGCTGTAGTTTTTGTCGGTAAAGCAAAGGCTGGAAGTTTTTATCGTGAGTGGTTTATTACCTAACAAAAATTAATTAAAACAATTAAGATCCAAACAGGAAAGATTGGGCTAAAATGTACCCTTTTCTGACGAACACTTCTCTAAGACGATAACATTTGAAAATGCCCAATCTTTTGAAAATATCTCCGATAACATCAATGAATATTAATATTGAAACTATCTCTCTTAGATGACCAAATTCACAAAAATCAAAATCATCTAGAATCATAGGTGTCTGTCTTAGACAATGTTTGTTGCATTTTTAAGAGCTATGACTTAAAGCTCATCCTCAGCTCATATACAGAATAAATTTTAAAAAGCTTAAAGTTCATACACAGAATTAATTTATTTGTTTGAGCTATCCGTTGAAATTTTTACGGTCTAAACTTTAATTTCACAGTCCTAGAACTCCGTAGATAACTTCATTGCAACCAGAACTTTTTATGACAAGGATGATCAACGAAACTTAAAAGTGTTACCAACTTGTTTCGATGACTTATAAACTATCATAGGCTACTGGCTTGATTCGAAGTCTTCTGCTAGCAGATTAAGCAAAATCAGATACAGAAAGTCATAGGGAACAAAATCTGTTAACGTTTTAGAAATCTGGCAGATTTTTCTAATTTGCTCAAACTGCTAGTAATTGTGGCATGACGCAGATCTGTTTCTGTTCAAGGAAACTCACGCTTATTTCTTCAATCGTCACTTTCTCAAAATAATATCGCCCATAATACCAAAAGATATTTTAATTTCATTTATGCTTACAACACGAATTGCGTTACTGGCGGTGACACCTTCGGATATACCTTTTACGTCTAACGTCCTATGGCAGTCAAGTTCAAGAATTAGATGTTACAAGTGATATGAACTTTTTAAATTAATTTGCTGCGAACATTTTAAATTAATGACTCCATCAGAGAGTTTTGATCAGAGTAGATTAGATCGGATTAGATTCGAAGAGATTTCATTACTAACTACGTTAGATGAACAGGAGGAAACTGATATTTATTTTTAAAAATCACACCTTATTTAACAAAGTAAACAATGATAATGAAGTCTTCTTAATATGCAAGGAATATCCGCGAACACTAAAATCACTCACAGAATTTATCATCAAGCAGTAACTCCCGAGGAGCACAGCTGAATAAGTTTCGGCTCCAACGCAAACGTTATTTATAGGGTTATTCAAACACATCTGAAAGCGTCGAAAAATATCTTTCCAAAAGTCTGTTAAATAAACTTTCCAGAAACTTCCGGAATGTCACTAAGTTGGCAAGAATTTACCAAACGTCGTGTGTTTAACGATAAAACTTGTCACCGAACTCGGAGTGAGGTCTGCAGTTATCTTTGTCTCTAATTCTGTTATCTACGCAGATCAAATACTAATAATATAAATGAAACATTGCTCAATTGTAAACTGCGTTATCTACAGCGTAATTTACGATATAAACACTTACAAAAAACGTGGTCGCCACAGATTCGATTAAACAACAATACATGGTAAAATTATTATATTAAATCCACTAAATAAGTAAATACAGCATTAAGTCTGATAATTCGGCATGTTCTTCGAGATTTCAGCGATGACGTACGTGAAAAAGTTGCCTTTATACTAAATTACCTACTAACCGGAATAACACTGGGGATAACATCCACGGTTAACCCAAACGCACACAATCCGAACGCAGTTAAAAACACAGAAAAGAGGAACAACCTATAATATCACTAATAGAAAATTCTAAATTTTATATTTAAAGTTGAGGGAATAAATTCGTTTGATAATACAAATTAAATTATCTTCAAATGAACACGTCAAAACGAAAAAAAAATTTTTTTTTCCCTTACATTAGTCCTTTATATTTCAGTCCGAATCAGGGGGATAGAGAAGAATAATGACTGTAAATTGAACTTTCTTTTGTGATTTAACATTTTAGTTTCAATGAATGAATTAATAATAATTATATATTCCAAATTATGAACATTTAAATTACGTACTGTTATGAATAAAAATTTCCCAAGTATTGTGAAATAATCTGTTAGCACTGCAGTTATTTCATGTATTTTCTTCTCCAGTTTACCTTACCCATAGAAATTCTGCTTTATTCTTAGTCTGTGATAATTTTCCCATCTTTCCGCAGGAAACGAAACTAACCTTTTCTGGGTAAGGCCCTGGTTAACGCAAATCACGAAATCTGGCACCTACTTAATCGCGATTTCTACTGCAATATTTAAAAAATTATTTAATCAGTAAAATTTAATCAGTTTAATTATATTTAATCAGCTTTTGCTTTGAAGTCATCTATACTACTAGTACATAAAGTCTTCTTAATAAAGTTCAAATGTCCACTTGCTTCATACACTAAAGAGTCGGAACATTATGACCACCTAATCAATAACAGCTTGCGCCACCTTTGACCAGCAAAACAGTTGCAACTCGCCTTGACATGAATACCACAAGTTCTTGTTAGATGACTGGAAACAGGTTGTGCCAAGTGTCTAAGCAGCGGTCAAGCGAAGTTGAGATATTTCTACATGGCGGTGTTTGAGCTCTGGAATGCCGCTCCAAAACATCATAAGTATACTCTATCGGGTTAAAATACGGGTAGTTAGGTGAACATTAATTGGAATTCATCCTTATGCTCCTCGAAACACTCCAACATAATTCGAGCCATGTGGCGTGGGGCGTTTCCCTGCTGAAAGATTCCATTTCCTGTTGGGAAGACAGACGCGATGTAAGGGTACAACTGATCCCTAGTTACGTTCAGATAGGCCAGTTACGTTCAGATATGCTATGTTCTACCACAACTTAGGGTCCCAGAGACGCCCATGAGAGCACTCACCAAAGCATAATACCACCACCTTCAGCCTCTGTATGACCTTCTGTACAGGGAAGGGCAGAAACTATTTGCCTGCAAGACGACGTACCCTGACACACGACCATCGACGTGATGAATAAGGAATCGTGATTCATCCGACCAGGCAACTGGCTTCCACTTATCCATGATCGATTCTCGATGTTCCCGGGTACACTGTAAGCGTAGTTGACAAGGATGCTTGGTCAACAGAGGCGCACACGAGTTGGACGTCTACTGCGCCGTCCATATCCAACAATCTCCGCTGAACTGTGCGTTCCAAAACACTTGCACTTGGACCAGCATTGCATTGGACTTCTCAGCTGAGGCACTGACTGGCGCCGATTTTGCTGTGCGTCCGTTTTCTTTGATGATGCGTGGACGTCTTAAACCTTGGCCTTTATTGATTATTTCACCGTCATTTATCCATTTTGCATAAATACTAACAATGGCAGATAATAAACAACCTACCAGTCGTGCGGTTTCGAGGATACTTGTTCAGAGTCTTCGAATCATTACAACTTGCCCTTGGTTAAATTCGCTTAGATCAGCACCCTTTCTCATCACTTCAAAAGTAAGTTGCAAGAATGATTCTTTGCCTCCTCGAGCAGCAGCTAAATACCATTCCCACTTAATCACGAGCCGTCTATGTCATCCAGACGAGTTCATTAAGAAATGTGGGGATGATCATAATGTTTTGGCTCGTCAGTGTAGATTCCGCTCTCTTTGGAATATAGCTACACGAGCGGCTAGCCGCATATATAAGTATATGTTTTAAAAAAGAAATGTATATAATGAATTTTCAAGAATCAGCTAGTAATCAAAAGTAGAACAGATAAAGAATTACGTATATTGCTTTTAAATTTAACATTTTGTTTATCAATAATAGATAGATTGAATTTAAAGATATTAAAAATGCAATAACATATTTAAGAAGACTGCAAGATATTTCAAAATTAAATGTCTTTAGCTTTGCCGAACGGCAACACATTGGCTGACTTAAACTACAGACTCAGATAAGGTGAAGCAAATAAGTATTGTGTACAGTAATGACGACATGCGTTATGAAAGTAAATAAGTGAAGGTTGTAGGACCTTAAAATAAAGATCTTGAAGGGTTAAGACCTTGAAGTGACTATTTTAAAGGCATAGTCTCTATGGAGGTAGTTGCTACGAGAGGGCTCATTGCACCAGTAAATGTTGAAAATAGAAATATGACGTAAACGAAAATGTTTATTAAAGAAATGCTTAAAACTTACGGAGAGATTACAGTCAAACTCTTTTTAATTCAAGCTTATACTATAGCTGGCTTTACTTGTTTCAAATAGAGCATCAAAACTAAGGGGAAAAAGATTAGAAGTGCTTCACGTTTTCACTGTTTCATGTTTTCGCTCTTCGATCTGCCCTGAGGTACTTTTTTCTTTGTTATTTTACTTTCTTCTATCATTGTTTGTCTTTGTTTTTTCAGCCCTAGTCCTTTTTTTTTTTTTTTTTTTTGTTTTACTTCCAATGGATTTTTATTCGTCTCCTAGTTCTGTTCCTCTCGTATTTTACTCTTGTAGTTCATAACTTCCGTCTGTGGGAAATTTGTTAAAATTTTAACATTTTGTGCTTCGATGGACTATTTTAAAAATATGTAAACTGTATTTTGACTCATTTATGATCTTCCTCGTTTCCTAGTCTTTTCTTTCAAAGATTTTCTTTTATTTATTTTACTTATTCTTTCCTTTGACGTGTATTTTTGGAACATCTTGCAGCATGTTATAATGTAACAAACAAAAGTTTAAGTATACATTGTGTCAACAAATCTACTTAACTGGCCTTTATTTGGTTGTACAAAAGTTACAAAAATGCTTGAAATGACGCAGAGATCCATGTTTCGATATTTTGATGTTCATAGAAATCAATTTTGTAAATATTACAAAATCTAACTTTTTATGCGAATCTCCGGTCCCGCCTATATTTATATTTAACTCGTTATAAAAAATGAAAGAATTTACTCTTATACGAGAAAAACTATTTATGAATATTTAATTTCATTTTTTTTTTATTTTTGATGTCATATTTAATTTGTATTGAGGGGTCGATTAGTAAGTAAATTAGCATAAATTGAAGTTTATCCTCCTTAAATGCCATTCAGTGGTACAAATTTGTTATTTGTGTCTTTAATTCACAGTTTTATAAACTAATTTTGATACAAATAATCTATATGTTTTCAAAGTCTATAAATGCGTTAATACTGTCGCGAAATTTTATTACTTTAGAATCATGATCTGGTTATCGTACGAAACTTCCCCCTCAGGAGCTCACTCTTGTGAGTACGCGTGTGACAATCTCTAGGTACCATAGCCGTTCAAGGAACCATTTTCTTGGTGAGACGGGTGTCATGATCCTAAAGCCTCAGTGATCTATTGTCTTTTTCCGTCCCTTTTTCCGTCTCTTTTCTGTCCTCTTAGCGGTAACTTTTATCATTCCCTTCTCCCTTGCAGTTTTTCCTGTTCGAAGGTTGGGGCTCGTTATCAGATGCTATTACAGCTCTTATGTCCAGCTTCGAGTGGCGAGAAAAACTGCGTGTTTGGCGTGCGTGAGACCCGTGATAATTGAGGGGCGAGGTACTGTCCCCAACACAATGCTTTGGCCTTCTGCTTCAGCTAAACAAGAGGTACCTTGTCATCCTCATGGGTGTCAATCGGTTGGTCACTAGTTCTTACGTCAGTGGCATGTGGATACGCTCTCGGGAGTACCTGCTTTCGGTAAAGCCAATTGTGGGGCTTCAGTTTGAGTATAGATTCGGTTAACCCTGGCGCACTATTTCCTTTGTTGAACTCCGTGGGGTCGCTGGGTGCGAATCTTTTTTATTTCAATATGGAAACTTTGATTGAATTTTCTCCATTAGAAAATACTAAAAATACAAATAAAAAATTTAAATAAGTGTAATGAGAATAAAACAAGTATTGCCTCATTTTGTTGTTATCAGTAGCAAAGTAGGCGAAATTTAGAAAATGTCACTATTTCTGATACAGATCTTTATACAAGATAGTGCAAGCGACCTTAAAATCATCAAGCGACTTCGTTCAGGCCTGCTAATAGAAACTAATTCTCCTAGCCAATCACCAACCCTTCTCGCATTAAAGAAATTAGGACATGCCAATGTAAGTGTCTCAGAGCCCGAAACGTTTAGTCGTGGAGTAATGTCAGAATTTCATCTACTGGACGCTTCAGAGGACGACTTTGTGACTGAGCAAAATGTCTATGCTGCTAGGCGAATCAAGATATGTAAAGAAGGTCAGTTGATAAATGGAAAACATGTGATCCTGACCTTCAACACGCCTGATTTTCCCAAACGTGCAAAGGCTGGGTGTCTCCATTGCCCTATAAGACCATACATTCCAACTCCATGCGATGCTTCTAGTGCCAGTGCTTTGGCTACTCGAAAGTATCCTATCGAGGAAAGCAGTGACAATTGCAACGCTGTGCCACTGTGTGTCAATTGTATGAGCGAGTACACAGTATTTTCTCTCTCGTATCCTAAATGAAAAGCTGAGAAGTTAGTACAGTCCCTGAATGTGCCCAAAAATATATCATGCGCTAAAGCTAGAGAAGTATAAGTAGTACACAGCCACGTTTGAATGTTTATACGCTGATGCTGCAAAACAATTCAAAACAATCGGAATACAAAAAATTTAAACGTTCCATGTAAAAAAGGAAATAATGAGACAGAAAATATCACAAAATTGAGAATAATAGAAATTAATAAAATAAAGAACAAGTTAGCAGAAACCAACAAAACTCAGGAAAATACCACCTCCAAACCAAATAAATGTAATGTAATGAAAGAATCTAAAAGTCCTACTCTTAAACCTAGGAATCGGAGTTAAAGCTCACTGGAAAATATTAACTCCGACTGCGATGATATGGAAGTTGAAGCAGGACTTGAGATTTCAAAAAGGCTCCTTCTCGGCCTGACAAAAAAGGCAACATCGTCGAAACAAACATTCCTAATGGCCACCTTTATTTCATGGAACTGCCATGGTTTCCACCAGAGTCGTGATTTTCACTAGAGGGGAAGAAAAAGCCTTCCAAGGACAATTCGTATACACGGACGTTTCCGATGTTTGAGGAAAAGAGATTTTGTTCTCTCTCGATGCGAAAGAATTAAGGAAAGAGTGTTGGAAGAGAGGTTGAATCTTTCGAAAGTACTGTCGAACACCTCTTGGGGCGCGGACCATTTCTCATTACTTCGGACTTATAGAGCACTTATACGCTATTGTTTATGGTTCCGCACGGCCTTCCGTGTTACTAAAACTAGATCCGGTTCATCATCAAACTCTGTGAATATGTTCTGGTGCGTTCAGAACATCTCCAGTGCACAGTCTCTGCGTTTACTGCTACGAGCCATCGCTTCAGCTAAGACGTAAGCAGTTGTCTCTCTGCTATTATTTCAATGTTTTATCACATTCTGATCCTCCAAATCAGATTTCTTTCATTCATAACAGTTGCAAATCCTTGTCTGAGGCCCGACCATCCTATGTGTTTTATTTCTCTCTTAGGGTTCACTCACTGAGAAGTACCACACGTCAGATCTCTACCTTGATAGTAAAGCATTTCGAAATCTCTTCTTGGGAGGACGCTCAGATTCGGCTTCTTGACGTTTTCCTAGATCTTCAAAAAAAAATATAATAACGAGTTCGTGTATAGACAACGTTTTCTTGAGCATAGACACAAATATACTAGCTACATTCCTGTATTTACAGATGATCGAAAGCAATAGGACATGTTGGTGCGTCCTTTTTATTATTAAAGACCACATGGAGAGTAGAAGACTACATGAAGGTTTTTCAGTCCTCACCTCAGAATTAAATGCAATTTCATTTATTTCTAAGGCGCGTGTAAGAACGTTTATATTATATACGGACTCGTTTAGAACTTTAAAATTTTTATAATTAAGTTATAGTACTCAGAATCCCGTTGCTGTTGACGTTTAAAGCTTGAATATGAAATTTAAAAGTCCTGGATATCACATCCACGACTGTTGGTTTCCTGGACATGTGGGTTATAAAAGAGAACGAGTTGGCAGACATTACAGCCAAGTCTGCAGCTCATCTGATAGATTATATCGTCCCATTTAATGACGTCAATAGGATTATCAAGCAAAGAATATTCATCAAATGGCAGCAATTTTGGGATGACCAGCTAGATTAAGTTCAGCAGCATCAAATCAAGAGTTGAATGTTAAGACACCATTACGAACCGGAAGGAGGAACTCTTGTTAACTCGTCTGAGAATCGGTCACTCGCGTATGAATCTATGTGCTCACAATGTAACGTTATAATTCCAATTCGTCATCAATGTATCATTTCTTTTAATGTATAAGTGTTTTTGTTGCCTATCTCGCTTACCACTTAGACCAATGTATATATATCCAATTCACCATGCCACTTAGACCAATGTATGTATGTATCCAATGTACCTATGCCAGCCAATCTACCTATGTATGTAATTTTTTTAATTGAATGTTGAAGCATGTATGCAAACGCCCTTGTTTGGCTACGTCAAAATCTCATATTCCGCATTAATATATTCCCTATCGCGAGGGTAGTGTTGCTCTAGATAGGTGCGGGTACAGGACGATACCCGATTTGTCATACAAAGGCGTCCGGGTGTCCGGCCCTGCATTCACCTGTCACCTGTCAATTCGTCATTTTTTAATAGACTGTTCATATTTTAAACAACTTCGTTTAAAAGATTTTAACAACTGTAACTTGCTTCTAGACCATACAATTGGGAAAGGGTCAATACCAATTTGTTCCAATACCTGAAAGAAAGAGGTATTTATTATTTAATTTCATCTGGTTTTGTTATTCTATCTTATCGTTTTAATAACACGTATTTTAATATGTCTCATGTATGATGATTTTAGTCTAGTTTTTTATACGAGATAATTACGTGTTGGCGTGCATAGTTGTTTATTTTAAGCATTTCATCATTTTATCATTGGGTTCATTATCATTGTACATCATTTTCATCATTGCATTTTATGCTATTCTTGTAGTTTTTATCTTGCCTGTTTGTTTATATGTCCAGTTTTTGTTAAAAAATTGTTTAAAAAAGCGTGTTTCGACGCATATAACCGCTAAGGTTTTGCCCAGGAAAACCACCATTACCACTACCACTACGTACAAAAGTTGATTGAAGTACAAATACTTTTCAATTTTAATTAATGCAAGAAATATTATTTATTGTATTATTTATGATCTAGAAAACACTATTAGACATGTTTTCTAGAACTCGAATTCGGTAAGATTCTGGGAATAAGATCACCATTTTGAAAAAGGAGTTGTATTATTCAGTATTTGTTTTTAGTAATCTGCATAGAAATATTCATCACATAACTTCTTAACATTAGAAACCTTTTTCTAAACGATCGCTTGTATTCAGTTAAGTATAAATGCAAACAATTTGCTTACGATCTTTGAATAAGAATCTTGATTTTAATATGAAGTATCTCTGTCAGTTTTTGTCGTACAAAAAACCTTTTTATGTTTTATTTTTTATAATGAATACAAAATTTTCCCCAAACATAAGTATAAGGACCGGAGGAAAGTGTGAAATGTTAGATTTTGTTTTTCATACGATTTTGTGTTTTAAATTTAAAAATATGAAGGTATAAATGTTTGCTTCATTTAAAACAATTCTGTAATTGGAAGTCTATCACCAACGTATATCTATCCTTATTCAGACATCCCTCATGTGAACTGCCATATTCCAACAATCTAACCCTATTAATCAATGTATTTTCCTTATTCTTACCGTAACACTCTTTATATAAATTCTAAATATTCGTTAGAAAAAACAGCAGAACCATCTACTATAACGTACTTCTTCTGCAGAGACCTGAATGTGTGTAAATTACTTAAAACATTCAGACGCAATAAATATTAGAATTTACAGACACATATTTTTTTTAACACTTGCCAATGATGGGTGTTCAAAATTTTGTTTAGAAACGTATTTATATTTTAAGCTTTTAAAGATTAATTAATCAGAACCGATGAGCGTAACCATATTCTCGCTATTTTATTACAATTCATCCTAATCTTTTAATAAAACATTACCAAATTTGTTCATGTCTAATGGCGGGCACTAGCCGTTATAGTCGCTGGCCACTACTAAGGCTGGAAGCGGTGATCACTTTATTATAGATGTGCCTAATAAGTGAGTCAGTTATTAGGTACATACCAAATTTAGTTAAGGGAATAAACATTTAATTCATGAGTGCACCAAAATCTTTTTAAGTAAAGCATAATTTAAAATATTGTTTCAAACTATTTCTTTTTATTTTATTCTGCTAAAATCAGTTTACTGCTTGTTTGTTCACTGTTCGTTAAAAGCGTAAGTAAATAAATATACTGCGAGCCGAAAGCCCTCTCGTGTGGTTTGGTGGAAAGGGAGAGGGGTGGGAGATCCTCGGACCCGTCTCCCCTCAGGGTGCTCTTCATCAAAAATGGGGGCGGAACTGAACTATATCGCACCGACACCTGTAAGGTGCTTAAGGTATTTGCAAACGACAAATGTAATCTTGCTTCCTTGCCGCGATGAATTTTGTGGGCTTGGGCTGATGTTACAGTCACACAAGTGAGCATAAGTAACAACAACACTTGCAGAAACAAAATAGTAACTATAATTATTTTATATATTTGTAGCGGTTATTATAAACAAAACGTTAGTATCCCTTCATTGTTCAGTATGGTTAGTATATCGTTGTGTGCCTTGTGCTCTATTTATTATGCAAACTTAAGATACTTGTAAGGTGATGAATTTTAATCCGTTTCTAACCATTTTTTTCTTGCAATTTATCAAAGAGTTTGACTATACCTGATTTTCTAAGGACTATTTTTCTGCCATTCTATATATGTCGAATAAATACTGAACGTCATGTCAAAAGAACTGTCACTAATAGAAAGAACCATATTAAATGTATTGAAATGTAAAACATCATTAAATGCTCCTATATTACTCACTCATAAGAATTATGAGATATTATCTGGCTTGACTTGCGTATTGTTTTAAATTTATATAAATATTTGTAGTTATTCATTTATATTTAGATTTCTTACGAATTTTTATAGTGTTAAGTATTAT